>NC_064633.1:118926745-119551745 GCF_023864275.1 Schistocerca cancellata | reverse complement strand
TTGAAGAAATTGACATTGCCACCAGATACAAGGAGAAGCGAAATGTATTTTCAGCAGGAGTACGATGTTTTAGGTGCGATCGACAAGGCCATATAGCAAAAAACTGCAGACAACCTCAATGCACTAATTGTCAAAGAATAGGTCACACATTCAAGGAATGCAGGTCTAAGAAAGTTTTTGGAAATAGAAATCAGTTAAACTCAAACGGGAATGTCGGAACCGCCGCCAGGCGTTCCCAATAAAATTTCATGCCATTAAGGCGAATGTGAAGGCGGAATGCTGGTTATCTGCTACCATAAGGGATAAAGAGGCAAGGATACTGGTGGATACAGGCGCAAACGTATCAATAGTGAGTAGTGAATGCATTGGAGAAAAGAAATATGACCCTCCAAGGTATAGATTGAGTGGAGTAGGAGGAGGTACAGTGAAGTCATTAGGATGTACATCATTGATTTTCTATATTCACGGTGTACAATTTCAAGAAGATGTAGAAGTGGTAACAAAGATAACTGACGGGTACGACGCGATCCTAGGGTTGGATTTCCTGAATAAACATCACGCTAAAATTGACCTCAGACAGCAAACTGTAGAACTTAGCGGAATAGTATTTCAGCTAGGTGACACCGCTGCAAAGGGCCCTCTGCCGCAAGATTTCCCTAACCGGAAGGCGAAATCAACTACACTGCGTGCAACGTCCTTGCAGGTTGATTCGCGGGATCAGATACCATCTGGCTCAGGAAAACTTCTCTGGATGACCGTTGACCCCGAGGTACCTATAGACACAATATGTCTAATAGAGCCACTAGAGGAAAATGAGGAATTAGATGTATCACATTGTTTTGTACGTAGAAGTGTTGTACGGGTTCAAGACGTTGAGGGAGAAAGAAAAGTACCGGTACATATTGACAATTTCGGAGTGGAGGACAAAGAGTTGCATAAGGGAATATTAGTAGCTACAGTCAGTACTTTTGAAGAAAAAGATTTCATTTGGTCAGATATTGATAATGGTCAGAAACCAGACGCCTATAAAACCGCATTACGCCAGAAGATTGAGCATTTGAAAGGAAAGGATAGAGACACGATAGAAGCAGTTTTAGTTGAGTTCCAAGATTTATTTAATGCAGAAGGTCCATTGCCAGCAACAGATATCACACAGCATAGGATCCCAACAGGAAATAGCCCCCCAGTTTATAGAAAGCCTTATAGAGTTGCGCATCACTTACAGCCAGTACTGGATGAATTTTTAGAACAGCATCTAAAAGATGGAATCATAGAATATTCTGATTCGCCTTATAATTCAAATATTGTAATTATTCCAAAGAAGTCTCCCGACGGTACGAAACGATATAGATTTTGTTGTGACTACAGACACCTTAACAAACAAACAATCTCAGATGTTTATCCTCTTCCAAACATTACAGATATCATTGACAGTTTAGGTAACAGTAAATACTTTTCAACAATCGATTTACGTAGCGGATATCATCAATTGGAAGTTGCACCTGAAGATAGGCATAAAACAGCATTTTCTACCCCTGGAGGCCACTGGCAATTTAAAAGAATGCCTTTCGGTTTGAAAAATGCACCAGCAACTTTTCAAAGACTACTCGATGGAGTATTGCGAGGACTAAAAACTCAGCAATGTTGTGTATATCTAGACGATATTATTGTATTCTCCAAAGACATTAATGAACATGCTGTGCGTCTGCGTAATGTTTTTCAGAGACTTAGAAAAGCTAAATTAACATTAAATATGGAAAAATGTAGTTTTGCATTGACAGAGGTTACATACCTAGGGCATGTCATTAGTGAAAAAGGAATTAGAACAGATCCTCGATTAATTTCGGCAGTTAAGGACTTCCCAACACCACAACGCGTTAAGGAAGTACAAAGTTTCATTGGTCTCGCATCGTATTACCGAAAATATGTTCAAAATTTTGCTGAAATTGCCCGACCCTTAACCCAATTATTGAAAAAGGGTGCAAAATTTCATTGGTCTGAAGATTGTGAATCAGCATTTCAAACCCTTAAAGATAAGTTAACACACAGTCCAGTATTAGCCTACCCAGATTATAATAAAGAATTTATTTTATCCTGTGACGCAAGTGGTCATTCAGTAGGAGTTGTTTTGAGTCAGAATATTAGTGGCGCGGAACACCCCATAGCCTACGCTTCGAGACAACTAACAACAGCAGAAAGAAATTATTCCACAACAGAGAAAGAATTGTTAAGTGTTATTTATGGTATCAAATACTTTAAATGCTACTTGTATGGTAGGAAATTCAAGGTTATTACCGACCACGCAGCTTTAAAATGGTTGCTTGGGTTAAAGGATCCATCTAGTCGTCTCACGCGTTGGGCCCTATGTCTTTCCGAAATGGATTTCGAAGTTATCCACAAACCAGGCAAAAAACACACGAATGCAGATTGTCTAAGTCGGAAAATAGCACTTTTGGAAGCAACAGGCCGAGATACTGAGGACTGGAGAAAGGCACAAGATGAGGATACAGATTGCAAAAAATACGCATCTCAAAAACAATTTTGCTTTGAAGATGGTGTATTATGCCGTAAAACAAAACTTGGACCGCGAATTGTTGTTCCCCAACACCTTAGACAAGAAATAATGGCAGAGGCCCACGATCATATCCTTGCAGGACACGGTGGACAGCGGACAACCGAAAGACGTGTAGCAGAGCGATTTTGGTGGCAAACCAGAAAGCAGGATGTTGCGCAGTACGTTCGCAATTGCATTGCGTGCGCACAACGAGCTGAACTTTCTCGTTCAAAAATACCCTTACAGAGGCTCCCCGAGGCTTCATGTCCATTTCAAATCTGCGGAGTGGATCTCTACGGGCCATTTCATAAAACACCTGCTGGTAATAAGTATGTTCTTACAATTATAGATCACTTTTCACGCTATCTAGCTATGGTGAGTCTCCCAGATCAGCAAGCAAATACAGTTGCCCAAGCTTTAGTTAACAATTGGATACTTAAATTTGGCGTACCTGAAGCTATTATCACAGATCAGGGATCTAATTTTATGTCTGAACTAATGAAACAGCTATGCCACTTACTAAAAATACGCAAATTACGCACAACTCCGTTACACCCTCAGTGCAACGGACGCACAGAAAGAGTTCATCGGACAATTGGCAAGATGCTTAGTTATTATATTAACGAACAACATTCTAATTGGGATACGTATTTACCAATAATCGTGTCGGTATACAACGCCAAAACGCATGAAGCAACTGGCATGTCACCTTATGAAGTGGTTTATGGGAGAAAAATGCCGTCCCCATTTGATGTAATCAGGCAGAAAAACGGAAAAGTCGGAGAAACAGTAAGAGATTTCAGTCGAATGATGAAAGATGTATGGAAAAAGGTTCAAAAATCTAATACAAAGGCTTTGGAACGACAGGAAAGATTAGGTAATACCCAAGCTAAATATCCAAATTACAAAATCGGTCAGTGGGTAATGCTTTCAACTCCTTACATAGCGAAAGGAAAAACGAAGAAATTTGTAACAAACTACAGAGGTCCTTATCAAATTATTGAGATCACGTCACCAGTCAACGTTAAATTGCAACTGCCCACCAGAACTACTGTTGTCCATGTCAGTCGTTTAAAACCTTTTAAGGGCGCTCCAGATGTAATTCCTTCAACAACAGTGTCTGCTTTTCCGAAGGATGGAGGAAGTTCACGAAGAGGAAAAAGAGTGGCCACGCCAGCACAACATACAGACATGGCACCATACGAGTACAATCTGCGACCAAGAGTGCGAATGTCCTAGTGGAATCTCAGTAGACTGTGGATAGTATACAAATGTAGATAATTAATAAATGATAATGGTTTATTTTTTAAGAAAAAAAAGTTGAACAGGTAGATCTTGTAGTTAACAATGTATTTCTTCTTTTCTTTATTTTTGTTTTTACTAGGTTGGTAGGTCCATAACCATGTTGTTTGCTTTTTTCAGAAAACGCCATGCAAAGCATTTCCTACACAAAACCTGTCCTACCTCAATGACTCCCTTGACAGTTCCCTTCTGAAGTCATTAGATACGTTCATAAACTCACAGCAAGACAAAGTTGATGTCAATGTTATAATGCAACATGTCTTAAAATTAAAAGGTGAACACAAAACTAAAATTATAATGCTAGGAACGGGTAGATCTGGAACCTTTGTGTTGGTGTTTCTGCTTTGTACAGTAATCTATTATTTAAAAAAAAAAAGAAAAAGCCAAATCATAATATAATACTTCATCAAATTCCTGTTAACTGGATACCACACTCTTAATTGGTGTACTTCAGTAGTTACTTTTGAGCATTAGTGTATTAATTTTGTTTATTGTACTTCACTCTTTACTAAACAGCCTTATGTTAAAGTAAACAATACTGTAGACTAGATATTCTTGCATTAGTATAGGGTAGATTAAACAGCTGTTGCTATGTAATTTTCTAAGTGAAAAATCTATTTCTGTTTATTCATTCTCATCAAGATTTGTTACACTTATTATAACCATTTATGTGTAAACTATGTGATTCATGAGCGTACAGTGCTTTTGTAAAGTGATAAGTATTTTCAGCATACTTAATGTGAAGCGTGTGTGATCTTCTAAGTCGAGAGTTTTCAGTGCTTGTGTTTTTTCCGTGTGAAGGGTGGAGGAATGTTGAGTAGTAAATTCGAGGGCGAATTTCTCCGAAGGGTGGAGGAATGTTGAGTGGTACTTAAGTAAATAAATTAGTGAAAGTGAACTAGAAATTAGAATACAAATGGAAAACTTGGTTTAGTTTGGAGAGTTACATACTGGCACACAGCGGGCCAAACAGCAGAGACAATGACCGTGAAGTCAGCAAGTTCCACATAAGCGGGCGCTGTCGATTCAGCCGTCAGGGCATCGCCCGACCGGCTCACGTGTTTCTCAGTTGCCGCATGTGAGCAAAGGCCCTCACCTACATCCCAAGAGCCAATGACCGACGTTAAGAAGAATCTTCGAGAATCTTTTCAACGTGACAGAAGAGGCAATGGCCGTGAAGTCGTTCACCTCCAGTAAACTGAAGTGAATAAATACGCGAGACGCAGTGGGCCCGACAGATGTAGATGAAGACGAGAGGAAGACGAAGGCGAAGACGGAGACGAAGACGGAGACGAGCGACGAAGAAGACGAAGAAGAAGCGTAGCAGTTGTTTTAAGTTAGTTTCGGTGCTAAAGATCGTCACGCAAGAAGAGACTACATCATGCACAGACGCACCGAGTCCGCCGCTGTAATAGAATAGCAAGCAGCAGCCTCAGTACCAGAAGAAGAAGTTAAAAGGTATTTTGAAGTCTGATTTTACATACCCGGGTGACTCGTGAGGACGGGAAGGAGACGGCCTCACTTCAGCAGTCACCTGTGAGCTGGGATAAAGACCTGACAGCCGAAGACTGGCAAGCGGGAGTCCGTGGTTCGAGTCCGGGACACTGGCCTTCCCCCGCCGCGCCGCTCTGCTGGACGACGCACAACACACGCGGCCGCTTAGAGAAGAGAAACACTGGGACGCCACATTCAAGGTATCACCACCCGATGCACGACGTCGCTCGCAATAATTACACGGGCCACCTCGCGCTGCGCGTCTCCGGTCAGCTGGGCGAGACGGCGACACGAGATACACACCGCTACGCGTAATCAGACGCCGCCGCCGCCGCCGCCGCCGCTGCCGCAGCAGAAGGCTACGCAAACGACACGGCTGCCGCTCTCCGAACCAGAACGTCCAGTAAGATAACAGTTGTACGAAACTTTCAATAAAAGTTATTTTATGTAAAAATGATGTTTCATTCGACCTCATACCCGAGCCAAGGAAGAACCCACCCTGCCCACATTTTGTAAGAGAGAAAACTTTATTTATTTAATATTTTCACCCTGACAGAATGCTTGAGAATGCTCATCCTGACAATTGACAGCATCAAAAGAGAAAACCCAGTTACATTGAGTGACAGAAGTGTCACATTTAGTAACCACAACTGTTACATTTGATGTCAGAAGCCGTAGTAGTTGTTACATAACAGTAATGCGACCCCCGCCATAATTAGATTTAATCGAATAATCCTAAAAACGTTTAGGTTACGCATTAAGTAAGGCGTTTTACAAAACAATTGTTTGACCAGTTTTAGCATATTGTTCTTCGGTGTAGGGAGTGTACTAAGTTTCATTTTAGGATGAAACGGAGGATATACTAATAACAGCTGCACTGTCATTCGCGTATTTATATAATCAACACAAGGGCGTCAAAGAAAGGCTTTATGTACTCCAGCTGTAAGAAATACGTATACTTCCTCAAACTTCCAACTTGACCGCGAGTCACTTATACAAGTTCGGCCGTGTTCTGGGGGAGTAACGACGATATTCCTTACTGCATACTATCCACGTGCGTAACACGGGAGTAGGTAAAAGATTCAGTGCACTAGGGAACATGTTCCGCAAACTGTGCGTAGGCATGTAGACACCAGGTGTAGATGTGACGAACAACAGCGACACTTCACGGAAGGTGTAGGGTACCACCTCAGAAAAACGCTGTCCCTCATTTCGATCTCAGCCTGCCATGCATGTAATAACAGAGTATTTGAGTAGACAGCATCTCACATTCAAAATTCTCGGCGCCCGTCCTTCGCTTCCGCCAGCGGAGCAGACAACCTCTTCACTGGCTGCAGGTAGTCGAGACTCGGCTGTTGAACGGAATTTCATCAAGATCCACTGGCAACGGCGCCTTATTCCTCTCCCTCCGAAGAAGGACAAGAACTTTGATTGCTTTTTTAAAATTATTACGCGAGAAGGAAGACGAGACGAGACAGAAATGAAGTTTTCATTACTAACTTTCTTCATAATCTGCGAGAAATTTCTTCTTGTATTTCGGGGCTCGACTGTGTCCTGTGTCGCGAGTTATTTCTGACACTCTACCTGTTGTGTCTAGTGAGGTGCCGGTCTGAACGCCGTGTAGTGTGATTCACGAAAAATTGATGTTCAACTTTTGCAACCTTTCCGTTAATAATTTTTAAAGACAAATGTTCTTCGTAAATACAAAACGAATTATTTAGTTGTTCGTGAAAATCTAATCTTGAACATTACTTGCACACTGAGATGAGGTTGTAGTATAGGTTGCAGGGACCACACCAAAAGCTGAGAAAATGACAAGAGAATTTATCAAATCCACCCACAACCAAGACAAACCTTATGTTTAACCATCAAATACTTTTGTTAAAGGTGGCAGGTTATTGACTTTATGAAGCAATATCGCAGTAGGAATTCAATGAGCTTCCAAACGTAAAGTCCTCTTTTTTTCAAATTCTTTTTCACTTCTTTGATAATGAACGACCCTCTTAATAATACGGCTGTCATTTATCGGCTAATCGGCCGCAGTAACAAATAAAATTCCATCCTTGTGTGACATTAGCAGTCTTGGCATTCCATTTCGTCTATTCGCTGTATGAACACCTACAGAATATGTCGTGACAAGCGAAAATTTATACCACAGAGGGAATCGAACCCGGATCTCCTACTTATTGAGAACCGTCCCCTTACCTATTACGTCATCTAAGCTTGCCCCCCAGTCTCAATTCACATTTCGAGTGTCACTGATATTTCCTGCTATTATTTCTCAACAATGTAGTTGAAGGGCTGTACCACGGGGTATATTGCAGTAGCACCACTGATTATTGGATTGCATAGAGGATTGTGGTTCATCTTGCCTAGGGGTTTGTTGCTGTAATTATATAAAACAAAATCTATATAAAATGTGAGATGACTGCATAAATTGTGTACTCTTGTGGTGAAACAAAATAAAAACATAAACATGCGTAGATAACAGTTAAAAGATGATACCTGTACCTAACGAAACAAGATCTTTATAATACAACTAGTACAACAGTAAACAAGATGGGAGCATCAGAAACCAAGATAAGCATAGTAAAATATGCTACGTATCAGAGAAAGGTAATAACTACTTGGCTAAGTTTCGGTGATGGGTTAGTCTGACATTTTTTCGTGGCATTTCGAATAACTTCATTCCGCGGCAAATCTTGTTCCTGTTGGGAGTAGAAAGGCACATTTCTCTAGGCCAGCGGAAGATATTTCTCCTTTCCCATCCCATGCTGATCATAAATGCCACGACCACAGATTGCTTGTCGTAGTGCCTAAGGCCTAATCCGTGAATGGTGTTTACGTTTACTTTTTCGTAATGTGTAGGTAAAGAAAGGCTGTTTATCCCGTGTTACATTTAATGTTTTTGAGAAGGAAAAAATAGCTAAAAATACTCTTTAAAGACTAATTTTCTTAACCAGTCATTAACGCAGCTAAAGTACTGTGCGGTGTGACTTTGAAATAGAGGACATTTGTTATCGGTGTCAGTAACAGACGACATGAAATTTACTTTGCCGATGCCGTCAGCTACGTCCGAAGCCGAATTGTTTAATCGATGTGCAAATATATTTACTGTGGAAGTCACAAGGCAGGGTGTGGCGGAGGGTAGTTTGAACCAACATTCGTGTTCCACTGGACGGGCGAAAATGACTTTTCCTATGGCGATGTACGCGCGACAGTTTCTGTCTCGTAAGTTTCTTTCATGTCCCCTGCGTGACTTACGCGATAGAAGCAGTAGAATTTTTCCACGTCCTATTTTAAATACCGCTTCTCTAAATAAACCTAAATGACGAGAATAGGTAGAGTTTCGTATGAAATGTGTCGCCCTGGATATTTCCGTGTAAGCTTAAGGAGAACGTCTCTTAAACTTTCATCTTGCTGTTCGGATCCAAGTGACGCATATCGGAATTCCCTCTGTGGCTACTATTAGCCTAATTAGAACGTTCCTAAATAGTGAATCACACTGGTGTTCTGTATGCTATTAGCTTTATTAATGGACCGTCCTTCCGCAGATATGTGTTCGCCTTTCCCTGCTTCTGAAATCACCCTCCATTTCGTGACACCGTGTATTATTATTGTTATGTGTTTAAATAATGTTACAGGCTCAAGTAGTTTACGCTGAATATTGGAATCGGGTACCGTCGCATTCTTTCGCTTGCTTTGGGAATTATTTTGAATTTATCCACATTTAAAGACATAGTTTAAAAAAATTAGACGCACCACAAAGGCATTATTCGAATGGGTCGGTAATCAGTAGATATGATGTGCATGCACAGACAAACAAATGATTACAGTTTCAAAAAAATGGCTCTGAGCACTATGGGACTTATCATCTGTGGTCATCAGTCCCCTAGAACTTAGAACTACTTAAACCTAACTAACCTAAGGACATCACACACATCCATGCCCGAGGCAGGATTCGAACCTGGGACCGTAGAAGTCGCGCGGCTCCGGACTAGGCGCCTAGAACCGCGAGACCACCGCGGCCGACGATTACAGTTTCAGAAAAACTAGATGATTTATTGGAGAGAAAGAGCTTCACAAATCTAGAAAGTCAGTAACGCGTTGGTCCACCGTTGGCTCTTAAGCAAGTTGTTGCTCAGCTTGATATTAATTATAGAGTTGTTCCATGCCCTCCTTCGGTATGTCGTGCCAAATTCTGTCCAATTGGCGCATTAGATTGTCAAAATCTCGAGTTGGTTGGAGGGCCCTACCCATAATGCTCCAAACATGCACATCTGCGGAGAGATCCAGCTACCATGCTGGCCAAGGTATGTCTGGCAGGTACAAAGACAAGCGTAGAAACTCTCGCCGAGTGCGGGCGAGCGTTATCTTGCTGAAATGTAAGCGCAGGGTGGCTTGCTGTGAATAGCAACAAAACAGGGCGTAGAATATCGTCGGCGTACCGCTGTGATGTAAGGGTGCCATGAATGACAACCAAAGGAGCCCTTCTATGAAAAGCAACGACATCCCTGACCATTGCTCCAGGTTGTCGGACAGTATGATGGGTGACAGATTTCACCACTGTCCAGAGCGTCTCCAGACACGTCTTCGCTGGACATCAGGGCTTGCAGTCTTACTGACTGGAGTACTGTCTTCAGTGATTAGTCCTGTTTCGTATTTGATATAATCTCCAACCCGTTCCGGAACTTTTGAAAGTCGAAATGAGAATGCATTGCGTGTACTGTTTTCAATATTTCGTGTGTGTCACAAAACTGGTGTCTTCTCAACTCATTCTTATTCTTTGAGCAAGTTTCTTTTCCTCCAGGAACGCCATACCTCACAAGGGTAGACTGTAGTGCAGGATCATGTAACAGACGGACATTAGGAATTTTGGTCTGTAATTAAGTCACTGTACTCTTAAAAGCTCGAGTCATGCTGAACGCCGCGGAACGGAATGTGAGAACATTCCACAATGAATTTCAAGTGGCTTCAGTCACACAGACTTCCAATGAACAAAACATAGCTCAAAGCCAATGCGAAATATTCTCAGGAAGAAAGTTTTCACGTTTACCTTTGTGGGGGAGATTGGTGTCGTCTGCTAACATCGGAAGTGAAAATATTCTGGCCGCACTCTCCCTTTGTTTCGTAGTGGAATTTTTTGTTTTTGCGTTTCTTGTGTTGTTTTTGTAACACATTGCTAAAGTTGCATGGGGATCTGAATATTTTCCCTGCGAGGTTTTTTTTTTTTTTTTTTTTTTTACACTAAAGAGTCCGAACATCCCGTACCTAAGAAATGATTAAGGTTATACAATACCTGGACAGAGAAAATGGCTACACTATGAATAAATAAGAATGTAAATAGATAAAAAGATTTTCATTTAAAAAAGCTTTTTTAACAGCGAAGTAGTCACTCCTTTGGAGCAGAAAAATACAATTAGTTTTGACGTCGCTTGATCACTAAACAGAAAACAAAAGCCATAAATACTGTTTGATGTGTTTACATTCACACAGTGCTAAAAAAAAATCAATGTTAAGCGGCCAGCTGTCGGAAATGGTTACTAGGTAAGTATGAAGTATCCAGAAGGTCATTAGGTGTGATCGAGAATAAAATATTCGTAATGTTCAATTTGTTTCAGTCCTTTATTGTTCTGGCCAGTGTTACAATAAAGGTTGAAAATGATCATCATTAACTTCGGCTTAGAGCCGGTATCGACGCACTGAGAAATGTGTGCCGTGTTGTCTGTTCGGTCACTGCAAAATTTAAGGCAACTAATTTCTTTTCTGAGACCAGCTTAGGTAAAATACACTTCGGTTTTTTTCTAACTCCAGGGAAAGAATTCTGATGGGTTACACGTCTCTGCACCCACCTGTAGCAACCCGTGTCGTGTATTACGAGCGTCAAGCAGCTGCTACAGCGCTACATGGTGTTTACTGGCTCCATGCTAACGTC
This sequence comes from Schistocerca cancellata, assembly GCF_023864275.1. NCBI lineage: Eukaryota > Metazoa > Arthropoda > Insecta > Orthoptera > Acrididae > Schistocerca > Schistocerca cancellata. Next base: position 119,540,460 of record NC_064633.1, on the reverse strand, counting down.
GGGACTATGCACACCATGCATACCAAATCGTCGTGGTGTAATCATGTTTTGAAGAAAACAAATTTTTATTTATTTCCTATATCACGAGTGTACTTACCCACGGTTCATGCTCACTTAATAGGCCTAAGTGTTTCCGACACAAGGTTGCTCAACGAAATATGTTTGTTGTTGGCTCCATGATAGTATCTGTCAGTCTGACAATGAATTTTTGAACACTCAGAATATATTTTCTTTGGAAGTTGATGTTTTATAATGTTTGGATGAGACTTTTCTCCTATTCTTTCGCCCTCCAGTTGCGTGGAAAACTTGCCACACAGCTGTCGCCAAGAAGATCGGTAATGAATTTTGCTTTCGTCATTATTAAAGCACTATCGTTGCCAGTTCCTTAATTCTGACACCGTATTCCCGCTTTTTGTATCACGGATCTCTTCCACCGTTGTCCAATGGTCTAAGCGAACTGATGTTACGCTGACGTTCTTGAGGGTGCACGTCTTAAGTTTTACTAATTGTATTTTACCTGCTCCAGGTTTGTTGAACGCCACATAACAATTCGCACAGGAAAAATGTCAAAGTTCTGTATTCCTTACTGTGAACCAAAATCCTTCATTGACTGATAATTTCCGCTTTTAGATTTCATCTACGGCTTTGTACAACGTCAGAACGGAAAAATGCGTGGAGCAAAGGTGCCTTTTGTGATAAACTTCGAATCTATGGTCAATAGCATTCTTAAATCGCTGCTAAGCGACACAGAAACTCTTAAATACGGTTCAGATATACTAAATCGAATTCTTCTCACTTAACGTTGTCTTGAGGTGCCTAAATAATTCACTAACCTTATGTCAAACGACCCAAAAACACCTCTCCAGCATCCAGTATATAATGAAAACTATATTACTTTCTTCCGATGAAATTATTTCCGTCTCTTCCACATGAATAAGTACTTACAAAACCCGCGAAACTACTTGATTGGATTTCATCCTTCAATGAACATTTATTCGTGTTATAAGCTTTTTACATTAGAATGCACAAGCCAGTCTGGTAAACTGAACTCCACTCTGCCCCATTCGATTCACACGAAATCACAAATTATGTTAAAAATCTCACGAGAAGAAAACAGAAACAATATATGATCGTTACTCTGGGGAGTGATGCACAGCGGCGAGTTACAGCTTGTGATTAAATATTTGACGGAGTGACCCGTCTTCGGAGGCGTCACACATTTTCACCGTGATTAAAAGAGAAAAATACAATTTCTGTAGTCACTAAGATGTTATTGTGGAATTTAGTCCATTGACTAGTTTCATGAAGCTCTCCACACTACTTTATCCTGTTTAGGCCTCTTCATCTCTGTACAACTGCTGCAACCAACATCCATTTGAATACAACCCCCCCCCCCCTCTCCCCCCCACACACAAAAACACAACATCCACTTCCTTCAATACTATGCTGAGAATTTGTTGATGCCCCAGAATGTGTCCTATCAACCAATGCCGTCCTTCAGTCAAGATGATGATAAATTTCTTTTCTTCCCAGTTCAATTCAGTACCTCATTAGTTACTAGATCTAACAAACTAATCTTCAGCCGGCCGCGGTGGTCTAGCGGTTCTGGCGCTGCAGTCCGGAACCGCGGGACTGCTACGGTCGCAGGCTCGAATCCTGCCTCGGGCATGGGTGTGTGTGGTGTCCTTAGGTTAGTTAGGTTTAAGTAGTTCTAAGTTCTAGGGGACTTATGACCTAAGATGTTGAGTCCCATAGTGCTCAGAGCCATTTGAACCATTTTTGAAACTAATCTTCAGCATTCTTCTATAACACACCATTTCAAAATATTTTGTTCTCATTTGGTCTGAAATGCATATCGTCAACATTTCACGTGCATACTAGGCTACACTCCAGACAAATACCTTTAGCAAGGACTTCCTAATAAATAACTTCATATTTGATCTTACAAAGTTACCCTTTTTGAGAAACGCTTTCCATTCTATATCCAGTCAGTATTTTATGTTCTCTACTTCTTCGGCCATTATCAGTAATTTTGCTGACCAAAACAGCAAAACTCAACTACCGCTTATGGTGTCTCCTTTCATAATCTAATTCTCACAGTATCGCCATAATTAATTCGCTTAAATTCCGTAACCCTTGTTTTACTTATTTTGAAGCTCTTCTTATAATCCTTTTTCAAGACATTGTGTGTTCCATTCAAGTCCTCTTACAAGTCCTTTGCTATCTCTGACAGATGTCATCGCCAAACCTCAAAGTTTATATTTCTTCTCTCTCAACTTCAATTCCTTTACTATATTACTCCTTCGTTTCGTTCACTGGTTGCTCAATGTACGCTTGTAACTGCTGTGTAGTTTCTGTACGAGCTGTGCACTCGTATAACATTTCCCTGTCTGTGTTAACCCCCCTACCCCAATTTAAGAATAGTTTATTCCAGTCACCGTTGACAAAAGCTTTTTCTAAGTCTACAAATGCTATAAACGTATGTTTGCCTCTCTTTGTTCTGCCTTGTGACGTAAGTCGTAAGGTCAGTATTGCTTCGTGTGTTCCTACATTTCTCCAGAACCAAACTGATCTTTCCCGAAGTCGGGTTCCACCAAGTTGTATATTCGTCTGTAAATAATTCGTGTCAGTAATTTGCACATAATATTAGAAACACAAATGAAATGTGTCGTAGATACATTAGGAGGGCTATTGCGAAAAATGAGTTTCAGAAATAAGTATGTGACACTGGACGCTATTTCCAGCGTGAACACACCTGAGTTTGATGGTGAGATGTCTTTCCATTTCTTTGGCGTCATGTGTAAATCAACCTTGTTGCTATTGTGGTGGTGTTCAGAACGAGGACTGGTTTGATGTATCTCGCCACGCTAACCTCTCAACCTCTGCATAACTACTCGTACTTCAGCTAGCGTCCACCTAAACTTGCTGACTGTGGTCTAGCCTTTATCCTTCTTATTAACAAGAGTTGGATACCTATGATTTTAATTAGCTTTCTCAGCCATATTTTCGTGCGCTAGATATGTGTGTTACCTAAGCGACGCTATCTGATCAACTCCAACGACTTCTTTTGACATTTCGAAGCGCCACAACTTGAAAACATCTCGATGCTGCATCACGTGTCTGTGAGCAGTACATTGTGGCAGATTTCGATCTCTGCCCGTCCCTTCAGCTGACATCTCCCGTCTTGGCCGTTGCGGGGCTTAACGTCCGCCGTAATACAGCAAACAGGGTGAAGGCCCGGCCCCGACGACAGCTGCAGAACGCGAAGCCATGTCGGGGGTTGGGGGGTGGGGTTGGGGGGGGGGGGATTTGTGAGGCAGGCCTTTGTCGCCAGAGAGCCTCCCCTGATCCTCAGCATCTCCGGAGGGAGGGAACGGCCGGTAATTCGTTCCGTGCTTCGCCGTTGGAACGAGGGCGCGGCGAGGTCAGTGTCGTGAAAGGCTGTCACTGCAGTGGGGTGCAACCAGGCAGGCTGGCCACTGTAACAGACGTCCGCTAGGTCGCGCTACCTCGGTAGCCCTCGGGAATTCGAGCTACTCACTGGAGTAAGTTGCGATATTCATCACCACATTTTTCTTTTTTATTTTATTTTATTTTTTTTTGAGCTTTTCCTCATTACAGATGTTTATCTCCAACATAATAATTTACTTGGAAAATACAATACAAACAATAAACGTTCTTAAACTATACTCTCAAAATATTTCTCCAGGTGATTCGATCTTGCGTGTCCTCTTCCTCTGTGCCCATTCTCCTCATTGTGTGCTGTACATTTTGGAGCCAGGTGGTCACACGTCGTCCTCTTCTTCTTCTCCCCTCCGGTTCCCACTCCAGTATCAGTTTTGGTATTCTGGCTTCCTCCATTCGTCGTACATGCCCGTACCACTGTAATTTCTTCCTATCCATTACGTCATATATTCTTTCTTTTATTTCCATTCTCCTTATTACTTCGGTGTTCCGTATCTTTTCTTTCCTGGAGATTCTTGCCGATCTTCTCCAAAAGTCCATCTCTAGAGCTTGTAATTTTTTAATGTGCTTCATGTTAATTTTTCAGGTCTCCGTTCCATACAGAACCACACTCTCTAATATGGATTTGTATATTAATTTTTTAGTTCTGCTCATTACATTCCTGCTCCATAAGACTGAGTTAAGCATCCCAATGACCCTCCGTCCGCTACTAATTCTTTTATTGATTTCTGACTCTGATTTTCCCTCAATTTCTAAAATGGATCCCAAATAACAGAAAGTGTTTTCTTTTTTATATCATCATTATTCTGATTGGTATGATGTAGGGATGGGTAAAATTTTAGTAATATCGATCTACAGGGTGAAAAGTATTTAAACCGACAAACTCAGGGAGGTTGTAGCAGACATCAAAACAAATATTTTTCCTTAATGTCATTTTTTTCCTATGAGGATTATTTAAACCGGTGGAGGTCGTATTACGTTCTTCAGTTGTAGGCAACTGTTGTCCACTGTAGTAGTGCATTGTCTCTGTTTACTAATGGAGCGATACACCTGGAGTGAGTACACTGATACGGTTGGTGCGTACCACGCAGCTCACCACAACGGACGAGCTGCACAATGGGTTTATCAACAAAAATATCCTAATCATACGACCTTTGCTGCTGTGTACCAACGTCTGAGACCGAGTCATTTAGCAGATTACCTGGACAGGGACGCCGTCGCACGGTAAGAACGCCGCAATTTGAGGAAGCTGTCTTGCAGCATGTGGAGCTGGATCCTTCAACAGCACTCGTGCAATTGCACGTAACATGGGGACGAATCAGACGAATGTAAGAACAGTCCTTCGAGAGCAATTGTTACGTCCATTTCACTTACAGCGTGTCCACAACCTGGAACCAGTTGATTATCCACCCAGAGCACAGTTTTCGCAGTGGTACCTGGAACAGTGTGAAATGCATCCTACATTTCCATCCTCTGTGTTGTTTACCGATGAAGCAATGTTCGGGCTTGATGGAGTCTTCAGCATGCACAGCCCGCATCTCGTGGTCGTGCGGTAGCGTTCTCGCTTCCCACGCCCGGGTTCCCGGGTTCGATTCCCTGCGGGGTCAGGGATTTTCTCTGCCTCGTGATGGCTGGGTGTTGTGTGCTGTCCTTAGGTTAGTTAGGTTTAAGTAGTTGTAAGTTCTAGGGGACTGATGACCATAGATGTTAAGTCCCATAGTGCTCAGAGCCATTTGAACCAACATGCACAATTCGCATGTTTCGAGTGAGGATAACCCATATGCCACAGTTACTAGCGCTCATCAAGTGCGGTTCTTCGTTAATGTATGGGTCGGTGTTGTCGGGGTCTGTTTAATTGGGCCGTATCTGCTTCCTAGGCCATTAAATGGCAGGCACTATTACAATTTTCTCGCCAGAGTATTGCCAGAATTGCGGGAAGACGTGCCGCTCCCTACAAGACAACGCATGTGGTTCCAAGATGACGGGGCACAGGCACATTTCAGTCGTCGTGTGCGTCGATTCCTGGACCGACCTGTTCCCAGAAACGTGGATTGGCAGAGGCGGTCCCGTACCATGGCCTGCTCGATCCCCAGGTATGTCGCCTCTGGACTTTTTTGTGTGGGGAGAGATGTGCAACCTAGTTTACGCAACTCCTGTTGCATGGGAAGAGGATCTGGTTGCCCGGATAGTAGCAGCAGCAGGAACAATTAAGGATACTCCTGGGGTTTTTGCCCGTGTCAGACAGAACATGATCCGACGGTGTAACCTTTGTTTACGTGTCAATGGAGGCAATTTTGAAAATCTGCTGTAATTTAAATTGGGTTGTGTTAATGTGTTGTCTCTTGGTCATAAAAAAATGGAAAAGTGTTTGTTGGTTGCCGCCAGAGAAATCTTCCTCTACCGGTTTAAATACTCCTCATAGGAAAAAATGACATTAGGGAAAAAATTTGTTTTGATGTTTCCTACAACCTCCCAGAGTTTGTCAGTTTAAATAATTCTCACCCTGTATATTGTGTCGATATATACTGAAGCACCAAAGAAACTTGTATAGGCATGCGCATTGAAATACAGAGATATGCGACCAGGCACAATACGTCGCTGCGATCGGGAACACCTACATAAGACAACAAGTGTCTAGAGTAGTTGTTAGATCGGTTACTGCTGCTACAATGGCAGGTTATCAAGATTTACGTGTGTCTGAAAGTGGTGTTACAGTCGACGCACGAGCGATGGGACACAGCATCTCCGAGGTGGCAATGGAGAAGGGATTTTGCTGTAAAATCATTTCACGAGTGTACTGTGAATATCAGGACCTCGGTTAAACATCAAACCTCCGACATCGTAGCGGCCGGAGAAAGATCTTTCAAGAACGGAACCAACGACGACTGAAGAGAATCCGTTCAACCTTGACAGAAGTGTAACCCTCCCGCAAATTGCTGCACATTTCAGTGCAAGCGTCAGCGTGCGAATTATTCAACGAAAAATCATCGGCATGGTCTTTCGGAGCCCACGGCCTACTCGTGTACATTTGATGATAGCACAACAGAAAGCTTTGCGCCTCGCCTGGGCCCGTCAACACCGACATTGGACTACTGATGACTGGAAACGTTGCCTGGTCGGACGAGTCTCGTTTCAGATTGTATCGAGCGGATGGACTTGTACGGGTGTGAAGACAACGTCATGAATCCATGGACCCCGCATGTTGGCAGCGGACTGTCGAAGCTGGTGGAGGCTCTGTAATGGTGTGAGGCTATTGCAGCTGGAGTGATACGGGAGCCCTGATACGTCTAGATACGACTCTGACAGGTGACACGTACGTAAGCATCCTGCCTGATCACCTGCATCCATTCATGTCCACTGTGCAATTCAACGGACTTCGGCAGTTCCAGCAGAGTAATGCGACACCCCACACGTCCAGAATTGTTACCGAATGGCTCCAGGAACATTATTCTGAGTTTAAACACTTCCGCTGGCCGCCAAATTCCCCAGACACGAACGTTATGTGGAATGCCTTGCAACGAGCTGTTCAGAAGAGATCTCCACCCTCTCGTACTCTTACGGATTTATGGACAGCCCTGCAGGATTCGTGGTGTCAGTTCCCTCCAGCACTACCTCAGACATGAGTCGAGTCCATGCCACGTCGTGTTGCGGCACTTCTTCGTGCTCGCTGGGGCCCTACACGAAATTAGACAAGTGTACCAGTTTCTTTGGCTCTTCAGTGTAAATGAAAGATATCGACATTAACGAGATAAAAATCTCCGTATTTAGATATATTGGGGAATATCTCAATATTTACAGGAATTTAAAAAATCGATCCATGTCACAGACATGATTAACAAACATCTAAAAATTGGAAAATACTTTATTATATCCAACATTAATCACTAAAAGACACAAAACGTACTGCAAAATCACGTATTTACAAAAAAACTAATTAATGAAACCAATAATTATTATCTATAGAATGAGATTTTCACTCTGCAGCGGAGTGTGCGCTGATATGAAACTTCCTGGTAGATTAAAACTGTGTGCCCGACCGAGAATCGAACTCGGGACCATTGCCTTTCGCGGGCAAGTGCTCTACCACCTTTTTTTCTTTTTTTTAATCTCATTTTGTTCGCTTTTGTTCGTTGCATCTGCTCGGGGCGGACGTCGTAAGACATCCGTTTAAGTTCGTTGCTGATCGATTTACTCAGTTTTTTTATTACAGAGGGCAGCTGACCCTCTGACCGAACACGCTCAACTACCGTGCCGGCTACCATCTGAGCTACCGAAGCACGACTCACGCCCGGTCCTCACAGCTTTACTTCTGCCAGTATCTCGTCTCCTACCTTCCAAACTTTACAGAAGCTCTCCTGCGAACCTAGCAGAACTAGCACTCCTGAAAGAAAGGATACTGCTGAGACATGGCTTAGCCACAGCCTGGGGGATGTTTCCAGAATGAGATTTTCACTCTGCAGCGGAGTGTGTGCTGATATGAAACTTCCTGGCAGATTAAAACTGTGTGCCCGACTGAGACTCGAACTCGGGACCTTCGCCTTTCGCGGGCAAGTGCTCTACCATCTGAGCTACCGAAGCACGACTCACGCCCGGTCCTCACTGCTTTACTTCTGCCAGTATCCCGTCTCCTACCTTCCAAACTTTACAGAAGCTTCTGTAAAGTTTGGAAGGTAGGAGACGAGATACTGGCAGAAGTAAAGCTGTGAGCACGCCCGGTCCTCACTGCTTTACTTCTGCCAGTATCCCGTCTCCTACCTTCCAAACTTTACAGAAGCTTCTGTAAAGTTTGGAAGGTAGGAGACGAGATACTGGCAGAAGTAAAGCTGTGAGGACCGGGCGTGAGTCGTGCTCAGATGGTAGAGCACTTGCCCGCGAAGGGCGAAGGTCCCGCGTTCGAGTTTCGGTCGGGCACACAGTTTTAATCTGCCAGGAAGTTTCATTATCTATAGACATTAACAGAGCCGGCCGGTGTGGCCGAGTGGTTCTAGGCTCATCAGTCTGGAACCGCGCGACCGCTACGGTCGCACGTTCGACTCCTGCCCCGGGCATGGATGTGTGTGATGTCTTTAGGTTAGTTAGGTTTAAGTAGTTCTAAGTTCTAGGGGTCTGATGAACACAGATGTTAAGTCCCATAGTGCTCAGAGCCATTTTGAACATTAACAGAACTGTTTGTTTTTCCACTCCAACAGTGAGCAGCAGTCGACAGTGTGCGATATTTTTCCCACACCGGTGTTGAGCGTTATTCAGAACAATTTTGTCGAATCTCACTGTACTAGGCATCAATAGTGCATAGTACTGCCATCTAGGGAAGCTTGTGTGGAATTTTATCAGTTGTGTTGACTTAAAGGTTGTAATTATTACGGTCAAGTAGGTGCGAAATGGTTAGTTCCCCATGCACAGTCTTAGGGAGCGATGGTTGAGCTTTTAGAGGAATATCTAAGTGAAAATGAGAAGACGTTAAAGAAGAGGGATGCCTACTCACCCCAGGGAAATTTAACGACCTGGCGCCACTCATTATTCTACAGTGTTCAAAACAGAACAAGACAGTTAGATCTCGTCTAGCAGATGTACATACTGAATTCGAATTTCAGCAAACTTCCCACCAGGCACCACAGTTGCTCCTGTTCTGCATAACTACACTCCTGGAAATGGAAAAAAGAACACATTGACACCGGTGTGTCAGACCCACCATACTTGCTCCGGACACTGCGAGAGGGCTGTACAAGCAATGATCACACGCACGGCACAGCGGACACACCAGGAACCGCGGTGTTGGCCGTCGAATGGCGCTAGCTGCGCAGCATTTGTGCACCGCCGCCGTCAGTGTCAGCCAGTTTGCCGTGGCATACGGAGCTCCATCGCAGTCTTTAACACTGGTAGCATGCCACGACAGCGTGGACGTGAACCGTATGTGCAGTTGACGGACTTTGAGCGAGGGCGTATAGAGGGCATGCGGGAGGCCGGGTGGACGTACCGCCGAATTGCTCACCACGTGGGGCGTGAGGTCTCCACAGTACATCGATGTTGTCGCCAGTGGTCGGCGGAAGGTGCACGTGCCCGTCGACCTGGGACCGGACCGCAGCGACGCACGGATGCACGCCAAGACCGTAGGATCCTACGCAGTGCCGTAGGGGACCGCACCGCCACTTCCCAGCAAATTAGGGACACTGTTGCTCCTGGGGTATCGGCGAGGACCATTCGCAACCGTCTCCATGAAGCTGGGCGATGGTCCCGCACACCGTTAGGCCGTCTTCCGCTCACGCCCCAACATCGTGCAGCCCGCCTCCAGTGGTGTCGCCACAGGCGTGAATGGAGGGACGAATGGAGACGTGTCGTCTTCAGCGATGAGAGTCGCTTCTGCCTTGGTGCCAATGATGGTCGTATGCGTGTATGACGCCGTGCAGGTGAGCGCCACAATCAGGACTGCATACGACCGAGGCACACAGGGCCAACACCCGGCATCATGGTGTGGGGAGCGATCTCCTACACTGGCCATACACCACTGGTGATCGTCGAGGGGACACTGAATAGTGCACGGTACATCCAAACCGTCATCGAACCCATCGTTCTACCATTCCTAGACCGGCAAGGGAACTTGCTGTTCCAACAGGACAATGCACGTCCGCATGTATCCCGTGCCACCCAACGTGCTCTAGAAGGTGTAAGTCAACTACCCTGGCCAGCAAGATCTCCGGATCTGTCCCCCATTGAGCATGTTTGGGACTGGATGAAGCGTCGTCTCACGCGGTCTGCACGTCCAGCACGAACGCTGGTCCAACTGAGGCGCCAGGTGGAAATGGCATGGCAAGCCGTTCCACAGGACTACATCCAGCATCTCTACGATCGTCTCCATGGGAGAATAGCAGCCTGCATTGCTGCGAAAGGTGGATATACACTGTACTAGTGCCGACATTGTGCATGCTCTGTTGCCTGTGTCTATGTGCCTGTGGTTCTGTCAGTGTGATCATGTGATGTATCTGACCCCAGGAATGTGTCAATAAAGTTTCCCCTTCCTGGGACAATGAATTCACGGTGTTCTTATTTCAATTTCCAGGAGTGTATGTGGTTAACTAGTCACTGCGCATAGGAATTGTACAATGAGATGTGGCAATGATTTTGATGATTACAGTGATTCATTAGTAACGAATTTCAATGAAATGATGCTGGCAATAGTCCACCTTAAAGATTTTTAAAAAAATCACAAACCGAAAAGGCTCATATTCTACTGCTTATGTTCAAAAATGGTTCAAATGGCTCTGAGCACTATGGGACTTAACTTCTGAGGTCATCAGTCCCCTAGAACTTAGAACTGCTTAAACCTAACTAACATAAGGACATCACACACATCCATTCCCGAGGCAGGATTCTAACCTGCGACCCTAGCGGATACGCGGTTCCAAACTGAAGCGCTTCGAGCCGCACGGCCACACCGGCCGGCACTGCTTATGTCAACATATTTTAATGAAAACAGCCTTTTTGTTTTAACATGTACCCTAACTGTTGGTTATTGGCCTCATTGTTCACAAGTAGAGTCACACAATTCTCTGTGGCGTGTTCCTTGCCCAGGTGGTGGCGATTAAATAAGAGTGCAAATGACTGTGTCTGCGTTGTGGAATACAAAGGGTTAATATGACCCCCTATCAGTCTGCTTCTGTTATCTGGCACAACCAAGTTTGCTAAGGAAGCCACTCTTTCCGACTAAACAGAAGAAGCTTGTCATTTGGGCACTTGTGAGCAATTTCTGACAAAACAAGTGTGAAATGGACGACACTCAATCCAGAACTTTAAAGGATCACAGTTCCGTCCTAAATGTGAATGATCGATGTATTTCTTTAGCTCGTTTGGAATTTCTTGTGCGACTCAGCTTTCAGTCAACAATTTTTCAAATGGCTCTGAGCACTATGGGACTTAACATCTGTGGTCATCAGTCCCCTAGAACTTAGAATTACTTAAACCTAACTAACCTAAGGCCATCACACACATCCATGCCCGAGGCAGGATTCGAACCTCCGACCGTAGCGGTCACGCGGATCCAGACTGAAGTGCCTAGAACCACACGGCCACACCGGCCGGCTAACAATTTTTCATGCTTGACCAAACTGAAGGCTTGTTAGAGCCTTCTTATGGTGCACCTAAAGATCTTTGTTCAGATGACAATTGATCCATCCGGATATGCTCACAACGAATTTCCTTAGTTATGTCCACTATTGCAGCTGATATTGCAAGGGGAGAATCAAAGTGAATGCGCTTGAACCGAGAATCCCTTATTGTGACCATGGCAAGAAAAGTCTTTCTAATACTTCTGTGAATAGAGAATTTTTTGCCGGTACTCCTAAATCAGTTGAGTGCTCAATTTCTCCTCGAAGTAGGTTAGTTACAGGAATGCCTAAGTTTTCAGTCACATAGTTGGCGCCACTAACCTCTTCAGTAGCTTATTTCAAGGGAGCAAGAAGGTCAACAAGCTGCGATGTTGCAGCCATATCAGGTTTATTCCTATTTGACTGAGTTTTTGTAGCCAAGATTTATCTAAAATTGCTAACAACCTTATAAATCTCTAAAATGTTAAAGCATTGATCCCACATTGTGTTGACAATTTGTATTAAAGTTAAGACATCGGCTTCTTCTTTTTTTTTCAGACACTTCGTGCTAAGTTCTTAGCAGACCCATAGTATTAACTGATTGTTTAAAATATGTCACAATGGCCTTCATCTGCTCTCTAAGCACTGAAAACGTATCATTCTCGTTTAGTGCGCCATCGACTACTAAATTTAATAGGTGCGCCAACAAGGAATCCTCGTTTCCTAAAAACAATCTTGCCGCTGTCACTAAATTTGCACCGCGCCCAATAGTAATAGACATAATTTAATTTTTACCAATGCCAAAGTCTTCTGTAATTTGCTCCCAGCGATCTTTGATGTCCTGATGTGTGATTCATGTCCTGTGTGTGACTGAAAAGTAATGACCATCATGAAAAAGTATTCGGTACAATTTCCATGTAAATTTTTTTTCATTCGTAACCTAATTATCTTTATATATTTGACATAATAATTTAGAAAGTACCTGTTTATTAAACAAAACTTACCTCGGACAGTCTGACCGCAGACAGATTTATATTTTGAAGCACTTAAGGGGCAAGTTGCCAAGCAAGTGAACTGTCAATACCAAGAAACTCCTTATGAAGTTTGTGACATTCAGTATGTCACTTATAATAGAAACAAGTTTTGCTTCATTCAGGTTTTTCTTTTAAAAAAATGGCCTTTGTTGTGTTGTATCTCTCTTTTACTATCTGTGTTACCTACAATTTAGAAATAAATGTAAGTATTAGCTACAGATTAGTTGCATAAATTATTATACATTATAAGATACATCTCATTAAAATGAAATAATTAAAACTTGACTTACAAACCTTTTTTTCTGGAAGGTATCTTATAGAGCGAGCAAGCTTTACGCACCATTGTTCATTCCAACATTTTTCTAGCATGAAGATCAAGGCTTGAGTAATATCACAATACTTCTGACCATCGTCTGAAAAATTAAAATAAGTACTGAATCAGAAATATTACAAACACAAATTAGTGATACTAAAACTATCGATATTTTTAAAGGTGGGCATAGACCTCACTAAAATTTAGTATTTGCCACTGTGAATTGTTAATTTTAGGCGAACGATAATGAAATAAGGTAGAAACATTATTACCCGAAATAACCTGTACAGGTAATTTTTATGTTACAACTGAATTTCAATTAGGAATAAAAGATAAAATGTTTTCAGCACATACAGATTTAAATTCGTCTATACGTCGCCCTCAATTTATCGTCAAAGCTCTCTCTGCCTCAGAACTGACTGTGATTTCATGTGAATCATTATTACAGCACGGCGTAGCCTAAAAACAAAAGATACAGATAGAAAACGTTATTCCATAGCCTAACAATTTATAAATACAGTAATAATAGGAAATAGTCGTTGTCGCTTCGGAAGCCTCATTATTATTACGATCTTCATGTGTGAGGCGGGGAGAGTGAAAAAGGCAAAGTGATTTGTTACGTAGTCTTAATTCAGAAGTATAGTATTTAGTACTTTGTGTCAGAAGATGACAATATAGCTCGATACGCACAGTAAAGTAACACCGAATCTTCGTTGTGAAAATCTGGGCTGTTAGCGTAAATTATGTATTAACACTAATTTTGTATGACCATTACGTAATACTTGCATCGTCAACAGTGGAATCATCCATGTGGCTCACCACTGAAATATCTGAAGTTGCACGGTAGGCATCATCTTCAGCAAACCCATCTGCTGTTTGAAGATGTTGATGGAGTTGGCACTGTCGACACCGATTTTGTTTATTCGCTAATTGCAAGTAGGCAAAATGATGTCTAAGTTTTACTTTAGTAGCTAAGTTGGTTGTGTTACCACAAGTTTTATAAATTTTATCACGTCGATTGCAGAAAACAGATTCGTTGTTGCCTAGTTTTGAAAAGAATGTGCAGACGGCAGACGTAGTTGTTTTGGAAACTGAAATCAGCTCGAAACCAAACCGAACACTGTTATTAAAACGATAACATTTTTTGCACACAGTCACAGACATACATGTAACAGCGTGGGGACCGTCCCACAATGCACTGACACTGTATTCAGTTCCCCTGTGTACGTCGCGATAACTATCTTACAGTGGCAAAGCACCTAAACACCTAAAGACGTAGCTAGTAAAGGGGCGCCAGGTTGCGTCATTCTTCAGTAGATGTTCTGAGTACTCCGTGAATAGCTTCGCCGTATCGTCAATAGATGGCATGCGCTACGCCATACATACGCTATTCTGATTTGCGCCTTTCTTGGGAATATTGTTCGTCGGAGACGTGCCTGACAAAGGACGAGACAGCAGAAGCGAAACGGCTAATAAGAGAGAACTCTCGGCTTCTTGTTAGTGAAACACTTCTGATACGTGAGCTGAGCATGAAATACTCAACCTACCATAAACAATTTCAGACAACAGATGCCATTTTCCATTAAATACCAGTGTAGAAATGTACGTGATTTTTGTGCCGAGTGCACGTTATTTTAACAGTGCGTCGTATCTTTTCTTGAGTAAGAGGGGAAGCGCACATACCGTCTTCATAGTTGGGAGCAGGCAGTGACAATTTCCACCATTCTCCTACAGGGTTGGGTTGGTATTGGAGAAGGAGACCAGGCAGCGAGGTCATCGGTCTCATCGGATTAGGTAAGTATGGGGAAGGAAGTCGGCCGTGCCCTTTCGGAGGAACCATCCCGGCATTTGCCTTGAGTGATTTAGGGAAATCACGGAAAACCTAAATCAGGATGGCCGGACGCGGGATTGAACCGTCGTCCTCCCGAATACGAGTCCAGTGTCTAACCACTGCGCCACCTCGCTCGGACCTCCATTCTACTACAGAGGTGTCACGAAATATGTGATTTTGCACCTTGTACGTACCATTTGCAATGGTGGAAACGACACACGGAAGTAGCAAGTTTTCGTTAATATGCAGCATAGATACGGTCAAGTTCAACTCTGGTACTCATTTGTAGCACTGAATATGAAATTAAATTGAACCCACTGTAAGACTCTTATTGTCAGTTCGCAAAAGTTGGCAGCAGTTCGAATGGGCAAGTAATCCGTTGATGAGAACTATAGTTCCTATGAATAAAAAAAAAGAAGACAATGAAAATATATCTTTCGAGATTTAATATTAAATATCGTTTAACTGATTTATTGAAAATTTTGGTATCGGAGATATGTACCTATTTCATTTCGTAGAAATATTGATATTTCGATATTTTTTGTACATGTCTAGTTGATGGTGCTCGTCGTGACATGTGTCCTACAACTACATCCATAATCTGCAAACCCCTGTGATTTACATTGTTGAAGCCACTTAGCACTAAACAACATGTCAGTATTTCTTTCCTTTCCAACCAGATTTGGAGCGCAGTAAGAATGACCGCTTAAATGCAACTGTGCTTCTTCCCAGTATCTTTGTAACGAACTGGAATCCACCAAGTGCTTCACCTACGACTGAGTCTGTGTGATGATTCCATTCACCAAAACGTCGTCTTTGATAGCAACTTAAGTTTCAAAATAACGCAGCGTGATGACCCAAACATTTTATTCAAAATCAAAAATTGTTCAAATGGCTCTGAGCACTATGGGACTTAACATCGGAGGTTATCAGTCCCCTAGAACTTAGAATTACTTAAACCTAACTAATCTAAGGACACCACACACATCCATGCCCGAGGCAGGATTCGAACCTGCGACCGTAGCGGTCGCGCGGTTCCAAACTGAAGCGCCTAGAACCGCTCGGGCACTCCGGCCGGCTATTCAAAATCAATAGACCCCACACGCTCGATCTATTAAAGAATCGAGACCCCATGTACAAACTGCTACAAACGCCTATTTACTTTTCAGATGAGTTAATGTATGGTTGAAGACACGAAAACATTATCATGTTGGTTTTTATTACTTACGAATTACTCACCCACAGAAAATGTCAAAACCAAAACGATTTTTCTCCCATATTTTGTGTGGGTGTAAACGAGGAAAGGCCTTACTCGGTATGTCCTCACACACTACGCAATATTCTAACACCGGACGCGCAGCTGCTATGTAAGCCGTCAGCGTTGCAGTTCACATCTACATCTATGTGATTACTCTGCTATTCACAATAAAGAGCCTCTCGAACGGCACGCGGGAAAAACGAGCACTTAACTTTTTCTGTGTGAGCCCTGATTTCTCATATTTTATCGTGATGATCATTTCTCCCTGTATAGGTGGGTGCCAACAGAATGTTTTCGCAATCAGAGGAGAAAACTTGTGGTTAAAATTTCATGAGAAGATCCCGTCGCAAAGAAAATCGCCTTTGTTTCAATGATTGCCACTCCAAATCACGTATCATGTCTGTGACACTATCTCTCCTATTTCGCGATAATACAAAACGAGCTGCCCTTCTTTGTACTTTTTCGATGTCATCCGTCAGTCGCACCTGATGCGCATCGCACACCGCACAGCAATACTCCAGAATAAGGCGGACAAGCGTAGTGTAAGTAATCTCTTTGGTAGACCTGTTGCACCTTCCAAGTGTTCTGCCAATGAATCGCAGTCTTTGGTTTGCTCTACCCACAATATTATCTATGTGATCGTTGCCATTTAGTTTATTTGTAATTGTAATCCCCAAGTATTTAGTTGAATTCACAGCCCTCAGATTTGTGTCACTTATCTCGTAATCAAAATTTCGCTGATTTCTTTTAGTACTCATGTGAATAACTGCACACTTTTCTTTATTCTGCGTCAATTGCCACTTTTCGCACCATACAGATATCTTACTTAAATTATTTTGCAAGTCGTTTTAATCATATGATGACTTTACAAGACGGTAATTGACAGCATCATCTGCAAACAATCTAAGACGGCTACTCAGATTTTCTCCTAGGTTGTTAATATAGATCAGGAACAATTGAGGGCATATAACACTTCATACATCTACATCTACATGATTACTCTGCAATTCACATTTAAGTGCTTGGCAGAGGGTTCATCGAACCACAATCATACTATCTCTCTACCATTCCACTCCCGAACAACGCGCGGGAGAAACGAACACCTAAACCTTTCTGTTCGAGCTCTGATTTCTCTTGTTTTATTTTGATGATCATTCCTACCTATGTAGGTTGGGCTCAACAAAATATTTTCGCATTCGGAAGAGAAAGTTGGTGACTGAAATTTCGTAAATAGATCTCGCCGCGACGAAAAACTTCTTTGCTTTCATGACTTCCATCCCAACTCGCGTATCATATCTGCCACTCTCTCCCCTATTACGTGATAATACAAAACGAGCTGCCCTTTTTTGCATCCTTTCGATGTCCTCCGTCAATCCCACCTGGTAAGGATCCCACACCGCGCAGCAATATTCTAACAGAGGACGAACGAGTGTAGTGTAAGCTGTCTCTTTAGTGGACTTGTTGCATCTTCTAAGTGTCCTGCCAATGAAACGCAACCTTTGGCTCGCCTTCCTTGGGGAACTCCGGAGATTACTTCTGATTTACTCGATGACTTTCCGTCTTTTACTACGAACTGTAACCTTCCTGACAGGAAATCACGAATACAGTCGCACAACTGAGGCGATACTCCGTAGGAACGCAGTTTGGTTAGAAGACGATTGTGAGGAACGGTGTCGAAAGTCTTCTGGAAATCTAAAAATATGGAATCAATTTGACATCCCCTGTCGATAGCACTTATTACTTCATGAGTATAAAGAGCTAGTTGTGTTTCACAAGAACGATATTTTCTGAATCCGTGCTGACTATATGTCAATAAATCGTTTTCTTCGAGGTGCTTCATAATGTTCGAATACAGTATATGTTCTAAAACCCTACTGAAAATCGACGTTAGTGATATAGGCCTATAATTCCTCAGTATCCTGGCACTGAACAGAAGTTTACCAAGTGTTTCGCCTACGACTCAGCCTATGTGATTACTCCATTTCAGATCCTCACTATTTGTCAGATTCAGGTATTTGTATAAGTTGACTAATACCAATTGTGACTTTTCTGCATTTTATGAAGTGCAGAATTTAACATTTCTGTACATTTAAAGGAAGTTGCCAAGACACTCTTAGGAAAAATAAATCCCTCGCCGCACCACTAATGAATTATCTGAATGGGACGGGAGTCGGTAGATGTGATGTAGGTGTACGTACAAATAAATTATTACAATTTGTGAGAAAGTGGTTGACTTATTGCAGAGAAGGAGGTTTACGAGATGAGCAAGTCAATAACGCGTTGGTTCACGTCGGCCCTTATGTAAGCTGTTATTCACTTTGGGCAGTGATTGGTAAAGTTGTTGAATGTCCTCCTAAGGGATATCCTACCACATTCTGTCCCGCATCGTTGGATCGTTAAAGGTCCCAAGCTGGTTGGAGGGCCTTGCCCTTAATGCTCCAAATGTTCTCAACTGGGGAGAGATCTGACGACTTTGCTGGACGAGGTAGGGTTCGCAAACACGAATACAAGCAGTAGAATCTCTCGCCTCATATGGGCGCGCATTATCTTGGTAAAATGTAAGCTTAGGATGGCTTGCCGTGAAGGGGAAGGATACGGAGCGTAGAATATTTTCGAAGTACTTCTGTGCTATAAAGGCGCCGCGAATGACACCCAATGGGGCCTGCTATGAAATTAAATGAAACGGCATTCTAGACTACCTAGGCAGGCGACAGCCATGTTGGTATCCCACCACTGTCTGGGGCGTCTACAGACACGTCTTGGCCGGTCATCAGGGCTTAGTTCGAAGCAGGACTCATCAGTGGAGACAATTCTACTCCAGCCGATGAGCATCCAGGCCTAATGTGCCCGACAACAGCTGCAAACGGGCTTGTTGGTCTACAGGCATCGATGGTAGTCGGCGCAGGGGTCCCCATGATCTCAGTCCCCTTTCTGTAAGCCGCCTAATAAAGGTCCTTGTGGTCATTGAAGCGCCAGCTGCACTTCAGGTCGATGGTAATGATGAATCCTGGCTGTGAGAGCCTCTCTGACGACAACTCGCTCCTCACATTCTGCCGCCTCTCCCGTTCACCCGCTTCCTTCTTGCGCTGTGTTCGGCCACGGTTCACCCATTGCTGTCGACAATGTCGAATTGTGGCATCACTCCAAATGTCAAGCGAGCCGCTGATTACCCAACCGGCTCCTTTGAGCCCAACTACGCGTCCTCTCTCCAATGGTGACGTCTGCGTATACAGCTCATGCGCCAATCTGCGAGGCATAGTTATTGCCCATCTGGGTACACAGAATGAAACTGGCAAAGACTTTCTGCCCTGGTATCGACGTGTCACCTATTTACTGTCCTTGCCAGTTGCACGGTGAAATTGCGGTGTAGCATCACGAATTCATCCATCGGTCGGCGAAGTTTACCATTTCACATTTTCGGTCTACACCTGTATGAATATCAATTTGTGATCAATTTGGTGCGTCGTTTTCTTTATTTTTTTTCTTTTTTTCCTACAATGTATCTCCGCCACTTCGAAATCTTATCAAAAACTAATTGTATATTTGTGCAGTTTTTTTTTTCAAATAATAATAATGATTTCATGTGGCTCTATGGCCTGGTGCAAGATTTTCAATTGGACATCACTTCGGCGACTTGCTGTGCCCCTAACGTACCTCAGTTATCAACTGGGGAAAAGGCACCAACAGTTAGCGTGCAGTCCTATCCACCTGTTGTTTCTAGGGAAGTTTTAATCTGTGTGAAATCGTATGGGTCTTAACTGCTAAGGTCATCAGTCCCTAAGCTTACACATTACTTAACCTAAATTATCCTAAGGACAAGCACACACACCCATGCCCGAGGGAGGACTCGAACCTCCGCCGGGATCAGCCGCACAGTCCATGACTGCAGCGCCCCAGACCGCTCGGCTAATCCCGCGCGGCAGCGAAGTTTTACATCACCGTGATTATACCTCATTATACATGACTGTGTCATTAGCAAGAGGACTGCGGTTGCTATTAATACTGCCTGTCAGTACTTTAGTATACAAAGTGCACAACAAGGTTCGCAACACACGTCCATAGGTCACGTCAGAAGTTACTTCTCCTGTGTCGCTGACTCTCCATCCAACATAACACGCTGAGTGCTCCTAACCAAGAAACCCTCAGTCCAGTCACGAGTTCATTCGCTGCTCCATATGATTATACTTTTGTTGATACATGTTGGTATGGCACAGAGTCTAGTACTTTTTGGAAGACAAGATAAACGGCGTCAACATTATTAGCTTAGCCAGCGGCTTTAAGGTCATGTGAGAAAAGTGCGAGTTAGGTATTGTCCATGCCTTCTTCTTCATCTCAGATCGGCTTACACCTAAAGTTCTCGACTATTAGTTCGATATGTTGAAGTCTGTCTTCCATTATAGTTTTTCTCTTGTAGGTCATCTTTTCGTACAATGGATGTTACTCCCTGATGTCGCAACACATGTATCCGATACAAACTTCTAGTCAGTGTTATCCACATAATCCACGCTGATTTGCGGAGAACCATGTCAGTTTTTATCGTATCAGTGGACTTAATTTCCAGCATCCTTCTGTAACTTCACATCTCAGACGCTTTTCCATCAATCGCTTAGCTGAATCCTATTCTCCAGTCGAATATTCTTAGCTTTCCCAAATTAAGTCCTGTATTTTCTACAAGTAGATTTCTTCTAGCGAAGCATGCTCTTCTTTCCTTTACGATTCTGCTTCTTTCATCCTCCTTCAATCGTCCGCCATGCTTTATTTTGCTTCCAAGACATAAGCATTCCTTCACAACTTCATTGCTAAGTTTACTGCTGATCTCATTTCCACTACTCTTGTCTTTCTTTGGCTTACTCTCAGTCCATAGCGTGAGCTCATTACACTTCTGCAGGTCCTGCAACTCTGCCTCTGCAGATGGCAATGTCATGAGTAAATCGTATCGTTGATATTCCTTCACCCTGAATTTTTAAGCCACTCCTGAATCTTTCTTTTATTTCCGTAATTGATTCTTTGCTGTACAGTTTAGGTAACAGAGTAGAAAGCATGTATTCTCTACGTAACACTTTTTTTATTCCGAGCATTTCTCTCTTTTATTCTCATTGTTCTCTCTTGGTTCTTTCTATACAGTTTATTACCCTCCTTAAGCTTCTACCTATTTTTTTTAAGGATTTCAAACATTTGGAATCATTTCACGTTGCCGAATGCTTTTTGTAGGTCGGCATATTCTATGAAGGTGTGATGAATTTCCTTATGTCTTGCGTCTGTTGTAATGCACAACATAAGAGTGAGAGATATGGAAGTGATACGATCTTCAAATTTATTCTATATGCTAACGGTAAAATTCCGGACGTGGGTTCGTCAACAAAACCCCTGGAAACCTATCGGCGTAATGGTGAAATACCTTGTATTTTCGAATTATCATTTGATTTACGTTTGTAAAACTACTCGCCACATTCAAAGTATGAAATATTATGTTGCCTCATCTTTTCGTTTTTATGTGTGCAGGGCTGCGGCAGATACGATGGCTTCGTACCTGGCGATAGGCGTCCTGCTGGTAGTATCAGCTGGTTGCGTGTGTTCGAGCAGCCTGCTTCGTTCCTCCAGCGAAGAAGGTGAGTACCGCGGCAGGTAAATGCGATGGCAAGGTGGAAGCAATATGTCCATGTTTTTTTAAAGAGTGAAACCTTTCCTTTACAATGTTAATCGCACTCTGCAATATTGGTAACATCTTAAGTGTATGTGAAGATGAACGTCAGTGCCCTTCTCCTAAGTAACATCGTATGAACGTTAAAGTGAAGTGTACAAGGTAAATATATTTCAGCTCTTACTCAGAATCACAAAAGGTCATTATTTTCGCCTTGCGTCTCTTATTACTGCAGTATTTTCCTACACATCATCAAGTTCTGGTCCATGAACTTTAGAGTACCTAGAGTTTTAAAACTTATACGAGAAACTGGCCTTCTTGTTGGAGAAGCTGGGCAACTAGTTTGTCAACCGTCGTTTTTCTTTCCTTTGTAGAATTATAGCTTCAATAGTTAGCCTCGGTCGTACTTGAAACACGGTAGGTAAGGTGTAAGAGTGGGTTTGTCAATAAAACATTTTACTCCTTTTTTCTTAAACCAGCTAAATTCCTGGTGTAACGCTGTGACTTGTTAATCCCACTCTTCCACTAGATAGAATAACTATTCACATCTACCTATAGGGTGAAATAAAACTAATTTTATTTACCGTTTAAATTTCCAAAAGTTTAAGTATTGTATACAGAGGGATTACATTAAATTAATATACAACCAACATGTTGGAAAGGGTGTAGTATTACTTAACAAAGAAGACTCAGATTAAACTTATGTCTTAAGGCAGTTAACGACGCCATCTGGGCGAACATAAAAAGGTTTATATACAAGAATGAAATGGCCAGGAGTGCTTTGGGTAAATCCTTTCAGAACTATAGGTAGCATCCAATGTGTCTGAATGTAAGTTACTAGGATAAATAGGAAATGAAATCGATCAACGATAGACTGGAGTGAAAGACACAATTATGACTGTAATTAAAACGAAATGGAAGTGGCCGGAACATGTAGCCAGGTAAATGTACTGGATGGACCAGTGGAGGTTTGACACTATAGCACGAGCTGAAAAACGACCAAAACGATGACGTAATGGAATGTGCGTAGATGACAGCAGAATATATGCAGGGGGAACATGGATGCAAAGTATATCAAAGTTTAGGGGAGGCTTATATCCAACAGTGGATGTCACATGACTGATAACAATCTAAATTATCAAGTACCAGTTACCTCTTGTTCTTTTAGTGATCTTCAGTTAGAGACTGCTTGGATGTAGCTTTCCAATCTACTCTATCCTGTTCAAACCTGTTTTTACTGTTGTCGGGTGTCCAGCCGGCTGCAATTGTTTCCGTGACACGATATTTCGACAGCGAACCTTGGCCTCATCTTCAGATGATACCTGAAGAATGAGCGTCTTTGCTAAATCCACCTCCTTTGCACTCTTATCGCCGAGTTTATATAAAGGAGGCGCGATGTAGGAAAAACATTCATTCTACAGGTATAACCTGAACATGATTGGAAGGTACACAGCCGAAATATTGTGTTACGGAAACGACTGCACCCGACTGGGCATCCGACAACAGTACAAGCAGTTTACTCGTCGGCAAAGCCTAAAATCACATATATTTTCAAGCTACTTATTCTCTTATATCTGCTGCAGCCTACATCCATTTGAATCTACTGGTTATAATCAACTCTTGGTGTCCTCATAATGTTTTCAACGCTCCCCCCTCCCCCCTCCCGCGCCCCACCAGCACAAACACATTTCTCCTCACAATCAAAATAGCTACTCCTTCATGTCTCGTGTAACATCCTATCAATATATACTTTCTTTTGGTGAAATTGTGTCTTAAATTTCTAATTTCCTCCAAATAAAGTACCAGTTCCTAGTAACATTCAGCATTCTTATGCAGCATCTTCTTTCAGAAACTTCTATTCTCTTCTTGTCTGAACTGTTTATCGTTCACGTTTCACATACGTGCAAGGTTACACTCCAGACAAATATTGTGAGAACAGGCTTTTCAACATCTAAATTAACGTTCGAAGTTAATAGATTTCTCTCTTTTAGAAACGCTTTTCTCACTATTGCTAGTCGGCATTTTGTATCGCCCCCCAGTATTTCGGCCTTCGTCAGTTATTTTGGAGTCAAATAATCAAAACCCATGAATTTCTTTTAGCGTCCCATTTCCCCATCTAATTCCCTCGACGTCGGTATATTTAATTAAACTACTTTGCATTACCCTTGTTTTACTTTCTTGATATTCACAAAGTATCTTTCTTCCAAATTCACTAGAACAATAACCCCCCACCCCACAAGTGCAATGGATAATAAATTTATCTTCAACCCGCCCTTGAGCAGGAAACACAAATTTATCCGAGAGAGTGGCATGTGAAACTGAAGTCATCTCTGCTGTTCTTCGTCATCTGCGACTTAAGTTAAACTTGAAAGTCATTGAGTCTCTCAACAGTCTGCCTAATGACCGCAAATATTATGGTTTCGACGCTGATTTCGGTAAGTCTTTCACGTCAGCCCTTCCCCTCTCAGCTCCTATAGGTGCCAAGGGTATTTCACAGCAACAATATTTGTCACCAGTTAGTAAATCATTTGAGATTTGAGTAACATCTTTTTTTTTTAAATCTTTATTCAACCAATAAGATCATACATGATAACCCACCACCTCATACATTAGTGGGTCTTAAAGATCTACAGTACAGTCAATGATATTTAGCAGCATTTACTAATTCTAAGTTTTAACCTTCTTACATGCTACAGGATGTGAGATATTAGTTACTCTATGGGTAAGAACTATAGTCTCTTTACACTTTGGTTTACGTTAACAGAGATGTTCGAGAGTCTTCTCCCCCCTCCCCTCTCCCCCATCCCCTCCCAATCCCAATCCGTACTATGCTGCTCTTCAATCCGCCGGTGTGCTTAAGATGTCTTACTCAACTGCCTCACCACTCACAACAGCTACAGTGACACTAACGCACGTACACAGCATACAGAGGGCGATTCCTTTTACAGATTTCCAGCCCTTTTAGAGGGTTACCAGGTGCCCATGTTCGGAAATGTACTGTCTGGATATAAGTTAAGATTGAAGATGGGATCACTTTCAAAT
This sequence comes from Schistocerca cancellata, assembly GCF_023864275.1. Taxonomy (NCBI): domain Eukaryota; kingdom Metazoa; phylum Arthropoda; class Insecta; order Orthoptera; family Acrididae; genus Schistocerca; species Schistocerca cancellata. Next base: position 119,515,798 of record NC_064633.1, on the reverse strand, counting down.
CTCCCGCTTCTTGCTACACATACAAAAGGAGCTGAAGGTGCCGTCATCATATGACGCCACATACCAATTTCGTCCGCCTACAACAATGGCTGTGACAGACTGGTAGGTCTACAACTAGACGGATCGACAATGGTTCTTCACAGACGCGCCGCACTCACAACTTTTGAAGAGGACGTCCTTCTTCAGGCAGAAGAGAGACCGACGACGAGTACCCGGAACATTGCCCATGAAGGGGGCTCCTCCATACGGCACAGGTCAGTGCCCATTTTGCTGCTGCGAGCCTACCATAAAGCGAGATATCTGAAAGTGATCTGATCTTCTAACTTATTTATATCGAAACGATATCTTTTCGAACAAGAGTTCACTATCAGAATTTTATCTTCTAAGTCCCCTCTACATCCCTTCAAGTCTGTGACAGGAAACGTATACACAATACACACAGTTTTAATTTTAACGTTGGCACAATGGAGAACATAGTTCCAGAAATAAATTAAAAATACAGGGTTATTACAAATGATTGAAGCGATTTCGCAGCTCTACAATAACTTTATTATTTGAGATATTTTCACAATGCTTTGCACACACATACAAAAACTCAAAAAGTTTTTTTTAGGCATTCACAAATGTTCGATATGTGCCCCTTTAGTGATTCGGCAGACATCGAGCCGATAATCAAGTTCCTCCCACACTCGGCGCAGCATGTCCCCATCAATGAGTTCGAAAGCATCGTTGATGCGAGCTCGCAGCTCTGGCACGTTTCTTGGTAGAGGAGGTTTAAACACTGAATCTTTCGCATAACCCCACAGAAAGAAATCGCATGGGGTTAAGTCGGGAGAGTGTGGAGGCCATGACATGAATTGTTGATCATGATCTCCACCACGACCGATCCATCGGTTTTCCAATCTCCTGTTTAAGAAATGCTTCTGCTTTAGCCTTTTCCGTAAGATTATCCAAACCGTCGGCTGTGGTACGTTTAGCTCCCTGCTTGCTTTATTCGTCGACTTCCGCGGCTACGCGTGAAACTTGCCCGCACGCGTTCAACCGTTTCTTCGCTCACTGCAGGCCTACCCGTTGATTTCCCCTTACAGAGGCATCCAGAAGCTTTAAACTGCGCATACCATCGCCGAATGGAGTTAGCAGTTGGTGGATCTTTGTTGAACTTCGTCCTGAAGTGTCGTTGCACTGTTATGACTGACTGATGTGAGTGCATTTCAAGCACGACATGCGCTTTCTCGGCTCCTGTCGCCATTTTGTCTCACTGCGCTCTCGAGCGCTGTGGCGGCAGAAACCTGAAGTGCGGCTTCAGCCGAACAATATGAGTTTTTCTACGTATCTGTAGTGTGTCGTGACCATATGTCAATGAATGGAGCTACAGTGCATTTATGAAATCGCTTCAATCATTTGTAATAGCCCTGTAGTTGAAATCCCCGAGCCAACAAATGTTCTTGGTAGATTCTGCATGTTTGTCAGGGAAAAGTGGGAATGCTTAAGCCCTTTCCTTTTATTCCAAACTGGGTATCGCTCAGCCCCGCTACCAGTTCGTCCGCCATTGTTCGAAAAGAACCACGACTCTTATAAGAGCCTGGATGTAAAACAGTCCTCTCTATTTCTTTGGAGTGCAGAATGAGATAAATCTACCTCAACTCAGGTAAATTTCATATTTATCCCTGGGACAGTGGACGACACTGTCTCAGCAATAAATTATAATTTGGTCAAATCTCACACTTGGGATCGAGGCTGACGGGAGTCTTCCCTTGATCATCAGGCAAATCGACTCGCAAATGTTCCCACCTGGGGCTCTCTCTGCTCCACTCCCAGCCACCTGAAACATGTGTGGCTGATGGTAACAATGTTCCGCAACAGAAAAAGGAAGATTAGCCTTTAACGTCCCGTCGAGAGCGGGTTCATTACATACGGCACACAACTTCGAATTAAGACAGGGGGAAGAAAATCGGCCGCGCCATTTCCAAAAGAGCCAACCAGGCGTTTGCTGAGATCTTTTAGAGAAATCAGAGAAAGGTTTGAACCGTCGTTCTCCCGAACGCGAATCGAGTGTTGTATACATTGCGCATGTGTGGGGAACGAAAGACTTGGAAATGAAACGGCATACGCACACTGCACATGTCGGGCAAATCATCGGCTTTACTCTGTACGCATAAACAAATAGACGCCAGCTGACTAGGATTTTTTAAAATTTTTTGTGTGTGTGTGGGGGGGGGGGGAGGGGGGGGATGTTCCAGAATTAATTTGTAAATAGTTCCTATTCTCCTTTTCTGACCAAGATTTGTCGGAGGTTTTTCTTTGGTTGTGAGGCACCTCTGGTCTACAGCCAAGTCGCTGACAATACAATGGGCTATCATATTCTAACAGCCCACAAAGAATGAACGCTTGTAATGATAATACGCAATACCCATATACATTTAGAATTCTTGACTGGGATAACGGAGAACAATGTCCCAGATACGCTTAAAAAGTACGTAAGCCTGCAAGCTTTCATGGCAGTTGTCATTGGTGGCAAAATTTACTAAGCCAAGTCATATTCCTGTTCAAACTAGTACTAGTTCAATGCTGGACTTTTCGACCCATCAACTACGATTTAATTGTAGTGTACCCAGCCACCTAGGACGCCAGTGGATTCCTGAAGAAGTTTCTAAGAGAAGAAATTGGAAAAGAATGTTTTGCGGCCTAACGCTTCAACACATTTTACTACCAAATTAAAAACAGTAGCAATCCCCGGTTCTGACCATGGCCTTCGAGGGCTTTTTCCTCGGTTACCAGGCGAATGCTGGAAATGGGAGCCCCTCCCATATATTTCGAAACAACAACAACTCTGCATCATTCCTTGTTTGCTGGGATTTTACTGCAAAGAAGTGAGTTCTAAAACAGCTCACCGTTTAGGAATGAAAGTGGCGGAAAAAACTTCAGGTGGATGCACATACTTATCCTTCTCAGCATGCAGTTTATTCTAATAAACAATGGATGTAGGAGACGGGCCAATAAAAAAAACGCAGACACAAGTCAAAGGAGTCGTACGTCGTATACATGAAAAGATTCCTGAAAATAATTGCATTCATACGTGTTATTAGTCGAAATTACAAACTGTATCAAACATTTTAATTAATTTGATTGTTTGAATTGTACACTGAATGCAGAACGAAATCCATTCTCATTATGGTGAGCACCTATGATCACACGGCTGCGCCGTGTTTGCATATAATGAAATGTTTCGACGTTGCGGTCTGCTTCATGTGAAAGGCGAGTTTATTTTCCGATATTCAAATATTTATAAAATCACTGCTGCAGTTTAGAGTCTGTGGCTTATGTAACAATTTTTGCCTTTTATATTTATTTTGAGAGTTTCATCATTTTTCATCTTATAAAGTATAGCGTGCCAGACTTTACAACTCGTTAATTTACCTAATATCATATTTAAAATCTCAACATTACTGAAAATTACGTTGAAGGTGTTAGTGTTTGTCATAACGTTGTTCTAGGTCATTGCACTGCTATTGGTCCAGCGTAATGACCTGCTGGAACCTTGAAACAGAGAAGTACTTGCTTACGAATCTAGCGTTAAAATAGTTGGAAAGTCAAATACATAATCATGAGAAAGAGTATGGAAGAAATACTCTGGCGTTGCTACGACAGTGGTGAAACCGTATCAGGCAACGGAGAAAAGGCGACTTTTGGATACAAAGAACTATAACGTGATATAGATTCAGTTTGCGATCTAAGTTCGGAAATGAGACTGAACTAAAAGCATCAGTTCCTTTGTAGTAATCGAATACCAGTCACGATCTGAATTTATAAAAACATTTGTGTTTAGTATGACGCGTTTCGGACTATCTGTCCGTCCTCCGTCATAAATCCACGATGTATTGCACACAATCTTAAGTTGGGTGTACGTATTTTATACTAATATTCCAATAAATTTCGCTTCTGTTGAAAATTATGAAGCTGAGAGGTTATTCATCGATGGCTGTTCTTCATTTTCTTGATCTGCGCATCCATGGTTCATCGAAATTCAGTTCCCTGCTGTGCCATTCTTCGTTATACATTATATGTCACCTATAACAATCTCCAAGAATTTATTCCCATTGCACTGCTGTGATGGTCAACACCGACGCATTCTCGTATTTTCTCTGGCTTCTGCGCATGTTGTTAACGTTGTGCTATGTTACGTTATACGCAATTCGAAACACGCTTTATACAGTAGTGACATTCGAGAAAAGAGTCACTGAAACAGACACTCCCAAGTAATTTAAGTATTATTCCCATGCCACGTACAGCTTGAAAACTGTATGAGAAAAGTCTGACCTGACCACATCCACCCGAAATCTGTACAACTGTACAGGGTGACTCTTTTAACATTTAAAATCAACCGAGGCGACATACATGACTCTAAGACAAGTAATTTAATATAAGACACGTGGGGTCGCAAATGTCGCCAAATACTCTAACACTGAATGACAAATTTTAAACACGTGACGTCACCAGATGACGTACCTCGCCGCAAGTGGAGGTGTTGAGCTTTTCGAGTCTTCCCTCGACGATAGGCGGCAGTGCTACACAGAGTACGCGAAAGAACTTGCCCCCCTTCTAACAGCCGTGTATCGCAAGTCTCTAGAGGAACAGAAGGTTCCAAATGATTGGAAAAGAGCACAGGTAGTCCCAGTCTTCAAGAAGGGTCGTCGAGCAGATGCGCAAAACTATAAACCTATATCTCTGACGTCGATCTGTTGTAGAATTTTAGAACATGTGTTTTGCTCGAGTATCATGTCGTTTTTGGAAACTCAGAATCTACTATGTAGGAATCAACATGGATTCCGGAAACAGCGATCGTGTGAAACCCAACTCGCTTTATTTGTTCATGAGACCCAGAAAATATTAGATACAGGCTCCCAGGTAGATGCTATTTTTCTTGACTTCCGGAAGGCGTTCGATACAGTTCCGCACTGTCGCCTGATAAACAAAGTAAGAGCCTACGGAATATCAGACCAGCTGTGTGGCTGGATTGAAGAGTTTTTAGCAAACAGAACACAGCATGTTGTTATCAACGGAGAGACGTCTACAGAGATTAAAGTAACCTCTGGCGTGCCACAGGGGAGTGTTATGGGACCATTGCTTTTCACAATATATATAAATGACCTAGTAGATAGTGTCGCAAGTTCCATGCGGCTTTTCGCGGATGATGCTGTAGTATACAGAGAAGTTGCAGCATTAGAAAATTGTAGCGAAATGCAGGAAGATCTGCAGCGGATAGGCACTTGGTGCAGGGAGTGGCAACTGACCCTTAACATAGACAAATGTAATGTATTGCGAATACATAGAAAGAAGGATCCTTTATTGTATGATTATATGATACCGGAACAAACACTGGTAGCAGTTACTTCTGTAAAATATCTGGGAGTATGCGTGCGGAACGATTTGAAGTGGAATGATCATATAAAATTAATTGTTGGTAAGGCGGGTACCAGGTTGAGATTCATTGGGAAAGTCCTTAGAAAATGTAGTCCATCAACAAAGGAGGTGCCTTACAAAACACTCGTTCGACCTATACTTGAGTATTGCTCATCAGTGTGGGATCCGTACCAGATCGGGTTGACGGAGGAGATAGAGAAGATCCAAAGAAGAGCGGCGCGTTTCGTCACAGGGTTATTTGGTAACCGTGATAGCGTTACGGAGATGTTTAACAAACTCAAGTGGCAGACTCTGCAAGAGAGGCGCTCTGCATCGCGGTGTAGCTTGCTCGCCAGGTTTCGAGAGAGTGCGTTTCTGGATGAGGTATCGAATATATTGCTTCCCCCTACTTATACCTCCCGAGGAGATCACGAATGTAAAATTAGAGAGATTAGAGCGCGCACAGAGGCTTTCAGACAGTCGTTCTTCCCGTGAACCATACGCGACTGGAACAGGAAAGGGAGATAATGACAGTGGCACGTAAAGTGCCCTCCGCCACACACCGTTGGGTGGCTTGCGGAGTATAAATGTAGATGTAGATGTAGACACTCTGCTGCGCTACTCTGTTTTCGTTCCTGCATTATCCGAAGTAATACGGTAGTGCTCGTGGCAGTGGTAATACAAAACTACGGTGAACCGGTATAAATTTGGCGAGATTGCAGACATACATCTATATTATGGTGCAGCTAATATCAATGTACAAGGGTTGGAACTTAAATAGTGGCAACACTGCTGTGGAGACACTATGCACTGGAATCTACCATTATCGCTGATAGCACACGTTGTTAACACACCTACCTCACCTCCGAGTAAATGGACTCGCCCGTCCCAAGTCACCGGCGTGCGCACAGCGGAGGGAAACACAGTCACTTGTGAGCGAGTGGTGTAACGTAACGGTGTCACTGTGTTTTTGAAACAGGAGTTGGATCAAGACTGAATGCGCCAGGAGTCGTGCAGCACGACAGTGTCATCAAGGTCTTCTAGAAGCGTGCGGAGTCTGCATTGCCGTACAGAACAGTGGCACGTTGGGTAAAAGTCTTCAACGAAGGTCGGCAAACTGTGGCAGCCATGCATCGGGCAGGTCGTCCTAGCGCTTCTGAAGAAGATGTGCATGCTGTTGCCGCGTTAGTGGCCAGCGATCAAAGCCATACGATTCGTGAGCTCGCCCAGGAAACCGGATTAGCTCATACGACTGTGCTTCACATCCTGAAGGAAGGCCTGGGCATGCGAAAAATTGCATCACGATGGGTTCCGCATGACTCGACGGAAATGCAGAAATGAATGCGTTACAACGCTGCTCAGACGCACCTGGACCGCTATGAGCGCGAAGGAGAGGCTTTCTTACACCGTATCGTAACACTGGATGAGACACGGGCCACATGGTACGAGCCAAAACTGAAACGCCAATCCAACGAATGGCATCATTATGGGTCGCCGCGAAAATCGAAAGTGCGTCTTGGCCCCAGTATGGTGAAAGTTATGGTGATTCTCGTGTACGACTGTGATGGTGCTATCCTAACGCATTACGTTCCTCCACGGCAGACCGTCAGCGCACAGTATTAGTGTTCGTATTTGGAGCAACCGCTGCGACGAGTTTTGCGAAAGAAGCGGCGACACTTTCTGCGCAACCCACCCATCAATTTGCACGACAATGAGCGGGCGCATACAGCGCAAGCTGTGGCTACTGTGTTCCGTCGATGGGACTGGGAAGTACTGTACCATCCACCTTACTCCCCGGATTTAGGTCCTTGTGACTTTTAATCAATTACGCAAAATGACAGTCACAATCGCATTATTTATTTTGCCGCCAAACGGTTTCAACTCGCAATGGGGGTCATCTTCAGGGCAATTTACACCATTTGGTCGCTCGCTGGAGTCGTCACCCTGTCTGTAACTACACTCCTGGAAATTGAAATAAGAACACCGTGAATTCATTGTCCCAGGAAGGGGAAACTTTATTGACACATTCCTGGGGTCAGATACATCACATGATCACACTGACAGAACCACAGGCACATAGACATAGACACAGGCAACAGAACATGCACAATGTCGGCACTAGTACAATGTATATCCACCTTTCACAGCAATGCAGGCTGCTATTCTCCCATGGAGACGATCGTAGAGATGCTGGATGTAGTCCTGTGGAACGGCTTGCCATGCCATTTCCACCTGGCGCTTCAGTTGGACCAGCGTTCGTGCTGGACGTGCAGACCGCGTGAGACGACGCTTCATCCAGTCCCAAACATGCTCAATGGGGGAGAGATCCGGAGATCTTGCTGGTCAGGGTAGTTGACTTACACCTTCTAGAGCACGTTGGGTGGCACGGGATACATGCGGACGTGCATTGTCCTGTTGGAACAGCAAGTTCCCTTGCCGGTCTAGGAATGGTAGAACGATAGGTTCGATGACGGTTTGGATGTACCGTGCACTATTCAGTGTCCCCTCGTCGATGACCAGTGGTGTACGGCCAGTGTAGGAGATCGCTCCCCACACCATGATGCCGGGTGTTGGCCCTGTGTGCCTCGGTCGTATGCAGTCCTGATTGTGGCGCTCACCTGCCCGGCGCCAAACACGCATACGACCATCATTGGCACCAAGGCAGAAGCGACTCTCATCGCTGAAGACGACACGTCTCCATTCGTCCCTCCATTCACGCCTGTCGCGACACCACTGGAGGCGGGCTGCACGATGTTGGGGCGTGAGCGGAAGACGGCCTAACGGTGTGCGGGACCGTAGCCCAGCTTCATGGAGACGGTTGCGAATGGTCCTCGCCCATACCCCATTCGCACCATCAACAGAACAGGCTCTTCTAACGGTGTACTACGCCTTCCACATCGCTGGCAACGGGTTCTACACAACGCTGGTGACTACCTTGAAGGGCAGTAACAGGTGCAAACATGTAACACTTTTGTATCGGTTGTGAGTAAAAAGTTGCCACTATTTAAGTACCAACACTCTTATTTCTCGCAAGACGTATTTACTCAGAAAGTTTCCCACGGTGTGTTTTATCTTTTCATGTATCGTTTGCTGCTGTGGCTCATCGAATGCGTGAAACAGGGACCCTGCACGTAAGAGAACACTGAAAGCAAAAAGTTTGTTGAAGGAAGTTTACACATTTGTCGGACATGCTGTATTCTGAAGTCAAGATCGATTATCATATAAGATCAAACAAATGAAATGATTTCTGCTTTGTTTCTATTTGCGAGCACTACCGTATCACATCGGATAATGCAGGAACGAAAACATCATGTCGCACTGGAGCGATGTCTAGCTCTGTCCTCACCGGTAATGATGGGTCGGCAAGCCCAATCACAGCATGTGCGGCGAGGTCACCTGCGGCCCCCTTTGTCTTGTATTAAATCAGCTGCGTCGCTTCGGCGGTTTTTAAACGTTAATGAGAGCCCCCCTATATAAAGGCAAGTCATCATTTAACGTTTTTATGAAAAATTACGAACCGTGTTTGGTCGATTCACTTGAAATTTTTACACAACGCTTTAACAAGCATTCGGACGAACACTGGCTATGTATGTTTTAGTATATATAATACAAAAGTATATACATATATAGTGTGACTGAGCGGTTCTAGACGCTTCAACCTGGAACCGCGCGACTGCTACGGTGGCATGTTTGAATCCTGCCTCGGGTATGGGTATGTGTGATGTCCTTAGGTTAGTTAGGTTTAAGTAATTACAAGTTCTGGGGGACTGATGGCCTCAGATATTAGGTCACATAGTGCTCAGAGGCGTTTGAACCATTTTTGAAAATCTTGATTTCAATAGTCTCGAAAAGTTCTTGTCTTATTTGCTTTAAATATCTGCACACTACTCTCATAAACATTCGAAAAGACATAGTCAATATATGTATAATACGAAACGTTGTTCAACATTATTGCTAGAAATCTCGAAAAGTTCTTCGTCGATTTACTTCAAATTTTACATAATATGTGAGTAGGCATATAATTCATAATTGAGAAACATTTCTTGCAAAAATTTCATTTACTTCAATTTTATACGCCAAGAAACGAGAAAGAGCAGTTTTTGTTTTAAAATCGACTGCGAGAAAGAAAATATCGTGCTATGAAGCGCTGATTAATTTTGTTTCTCGCGTGTAAAACATTAAGCAAATTGTTTCTTACATACATCTTTTTTCTCGTTATATATAATTTTAAACACGAATAGTATACACGACAAAATGTTTCTGGATTTCATCTTCTCTTTTGCAGAAAAGAAGGACGTTGTATTTAAAGCTAATGGGCTTATGATTAGAATTCCACAACAGAATCTGAATCTTCGTCTGAGACTTTGTAATCTTACCCATTCGCAGATTAAAGGCCGGAGAAATATTGTGACTGAAGCTACAATACTCGTAGATTCAGCAGCAACAGAGGTCTCTCTCACAGCTCATATACTAATGATTCCAACGGCTTTACACATTCAGCTGCTTCAGTTCCCAGTCAAGGTTTCATCTGCGTAACAATACACAAGGTGCAAGGTCAGAGACTGAGAAGTAGAGATGGTCAAAAGGGGCGGGGGGGGGGAGGGGGGTGTAGGAAATGGACTTAGAGCAAGGGAAGGAGGAAACGCACAAAGAGATGAGGGGAAGACGAGACAGGGGAGAGGGGACTTTCAGAGTTTCTCTTCAAAATGACATATTTATATCTGTACGATGTTTGGTTCTTGTGCACTAAATAACTGAAAGTGTTCCCGGACTTTATGCACATCCTGTATCTTGATATCCTTCCGCATTTAGCGTTTTCTAAAGGACAATGAGAGACGACGTGCTAACCACCAAAAACATCGCCGTAACGCTAAACCAGCTTCTTCATACTTCACTGCTGACATCACATGACGGCACGTAACTATCTCCAGGTATTCGCCAAACCCATACCTTCCCATTCGATTATCACAGGCTACAGAGTGATTGAAGACCCCAAATCATCCGTTTCCAGTCTTCCGCTGTCCAGTGGCGTCGCGTTTTACACCACTTCAAGCGTCGTTTGGTGTTGACTACAACAATGTGTGGCGTATGAGGAGCTGCTCGGCCGTTTTATTCCATTCTTTTAACACCCTACGCACAGTCATTATACACTACTGGCCATTAAAATTGCTACACCACGAAAATGACGTGCTACAGACCGCGAAATTTAGCCGACAGGAAGAAGATGCTGTGATATGCAAATGATTAGCTTTTCAGAGCATTCACACAAGGTTGGCGCCGGTGGCGACACCTACAACTTGCTGACATGAGGAAAGTTTCCACCGATCTGTCATACACAAACAGCAGTTGACCGGCGTTGCCTGGTGAAACGTTGTTGTGATGCCTTGTGTAAGGAGGAGAAATGCGTACCATCACGTTTCAGACTTTCATAAAGGTCGGATTGAAGCCTATCGCGATTGAGGTTTATCGTATAGCGACATTTCTGCTCGCGTTGGTTGAGATCCAATGACTGTTAGCAGAATATGGAATCGGTGGGTTCAGGAGGGTAATACGGAACACCGTGCTGGATCCCAACGGTCTCGTATCAATAGCAGTCAAGATGACAGGCATCTTATCCACGTGGCTGTAACGGATCGTGCAGCTACGTCTCGATACCTGAGTCAACAGATGGGGACGTTTGCAAGATGACAACCATCTGCACGAACAGTTCGTCGACGTTTGCAGCAGCATGGACTATCAGCTCGGAGACCATGGCTGCGGTACCCTTGACGGTGTACCACAGAAAGGAGCGCCTGCGATGGTGTACTCAACGACGAGCCTGGGTGCACGAATGGCAAAAAGTAATTTTTTCGGATGAATCCAGGTTCTGTTTACAGCAACATGATGGTCGCATCCGTGTTTCGCGACATCGCGGTAAAAGCACATTGGAAGCATGTATTAGTCATCGTCATACTGGCGTATCACCCGGCGTGATAGTATGGGATGCCATTGGTTACACGTCTCGGTCACCTCTTGTTCGCATAGACGGCACTTTGAACAGTGGACGTACATTTCAGATGTGTTGCGACCCATGGCTCTACCCTTCATTCGATCCCTGCGAAACCGTACATTTCAGCAGGATAATGCACGACCGCATGTTGCAGGTCATGTACGGGCCTTTCTGGATACAGAAAATGTTCGACTGCTGCCCTGGCCAGCACATTCTCCAGATCTCTCACCAATTGAAAACGTCTGGTCAATGGTGGCCGAGCAACTGGCTCGTCACAATACGCCAGTCACTACCCTTGATGAACTGTGTGGTGTCGTGTTGAAGCTGCATGGGCAGCTGTACCTTTACACGCCGTCCAAGCTCTGTTTGAGTCAATGCGCAGGGGTATCAAGGCCGTTATTACGGCCAGAGGTGGTTGTTCTGGTGGTTTCTCTGGATCTATGCACCCGAATTGCGTGAAAATGTAATCACATGTCAGTTCTAGTATAATATATTTGGCCAATGAATACCCGTTTATCACCTGCATTTCTTCTTGGTGTAGCAATTGTAATGGCCAGTAGTGTACTAGCTGCACTGCTGGCGACACTTTGGAGGTCACGAGCGATTTTTCCGCTGATTTCACGCGATCTTTTACAACTGCCCTTCGCAGTACTCTGTCCACCACTGTATGAGGTCCGTCTGGTCTTGGTTTGGTTGTGACTGTTCCTTCGCCTTTCTGTTTCACAATCATATGGCTTGGTTAGCTTCGGAAGGGGTGCAATGACCTAGTCTGCTGTTACTGCCTCTCTATCTTAAGGGGCTCCGGAAAGGCTCAAAATCATGAAAAGTTCAATTTTTACTTTTTTGCGTTTTCTGAATCTGCAGACTATTACCTTTTCATAGATATATAATTTATTCATTTCCGAAGACTACAACTATTTTTAAATTTTTTTTGAAATGTGTTCTACATGGGCGTGACCCACTGTGGCGCTGTTAAACTGCTGTCAAGTGGTGTTATTATTAACGTCCGTGTTCATCAGGTACATTTTAGTGATGTGAGATAAAGTATGTGTTGTGGCTAACCTGTGATGGTTCAATATATATCGCTGGTGTGATTGTCGATTGTTTCATGTTTATTTACTCTGTCGTTATCTCGAAAATATTCGTAATTAATTCTGTTTCTTGAGTCTCTGTTTTGTTGAAGTATAATAATGAGTAAAAGTAAAGTTATTAGAAATCCTCTGAAGGCTTTTAAGAAAAGGAGAAATGTTGGAAAGCCAAAGGTATTTAGAAATATGGGAATGAAGATAGGTTCTAACATGGTACGAGCGATGCTTGCTTTAGACAAGGAACGCCTTCGGGCTGCAGACAGGGCTGTAAAGAGTCCAGAAATACAAGCAAGAGTAAACAGGAGGAGGAACAAGAGGAAGCTGGAAGAGGAGTTTGCAGAGGATGAAGATAATCCATCCTATGGACCTGGAATGCACTAAAAAGTTAATCCAATCTTTGTCGCTCGATTCCCAAAACTTTTATTTTCTCATACTAATTACATGTTTTCTAAGGATCTTCCAAACATATTTGTTTCAAACTTTCAGTAAATGTTACACAGTAACTTCTGCATAATATAACACAGCCTTTTTGCAAAAAAACTGTATATTTTTGAATATATAAATAAAAAATTGCAAAAAAATGTTGTGAATTTTCATTACAATTGAAAAAAATCATATTTAATAACTGAACTAAAATTTTGTAAAATACCTGTGTTAAGTTGTAGCCCATATTCCAATAAATAATTTGTAAAAAGTTCAACTTCCTACCTCAAATACTTTGTGAGGAAACATGTAATTTATAAGCGTTATTTTAACATTGCAAGTATAGGGCGTTCCGGAGCCCCTTAACACCATCTACTGCTGTCCAGAGCGAGCAGAGCCTTCTTTTAAGACCGTGACTGATATTTTCCCGGCAAGCTTACCTACCTCCGAGGAGCCGCATTTCGCAGAGGCAGTTGGCACTGCGAAGCGCAGCCGCTCTGCCGCGACCCGCATTAAAATGCCTAATCCCGGCGCCGCGCCGGTACCTGCTCCGCTAGAGCGGCGGTCCCGCAGGACGGCGGCGGTAATGCAGCCGCAGGCACTCCGGCCGGCGAGCCGTGAGAGCGTGTCGGGTTTCCTGCCGCACGCACACGCGGCCACACGCACACCGACACGCACAGCGGCCGGATCGCGTTGCGCACTCGATGCTCGCAGCCCGCCTGCCGCCGGCGCTACCGCGGTGTGAAATGGCAGACGACTCACGCACCTCTCAAGTGGTTGCCTGCAAATGTGTCAAGTGCCAACAGCACTCCGAGTGCTCTGCGCATTATATTCCCCAGCCAATATATACAGAGTGCGCCAGAAGCTGTTCCGCCACTGTATTCTCGCTGTTACTACTGTCCGCATACCACTCTGTCATAGTCACGATTGGTCGTTATGGGAATTCCACCAACTGCGCCTGTTCTGTAAAAGACATTCTGCCAGTTGGAGTCAGAGATTATCGTAGTGTGGTCGAAAGAGAGACGGTTTACTCACCCTCCGAAATCCAAAAGCAGCATCTGTGAGGCAATGGTTTGGGGATAATAACAGTCCTGAAATGGACACTCCCGGCTACAGCCCCGCCCTGAACTCAAATGAAATACCTTTGGGATGAGTCGAATGTCGAGTTGGCCCCTGACCACAGCCTCTAACATCACTACCTTCGCAGGTTTCGGCTCTTGACTCTGCCAGTCCTCCACAGACTTTCAGACAACACTGAAAGTGACGGGCTTTCAAGTCCTTTTTTTTTTTCAAAAAATGAATTAATTAAGAAAAATATTATTCGGGTTTTCTTTCTACTAAAATTGTGTCCAACACACTATAGTGACATTCGAGGTGTCACTCCAAAAGAAATGCTCACAATTCTCTTTTTTTTTTTTGAAATCCATCATTTATTCTACATGTTTGAAAGTTTTACAGTGTGTAGATACATCCTTTAGGAACAATAAAATGGTTCAAATGGCTCTGAGCACTATGAAACTCAACATCTTGGGTCATAAGTCCCCTAGAACTTAGAACTACTTAAACCTAACTAACCTAAGGACATGACACACACCCATGCCCGAGGCAGGATTCGAACCTGTGACCGTAGCAGTCCCGCGGTTCCGGACTGCAGCGCCAGAAACGCTAGACCACCGCGGCCGGCTTAGGAACAATATTTTCACTTCTCCACATAATTTCCATCCCTCTCAACTGCCTTACGCCATCTTGGATCCAGCACCTGTATACCCGCACGGTAAAATTCTGGACCAACATGTTGGAGCCACTGTCCGGCAGCGTGCGCAAGGGAGTCATCATCTTTAAACTTTGTTCCACGAAGAGAGTCTTTCAGTTTCCCAAAGAGATGATAGTCACATGGAGCCCGGTCAGGACTGTAAGGCGGGTGTTCAGTGTTGTCCATCCGAGTTTTGTGAACGCTTCCATGGTTTTTTGACTGACATGTGGCCATGCATTGTCGTGTAACAGCAAAACATCCTGCTTTTGCCGATGTGGTCGAACACGACTATATCGAGCTTGAAGTTTCTTCAGTGTCGTCACATATGCATCAGAATTTATGGTGGTTGCACTTGGGATGATGTCCACAAGCAAGAGTCCTCCGGAATCACCGTAGCCATAACTTTTCCAGCAGAAGGTGTGGTTCTGAATCTTTTTTTTCTTGGGTGAATTTGCATGATGCCATTCCACTGATTGCCTCTTTGTCTCTGGTGAAAAATGACGGAGCCATGTTTCATTACCTGCCACATTTCTTCCAAGAAATTCATCTCCACCATTCTCGTACTGTTCCAAAAGTTTGCTGCATACCGTTTTTCTTGTTTCTTTGTGGGCCACTGTCAACATCCTGGGAGCCCACCTGGCACAAACCTTTTTTAACGCCAACACTTTCAGTATTCTGCAAACACTTCCTTCCCCTATCCCAGCGTAGCGTGACAATTCGTTCACTGTGATGCCTCTGTCAGCAGTCACCAATCCGTTAACTCTCTGCACAATTGTCTGGAGTGTGTGCAGTACGAGGCCTACCGCTGCGAGGACAATCCTCAACATGGCCGTGCCCGCTTTCATCACGTAACCTTCTTTCCCACCGACTAACTGTACTGCGATCGACAGCAGCATCTCCATCCACCATTTTCAACCTCTTGTGGATGTTTCCCACTGCCTAGTTTTCACAGAACAGGAATTCTATAACAGCATGTTGCTTCTGACGAACGTCAAGTGTAGCAGCCATCTTGAAGACATGCTGTGGCGGCGCCACTGACGGGAACAGGTTGAACTAAGTTTGAAAACAAGCGGGAAGGATGTACCGGCTGATCAACAAGTCAGTATAAATTTGAAAACTTAATAAACCACGGAATAATGTAGATAGAGAGGTAAAAATTGACACACATGCTTGGAATGACATGGGGTTTTATTAGAACCAACCATATTGCTAGACGCGTGAAAGATCTCTTGCCCGCGTCGTTTGGTGATGATCGTGTGCTCAGGCGCCACTTTCGTGATGCTTGGCCTCCCAGGTCCCCAGACTTCAGTCCGTGCGATTATTGGCTTTGGGGTTACCTGAAGTCGCCAGTGTATCGTGATCGACCTACATCTCTAGGGATGCTAAAAGACAACATCCGACGCCAATGCCTCACCATAACTCCGGACATCCTTTACAGTGCTGTTCACAACATTATTCCTCGACTACAGCTATTTTTGAGGAATGATGGTGGACATATTGAGCATTTCCTATAAAGAACATCATCTTTGCTTTGTCTTACTTTGTTATGCTAATTATTGCTATACTGATCAGATGAAGCGCCTATCTGTTTTTTTTGAAATTCTGTATTTTTTTGGTTCTAATAAAACCCCATGTCATTCCAAGCATGTGTGTCAGTTTGTACCTCTCTATCTACATTATTTCGTGGTTTATTCAGTTCTCAAATTTATACTGACTTTTTGATTACCCGGTATCTACACGCTGTAAAACTCTCACACGCGCAGCATGAATACTGTATTTTTACAAAATTAGTGTGCATTTCTTTTGGATTGACCCTCGTATATGCTGGATCCTTCCGGCGGCTATTTCTTTTTCAATTTCTTCGCATTTTCCTGTAACAAATTCACCACCGGAAATAGTTAATTATCTCAAAATACCCGGTTTAGGGTTGTTTCCCTAAAGGTTTGGGATCGCTTATAGTGGAAGTTAGTGGGAGGAAGAAAGTGAAAGAAGAAATTGTTACTGGAAATGCGTTGTAAATTTGCTGCTGCGAATTGAGTCTGTTTACTCCAGCACTGGCCGATGGAGACTGCTGAAACCTCTGTCGCTCGCTTTTGTGTCGCTTTCGGGTGTCGCATTACCCGCCGCTGCGGCTAAAGGCCATTGGAGAGGCGAACAGCTCGGCCGCGGGAGCAGGTGTGAACTCGGTCGCTCCTTTGTGGGCTGGCCGGGACGTTTAGCAGTGGCACAAAGAGCAGAGGGCCAGAGCCGGTGCCGCGCGGGCAAACTGGCACTTCGCGCCGCCACCTCCCGGCGGGCCGAGTCGTTCTTTTATGTTCCGGAGAACCAGTCCGGGTGTGAACGTAAATGTCGAGGCCTAACTCTGAGTGACGGCGCGGGACGCGTGGCCAGACACCGAAGGTTGATAAAAACAAACAATAGCGCTGCGACGACCACCTCCTCGCGACTGGAATGCTTTGGCGGAAGATACGCGTTGAGTTTCAGGTCGCCGTTCCACAAAACATCGTTCTCCGGGGCGTTGTGCCTCGTCTCCCTTTAAATATCATTTTCTCCTATGAAGTGAGATTTGAAAAACAGTTGATTGTTGCAGCTGATTGTGTTTGAAAATCGTAAATAATTAACTTCTGTCTATTTTTATTTTTGACCACAATGACGCAGTTGATAATGAATACTAACAGTCGGGCACTAAAGGCTACATACACCCTAAAAATAACACTTGCAGTCAAAATCAATCAAGAAAATATTATGTACTCACTTTCTGTGACATAAACAGACATGGTAGGAACTGAAAACCGACATATACCAACATGACCTTGTGGATGACATCAGAAGCTCACTGAGGCTTTTTGCAGATGCTGCTGTGGTGTATCGAGAGGTTGTAACAATGGAAAATTGTACTGAAATGCAGGAGTATCTGCAGCGAATTGACGCATGGTGCAGAGAATGGCAATTGAATCTCAATGTAGACAAGTGTAATGTGCTGCGAATACATAGAAAGATTGATCCCTTATCATTTAGCTACAAAATAGCAGGTCCATCAATTATCTGGGAGTACGCATTAGGAGTGATTTAAAATGGAATGATCATATAAAGTTGATCGTCAGTAAATCAGATGCCAGACTGAGATTCATTGGAAGAATCCTAAGGAAATGAAATCCGAAAACAAAGGAAGTAGGTTACAGTACGCTTGTTCGCCCACTGCTTGAATACTGCTGAGCAGTGTGGGATCCGTGCCATATAGGATTGATAGAAGAGATATCGAGGATCCAACGGAGAGTAGCGCGCTTCGTTAGAGGATCATTTAGTAATCGCGAAAGCTTTACGGAGATGATAGATAAACTTCAGTGGAAGACTCTGCAGGAGGGACGCTCAGGAGCTCGGTACGGGCTTTTGTTGAAGTTTCGAGAACATACCTTCACCAAAGAGTCAAGCAGTAAATTGCTCCCTCCTACGTTCATCTCGCGAAGAGACCATGAGGATAAAATCAGAGAGATTAGAGCCCACACAGAGGCATATCGACAATCCTTCTTTCCACGAACAATACGAGACTCGAATAGAAGGGAGAACCGATAGAGGTACTCAAGGTACCCTCCGCCACACACCGTCAGGTGGCTTGCGGAGTATGGATGTAGATGTAGATGTAGATGTAGATGTACTATGCAGTATTGGAACATGTAAAACTGCGTTTTCCGTTCCCTTTCTGCCGTTGCGATTTTAATGGCCAGATGGGTATACGCGGAATTCGCGGCTGGACGGCATCAGAGTTCCCCGAGCGTTGACGGGGCCGTTCGCGTTTCACAATGCCACGTCAGGCGGAAGGCCGAGACAGATTTGGGGACGGGGTGGGCTGTTAGCGTTGCCCAGGTAGCAGCACCACCAGGAGAGCCCGCGCTTCTTTCACCGTCCGGCGCCCAGAGTCGACATCAAAGGAGCCTGTCTCGCTGCTGGGCCCTTCTCGCCTCTCCGTCCCCCCCCCCCCCCCCCCATCCCCCTCCTCAGCTGGTCTCGCGGAGGCGGCGGCAGAGAGCTCCGAACGTCTCTGAAATACGACGCGGCGCGCAGCCGGGGCGCACGCGACGGAACCAGACCCTTCCGACTCGTCGATTTTATCTCAGGCGGATTTCTCCCCCTTAAAATACGGCGCCTCCCGCCCGCACGTGTCTAGTCCGCCGCCCGAACAGGTATTGCCTGTAAAGCAACGAGGTAAACGTATATTTCTCGCGGCTGACTCCTTTTATTCGGGGTCGCCATAGAATCGGTGGGAATATGCACGCACGAGGAAGTCCTCGCCCGGACCGTCATTGTTGGCCGCTTTCCCCTTTCTTGTTGAGCTCTTCCACGGCATTCCCATACCTTCGTGCTGTTTTATTAGTCCCTGTCGGCATTGCCGCCGCTGCTCCGTGCCCGTAGAATACACTCTCGTTTTCGGGAAGTGTCAATAAATTTTCTTGTTATACTCTGCTCGATGGAACTCTCGTACGTTTCCTCTAGAATAGCTCCGGGTTGTCGGTTTTTCCCTGTTCCATTCAAGTTCTCTCTCGCTCACGCTCATCCTCGCAAGCACACACGCATACACACACACACACACACACACACACACACACACAACACTCACTGACGGCTGCTAATGGACTCCAGTGTCTCACAAGCCTAAGTAGACCATGAATTCATTTATAGTTGTTCCGAAATTATCGCCAAATCTCTTTACTATGAGAAACGCCAAAATATTTTAAAGCTACCGTAATTTTTTGTCAGTTTGGGGTTAAGTCCCCATTCAGTAAAATTTTTCCTTTTTCTGCGATTTTCGTAAATCTGTTTAAGGGTATATCGAGACGATTGCGTTGCAAAGCTAACGGACTGGCCCTCTCCTTGTTTCTCCCACGACAAACTAGTGCTACGTTTATAACTGTGTGAGTCAGGCCTTCGATGGGGCGTTAAACGCTGAAGTTCTTCCCTCTATTACCTTCTTTCAGTCCTCAGACTGATAGGCACATGCCTTGATTTATATATGCCTTGCGAAAGGTACTGCTCCGCAACTTTGAAAGATATACTTTGGCTGAAACACCTGCACACACTTATTTTAAGAGCTAGGGATCTTCACTGTAGCCTCCCAATATATATATATATATATATATATATATATATATATATATATATATATATATATATATATAATAGAGCAGTGTACATGGCTACACAACTAGGAGAAAGGATGATCTTCACTACTCAAGGTTAAATCTAACTTTGACTCAGAAGGGGGTAAATTATGCTGCCACAAAAGCCTTAGGTCACTTACCTAATAGCAACAAAAGTCTGACAGATAGTCATATAGTATTTAAAAGGAAATTAAAAGAATTTCTGAATGGCAACTCCTACTACTCATTAGAAGGATTTTTGGATATAAAAAATGGGTAATTTCCCCACCCCTCACCAAAAAAAAAAAAAACATTAAGTGTCATGTAATATTTTGTGTAATGTAATATCTTATATAAACATATTTTATTAACCTGACACTTTCCACATCATTACGAAGTGTTGTATTCATGATCTATGAACAAGTACTAATCTAATCTAATCTGGGTGGCGCCATACTGGTTTTCGTCAAACTCGTATTTGATGTGTTTTATACTACAACTTATGCCGTATGAATATATGCTGTTCTGATATACTAGCATATTGAGGATCTCTCGAAAAGGTACAGTTCGTTGCAGCTGAAGGTCAGGTTATGACTTATCGGCATTTAATGCTTTCAGGCGATCTATGATGCAGGACAAGGACAAAACAGCACATGTTCATTGAGGTGTAGTAGACATAGACGTGGCATTACGAAATGAAAAATTCTGGTTCTCGTTCTCCCGTCTGCAAAATTTTTATTATTCGTTTTCGTGTTTCCGAAAGATGCTGTAAATTTCGGTATTAATTTGATAGAAGTATGTTCTATAATACTCGGTGTTATGTACATATAAGAACACTCTCCCAGCAGTGAGTTGTTATTGTCAATAATTTACAAACTAACCATGAAACACGGAAATGCGAGTGGGTTATGCGATAAAACAAACTACCACTCAGAATAATAAACGTAGAAACGACTGACAAGTGTAAAAAAGGATGAAAAATGACTTAGTCTCAGCCGTCTATAAAGTTAAAAATTCAGAAGTTAGTTGTTTTAGGAGAATTCTTTGCGAAATAAGAATGTCTTCGATTAAATTACGTAAGGAGACGAAATATATCCTTGCACTGGTACAGGAATGTTCGTTTTTTCTCGTTGTTTCAGTTACTTTCGAATGTGAAGGAAGATTACTTTTCTAGTAGTGAATTGTAATTTTTCGCGCAAGTTAGAATATATGTCACAACCAGCACATTTATTTACGGTTGGGGGAGTTTCTCTTTAAGTACCGTAATACATAGCGCTGTGATATGAGTATAAAGTTTGCAAACTTTCACTTTCAAGTGAATAAAAGACAGGAAAAAGTTCCAAAATTATAATAAATGCACAAGCAGAAGATGTAAAGAGATGCTGCTTTTATTCGTCTCTTAGAACGATTGCCGCAATCACGACGATACCTTGACAACACTGACACCTATCTGAGCCTTTGAAAAATCCAACGTATAGGAGCGGATCCACAGTGCCTCTCGTAACGTATATGTAAATAAAGGCAAGTGTGATAGACACCTTATGGTTACTCTGGGCCGCTGGAATGGGAATGGAACACTTTTGCGGAGAGACATTTTTGCGGAGCCTGGGGCTCTTGCATGGAAAATGGGCTTTTCGCAGGTAGTACACAGGAACACAAAGAATTTCCTATCTAGGAACGTGATTGTGCCACAGCGTGATACGTAGTTTAGCCCGACATCTAGGTTAGGCAGGACTGTGTGAGTGTGGATGTGAGTTGGTAGAGCTAACGAAGGTGAAAGATAAAAACTACTTGAAGCGTCTTGGGCGTCCCAGATATTTCAACACATTCTATTTCCGCAAAAGTGTCGCTCCGAACAATCGTCACAAATTTCGCTGGGAGTTGCAACACCGAAGACCAGACATTTCGGATTGTTTTACGTAGATGTTAAGCTGCGAATGTCTTCGTCTCTAGAAGGTAGGGGAAGTAACGTTCTTTAACTCGCTACTTTTTCCACCATTGTGTGTGTTCTTCATGTTTCTCGGCTTTGCAAACGCCATTTATCTTCTTACAGATATTTTCTGCGAGTTAATTTTGATGATGTTTAATATGTTAATATTTGCCATGTTATTGGCAGAGAGTAACAGCGAGTACATTACTTTTCACTATAAACAAATGCGACATTTAACTCCAGTATACTTTATTCTCATGTCGAATATGCCGGCTGAGTAGAGCCACGCGTTGGCAACGGAGGGAAACACGTTGAAATAGCTGGAAAGATAGAGTGAGTCAGGGAGAGAGAGTGGGGGGAGGGAGGGAGAAAGAGTTACAGAGCTTTTTGAACCCCGTGCAGAAGTTTAACATAGTGGCACAACAGAACTGTTTAAGGAGAGCCCTTGACCAGAAAGTGATCTGTTGGTCACAAAAAAATTCAGAACGTTTCGTTCCAGCTGACACTGCAAATTACTTTAATTGTTGTGAAGAGCGATAGTAGCGTAAATTTTTATTGCTTTTGGTCTGATACTCTAATAATACTGAAATTTGGACCACCCAGTTTATCGTCTTGGGGTTCTTCGATAGTATTTGTGTAGTCAGTTACATTACTGGTTGTTTTCAAATAAATTTTTATTTCGAAGCTGGCAACAATATAAGGAGCTACTGCATGCGACAAGCCGATATAGGGACTTAATAATTTTAGTTGCGACTCAAGATTAAATATATTTATAGCTGATATGTTGTCTCGACGCTAAACGCTTTTGATTTTTACTAATATTTGTAATAGCTGTTTCCCTCCTTTATTGCTAAAATTATCGACGCCATGGTGACTACGCTTGCAGCAGAACTCTGGCGTACAAACTAACAGATATGAGGACGATTTGTTTTCAGAGGTCAATTCCCAGCTCGCCTTGTAAACGCCTGGGCAGTTCCCAGCCGAAATGCACTTCCAGGAAGTGATGATGATCCTGCTCGGTCCATGAAATTCAGACAAAGGCTAAAGGTATGGAACAGGTTTCATCTGTAGTATTAGACGAGAACACAGGCCTAATATGTCTTTACCTTTTGCATTACATGCTGTCGCAACTGCGTATCCGAACACGTCTAATACGGGTATATCGACTCCAATCTTCAAGTGGTTTCTGCGCCATTATCCTCCTCGCGCCCCCCTTTTTCCGAATTTTGAAGAATAAATTGAAATACGCAGCCTACGGTTTTACGATTTCTCATTGTTAAACCTTTACATTGTCTCCGAGGCGGCATCTACAAGATCATTTGGTAAGGCATTTCCTCCGGAGCGAGGAGATTTGGATCAGAACCCGTCTCGTTCATTCGCTTTTGACACATTCGAACTTTCTGAACTGAGACATTTGGTTATAGACGTAGGTGGATGTTCAAGTAGAGAAGTATCCATTGTTTAACTTATCATTATTCCCCTCGCCGTGCGGTCGTCCTCTTGGTTTTGGGGACGCCTCAGCCTATTTCTGGCATCGGGTGGAA
Organism: Schistocerca cancellata; assembly: GCF_023864275.1. Lineage (NCBI taxonomy): Eukaryota > Metazoa > Arthropoda > Insecta > Orthoptera > Acrididae > Schistocerca > Schistocerca cancellata. The sequence goes on along the minus strand of NC_064633.1, from coordinate 119,492,536 downwards.
ATTGGTGATTGGTGGGGGGGGGGGGAGGGGAGGAGGAGGGGGGAAGCACTCGTGTAGCCTGGAGGTGATGGCTCTGTCTTTCCATAATATGTCTAAGTGATGCGTACTCAGAACCTACCAGGCTGGCCTGGCCTTTGGTAAAAGGTATTCCCTTGAAGACAGGTGTAGTCCAGCATCTGTTGAGAGGCGAGAAGGCCTGGCAGGGACTGACATTTTCGAGAGTAGTGCTGGTAGAGGGATCAGGAAGTGACCAACGGAAACGCCTGCATTGAGCTCCTGAGGCTGATTAACTGTAAGGCCTAAGTCTTCTTCTGCCTTTCACATATTAATCCTATCGACCTATTCTTACCCGTTCCATCTTTCAACTTGTTGCCCTATGTCCCCCATTCGCTTTGGTCTTCTTTGAAATCTTTGTTTCTTCCATTCACTCCACACGTTCATTTAGGTTTTGTTAACGTTCTACTACTGTGTCCTTTACTGCGGAACTATTCGTTCCTTGTCGAATGTTTTTATTAGAAATCCTGTCCAACTTATTGCAACGTTTAACTGTTCGTAGAATTTTTATTTCGGCTGTATCAAGCTGGCTGGAACCTTCTTGTATTGCTGTATTGTTTGCAAAGGCACTCACGTCGATCGTCTACCCGCGTAGCTCATTATCGCCATATTTCACCGCACTATTCTAAAAGATAGGTTCATCGTAGGTCCCGCGTTGAGTTCGGTAGTTACTTCACGCGGTGTTGCTTGTATGTTACCATTGACAGCTCTACGCGAACGTCGCTGCTCTCGGTCGTTAAGTGAAGGCCGTCAGCTACTGCGTTGTCCGTCGTACCTGCAGTTTGGTATTCCTGGTACATTCTTGAGAGTATGTTGTGCACAAACTGACCAATCGATTATGACCCATAGGTGGTCGATAGGTTTCATATCTGGCGTTCTGCGTGGCCAAATCATGTGCTCAAACTGGCGAGAATGTTTTTCGAACCGCTGGCGAAATTTGTGGTCCAGTGACATGTTTGGGAACCTGAAGACCATGAATGGCTTAAAATGGCCTCCACGAAGCCGAACATAACCATTTCTAGTCAGTGATCGCTCCCATGTAAATACAGCCCACACCATTATGGAACCATCACCAGGTTGCACAGCTTGTTGCTGACAATCTGGGTCCATGGCTTCATGGGGATTGCGCCACACTCGAATCCTACCTTAGCTCTTACCAACTGAAGTCGGGTCTCATCTCAGCAGGCCTCGGTTTTCCAGTCGTCTAGGTCCCAAACGATGCGGGCAGGAGCCGAGGGGAAGGGCTGCAGGCGTTGTTGGTCTGTTACCAAAGGCACTCGGGTTGGTTGTCTTCAACCGTAGCCCATTAACGCCAAATTTCGCCGTTCTGTGCTAACAGGGACATTTCTCACGCGTCCCACATTGATTTCTGCGGTTGTTTCACGCGGTGTTGCTTGTCTATTAACACAACGCCGCTGCTCTCGGTCGTTAAGTGAAGGCCGTCGGCCACTGAGTTGGCCGTCTTGAGAGGTAATGCCTGGAACGTGGTATTCTCGGCACACAACTGACACTGCGTATCTCGGAATACTGAATTCGCTCACAATTTATGAAATGGAATGTCCCATGCGTCTAGCTCCAACTATCATTCCGCGTTCAAAGTCTGTTAAATCGCGTCGTGCGACCATAAGCACGTCGGTAATCTGAAACTTCCTGGCAGATTAAAATTGTGTGCGGACGGAGACTCGAACGCCGGCCTAAGTGGCCGAGCGGTTCCAGGCGCTTCAGCCAGGAACCGCGCTACCGCTACGGTCGCAGGTTCGAATCCTGCCTCGGGCATGGATGTGTGTGATGTCCTTAGGTTAGTTAGGTTTAAGTAGTTCTAAGTTCTAGGGGGTTGCTAGTCCCCCATCGGGCGCCTCCCCGGGTGGCGGATTGGGGAATGCTCTCCAGATATGGGGGGTACCGGGGAAATAAAATACCCGGGGTGGACCAAAACTAGCACGGGTAGGGAAGACTCGTTAAGCCATGGTGAAGGCAAATCCCTAGGGGTAGAGTACCCCAAAATCAAGACTCCTGGTCCTCCAGGTTGGGGGTTGTGCATAGGGCTACCAACCCACTCATGTAAAACAATGGCCGGTCAGGACACTCAAGGTATGCCTCGGAAACAGGACAGAATTTACTGGAACAGAAATTGGCAAAGTTACAAGGATTTCTCTTTTGGTTCGTGGAATGTCAGAAGTCTATACCGCCCAGGAAGCGCACAAATACTAATAAACGAACTAGGAAAATACAAGGTACAACTGGTAGCGCTCCAAGAAATAAGATGGCAGGGAACGGGATCAATGAAAATAGGAGACGGGACAATAATGTATGGAGACTGCGGTCAGCGCCATGAATTTGGAACGGGCTTTTACATTCATAAAACAGCAATTGACACAATAAAGGAATTCAAATCAATTAATAACCGAATATCACACATTACAATTCAGGCTCAGTGGTTTGATATTACATTTATAAATGTTCATGCACCCACAGAAGATAAGGAAGATGACGTGAAAGAAGAATTTTATAGTCAACTGGAACAGACATATAATTCAATAAGTAGACATAATGTAACAATAGTGTTAGGAGACTTTAATGCCAAAGTAGGAAAAGAAGAAATCTACAAACCAACCATTGGGAATTACAGCTTACATGATGAAAGTTCAGAGAATGGTGTGCGACTCATAAACTTTGCAGTGGTAAATGGTCTCACATTAAGCAGCACAAAATTCCAACACAAACGCATTCATTTAGGGACATGGATATCACCAGATGGAAAAGTAGTGAACCAGATTGACCATGTCGCCATCCAAAGACGATTTCAAAACAGTATTAAAGACGTTAGAACTTTTAGGGGAGCAGATTGTGAGACAGATCATATGTTAATCATAGCTCAAATGAAAATAAAGCTAAAAAAGAAACAAAGTACAAATAGGGTTGAAATTAAAAGGTACGATGTAGAAAATCTGGCTGAAGAAAAAATAAAAGAAAACTTTAGGAAAGAAATGGAAATTAACCTATCGGAATCTAGACTGACACATAGTGACCAGCAAGACGTGGAAAGTAGATGGAGACACCTCAGAAACAGTATTCAAGATGTAGCTTCCAAAACTATAGGTAAAAGAAAACGAACTAACAAAATCTGGTTTAATATAAAGTGCCAAGAAAGAGTACTGGAGAGGCAAAATGCGAGGAAGGCATGGTTACAAGACATGGACAATATTACACTAAAGGAGATATACTATAAATCCGCAAGGAAACACAACGAACTCTAAGACAAGAGAAGAGAAAACACTACAACAACATGGTAAGAGAAGCGGAGGATGATTTCAAGCATCACAGAGCAAGGCAGATGTACCAGAATATAAAAAAGTCCTTGGGAAAATTCACTAAAAGGGAACAGTTTATAAAGGACCGTAATGGGAAAATACTTACAAACAAGAATGACATACAAGAAACATGGAAGACATACTTTACACAGCTGCTCAACTGCAATGATCCACAATATTACTTTACATTTGAAGAACCAGATACAGTTGATATACAAGTCACCACACCATCAGTAAATGAACTAAGACAAACAATAAAGAAATTAAAGAACAACAAGGCCTGTGGGGAAGACCAGGTATATGCTGAGCTTTTAAAAAATGGAGGACCACAATTGGAAATAGAACTACATTCCTTAATTGAAACAATTTGGGAGACAGAAAACATACCGGCCGATTGGAAAACTGCAATTATATGCCCCATCTTTAAGAAGAATGATCCCCTTGTCTGTGATAACTACAGAGGAATTGCCCTACTCGATGTCACGTATAAAATTTTGTCGATGTGTATACTACACAGACTGATTCCCATAACCGAAGAACTGATTGGGGACTACCAATGTGGTTTCCGCACTAACAGATCCACTTTGGATCACTTATTCACATTGAGACAAATAACTGAGAAGGCATGGGAATTTAATGTAGATATCCATATTCTATTTATAGACTTCAAGAAGGCTTATGATAGCATACACCGACAGACACTCTTAAACACCATGAAAGAATTTGAAATACCATTAAAATTAATCAAATTAGTTAAAATGTGTTTGGAAGAAACCATATGCAAAGTTAAGACACCTGCAGGAGAGACTGAAAATTTTAAGGTGTACACTGGACTGAGACAAGGGGATGCCATCTCACCTATTCTATTTAATATTATCTTAGAGAAGATTGATAGAGAATTCACCAAAACTAATCCACAAGGGATCCAACTGTAGGGACAGAACATTACTAGACTTGCTTATGCAGATGATGTAGCCTTAATAAGCACTTCAAAAGCTGAATTAATCAGGATGATGCAAAATTATTACAAAATAGCTGAGAAAGCTGGACTTCATGTGAATGAAGAAAAGACAGAATATCTAGTCATAAGTAAAAAACTCCAAAAGAATACACCACTGACCGTAAATGGTCTCAATTTCAAGGCAGTTGACCACTTCAAGTACTTAGGGAGTCTTTTTAGCAGAGACAATAGAGCAGAAATAGAAATAGACGCCCGTCTAGCAGCAGCTAATAGAACTTTTTACAGCTGTATCAAAATTTTAAGGATGAGATCACTTAGTACTGAATTCAAAATCCGTTTTTATCAGTCAACTATTGTACCAGTAGCATTATATGGATGTGAAGCTATTACATTCAGGAAAAAAGATGAAGAAAAACTGTTGATATTTGAAAGAAAAATACTAAGAAAAATATTTGGACCAATCTCCGATGAAAATGTCATGGAGTGGAGGATAAGGAAAAATGAAGAACTACGGGAGCTGTACAAACATAGTACCATTGTGGAAATGTTAAAGAAGAGAAGACTGAACTGGGCTGGTCATGTAGCAAGGATGCCGGAGAACAGACTACCCAAAGTAGCATCCACTAAGAAATTAGAAGGAAAGAGAAGAAGAGGAAGACCTCGAATTAGGTGGATGGAGAATATCCGGGAAGATGCAGCTAGGATGGGCATCAACTCTGATTGGACAACAATTTCCCTGGATAGAAATAATTGGAAGAGGCTCGTAGAGCAGGTGTATGGTCGATAAGGCCTTAGCCACGTGTAAAGTAAAAGTAAAAGTAAGTTCTAGGGGACTGATGACCTCAGTAGTTAAGTCCCATAGTGCTTAGAGCCATTTCGAGATTCGAACTTGGGAACTTCGCCTTTCGCGGGCAAGTTCTCTACCATCTGAGCTACCAAAGCAAGACACAAGCCCCGTCCTCAAAGCTTTACTTCTGCCGGTACCTCGTCTCCGACCTTCGAAACTTTACAGAAGCTCTCCTGCGAACCTCGCAGATATAGCACTCCTGAAAGAGGGGATATTGCGGAGACATGGCTTAGCCACGGCCTGGGGGCTGTTTCCAGAATGAGATTTTCACTCTGCAGCGGAGTGTGCGCTGACATGAAACTTCCTGGCAGATTAAAACTGCGTGTCGGACTGAGACTCGAAAGAAAGCTCTTTCAGGAGTGCTAGTTCTGCAAGGTTCGCAGGAGTGCTTCTGTAAAGTTCGGAAGGTAGGAGACAAGGCACTGGCAGAAGTAAAGCTGTGAGGAGGGGGCATAAGTCGTGCTTCGGTAGCTCAGATGGTAGAGCACTTGCCCGCGAAAGGCAAAGGTCCGAGTTCGAGTCCCGTACGCCATACAATTTTAATCTGCCAGGAAGTTTCATATCAGCGCACACTCTGCTGCAGAGTGAAAATCTCATTCTGGAAACATCCCCCAGGCTGTCTCCCAGGTAATCTTTCCACATGAATGACGTGAGTACAAATGACAGCTCTGGCAATGCAACGCCCTTTTAATACTATGTATACGTGATACCGTCTGTATACGTGCATAACACTATCCGTGAGTTTTGTCACTTCAGTGTACTATGTCACACACAAGATGTTGTTGTTGTTGTTGTTGTGGTCTTCATCCTGAGACTGGTTTGATGCTGCTTTCCATGCTAGTCTATCCTGTGCAAGCCTCTTCATCTCCCAGTACCTACATCCTTCTGAATCTGCTTAGTGTATTCATCTCTTGGTCTCCCCCTACGATTTTTACCCTCCACGCTGCCCTCCAATACTAAATTCGTGATCCCTTGATGCCACAGAACATGTCCTACCAACAGATCCCTTCTTCTAGTCAAGTTGTGCCACAAAGTTCTCTTCTCCCCCATCCTATTCAATACTTCCTCATTAGTTATGTGATCTACCCATCTAATCTTCAGCATTCTTCTGTAGCACCACATTTCGAAAGCTTCTATTCTCTTCTTGTCCAAACTATTTATCGTCCACGTTTCAGTTCAATACATGGCTACACTCCATACAAATACTTTCAGAAATGACTTCCTGACACTTAAATGTATACTCGACGTTAACCAATTTCTGTTTTTCAGAAACGCTTTCCTTGCCATTGCCAGTCTACATTTTATATCCTCTCTACTTCGACCATCATCAGTTATTTTCTACCCCAATAGGAAAACTCCTTTACTACTTTAAGTGTGTCATTTCCTAATCTAATTCCCTCAGCATCACCCGACTTAATACGACTACATTCCATTATCCTCGTTTTGCTTTTGTTGATACTCATCTTATACCCTCCTTTCAAGACACTGTCCATTCCGTTCAACTGCTCTTCCATGTCCTTTGCTGTCTCTGACAGAATTACAATGTCATTAGGCGAACCTCAAAGTTTTTATTTCTTCTCCATGGATTTTAATACCTACTCCGAATTTTTCTTTTGTTTCCTTCACTGCTTGCTCAATATACAGATTGAATAACATCGGGGAGAGGCTACAACCCTGTCTTACTCCCTTCCCAACCACTGCTTCCCTTTCATGTCACTCGACTCTTATAACTGCCATCGGGTTTCTGTACAAATTGTAAATAGCCTTTCGCTCCCTGTATTTTACCCCTGACTCCTTTAGAATTTGAAAGAGAGTATTCCAGTCAACGTTGTCAAAAGCTTTCTCTAAGTCTACAAATGCTATAAATGTAGGTTTGCCCTTCCTTAATCTAGCTTCTAAGATGAGTCGTATGGTCAGTATTGCCTCACGTGTTCCAACATTTCTACGGAAGCCAAACTGATCTTCTCCGAGGTCGGCTTCTACTAGTTTTTCCATTCTTCTGTAAAGCATTCGCGTTAGTACTTTGCAGCTGTGACTTATTAAACTGATAGTTCGGTAATTTTCACATCTGTCAACACCTGCTTTCTTGGGGATTGGACAAGATATCAAGTACATTTTCTCTGGCGCCTCAGCAAATATTTGCAGTTTCGTTTTTGTTATATGAAGCTGGAAGCAGCCCAGACAAGAACTACCCATCATATGTGCGGTACTGACGGCATCTTCGTCGGACAAATTCAGCACTTCGCGCACCGCTCACAGTTACGAGAGGGCCGGCACTTCTGAATCTCCCGCCAGCGCGCAGCCGGATGAGTTGGCCCTTCCAAGCTCGCCCTTCCACCGTTCGCGCTCTCCAGCGCGGAGTGCCACCAGAGGACGCTAAATTCACACGACCTCACTTTCTCAGACTTGATTGGTTGGCGCGTGTTTTCAAGCAGCCGAAATTCAGACTTTCGATTCCAGAGTGAGTGCAGCTATACAGAAGTGGTCCATTGATCGTGACCGGGCCAAATATCTCACGAAATAAGCGTCAAACGAAAAAACTACAAGAACCACCCTTGTCTAGCTTGAAGGAGGAAACCAGATGGCGCTGTGGGTGGCCCGCTAGATGGCGCTGCCATAGGTCAAACGGATATCAACTGCGTTTTTTTAAATAGGAACCCCCATTTTTATTACGTATTCGTGTAGTACGTAAAGAATGTTTTAGTTGGACCACTTTTTCGCTTTGTGACAGATGGCGCTGTAATAGTCACAAACATATGGCTCACAGTTTTAGACGAACAGTTGGTAACGGATAGGTTTTTTAAATTAAATTACAGAACGTAGGTACGTTTGAACATTTTATTTCGGTTGTTCCAATGTGACACACGTACCTTTGTGAGCTTATCATTTCCGACAACGCATGCTCTTACAGCGTGATTACCTGTAAATACCACATAATGCAATAAATGCTCAAAATGATGTCTGTCAACCTCAATGCATTTGGCAATACGTGTAACGACATTCCTCTCAACAGCGAGTATTTCACATTCCGTAATGTTCGCACATGCATTGACGATGCTCTGACGCATGTTGTCAGGCGTTGTCGGTGGATCACGATAGCAAATAATCTTCCACTTTCCCCACAGAAAGAAATCCGGGGACGTCAGATCCGGTGAACGTGCTTCGACGACCGATCCACCTGTCATGAAATATGCTATTCAATACCGCTTCAACTGCACGCGAGCTATGTGCCGGACATCCATCATGTTTGAAGTACATCGCCATTCTGTCATGCAGTGAAACATCTTGTAGTAACATCGGTAGAACATTACGTAGCAAATCAGCACACACTGCATCATTTAGATTGCCATCGATAAAATGGGGGCCAATTATCCTTCCTCCCATAATGCCGCACCATACATTAACCCGCAAAGGTAGTTGATGTTCCACTTGTCGCAGGCATCGTGGATTTTACGTTGCTCAATAGTGCATATGATGCCGGTTTACGTTACCGCTGTTGTTGAATGACGCTTCGTCGCTAAATACAACGCGTGCAAAAAATCTGTCATCGTCCCCTAATTTCTCTTGTGCCCAGTGGCAGAACTGTACACGACGTTCAAATCCTGGTGCAAGGAAATATGGTACGGGTGCAATCGATGTTGATGTAGCGTTCTCAACACCGACGTTTTTGAGATTCCCGATTCTCGTGCAATTTGTCTGCTATTGATGTGAGGATTACCCGCGACAGCAGCTAAAACACCTACTTGGGCATCACCATTTGTTGCAGGTCTTGTCTGACGTTTCACATGTGGCCGAACACTTTCTGTTTCCTTAAATAACGTAACTATCCGGTGAACGGACCGGACACTTGGAAGATGTCGTTCAGGATACTGAGCAGCATACACAGCACACGCCCGTTGGGCATTTTGATCATAGTAGCCATACATCAACACGATATCGGCCTTTTACGCAATTGGTAAACGGTCCATTTTAACGCGGGTAACGTATCACGAAGCAAATACCTTCCGCACTTGCGGAATGTTACGTAATACCACGAACTTACACGTTTGTGACTATTACAGCGCCATCTATCACAAAGCGAAAAAAGTGGTCTAACTAAAACATTCATATAAAAAAAAACGCAGTTGATATCCGTTTGACCTATGGCAGCTCCATCTAGCGGGCCAACCATAGCGCCATCTGGTTTCCCCCTTCAAGCTAGACGAGTTTCGTTCTTTGTAGTTTCTTCGTTCGTACTGATTGTGTTTTTATGGAACAATCAGTACGCCGGGAGAGCTTTAAACATCACATCAAGCAACTATACGGGGAGGAAGTGATGGAATGTATTCGAAGATTCGACAAGTTACGTGAAAGAAGAGCGAGGCTGCTGAGCTCATTGATATTCTTATTAAGTTGCAGAGAGAAAGGCATTATTCTAACATTTGCCAAAATTGTGCATTTCATAAATACCACTGCTGCAAACAACATCAAACGTAAAGCAAGCATGGCTTTGGTGAGAGAAAGGATTCGTTTCACTCGGCGTGAATTGGATTCTGTGTGAAAGGACATGTTCCACATACATTTGGAATTGGCAGCAAGACTATCTTCTCTGTCGTGGGACTGGGTGGATGGTGTGACATGGACTAAAGCAAACTGGAGCCATGATAAAGCTGTGACGAGGCAAACTGCCAAGATTGACAGACTTTCTAAACAGATGCAGCTGGAAGTTCCAACTCGACGATCTGTTGTTAATTTGACAGAGAAAACCTTAGATGACGCGACTATGTCTGTGCTAGCAAAAGGACTGAATTTTGCTCCCACACCTGTTTCACCGCCACTAGTGGATTTCATCAGTGCCATCGAAGAAGCTGTACGCCGTCTTGATACAGATGAAACGGAGGAAGTTCGTCGAGAGTCTTGCCGTGTATTGACCAGGGGTGCATCAATGAAGAATAACATCTCGCCTATGGAGAGGATAGCCCTCCGTAACTTACGAGCAGATGTGGATACAGTAGTCTTAAAATCTGACAAAGGAAACGTTACTGTCCTCATACCAAGGGATGACTATATTAATAAGATCAATGTTTTATTATGTGATTCAACGTATCTCAAAATCGATAAGGATCCCACGAGCCGAGTGGTGCGAAAAACAGCAGAACTTTTATCAAATAGTTCTGTACCGAAAGAGGTCATCAAGAGACTGAAACCCAACAGTTCAGTTCCACTTAGGCTATATGGACTGCCTAAGATCCACAAGGAAAATGTGTCATTGCGTCGAATTGTAACACTGGAGCAGCCACCTACGACCTAGCAAAATTCTTGGCATCTTTGCTCAAACCAATGATAGGCAAGTGTGCACATCACATAAAGAATTCCGGTGATTTTATCAGTCGGCTTCAGTCACTACAACTGCAAAGTAATGACTTATTGGTCAGTCTTGATGTGGTTTCATTGTTCACAAGGGTGCCTCTGGTGGACTCACTACACCTCATTGGCAATATGTTTGGTGCAGACATTACTGCGTTGTTTGAGCACACTCTCTCCTCTACATATTTTATATTTAACAACGAATTTTACGAACAATCTGACGGTGTCGCCATGGGGAGTCCTTTGTCTCCCCTGGTGGCCAATCATTTTATGGAGGATTTTGAGGAGAGAGCACTCGACTCTGCCACTTTTAAACTGACAGTATTTTGGCGATACGTTGACGACACTTTTATAGAGTGGCCTCATGGTCTGGACCGTCTCCAAGAATTTTTATGTCACATGAACTCGATACATGAAAACATAAAGTTTACCATGGAGATAGAGAAAGATGGTTGTCTGCCATTTTAGACGTCTTGGTGCGACGGAAGAGTGATGGCACACTTGGTCACTCGGTGTACAGAAAGCCCACTCATACAGACCTGTATCTACAAGCTACTAGTTGCCACCATCCAGCACAAAGAATGGGCGTTCTCTAAACCTTGATCCACCGTGCCCATACTATCTCTGACGCCGACAGTCTTCAAGCGGAACTGGAACACCTGCAAAAGGTATCTTTGAAGAATGGCTTTTCACCTAGGCAAGTGAACAGAGTGATGAAAACCGACAAACGAGGGAACAAGGAAGAGGAAGAGGCCTTATGGTCGACTGTTTATCTACCATTTATTGGAAATATTTCATCACAGATAGGCAGAATATTGAGAAAGTATCAAGTGAGAGTCATCTTTCGCCCTCCTTCCAAAATTTCGTCACTGGTGGGATCCCTTAACGACGACCTGGGCCTGCGTAAACCAGGTGTTTACAAAATTCCGTGTGAATGCGGCAAGTCATATATAGGGCAAACAGCACGAACTGTGCAGGAACGCATTGTGAAACACCAATGGCATACTCGCCTTCTCCAACCCACCAAGTCCGCTATCGCCGAACATTGTGTTTCCACAGACCATTCCATGAACTACAACGACACAAAAATTTTGGCCCATACATCAAACTTTTGGTGCTCGATTATCAATGAATCTGTGGAAACAAGATTGTCTGCCAACGAGAATATCATCAATCGAGATAACGGTTATCAGCTAAACTCTGCTTGGAATCCTGTTATAGAGAAACTTCGTAGTCGACGTAGTTATCTGCATGAAGATGGAAATCGACCTGATACCGATACGCCAGGCTTTCACAGTGGAGGGCGCGAGGCGCAGCGCACGGAGCCGTTATGAACGCGCACGCTGAGCAGCGCATGCGCAATGTCACCTGAGTATGGCTTTAAATAGCGGAGCTCAGCGCGTACTCACCCCTCCAAAACCCAGGCAATCATCATAGGCCGCACCACTCGCTCCTTTCGCCTCCATGATTTCTACCTCACCCTTTATGGTCGTCCTATCCAGCTCACCCCCACCCTGAAATACCTTGGCCTCACCCTCGACCGACACCTCACCTGGACCCATCATCTCCAGACCATCCAGCAGAAAGCCCATTCCCGCCTCCGCCTTCTGAAACTCCTGCTTGGCTGGACATGGGGATTGCATCCTTCTGCCATCCTCTACACCTATAACTCCCTCATCCGTCCTATCCTCTGTTATGCCAGCGTTGCCTGCATCTCCGCCCCCACCCGCTTTTACAAGGCCCTCCAAATCCTTGAACGCCATGCGCTCCACCTTGCCTTCCGTATCCGCCTTCCTTCCCCCACACGGCTCCTGTATGAACTGATCCCCTTCCCCCACCTCCTCCTGTTCCTCCAACATCTCCGCATCCTTTACATTGTCCGCAGGCTTGATCCCCCCCCCCCCCACCCTCTGGTTTCCTCCTTCCTCTCCACCCCACGCCTGTTGCCGCACCTCTATCGCTGTATCCCTCCCTCTCTCCACCTCCACACCCTCCATCTCCTTTATCAGGGCAATTTCCAACGCCTCCCCCTCCCGGATGATGAACTTCGCCATGACATCTACCCTTCCTTCCAACTATAACCTGGCCTTGTTCGCCCCCCCCCTCCCCAGGGCTCCCTTTTTTCCTCTTCCCTCCTTCTCCCAGAGCGGATTTTCCTCCTTCCCCCTCCCCTGAAACCCTGCACCCCATACTTGCCTCTTTCCTCCCCACATCCCTCCCTACCTGGCCCTCTTCAGCGCGCCCCCCACTCATCTCCCCCATCTCTTCCCCTCCCTCCCTTCTTCCAGTCTCCCTCATCTCCTTGCGGCTGGAAGATCCTCTGTTTTGATCATCGTCAGTGTGCCACATCAGTGTCGTGTTTAGTGCTGTTTCTCCTGTGCGTCAAGAGGTGTGATTTTAATTGTGTATTGCCTTGAGGTCCACCGTCAGTGTCTGTTATGTGCTACACCATCCGTCGATACCTTTCATGCTCCAGTCATACTGTGCCTTGTGTTCTTTTAATTGTCGCTGTGTGTGGCTTTTCGTGTGTGCTACTTTTAAACAGTTTTAACAGTTATTTTATCTCCATTTTACGGTCACCCCGTTTTTTTGGTCTATTGCCTTCCATGATGTTCCCCCTTTTTTATATCTATGTTCACCATATTCTCTCCTTTGTTCTTTTTAAATGTCTTCTATTGTTTGTTCTACGTCTTTCGGCTGAAGAGCATCGCATATGCTGCTGCCAGCCCGCCCCGATGGGGAATTGAAATACAATTAAAAAAAAAAAAGCGTACTCGCCGTACTACTGCAGTGGCACTCACCTGAAGATTGCCAGAAGACTCTGCGCCGAAATATCGTGGGAGGACGTTACTGATATCCGGCAGTTCTCCCGTGTTTTTATGGAACACGTTACTACCACTTTATACACTCCTGGAAATTGAAATAAGAACACCGTGAATTCATTGTCCCAGGAAGGGGAAACTTTATTGACACATTCCTGGGGTCAGATACATCACATGATCACACTGACAGAACCACAGGCACATAGACACAGGCAACAGAACATGTACAATGTCGGCACTAGTACAGTGTATATCCACCTTTCGCAGCAATGCAGGCTGCTATTCTGCCATGGAGACGATCGTAGAGATGCTGGATGTAGTCCTGTGGAACGGCTTGCCATGCCATTTCCACCTGGCGCCTCAGTTGGACCAGCGTTCGTGCTGGACGTGCAGACCGCGTGAGACGACGCTTCATCCAGTCCCAAACATGCTCAATGGGGAACAGATCCGGAGATCTTGCTGGCCAGGGTAGTTGACTTACACCTTCTAGAGCACGTTGGGTGGCACGGGATACATGCGGACGTGCATTGTCCTGTTGGAACAGCAAGTTCCCTTGCCGGTCTAGGAATGGTAGAACCGTAGCCCAGCTTCATGGAGACGGTTGCGAATGGTCCTCGCCGATACCCCAGGAGCAACAGTGTCCCTAATTTTCTGGGAAGTGGCGGTGCGGTCCCCTACGGCACTGCGTAGGATCCTACGGTCTTGGCGTGCATCCGTGCGTCGCTGCGGTCCGGTCCCAGGTCGACGGGCACGTGCACCTTCCGCCGACCACTGGCGACAACATCGATGTACTGTGGAGACCTCACGCCCCACGTGTTGAGCAATTCGGCGGTACGTCCACCCGGCCTCCCGCATGCCCACTATACGCCCTCGCTCAAAGTCCGTCAACTGCACATACGGTTCACGTCCACGCTGTCGCGGCATGCTACCAGTGTTAAAGACTGCGATGGAGCTCCGTATGCCACGGCAAACTGGCTGACACTGACGGCGGCGGTGCACAAATGCTGCGCAGCTAGCGCCATTCGACGGCCAACACCGCGGTTCCTGGTGTGTCCGCTGTGCCGTGCGTGTGATCATTGCTTGTACAGCCCTCTCGCAGTGTCCGGAGCAAGTATGGTGGGTCTGACACACCGGTGTCAATGTGTTCTTTTTTCCATTTCCAGGAGTGTATAACTCATCACCACAGACGAACCTACAGCGCTTTAAACTTACGTATACCTCAGTTATTAAGTGTAGATAGTATAAACGAACTTATTAATGTGTTATTTTTTGTAGATCTTTGATTGTCTTTATTAGCCATCTCAGCTACCGTGTTTCACGCGATGTCCAGTGTCGACGAAAAGCATCGGTTTGTTTTCCATTACAAACAAAATGATTTTTGAAACGGAATTTTACATGCCCTTTCGATAGAGCGGACCCAAATTGTTCTACTGCGACATTCGTTTTATCGTAATGTATTAACATGGGCAGTAAAATGTGAATAATAACCAGTACCCCAGCATCGGCTGTCGCTGACTGCTGCCGCCATGCAGCAACGCTGTCAATCACCGGTGACGAGTTGGTTGTTCTTCATATTTCACTGCCCATGTCAATACGAGTACATATCAATAAAACGAATGACGTACTAGAATAGTTTGCGCTGCTCTATCGAAAGGGAATGTAAAATTCCGCTTAAAAAATAATTTTGTTTGTAATGGAAAACAATCCGACGCTTTCCGTTGACACTGGAGAAGCGAAACTGCCAGTATCTGTCGAAATGGCAGAGAAAACGCGCCCGACGATTCTGACGAGAGACACCCGTTACATACTTATACCTCTGTAATTTAATATGTACAACTTTATCTTCGTTAAGATTTACATACGTAGTTCCCGGGGTTATAGAAGTGCTGTACTTGGTTCTAAATCTGATCTTCAGTTACACTTTCGTTTCGTATTAAATAGTTCACATGGAACTCCAATGTCTTATTTTATTTACTGACACCTTAGAACTCGAATCCCTTCCATTTTAAGTTTAAAATGTGGATTCATTTTTGTAGTTCGTCTGCAGAGTTTGCCATTAATACAATTTCGTCAGCATAGAGTAGTATGTCAACATATCTATTCTTGTTTGCATGGATCGTTTTTGACGCTCTATCTTTCCATATATGGATCACATCGGATGGCATGGCGAAAGCGTAGGCAATAAAGTACACCCTTGTCTTACACTCTGATGGACTAAAATCTACTCCCCTCTGTAATTGTGGACGTCAGGTACATTGTAAGTTCGATTGAAGCAGATTTTAAAGTGATTTGGGTACCCATGTTTCGTCGTTACAATAACTTCGTGCAACTTCTTGGTGCGCACTAGAGATGGGCAAACTCGTTCATCCTTGGGAACTAGTTCACTGGTGATCGCTCTTTTTTGGGAACCGTTCATTTTTACTCGTTCACCGTTCATTTGTGCTTGTTATAGGGTTCTTATGAAAAATTAGTAGCATAGGTGACTGAAGATGGAAGGCGCCAAATGGGGGCACTCCCCCCCTGGAGAACATAGTTTTTCTTAAAAATAGAATTTACACACACTTTTAATTTTCGTGAGTCTGCAAAACCTCTCGTCTATCCAACTGTAGCGTTATGTCGCTGACCGCAGTGAAATAATACGAGATGCATTCAAGTTCTAAGGCCTCCGATTTTTTTTCTCCAGACTGGAAAGAGATAGAAACATGCGCATTGTTTTAAAATGAGGCCGCGTTCATTGTCAATACGTCCCAGAGATGGCAGCACCGTACGGCAGATGGAATTTTACCACCAGCGGCGAGAATGAGAACTGTTTTAAATACTTAAAATGGTGACGTTTTCCTTACTTGAACAGCACGCAATCATTCGTTTTCTGAATTTGCGTGGTGTGAAACCAATTGAAATTCATCGACAGTTGAAGGAGACATGTGGTGATGGAGTTATGGATGTGTCGAAAGTGCGTGAGTAATGCATGTGTCGAAAGTGCGTTCGTGGGTGCGACAGTTTAATGAAGGCAGAACATCGTGTGACAACAAACCGAAACAACCTCGGGCTCGCCCAAGCAGGTCTGACGACATGATCGAGAAAGTGGAGAGAATTGTTTTGGGGGATCGCCGAATGACTGTTGAACAGATCGCCTCCAGAGTTGGCATTTCTGTGGGTTCTGTGCACACAATCCTGCATGACGACCTGAAAATGCGAAAAGTGTCATCCAGGTGGGTGCCACAAATGCTGACAGACGACTACACTGCTGCCCGTGTGGCATGTTGCCAAGCAATGTTGACGTGCAATGACAGCATGAATGGGACTTTCTTTTCGTCGGTTGTGACAATGGATGAGACGTGGATGCTATTTTTCAATCCAGAAACAAAGCGCCAGTCAGCTCAATGGAAGCACACAGATTCACCACCACCAAAAAAATTTCGGGTAACCGCCAGTGCTGAAAAAATGATGGTGTCCATGTTCTGGGACAGCGAGGGAGTAATCCTTGCCCATTGCGTTCCAAAGGGCACTACAGTAACAAGTGCATACTACGAAAATGTTTTGAAGAACAAATTCCTTCCTGAACTGCAACAAAAACGTCCGGGAAGGGCTGCGCGTGTGCTGTTTCACCAAGACAACCCATCCGCACATCGAGCTAACGTTACGCAACAGTTTCTTCGTGATAACAACTTTGAAGTGATTCCTCATGCTCCCTACTCACCTGACCTGGCTCCTAGTGACTTTTGGCTTTTTCCAACAATGAAAGACACTCTCCGTGGCCGCACATTCACCAGCCGTGCTGCTATTGTCTCAGCGATTTTCCAGTGGTCAAAACAGACTCCTAAAAAAAGCCTTCGCCGCTGCCATGGAATCATGGCGTCAGCGTTGTGAAAAATGTGTACGTCTGCAGGGCGATTACGTCGAGAAGTAACGCCAGTTTCATCGATTTCGGGTGAGTAGTTAATTAGAAAAAAAATCGGAGGCCTTAGAACTTGAATGCACCTCGTATAAGGTGGCGCACGAAAAACCGGCCCCGAGTACAGACTGTTCGCCAGTTACGCACGACTTGTTGACTACTACGAGCAGAATAGATAAACATGTAATAATTAGGCAGTGAAGAAGTAACCAAAAAGCTAAAGCAAACAACTACTTCGAAACAATAGATGATGATTGGTGGGTGACAATGAGCAGTCTAGTACTCGGGGCCGATTTTTCTTGCGCCACCCTGAACCACTGAAATAATATTGTAGACGTTATCATATTCTCTTACAAAATGTGACACCAGGCACTCGATTATGGAGCGTGGGCTTCACTAGCTGCGCGGGATTAGCCGAGCGGTCTTGGGCGCTGCAAGTCATGGACTGTGCGGTTGGTCCCGGCGGAGGTTCGAGTCCTGCCTCGGGCATGGGTGTGTGCGTTTGTCCTTAGGATAATTTAGGTTAAGTAGTGTGTAAGCTTAGGGACTGATGACCTTAGCAGTTAAGTCCCATAAGATTTCACATGCAAGTGAACATTTTGCTTCACTCGCTTGTAAGTCGGTCTGCCTTCCATGACAATGAACACGCCCTTTTACCTTGGATCAAAAAAGGACGGAAAATGGCCGCTTAGGTGTGCCGTGCCGAGTTCCTCTGCATGTGTAATAAGTATTGCTTCTGCTGTTTGTCGAAATAGTGAAGTAACCTAATATGCCATTTTGTTACCTGAAAAAATATGTACCACATAATTTTTATGTAATTTACGTAATTATAAAATACATTTTAATTACCGATCATGTACGCTGAATAGAATACGAAAAGAACCAGAACTACAGAGTTAAAAAACGGTTTGAAACTGATCTAGAATGGGCGTGCGCACCGAACGAAACGAACAACTCGATACCGAACTATGAGCAGTCGACAGTGGAACTGCGACGAGTGGCTATGCGAAGAAGGAGTTCGTCTGAGCGAGACCGAGACAGACGGGAACGGGACAGAGGCTGGAACGAGATCGGCCGACGAGCCGTTGCGGAAACGAGACCGACCCTTTCCCGTTCCCGGGAATTATAAGTAGAAATCTGCGACCGAAGTGAACTTCGAAAGACCGTTCCTTAGAATTGGCTCCTCGCTCGTTCCGTTCATCTTGGTGAACCGTTCCTTTGGACCCGTTAGTTCGCGAACGACCATCTCTAGTGCGCACGCCGCGCGGGGTATCCCCGCGGTCTAGGGCGCCTTACCACGGTTCACCCGCCCCCTCTCCCTTTCCCTTCGGAGGTTCGAGTCCTCCATCGCGCATGGGTGTGTGTTGCCCTTAGTGTAAATTAGATGAAGTCATTCTTGAATTTCTCCCGGCGTATTTGATAATCAAAATATCCACGGGTGTACTACCGGTCTACAGTGCCCAACGGGCACAATATTTCGGCGATCATACATGTCGCCATCATCAGGTGAACGGACGGACTGAGCTCCTGTGAACGTGCCGGCACGGATCGATGCCGTGAACACCAGAGGCACACTCGACTGATATATCCGAGCAAGTCGGCGGTCGCTGAACATTGTTTGTCGGAAAATCACCCTATGGAGTATGAACGCACGAGGATTCTGGTACAGACGTCGAGATACTGGGACAGCGTTGTTAGAGAGGCCATCGAAATTCGCACCAATGACGACCTCATAAACCGTGACTGTGGCTATAATCTTAGCAAGGCTTGGGAACCAGCGATTGGGTTAATCAAGAGTAAATGAAGCAAACGTATAGTTGTGACGACCACGGCGGACAGAGCCATCACACCAACGTCATCTCAGACGCCGTCGCAATCTGTTCCACTGCGCGACCGTGGCGCAGGGCGCGGACGGCGGAGTGAGCACGCCGCGGGCGGAGGGTATTTAAATCGGCCGCCGCCGCGACCGAACCCAGTTCCCCCTGAGCAGCCATAGCGTACGGATCTCCGTGCCGGCACGTTCATAGGAGCTCAGTCCGTCAGTTCACCTGATGATGGCGGCATGTATGATCGCCAAAATACAGGGTGATTCAAAAAGAATACCACAACTTTAAAAATGTGTATTTAATGAAAGAAACATAATATAACCTTCTGTTATACATCATTACAGAGAGTATTTAAAAAGGTTTTTTTTCACTCAAAAACAAGTTCAGAGACGTTCAATATGGCCCCCTCCAGACACTCGAGCAATATCAACCCGATACTCCAACTCGTTCCACATTCTCTGTAGCATATCAGGCGTAACAGTTTGGATAGCTGCTGTTATTTCTCGTTTCAAATCATCAATGGTGGCTGGGAGAGGTGGCAGAAACACCATTCCTTAACATACCCCCATAAGAAAAAATCGCAAGGGGTAAGATCAGGGCTTCTTGGAGGCCAGTGATGAAGTGCTCTGTCACGGGCTGCCTGGCGGCCGATCCATCGCCTCGGGTAGTTGACGTTCAGGTAGTTACGGACAGATAAGTGCCAATGTGGTGGCGCTCCATCCTGCTGAAATATGAATTGTTGTGCTTCTTGTTCGAGCTGAAGGAACAGCCAATTCTCTAACATCTCCAGATACTGTAGTCCAGTTACAGTAGCACCTTCGAAGAAAAAAGGGACCAAAAACTTTATTGGCTGAAATGGCACAGAAAACGTTCACCTTAGGTGAGTCACGTTCATACTGAGTTGTTTCCCGCGGATTCTCAGTGCCCCACTTCTGCCGTACTCAATAACACAAAAAGCTTTCTGTTGAGCGGTCGCCATCTTAGCATCAACTGACGCTGACGCCTAGTCAACAGCGCCTCAAGCGAACAAATGTAGAACTAAATGAAACTTTATAGCTCCCTTAATTCGCCGACAGATAGTGCTTAGCTCTGCCTTTTGTCGTTGCAGAGTTTTAAATTCCTAAAGTTGTGGTATTCTTTTTGAATCACCCTGTATTGTGCCCGTTGGACACTGTAGACCGGCAGTACACCCGTGGATATTTTGATTAGATGGAGTCAGATTAAGTAGTGTGTAACCCTAGGGACCGATGACATCAGCAGTTTGGGCCCATAGGAACTTACCACTACAACCACGTTGGTGCGCACGGAAGAAGGTAGGAGTCCAGTCTGCAGCCCTCGCGTCTGCAGGACACATGGGTTGTGCCGTCTGGGGCGGTGGTTATGTTATAGCGTTTAACGTTTCCAAGAACTAGAGCTAGTGATACTTTGTGATAAAGTCACTTTTGCCGTGTGGAAAGCCTACAAGAATTCGGGAGTGTGTTCCCGAGTGTGGGTGTAGACTTAACGCATAGCAATTTTTCGATTTTCCTGGCGGACGTCGCAATTTAGTGTGCGAACACAGGCCTAGTTGCAAAAGTCCTCTAGTCAGAGAGTGGCGCCAGCAGCGTACAAAGCTCGTGTTCAGCGAAAGAGACGGCCTTTGTGAGGTAAAAGTGAAGCCACGTTCGTGGAAACTTCAAGTATTGTTTTTTTGCGTCACTTGCTACTTGTCAACTTTGAACTGTTATTCTATTCTGCCTCTGGGGAGGTACCACGACTTCTCGGAAGACTAGGCGAAAGGAACGTTCCAGGGGGTTCGGAACACTTGTGCGGAGTGACACTTCTGTGAGCAGATATTTCTGCAGAGGCTGGGATTCTTCCTGCGATAACCAGTTTGTCGCAGGTAGTCTATGGTTTGGTGAAGCCAACAAATGTAAAGGCAAGAAACCTAGTTGTGGTGAAAACGTGATTTGTAAGTTAGCCGGAGGTCCAGGTTAGGGTGGAAAGTGACAGTCTGGTTATGAGTTGGTAAAGCAGACGAATGGGAAATCAGAAACCTACTTGAGGATGTAATATTTCTGGCTAAGTCAGCCAGCTCCAAGAAGCTGTTCCCAGAGGAGTGGAGATGCAAGAAGTATATAGATGACGAAATGTGGTGCGAGGTACCTGTGACAGATATTAGATTCGGTACCATTCCCGTAAGAAAGACCGCCTGCATAATGCTGCTGCTCTGTGATTGGCTGCTGTGTTCGGAGCAAGGGCGCCAAAACGTTAAAGTATAGTTATTATTATTAGTTAAACTACTCATTGGAATGACTTCACTTTTTAATATAAATATCTCTCAACAGCTGACTATCAATCAGTCATTTTAGAATTATTAAAAACAATTTAAATCAAAAACAAAAGACTGACGAAATTGCAGACGAAACACTTCGGAAGCGTTCGGGTCACGCCTTTTCCGGTATGGCGCGCGAAGTGTTTCGGGCTGTTCGGCACTCTGGATTAGGCAGTCGAGAAGAACAGATATGTTGTCTGTCGTAGTGTGTGTTTCCAATTTTTATTTAAGTTCCTGTTCGTCACTCTGGATTAGGCAGTCGAGATGTACAGTTATATTATCTGTGGCAGCATGTGTTTGCCAGTATTCGGTATTAAAAGATTCACTCCGGTAGTCATAAGGCACAGACACGTGCCACAAATAATGTAAAGATACATTTTCGTAAACATTGTGTTTGATCATGTACTTTGCTGTATAAGAAGGTGTTGTATTAAGATCATTTAGTCTTCTCGTATGGATATATTAAAATGCGCGAGTGGCATCCCAAAGAAGTGATACATTATTTCAGAACAGAACCTCGCTAAAAGTCAGTTTCAGCCTCAAGATATAGAACCGACGACCTGCGTGCTGTTTTCTGCGCTGGGACATCAAGTTGAAGACAGCAGGTTAGTGAACTATAACAGAACCGCCGACCGGGGTAGTCGAACGGTTCTAGGCGCTACAGTCTGGAACCGCGCGACCGCTATGGTCGCAGGTTCGAATCCAGCCTCGGGCATGGGTGTGTGTGATGTCCTTAGGTTAGTTAGGGTTAAATAGTTCTAAGTCTAGGGGTCTGATGACCTCAGAAGTTAAGTCCGATAGTGCCCAGAGCCATTTGAACCATTATAACAGAACCTTCGTATTCCACACAGTGCAGTGGAAACAACTAGGCGCCTCATGTGTACTGCATGCACAGAACAAATGTGCTCAGTGACACGTCATCTGCAGTAATGCATTGAACAGATCATTTTCACAAAAATAGTAGCAAAAGAAAACAGCATATTATATTGGTTCAAGTATATGGATGACATCCATTGCTTAACGGATGAACCACAAACAAAAATTGCAAAACTACATACTGACATCAACAAGATACATAAAAATATAATATTCACAACTGAAGGAGAACAGAACAACCAAATTAACTTTCTGGATGTAACAATAAAAAACAAAACAACAGGCTTATGTTTGAAATTTACTGTAAACCCACGACAACGGACATTATCTTTCCCCAATCCTCGAACCACCCACACTCACAAAAGCAAGCAGCACTTTGACACATGGTCCATAGACTCAATACAGTGCCACTCACCAAAGGAAGCTACCAAAAAGAACTGCACATAATAATGAAGGTAATACCAAATAATGGTTGCAATAATAACATAGTTATGAAGCTAAAATACAAAATTAAAAGTAAAATAAAAGCAGAAAGCACCAAACCACAAACAACAACACAGCATAATCAAACACAAACACGCAGTCCCATAACAATCAATTCATTCTTCCTTTCTTTCCGTAAGGTGTCTCGTGCTCAGCTGAAATGCAAACACATTCCATCACCGCCCAAGTGTCGCTCCACACAACTGTCACAAATTCCCTTTAAAGTGCCAGTATTACCATCGTATGATACAAAGTGATAGGCATGTTACGAGATCGGTGCGAATTTCAGTACAGCACCTAACTGCCGAGGAACTGCTTCGTGTAGAATGACAGGGGGTATACTCACTACCCGATGGAGGAAAGAAGCAAAAATTATGGGACTATCAGTTTTACGCACAAGTTGGGAGTGTCGCCTGTATAGCTAGCTGATATTTGTGAAGTGGAAATAATTACAGTACGTCGCGTTGACGACGCCCGTGTATTGCGCCCCTTTTCCCCCCGTCCCTGTTTAGGGCAGCTAATAAAGCCAGAAGGGTACAATATTGAGAGCGAGTAACTGCTGACAACTGCGCCGCTCCTAAAACTTTTATTGGCGAGCGACAGCTCGGAAACGCCGCGCCTCATAATAGCTAATTTATATCTCGGCGCCGACGCCGGTACTGCCGCTGAATTGTTAAAAAGAGAGCGGCGCGGCAGAGGGGTGGGCGGAAGTGCTCATAAAGTTTTTGGGGGCGGCCGGATACAGCCGCTCGTTCGGTGCTTTGCCGCGGCCGTTGGCTCGTGCTGTCCTGCCGTTTGGGCCGGCGTGGGGAATGTGCGAGGCGCTGTTAGGTGTTGGCAGCGGCTGTAGGGGACCGGCGGCGGAGACACCGTGGCACAAAGAGGGGGACGCGCGGACCGTCCTTAACGGAGGTCATTGGGTCTGGTCCGGGCTGTCAGCCCGCCGTCTCCACGGCACACTTAGCGCCGCCCTTAACTGCGCCTAACGACTGTTTTACTGTCGCCATAGCTGCTGTGACAGCACTCGACAAAGCAGGCGTTCTACAGTAACTGCCTGTCAAGATGATTTCCTACCCTCGCACAATGGGTCTTCTCCAATGACGCTCCACGAATTAGACTCAATGACGAGTAAACTGCACGTTCCTTTGGTCTTTTGCTAAAAATAAACGCGCATTTAAGACGAACACGTCTATTGTATTCACAGAGAAACTATATAATTTATTTAATAGATGTTACTTCATTTAGTCGTGCTTAGACATTCCTCATTCCCCAAGGTTAACGGTGAATTCGGAAGTTTTGCATCAGAGTTTCGTTGGTTGCCCCTTTCGTAGAGAAGCTCCTTATAACAAGAGTCCTACCAACAAATCGCTCTCTACGAATTGCTATTTCCAATGCAGAATTTCCGTGCTGTTCTGTTTCATACAGCTCGAATGCCATAACAGAAATCAAATGGCTGTGAGCACTATGGGACTTAACATCTGTGGTCACCAGTCCCCTAGAACTTAGAACTACTTAAACCTAACTAACCTAAGGACATCACACACATCCATGCCCGAGGCAAGATTCGAACCTGCGACCGTAGCAGCAGCGCGGTTGCGGACTGAGCGCCTAGAACCTCTCGGCCACCGCGGCCGGCATAACAGAAATAGATTTCAACAAAGGTTGCACACGCAAATATACAGTGTCTTCCGCAATTTCTATCACGGGCTTTTAGAGACTTAGTATGCAAAGTTTTGATACGGAACCCATATCTGGAAATAAAGAGTTTTGATGGAAAATGAGTTTGAAGATGTGATGATATTCAAATCTGGTGCTTCACTATACACACGGTGTAGAGACGATGATCTCTGGGATGTGTGCTCTACATGGATCCCATGGCACCGGTAGTGTTACGAGTATTCGTCGGTTTCTCTGCACGTCCTCTTCAAAGTCGAGAGTGCGGCGCACCCGTGGCGCAACACAGTCAACCCTCCAAGTTGAAGTACCATCGTAGTACCATTGTAGTACCATCGTCATCTTCACTCCAAGCATTGCGCCTCTTATTGTTCTGCCCGTTATGGTACCCATCGCTTCCTCGGCCTCCCTTTACTTCTTCTCCCACCTAACTTAAATGTTATAATCTGGAGAAGCAGTCTTCCTTCAGTGATAGTTACGAAGCTGATAGATAAACTCCAGTGGAAGACTCTGCAAGAGAGACGCTCAGTAGCTCGGTACGGGCTTTTGTTGAAGTTTCGAGAACGTACCTTCACCGAGGAGTCAAGCAGTATATTGCTCCCTCCTACGTATATCTGGCGAAGAGACCATGAGGATAAAATCAGAGAGATTAGAGCCCATACAGAGGCGTACCGACAATCTTTCTTTCCACGAACAATACGAGACTGGAATAGAAGGGAGAACCGATAGAGGTACTGAAAGTACCCTCCGCCACATACCGTCAGGTGGCTTGCGGAGTATGAGTGTAGATGTAGATAAGTTCATTCCAGTTTCTAAAAATGGTTCAAATGGCTCTGAGCACTATGGGACTTAACATCTGTGGTCATCAGTCCCCTAGAACTTAGAACTACTTAAACCTAACTAACCTAAGAATATCACACACATCCAAGCCCGAGGCAGGATTCGAACCTGCGACCGTTGCGGTCGCGCGGTTCCAGACTGTAGCGCCTAGAACAGCTCGGCCATTCTGTCCGGCATTTTCCTGTTTCTCCTATTGCCTTGCATTTTTTTAGTGATGTTAAATATATTCAGTTCTTCCCAGTTTCCGATTTTCATTATCTGTCGGCTTCTGCGCCTCGCAGGTTGAAATGGTGCCCTACTATCCAACTATACTTTCGAAGCCCTCGTAAGACAGCCAGGTGAATTTTTCGTTGCTTCTAGTTCCCTAAACAGCTTCGGGTCATGGCCATTGTTGTAGTCTATGGTAATGGTATATGATGCCATAATCACACCAGGGTATGACGACGGCGCCCGCTTCACAATTTGCACGCTTTGCAGGAGACTTCAGAGTTTGTTTGTTTAACATCCAAACGGTAATTACCGATTATGGGTTCTTATCAAAACTTCATGTACTAAGTCCCGTTTGTAACCGCTACAGGCCTGTAATAAATGTAAACTCCGGTCATAAGCAGTGGCGGACCCATCGGCTCCGATCGATCGCCGTGCCATCCTCCGGCAACGCCGTCATTGCATGCGGTGTGGAAGAGCGAGCGTCAGCCCACCCCTCTCCCGGCAGTTGTCAGTTTTCGTGAGCTGTAGCCGCTACTACTCGGTCAAGTAGCTCTTCACTAGGCGTCACGATGCTCAGTGCGCCCTGTTCCAGTCTTCCTGCCATGGAAAAATCACTGGCAGTGCTGGGAATAGAAGCTGGGTCCTACACAAAGCAGTGAACCGCGCTTATCACTCAGCGACGGAGGCGGACAGAAGACTATAATACACTCCTGGAAATGGAAAAAAGAACACATTGACACCGGTTTGTCAGACCCACCATACTTCCTCCGGACACTGCGAGAGGGCTGTACAAGCAATGATCACACGCACGGCACAGCGGACACACCAGGAACCGCGGTGTTGGCCGTCGAATGGCGCTAGCTGCGCAGCATTTGTGCACCGCCGCCGTCAGTGTCAGCCAGTTTGCCGTGGCATACGGAGCTCCATCGCAGTCTTTAACACTGGTAGCATGCCGCGACAGCGTGGACGTGAACCGTATGTGCAGTTGACGGACTTTAAGCGAGGGCGTATAGTGGGCATGCGGGAGGCCGGGTGGACGTACCGCCGAATTGCTCAACACGTGGGGCGTGAGGTCTCCACAATACATCGATGTCGTCGCCAGTGGTCGGCGGAAGGTGCACGTGCCCGTCGACCTGGGACCGGACCGCAGCGACGCACGGATGCACGCCAAGACCGTAGGATCCTACGCAGTGCCGTAGGGGACCGCACCGCCACTTCCCAGCAAATTAGGGACACTGTTGCTCCTGGGGTATCGGCGAGGACCATTCGCAACCGTCTCCATGAAGCTGGGCTACGGTCCCGCACACCGTTAGGCCGTCTTCCGCTCACGCCCCAACATCGTGCAGCCCGCCTCCAGTGGTGTCGCGACAGGCGTGAATGGAGGGACGAATGGAGACGTGTCGTCTTCAGCGATGAGAGTCGCTTCTGCCTTGGTGCCAATGATGGTCGTATGCGTGTTTGGCGCCGTGCAGGTGAGCGCCACAATCAGGACTGCATACGACCGAGGCACACAGGGCCAACACCCGGCATCATGGTGTGGGGAGCGATCTCCTACACTGGCCGTACACCACTGGTGATCGTCGAGGGGACACTGAATAGTGCACGGTACATCCAAACCGTCATCGAACCCATCGTTCTACCATTCCTAGACCGGCAAGGGAACTTGCTGTTCCAACAGGACAATGCACGTCCGCATGTATCCCGTGCCACCCAACGTGCTCTAGAAGGTGTAAGTCAACTACCCTGGCCAGCAAGATCTCCGGATCTGTCCCCCATTGAGCATGTTTGGGACTGGATGAAGCGTCGTCTCACGCGGTCTGCACGTCCAGCACGAACGCTGGTCCAACTGAGGCGCCAGGTGGAAATGGCATGGCAAGCCGTTCCACAGGACTACATCCAGCATCTGTACGATCGTCTCCATGGGAGAATAGCAGCCTGCATTGCTGCGAAAGGTGGATATACACTGTACTAGTGCCGACATTGTGCATGCTCTGTTGCCTGTGTCTATGTGCCTGTGGTTCTGTCAGTGTGATCATGTGATGTATCTGACCCCAGGAATGTGTCAATAAAGTTTCCCCTTCCTGGGACAATGAATTCACGGTGTTCTTATTTCAATTTCCAGGAGTGTAGGAATTGTGCAAAATACAAAATTTAAAGAAATATCAAATGTCTCGGGCTTTCCATCGATCTCTCGTAGCTGAATGTCCAGTTCTCTGAGAGACTGACTACCTCAGGAGATAACTGCGATGGATGACTCCTCCCCCTCCCCCACACCTCTAACCCCTCCCTCCCCCCGCCTCACCCACACACTTACACAATTTTAAGTTATATCTGGGACAATGGATTGCGTTATACCAAAAGTAAAAATAGCTCGAGTCCAAATTTCCAATCAGTGATGCCAGTAATGCCAGGGTTGGATTTCACTCCCAGATATTTTCTGCTGGTTAGGCCTGCGCTCCGCTCCTATTTTTCTGGAATGTGGGTGAAAAGAAACTTTTACACCTCGCCTTGGCTTTCATGGGCAGGGACTGAAAGAACTGAACACACAATTATTCATAATCATTGTAATTATATTTGGCTCTGAGCAATGTGCGACTTAACTTCTGAGGTCATCAGTCGCCTAGAACTTAGAACTAATTAAACCTAAATAACCTAACGACATCACACACATCCATGCCCGTGGCAGGATTAGAACCTGCGACCGTAGCGGTCGCTCGGGTCCAGACTGAAGCGCCTAGAACCGCACGGCCACTCCGGCCGGCAATTATATTTCAAACCAGAATTCTCGCGGAGGCAGGCTCTCATGATGGACACTATGGTTCGCACTTCGGCGCCGCAGTCACAAGCAAGAAACATTTAACCAGCTCCATTCGAGTACAGCAGAGGCACTCCTTCTTTCTCCACGCTGGCCGAAGTGGCCGTGCGGTTAAAGGCGCTGCAGTCTGGAGCCGCAAGACCGCTACGGTCGCAGGTTCGAATCCTGCCTCGGGCATGGATGTTTGTGATGTCCTTAGGTTAGTTAGGTTTAAGTAGTTCTAAGTTCTAGGGGACTTCTGACCTCAGCAGTTGAGTCCCATAGTGCTCAGAGCCATTTTGAACCTTTCTCCACGGCGTACCGTGTTACGTCTGGTCCAGGTGTAATGAGGGGGGTTGAAGTCAGGCTGTTTTGCACGAGCGTCACATATATTGATGAGCTCATCAGGATATTGTAGACAGAGTTCTTATCTCCGTGGCTTCATTACGTGTGAGAGATGTTCTAGGAAGTCAATGCACTACTCCACACTACGGCCGTCATGACGGCTGCAGTGTTTGGATTCCGCTTCAGATTTATCGATCTTACGTGTTTGCTAGGATTATCTCAAAATTACTGTTCTTTTTTTGTTTCCAACCATATTTTAGAGACGCTATTTTTCAGAAGGAATGAAGAAATTACAAATTTGTTGTATCTCTTCTTTATGTTCTAGAAATGTTTTCATGCGTATATATACTTGTTTTGTAAATGAAACCGCCTTTTCCTGCTGCCACTTAATTTATTTATCCCAGACTCGTTTCGCCTTTTTCTTGTTCTAAGGCATCATCAGTATGTTCTATAACGATACAGTTTTGTTACTTTTAGATTATTAAACGGTTCACGTCGCGATTATTTATGTAAAAAAGTAATTACTTACGATTTGCTGATCTGGGTTTCCTCTCATCTGATCTGGAGGTCGCACTACCGCTTCATTACTCCCCTATAAACACAACTTTGCGTTCTGACCGTATTCACACTGTTCACCGTGTTTCTCCTTCTTTTTTGTGGGGTACTATTGTTCTTTTGCCACTCGATATAACTATTTCGTCGGACACAGTTTTTAACAGCACAAATATTGCTACTCCATTACGTGTTTCCTCCTGTTTGGCGTGTTTACCTACACGTTGTCAACCTAACGATGTATGTGTTCAAGTCTAACTTCTGTTCATGATTCAAATGCACATTGATAAAGCTCACAACAGAACGAAATTACTTCCAGTTCAATAATGAATTTTATTACAAGATGATGGATTACTAATTTGGTTCCCAGTTTCAGGAGCCTTAGCAAATATTTTTGTAAACCACATAGAATAGATCATTTTCACAAAAATAGTAGCAAAAGAATACAACATACTATATTGGTTCAAGTATATGTATGACATCCATTGCTTAATAGATGAATCACAAACAAAAATTGAAAAACTACATAGTGATATCAACAAGATACATAAAAATATGAAATTCACAATTAAAAGAGAACGGAATAACCAAATTAACTTTCTTTATATAACAATCAAAAAACAAAATAGGCATATGTTTAAGTTTAGTGTAAACCCACAACAACGGACATTATCATTCCCCAATCCTCGAACCACCCGCACTCACAAAAGCAAGCAGCACTTCGACACATGCTCCATAGACTCAACACAGTGCCACTAGATATAATAATGCAGGTAACACAAAATAGTGGTTACAATAATAACATAGTCATAAAGCTAAACAACAAAATTAAAAGTAAAATAAAAGCAAAAAACACCAAACCACAGACAACAACACAACAGAACCAAGCATAAACACGCAGTCCCATAACAACGACACAGGATAATCAGAAAAAGATGAAAGAAAACACAAGATGGTACACAATGACAGAAACACAAACTCACGCATAAAATCACCAAGAGTTTCAAAAGACAGAGAATAAACATACCGTACACAACAGACAATTCTGTAGAAAAATACACCCCAAAGCTGACAAAAAACGCAGACGTATACCAGAAAGCATGTATATACCAACTACAGTGTAACAGCTGTGAAGGCAGATACATAGGAGAAACAGGTAGAACATTTGACATCAGTTACAAAGAACACATGACAGCCTGGAAACACGGGACAAACCACTCCACATTTGCAGAACACCTAAGAGAGCATGATCAAACCAACCACTAGAGAAGATGACATGAAAATAATTAGAATCAACAAAAGAACACGTCCTAATCTTGCAAGAAAATTACCACATACAGAAAACCAAAGCAGAAAGGTAAACCCTGTTGAATGATCAAGTACATAGGCCAAGCAATTCATTATTTACGCTAACAGATGAAATAATAGAATAATAGATTAATATAATACACTATAGGCCATTAAAATTGCTACACCAAGAAGAAATGCAGATGATAAACGGGTATTCATTGGACAAATCTATTATACTAGAACTGACATGTGATTACATTTTCACGCAATTTGGATGCATAGAGCCTGAGAAATCAGTACCCAGAACAACCACCTCTGGCCGTAATAACGGCCGTGATACGCCTGGGCATTGAGTCAAACAGAGCTTGGATGGCATGTATAGGTACAGCTGCCCATGCAGCTTCGACACGATACCACAGTTCATCAAGAGCAGTGATTGGCGTATTGTGACGAGCCTGTTGCTCGGCCACCATTGACCAGACGTTTTCAATTGGTGAAAGATCTGGAGAATGTGCTGGCCAGGACAGCAGTCGAACATTTTCTGTCTCCAGAAAGGCCCGTACAGGACATGCAACATGCGGTCGTGCATTATCCTGCCGAAATGTAAGGTTTCGCAGGAATCGAACGAAGGGTAGAGCCACGGGTCGTAACACATCTGAAACGTAACGTCCACTGTTCAAAGTGCCGTCAATGCGAACAAGAGGTGACCGAGACGTGTAACCAATGGCACCCCATATCATGACGCCGGGTGATAAGCTAGTATGGCGATGACAAATACACGCTTCCAATGTGCGTTCACCGCGATGTCACCAAACACGGATGCGACCATCATGATGCTGTAAACAGAACTTGTATTCATCCGAAAAAATGACGTTTTACCATTCGTGCACCCATATTCGTCGTTGAGTACACCATCGCAGGCGCTCCTGTCTGTGATGCAGCGTCAAGGGTAACCGCAACCATGGCCTCCGAGCTGATAGTCCATGCTGCTGCAAACGTCGTTGAACTGTTCGTGCAGATGGTTGTTGTCTTGCAAACGTCCCCATCTGTTGACTCAGGGATCGAGACGTGGCTGCACGATCCGTTACAGTTCTGTGGATAAGATGCCTGTCATCTCGACTGCTAGTGTTACGAGGCCATTGGGATCCAGCACGGCGTTCCGTATTACCCTCCTGAAACCCGCAATCGCGACAGGCTACAGTCCGACCTTTATCAAAGTCGGAAACGTGATGGTACGCATTTCTCCTCCTTACACGAGGCATCACAAGAACGTTTCACCAGGCAACGCCGATTAACTGCTGTTTGTGTATGAGAAATCGGTTGGAAACTTTCCTCATGGCAGCTCGTTGTAGGTGTCACCACCGGCGGCAACCTTTTGTGAATGCTCTGGAAAGGTTATCATTGGCATATCACAGCATCTTCCTCCTGTCGGTTAAATTTCGCGTCTGTAGCACGTCATCTTCATGGTGTAGCAATTTTAATGGCCAGTAGTGTAATACCATCCAATATAATAATAATATCACCCAACATCTTTACACTCACTAATCCATGAACCCCTCCACAGAATATTGAAAAGTGAAATCAGCTGTCACCAAAGCTTTCAACCAATCGCTAACAGCTTGTACATTCGTATCAACACCATACAATTCAAAACACTTTTCAGTTCTCTCTCTCTCTCTCTCTCATACACATACACGGTACAAACAACATGAATGGAAGTTTGTCTTGAACATATACTTCGTTAGGTTGGCATCAAATACGTAAACTCGGCTAAGAAGAGAAAACACGTAATGGAGTCGCAATATTTACGTTGTCAAAAGCAGTGTCCGACGAAATAGTTATACCAAGTGGCAAAAGAACAATAGTACACCACAAAAAAGAAGGAGAAACATGGTGAACAGTGTGAATGTCAGAACGCAAAGTTGTGATTATAGGTCAGTAATAAAGTGGTAGTGCGACCTGCACACCAGATGAGAGGAAACGCAAATCAGCAAATCGTAAGTAATTACTTTTTTACATAAAAAATCGCGACGTAAACTGTTTAATAATCTAAAAATAACAAAACTGTATCGTTGTAGAACATACTGACCATGCCTTAGAACAAGAAAAAGGCGAAACGCATCTGGGACAAATAAATTAAGCGGCAGCAGGGAAAGGAGGTTTTATTTACAAACAAGTATTTCTATGCTTGCTGCGAGCATGGCCACGCAAAGAAACTTGTTTTCATGCGAACTGGCCACACCTACTATTGAAAGGCCCTCGTAATCTATGCAACACGTTCCACTTTCTTTTATTTATTATTTGAATATATAATGTATTAAAAATAAATGTCACTAATCTACTTCCCTCTTGTAGCGAACTGGCATGTAACTTCCAACAACTTCCACCACCCTTTTTTCGTTTCTTCGACTTGAAGCCACGACTTGGAAGTACCCAATTCTCGAACGCTGTTTCCTGTAAAGAAGGACGAAGACTGCCGCTCTTTCGCCGCATGACAGTGTACAGTTGAATATTTTTGCTTCGGTTAGAATAAAGGGTTAAGCACTTATAGAGCAAATAGAATACATATGAATAGTGTTTAGATGAGTCGACACAACGCTTCACACCATCGCAAAATGAACACATCGTTGTGATGACGTAGTGTTTCACAGCTTTCGGTGTTTCTTTTAAGGATTGCAGGAAATATTACGGCTGCTATCATATTCTACGCTGATACGTTATTTACCGGAAAACTGTAGCAGACCGGGATTCAAACTAGGGCCTGCATTGTTCCCGGCGGTGCTCTAGCGTGCCTCTCGGGCTGACTGCAATCTGGCGTCGATACTATGGTTCTAAATACATCTTCTCTTTGTCGAGAGTCTGAATGCCAATACCATTGACTCGCCAGACTGGACGCAAGCGATAAACAGCGACTGATTACATAGGACTGACATGCGTGACGTAACTAACGCTCTATTCATTGGGAACCGGCGCATCCGCCGTGTCAAAGTGATGCTCTGGGCTATATCGCATTAGCTTGGGTGAAGGCCCTCTGCTATTCATAGTCTGCCTCAGATGTTTCACTGATAAGTACACGCGTTTCCACAAAGGAAAGGTCACAAAAAAGGCAACATTAACTGAAAAAGGAACGTTTGAATTGACACTGAACTCAGCCAAAGCGCTTTTTCTTTTCTTGAGCTACTCTCTTCTACCGTCATGCCATCTTTATCAGGTGGATTTAATTCTATTTTCCATCATGAGTTGCCGGCCGCAGTGGCCGAGCGGTTCTAGGCGCTACAGTCTGGAACCCCGCGACCGCTACGGTCGCAGGTTCGAATCCTGCCTCGGGCATGGATGTGTGTGCTGTTCTTAGGTTAGTTAGGTTTAAGTAGTTCTAAGTTCTAGGGGACTGATGACCTCAGATGTTAAGTCCCATAGTGCTCAGAGCCATTTGAACCAATCCATCATGAGTTACGTTTTTGGAATTCGCATGTGATCAGTATATGGAATCTAGAAATAAGACGAGAAGGCTGGTTGCCATCTACCGTTTGTAACAGTGTGGAGTCGGGCAGCGGTTAATACACTAGACTCGCATTCAGGAGGACGCCGGTTCAAACACGCGTCCGGCCATCCTGATCCCTTGTTACAAATGTACCAAGAAACCGCAGTGGTTGACGTAAAACAGAGTGAAATTCACCTGACTATATATCACAGAGAACTGTTTAGTTGTAAAGACAATCGGTCGCCAATGAACAAACGTGGAACCTATAAGGTCAGTTGCAAAGAGATTCCTTCATACTTCATAGGAAAAGCAGTCATATCAGTACGCACAGTACTTCAAGAGCACCACAGACGCTAAGTGTAGAAAACAGGCTTCACATTTGCGGAACACTGTGTGGCAGTCAGCCACAGTTCTGTAATACACGTAGAAATACTGCACTGTAGGTACAATGAACAGAAACTGAGTCTGCTTGAAATGCTGAAGATCAAGAGCCTCCACAAGAACAATAATTTATACTGCCAAAACGGGTAGTGAAAAATCTGACAGGCCAAATCTCCTTTGTTAAAAAGAGCCCCAAATAAATTGATTTATCAGGAAATTATTTTAGTATGGCATGGTAATAAATGTAATACTTCATATACATGATAATAACAGTTAATTCCTTCGATGGTTGTGTAGTCTTAGCATTGTTTATGTTTTTACCAGTATTGAGGATTAGTATGTTTGCCAGTAACGCTAGACAAAAGGCTAGTAACTCATGACCTAGGTCACAAAATAATAAAGCATCAGTAAACAGTGGTAAAACTGTTTTCTTTCCCTGAAATGGACGTACATAACGAGTGACGCCAGAAAAAAACCAACGTTATTCGTATGCGATATGCTCATTCCAAACATTCAAAAAACCGTTCGTTATGGACAAAGTACTGTTTCACTTGCTGAGGTATAGTTAAAACACAACATCAGTTTCTGTATTGTTATACTCATGATCATCGTGCACGAGCCGACTTCTGTGTGACCGATTGCGGTCGTATTGATGGATGAACTTGTCACCTTATGCACCGAACAAAGGCCTACCTGAAAACTGACGATATCATACTATGTAGTCAGTTATAAACAAGTAAAGTCAACCTCGACATATACAGCCTGAAGCCTGATTGAAAACACTTTCATGGATCGATGGCTAATGGTAACGGTTTCCGACATCTCGTGAGATGAGTATGTTACTTTGCAACTTCAAGTGGGAGTCATCAACGAAGAGGACGATCCTCCGATGATGTGCATTTCTATGTACATGTTGGTGCGGATGCTAGAAATGCTCCGTCCTATTGCAGGCGGTGAGTGGCACGCATGTTGCCCACGTTTCCCCACACATACAACCTTCCTACACCATTCTGTGAGCAATACGAGATGAAATCCTGAGGTTTTGGGATCTAATTTGGGTCAACTTGAGCCTTCGATACCGCCCGTCGGCTTTGATCGGTGACGTAGCACTATTGTGATGAGTGATGTTCTTCATCAGTTAGAGAGTAAATATTGTCCTTTATTGTCCTAGTAATGATTACAATTTACACGAACTTGGAGTTGTACGTTTTCCTTTCGGATATAAATTGTTTTCGTGGCGCGCCATTTGTGTTGAGAGATCGATGCTCACTTTGCGTTGTTATAGTGGTGTTAATCTATTAATACGTCAATCCTTTGCTTAATTTCGATACGGTATCTCGCTGACTGCCGCGATTTTTGGCGACGTGTACGCATGTCACCTTTTGGCTTTTTTTTTACTGCTACCGGTTTTTGGCTTTTTGTTTTGGTTTCTGCATTTTAAGTTAAACTGTATAGGTCAGATGATGTTTGTGACATTGTGTTTCGTTAGCTCTCACATTGGTATCGCCTTCTTAAACCTCAGAAATCTTCAGAATTCTTCGATACTGTCAGGTATTGTTAATTTGATTTTATCAGTTTAGATGTTCGTAAAAAATTATATTCACTAAAATTTCATGCGCACTTATTTTTAATTTATGTGTGTAGAATAAATTTTGCAGGATTAACATAAAATCCTGATGTTTTAAATTTACCAACTTTAGCTAACTATTATTTCTTTGTGAACATTTGGCGGGTACTTGTGGGGTAATGGAAAAGCGTCATGTGTGTGATGCGGTAGAAAGCTGACGCTTCAGTTGTAACTGATAGTTCATGGAAGCGAATGACTGTTACATTTTATTATTCCAATGTTTGAAGAGTTAAAATACAAATGTTCAAAGTGGGAAATATTTCTGTCATTTGATAGTTAGTGTTGCACCAGATTTTCAGAATTCTAGCATCAGTGGATGTTCTTTGGACAAAGCAGTCCTGCGGTGTTACCATGCTTCAATAAAAAGACAATGAAGCTCATTTCGAGACAATCAGCTAAATGAAAACTACATTTTAATAAAATGAATACACCTTTACACGATCCAGAATGATAAACGTCCGTTCCTCGGCAAAGTCATTGCATCTACAGTACTGAATCGGTATACTGCAGCTGCTATCGGTTTTAGCTTTACGTATTGTAAATTGAAGGTGGAGAGGGGAAGAACGGAAAGGAAAGGGGAAGGATCACTGCTGTCAGCTGCACAGGGACATTACGCGGAATCGGCGGCGACGAGTGGAAATGTGTACCGAAGTCAGGACCTCCTGCTTACTGGGCACGTGCGGTATCCACTGCGACATCCGGGACACCGTGTTCTCACAACTGCGCGGACTATCCCGGATGGCCTAGCCGCCGATTCCCACTCCAACGAGCGCAACCTATCCGCAGCCCTGTCCATTTCCTCCACATTCGCTCTTCCGAGATTCCCACAGGAGGTCGGACGCATCTATGTATCCGCACTGAAAAAGGTGGATTCATCCCCAGCTAGGCCTATCAAATTATATGCGATTCCCTGTAATTTCCCAGTGCAGCTGACAGCAGTCATCCTTCCCCTTTGCTTTTCTTTCTTCCCCTCTCCATCTTCACTTTACATCTAATGTATTACATGTCCGAAAGAACAGACAGCAGACGTTCATACAACTTCATTTATTGGTATCGGCTTTTCAAGTTAAGCTATTTAGGCCAAGTGAAGTTTCCGATAAGCGTTTCTATAGTTATAGGGATGTTTGGCTCTGTGTATTGGTATCCATTTTGGATTATTGTGTTGTATCTGCTTTTGAAGATGAGCTATGTAGGCAAACGATGTTTTCGAGTAACATTGGTTCGAAAAGATTTTGTGTTTCGCGTCTTTCAACCATTGTATTGAGTTTCTCTTGTTGTTTAGTATATTTTGTTGTCGTGATTTTGCGGTTGCTATTTTAGTTTGTCCCCGCCCAAATACTCAAATTTCCCGCGGCTGTCCCGTTAACTTCAATATTTATTATTAAGAATTCGTACGATTTTGTTTATATTTGGGCGCCATGGGAACAGGGAATGTCATTGGTGGACATCTTGAAATCATGTTTGTGTTGCATTTAGGGCTTTGTTATAACATAATTTGTCGAAGTGTACGGACAATATTAAAAACTATGATTTAGCCTCAAATTTGGCGTCAGGCATGTGTGCGGATGTTAAATGTGTCCTTACCGTGTGCATCCTATAAAGGCATTAAAACAAAATTTTTAGTTTACTTCTAGAAGGTATAATGCCAGAAGGAAATATAGTGGCTGTCTTTGAAACGAAACTTTTTTTATCCTGTTTTTCAGAGCGCCTATGCTAGCTTGCCGAGTTACGTTGTAACAAATCCAAACCATCTGATGGAGACATTGTAAGATCCGGTTATGGCGAGGTGCGGTGCGGTTCGTGACTGAAAGATAAAGGAAAACTGTGAATCTACATTAGCTTCGGACTTGTGCCGTTAATGAATAGGGAACTTGTTGAAAGTGGCTGCGTTACTTACTTAAGGTGTCCAGATCATTAGCGTTTTGTAGTGTTGCCAACAATTTACGAAGGCAAGGACACAAATGAAACGGCGTACCTAGAAACAAAAATAATACTTTTTATTGTCTGTTATAAATTACTGTATATTACTGATGTACTGAGTCGAAGGGGTGCCTTGAAAGAATTGCTCAGTGACCAGCTTTCTCCAGACAGAACCGTGGAAACTTGTTATACTGTATTAAGAACATCATTAGTTATCACATAAAATAAAAGTAGCTCCTCCAGAAATGATAACTAAGGTATTCCCGTTAGTGTTGTATCCCTGTCGTCGAATTATGTTACTTCTTTGCGAGACATGCATTTCTGCTGTTACCCAATATTACGGTGTTTGATGACTACTGAATAGTCACGAGCGAATCTCGACCGACTTTGAATATTGTTTGAAAAAGAGATGATGTAGGACCTTGATTTTCCCAATATTTGTGTCTGCAGAGAAAGCGATTAGTTTGCATATGATAAGGTTAAATAACTTATAGTCTCTGACAATACATAATAAGGATATGGAGTCGTAAGGTAGATTATATACATAAGGATACTTGGATTAAAGATTAACGAACAAAGACAGGGCTACTGCGGAATAACTGAAAAGAGGGCAGCAACCCACCGAAAATTGGAATTGGGGAAGACAGATCAGAAGAAGAGAAAGGTTTGTGCAAATAGAGATTGCACAACATGCGATATCGTAAATATGAGGCTGCAAGGGCCCCACGCTGCTTCAATAGAAAGTGTTTCCTGCTGTCAAACATAAGACTCCACTTGATGTATGGAAATTAAACGTAGGTGGTGCGAAACTGGAAAAAATAGAAATGTTACAACACAAAGTGTAATTAGAAGTTAAATGCACATGTAATGTATGAAGTTAAGAAGGGTTATGCAGAACTGGCGACGGTGAGAGTTAGAAGGTAAACAGATTATGGAACAAGCATATAGAATAGTGATTAGTTGAACTGGGGATAAGTGGATAGCTTATAGTATGAAACAGACTTTATGAAAGAAGTATACAGCACACAACAACCTGCAGAGTACAAGTACAAACGTTGCATGGCCTAAGCCTCGGGGCCAAAGAAAAAATGAAGTTAAGCACCTAAGTATACAGGGTGAGTCACCTAACGTTACCGCTGGATATATTTCGTAAACCACATCAAATACTGACGAACCGATTCCACAGACCGAACGTGAGGAGAGGAGCTAGTGTAATTGTTTAATACAAACCATACAAAAATGCACAGAAGTATGTTTTTTAACACAAACCTACGTTTTTTAAAATGGAACCACGTTAGTTTTGTTAGCACATCTGAACATATAAACAAATACGTAATCAGTGCCGTTTGTTGCATTGTAAAATGTTAATTACATCCGGAGATATTGTAACCTAAAGTTGACGCTTGAAACCTCCGACGTTCAGTTGCGTGTTGTAACAAACACTTCATTGCAGGGGCCCAAACAGCAGCAACATACATCGCGTTTCTACAGAATGATCTGCCAACGTTGCTCTAAAATGTCCCACTGGAAACGCGTCGACTTATGTAGTGTCAGCATGATGGTGCACCTGCACATTCCGCAATTAACACTAGGCTGACCCTTGACAGGATGTTCGACGGGCGTTTCATAGGACGTGGAGGACGCATAAATTGGCCAGCCCGTTCTCCTGATCTTACACCTCTGGACTTCTTTCTGTGTGGTACGGTAAAGGAGAATGTGTACCGTGATGTGCCTACAACCCCAGAGGATATGAAACAACGTACTGTGGCAGCCTGCGGCGACATAACACCAGATGTACTGCGGCGTGTGCGACATTCATTACGCCAGAGATTGCAATTGTGTGCAGCAAATGATGGGCACCACATTGAACATCTATTGGCCTGACATGTCGGGACACACTCTATTGCACTCCGTAATTGAAAACGGAAACCACGTGTGTACGTGTACCTCACCCCTCATGGTAATGTACATGTGCGTCAGTGAAAAAGACCAATAAAAAGGTGTTAGCATGCGGACGTAATGTGCTGTTCCAGTCTCTTCTGTACCTAAGGTCCATCACCGTTCCCTTTGGATCCCAACGTAATTCGGTGCTCTCCGATACACACGATCGAACAGCGGAGGAGTGGTACTCAAGCTTCAACTTTAGGTTACAATATCTCCGGATGTAATTAACATTTTACAATGCAACAAACGGCACTGATTACGTATTTGTTTATATGTTCAGATGTGCTAACAAAACTAACGGGGTTCCATTTAAAAAAACGTAGGTTTGTGTTAAAAAACATACTTCCGTGCATTTTTTTATGGTTTGTATTAACCAATTACACTAGCCGCTCTCCTCATGTTCGGTCTATGGAATCGATTCGTCAGCATTTGATGTGGTTTACGAAATATATCCAGCGGTAATATTAGGTGACTCACCTTGTATTCTTCCAAATTCGCATTTCTCCGTAAGTCCAACCTGTGGTTTAGTCCCGTATCTCACCTACTGTTGGGGAGCTTTCATTGGTGTGATCATGATTGTTATCTGGTATGAACACACCAGCTGAGAGTATAGCAGTTGATTATACATTTATTTCGATACTATCTCCTACGATGCCCGTACAGTATAACTACTCTCGTTAGAAGCAGACCTAATTTTACGCTCACTGTCGAAACGTACACACTGGAGTTCTGCGGAAACTCTCGTGATACGCACGCCGGCGCCGCTGGATTACGCAGACGTCAAGATCACTCGCTGCACCCTCTGCCGTGCCTCCTAATGGACTAACTTGATCCCCACCTCTCCCTCGCAAACAAAGTCGTTCCCCAGCATCAAGATTCACCCCTCAGCCAGCTTACGAAGCTGTCTCCGGCAGTCTCTTCAGCTGTGACCACTGGCTGAGGAAAATGCGTGGGCGGCCGAGGGTCAGGCAGCCACTCGCCTCAGCACGCGTGCCGCCAGCAGGATTACGGCTAGGGTCACACCCAGCGGCCAAGAGGTACAGTGACTGGAAACCGAAGGGCAAGCTGCGCTCGTCGTGGGGGAAGTGGCCTTGACCGGAATAACGCTACAACTGACGGACAGGACGAATGAGGAGCAGTTGCTCACCTATCAGGCTGGTGCAGCGCGCGTTTCTGGCTTCAGCTTCACTGCTTATTTCTTTATATTTCGTATATAGATTTATTGTGTTTACTGAAAAACGGTAAACTCTTCATTCCAGATTCTTGAGGAATCGAACTACCATGGATAAAACAGTTCAATTTTCGGAAAAGCTAGTGTTTCACCCATCTCAGTGTTTATGACGTCATGTGTCCTCAATTGTGTATCGCACAATGATATAATTTTGCAGGCATCGAAAGCGGCGTATCTGGATACAGTCTACAAAATGTGCTGAGAATGGTGTAAGCGGTATAGAAGCAATAAATTAAAACTTCATGTCTCATGCTGAAGATTTTCAGCACGAAAAGTGAAAATGTGATACGTGATAAACATTGTTCACTTCATTATTTTATGGATTGGTGTAGCGAGAAAAAGTTTCCAAAGGGTGTGAAATTATCTGTAGAGTTCGTTGGAAGGCTCTGAGAACTCTCATTCTGAAATACTGGATGTATATAATCTGGGTAATTTGCGCGCTGTGAGTTACACTGTCTCAATACATATATACAGTTTCTAACTTTAATATTTGATTTATTTTGTTAAAATTAGAGTAAGAGTGTATTTCTTAATAAGGGGATTATGATAGCATTTTACATTTTCAAATTCTGTCAACAATTATACGAAATATTTAATAGCAAATTTTTGTTTCCCCTGGAAACCGTTACATGGGCAGCCCGCGCACAACTTGTGAACTGCGAAGAGCCCTCTCTTCATTATGTGAACTGCGGAAAGGGTAAACTTGGGATGTTTGACCTGCGGACAGAGAATTAGTGAGCCAGTTAGCGTTACGTGGGAGATACCACGAAGAGGTTGGCTGGATTGTCTCCAAGATAGTTGACGGAAACAGAGGGAGATAAACGTGTCGAAAACGGAATTGGTAAATTTTGCTTTGCAGGGTTCTGTTTCAACAAGTGCTTCCACGTCTTTCCACACACAGCCACCAGGGACAACTGCCATGGAATCATCAGTGAAGCACTCTGTCACCTCATCTGGACACAGGAAAGGTAGCCGGAGGAACGTTATAAGCAAGCTCTCTGGCGTATTGGGAGATACCTTATACGTTTGCGACATGCCTAGCTCCCGTACCGTCTGTCACCAAGATTCAGCAAGGCAAAACCAACAGCCCCTGATACTGAATTTGACCGAACCTGTTCACTGCTTCATGAATGGCAATCTCAAACTCGGTGAAAACATTTTCTTGTGGATGTCGTAGCCATGAGAATTTTGCGCAACATGCTGTAAAGCTGTCGTGTATGAACATGAACTTTTAACATCGAGGAGAACGAATACGAATGGCACGTAGACACTTCTTTTCAGACCATGAATGGTAATTGTGTGAAGTACCGTGAATAACTCCTGAATGTACTACACGCATTATTTGCGACCTCTCACTCAGTACCTTCAAATTAGTAATGACGTCGTTCAGATCGTCGTTCGTCATCAAAAACTATTCGTTACAATTCATCTTCAGGGTGAGGAGCTTAGTACGGTCGTGCGTTTCTTGTTTTATTCGGAGGAATTTTGGGTTGACTACAGTTGGTGCACGATGTATGTTGCACCGAATGCGGCTTTCGTCTTCCCGTGTGACAGTTGCAATGTCACCATTCTTCACCATCTCCTGATGTATCAACTCACCCGACCTGCACAAAATATCTTTGAGTGCTTTTTTCTTTTCAATGGGGTGCTCAGCTTCCGTCGGTTCAGTTCTTGGCATGTTGATTTTTCGTGATTATGATTGACTTTGCTGGCTCTAACTTCATAGACACTCGACAACTTCAAGTGGGCGTTACAGGTTTTGCTTAGTACAAGAACAACTCAGTATACTATCCTTCAATTCCTTGTGAGGCCTAAACTTGAATCTGAGGCAGAAAAGATTGCTTTCTTTGCGGTATCGATGGGCGATGATTCCACATATAGGACGTGATGAAGTGGGACTGTGAAACTCCCACATGAGTAGTGAGTAAATGAAAGTGAATAAAACTGAGTGGATGAGCAGAACGACGTTTCACAAGTTTCGACAGCGAGAGCCTATGGGCGATTATAAGATTAGCCTATAAGCCGGCTCGGTCCGCAGTTCACGTGGAAACATAATGAGGTAGAACCCGGTGAACACAGTTCACATGCAACCAGCCAGCGATTGAGACCGGATGATCGTTTTGGCAGTTTAGTAATAAAGTGAAAAATAAGCGCTGCTGCCCTGGCGTGTCTGGACACCACATCACCACTTTTCTAAAAGGCTCGTTACGGGAGGGCCGGTGTAACATTAGGCAGCAGCTCCTTGTCAAGTAGTTCGAGCTCCTTGCGAAGCAGTTAGACAGAGAGAGGGGGACTCACCTCCTTCAATCTGCATGCAGACTATCAATGAGTGTGGGGCGGTCGAAGCGGAGTCAGCAGTCACAGGCAGTTACAATAAGAAGAAAGGAAGAGTAGACTTTAACGTCACGTCGACGGCAAAGTTGTTAGATATGGATCACATACTCGGATTGGGGAAGGAAATCTGCCGGTCACTTTCAAAGAAACCATCACGGGATTTCCCTTAATGTACGCAAGGAAACCCTGGAAAACCTAAATGTGGATACCGGGACTGGGATTTTAACCTACCGAATACGTGCCCAGTGTATTACCGTTGCGTCACTTAACTCGGTTTTACTATACAAGTATGGTGAGTCGCTCTTGTGATGACAAACTGGAGGATTTCTATCAGTCAGTAATGGCAGTAACAATCTGAATTACTGAGACATGGTGGTGAACCAAAACATTACGATCCCTGCACAACGCATGATTCAGTGCAACCTATTGCCGTTGCAGGTACATAACGCGACGAGGAAAGTATTTAAGTGGAGAAGAGAAGAATAGGAAATCATTCTACGGACTGCAAAAGGGGGAACCTGCTGACTTAAGCGGCTTTGTTAAAGGGCAGATTGTTATAGCTTTGACCCTCGGAAAGGCCTTCTCAGAAATGGCAATGTTACATGGGTGTTCATCTCGTAATTTCCGGAAAGCGTTTGACTCGGTGCCCGACTGCAGACTCCTAACTAAGGTACGAGCATATGGGATTGGTTCCCAAATATGTGAGTGGCTCGAAGACTTCTTAAGTAATGGAACGCAGTACGTTGTCTTCGATGGTGAGTGTTCATCGGAGGTGAGGGTATCATCTGGAGTGTCCCAGGGAAGTGTGGTAGGTCCGCTGTTGTTTTATATCTACATAAATGATTCTTTGGATAGGGTTGATAGCAACGTGCGACTGTTTGCTGATGATGCTGTGGTGTACGGGAAGGTGTCGTCGTTGAGTGACTGTAGGAGGATACAAGATGACTTGGACAGGATTTGGGATTGGTGTAAAGAATGGCAGCTAACTCTAAATATAGATAAATGTAAATTAATGCAGATGAATAGGAAAAAGAATACCGTAATGTTTGAATACTCCATTAGTATTGTAGCGCTTGACACAGTCACGTCGATTAAATATTTGGGCGTAACATTTCAGAGCGATTTGAAGAGGGACAAGCACGTAATGGCCGTTGTGGGGAAGGCGGATAGTCTTCTTCGGTTCATTGGTAGAATTTTGGGAAGATGTGGTTCATTAGTAAAGGAGA
The DNA here is from genome assembly GCF_023864275.1 of Schistocerca cancellata. Taxonomy (NCBI): domain Eukaryota; kingdom Metazoa; phylum Arthropoda; class Insecta; order Orthoptera; family Acrididae; genus Schistocerca; species Schistocerca cancellata. The sequence continues at coordinate 119,447,952 of NC_064633.1, read as the reverse complement.
CCGCTTATAAAATACTAATACGACCTATTCTTGAGTACTGCTCGAGCGTTTGAGATCCCTATCAGGTCGGATTGAGGGAGGACATAGAAGCAATTCAGAGGCGGGCTGCTAGATTTGTTACTGGTAGGTTTGATCATCACGCGAGTGTTACGGAAATACTTCAGGAACTCGTGTGGGAGTCTATGGAGGAAAGGAGGCGTTCTTTTCGTGAATCGCCACTGAGGAAATTTAGAGAACCAGCATTTAAGGCTGACTGCAGCACAATTTTACTGCCGCCAACTTATATTTCTCGGAAAGACCACAAATATAAATATAAGAGAGATTAGGGCTCGTACAGAGGCATATTTTCCTCTCGTTCTGTTTGGGAGTGGAACAGGGAGAGAAGGTGCTAGTTGTGATACGAGGTACCCTCCCCCACGCACCGTATGGTGGATTGCGGAGTATGTATGTAGATGTAGATGTACTGTTATCAGCATCTACGGAAAGTGGAAGAATGAGTTGGACTTAGAGGCCTCATCAGAGAATGTTGAGGTTGGAATGTTGCGCGGCGGCCGGGGTGGCCGAGCAGTTCTAGGCGCTACAGTCTGGAACCGCGCGATCGCTACGGTCGTAGGTTCGAATTCTGCCTCGGGCATGGGTGTGTGTGATGTCCGTAGGTTAGGTAGGTTTAAGTAGTTCTAAGTTCTAGGGGATTGATGACCTCAGAAGTCAAGTCCCATAGTGCTCAGAGCCATTTGAACCATTTGAATGTTGCGCGCTCTGTGGGCGGCGATCTGTGGCAGATACAACGACAGAGTACAACGCCGGTGTGGCACAAGTATTTTAGACCACGCCGTTCAGCGCACATTGCTGAACACCGGGCTCCATAACAGACCATACCTAGGCTTCCACATGTTGACCAAATGATATCATTACTTACGACTGCAACGGCACAGGATTATCGAGATACGACCGTGGATCAGTAGAAAAGTGTTGCCTGGTCGGGTGAATCATGACTCTTGTGACTCCAGGTCGTTGGTCGTGTTTGCGTACGCTGATAGGCGCGCGGCTGTTCGAAACATGCCGAACGATGTATTCAGGCCTGTGGGTGGAGTATTGTAATATGGGGGACATTCACCTGGACTTGGATGGGAACTGTGGTAGTAATCCAGGGCACCAGGACAGCTGCAGAGTACGAGAACATTAGTGCGAATCATCTGCATCCCTTCATGGTTGATGTCTTCCCCGACGGCGAAAGTATCTTCTCGTTGTCCTTGTCACAAGGCCAGAATCGTGCGACAATGGTTTACGTTCTATGACAGCGAACTCATGTTGATGTCTTGGATAAAATTCGCCTGCGTTTTACTCGATGTAGCATACCTAGATCGCTGTCCGGCTCCAGCTCTGTGTCCACAAATGTTGGCTCGTAATGTACGCGAACTGCGTGACGTTTGCGTAGACATCTGATGCCTCATACCGATACCTCGGGAAACCTACTGAAGACTTGTTGGTCGAATCCATGCAACGTAGAATCACTGTTGTATTGGGTTTCAAAGGGGCACCAACACTATATCAAGCACATTTTCATGATGTTGTGGCTCTCATATATACTGGGTGAACCAGAACGCCATGGACCAAAACTAGGAAACAACGTCTAGTAAACAAGTGCTCTAATATATTACATCCTGTATTAGACCATCTCCTCCTCGCCCCTCTCTCTGTCCACCTTTCGTCTTGCCCTTCTCTGTCCATTTGCTCCTCCCTTCCCTCTGTCCATCCCCTCCCGTCTCCTCTCTCTGTCCATCTCCTCCTTTCCGGTCTCTCTGTCCCTCTCCTCTACTTCTTTTCCTTCCATTCCTCCTCCCCCCTCTATGTCCATCACCTCCATCCCCCTGTGTCTGTGTCCATGTCCTCCTTCCTCGTATGTGTCTGTTCATCTCCTCTTCGCCCCTTCTCACGGCACGATATCACTCCCACCCCAGTAGGAGGTTGCTGGTTCCTGCTCCCACAGGATTTCTTTCCGGAAAGTAGGTAATTTGTGTACCGAGTTTGGATGAAAGCGATCGAGGGGCTTAGGAGGAGCTTTTTACCAGTGGATTTGCTAGCATATGAGCATTTCATATATATTACACACATTTCACACATAATTATACACGTATTTCACCTGTATCTCTGGCGAATTACGCTCTAAAGTTCCGTTTTCACGCAGTTCAATGTTTATGACATTATATCCCTCTGAAGGATGAGTCGTACAATGATGTAATTATGTAGGTTGTAACGGAACCTATTAAAGGCTTTACTTAACCGAAGTATGCGATACCCATCAAATTCAACCAGTTTAACGAGTATTTATGATTATAAACAGTCAACCCATTAAATTATACTGAATAACTGAACAACACAAAAGTTAATATCACTTGATCACTGATACAGCAAATGTCATCATGTAAAAACACTTAGTTCATCTTAAATGGTTCAAATGGCTCTGAGCACTATAGGACTCAACTGCTGAGGTCATTAGTCACCTAGAACTTAGAACTAGTTAAACCTAACTAACCTAAGGACATCACACACATCCATGCCCGAGGCAGGATTCGAACCTGCGACCGTAGCGGTCTCGCGGTTCCAGACTGCAGCGCCAGAACCACGCGGCCACTTCGGCCGGCTCATCTTAAATAATTAATAAGAAATACGAAAAATAGTGGCTAACTTACGTATTTTGGATCTCCTTAAATAAAAATCAGCCAGTGAAACCTATTTGTTCACTAGAACCGTTTTCACTCAGTATTCACGTAAACACTCCTATTTTAGACGAAAACCAATGTAATTCTTAATAATTCATGTTTTTTACTTATTTATGCAAATTAGAGAAGTCAATTGACAAACTTCTGAAAAACGGCCTTTTTGTAACACAGAATTATTCTGTCAAGTCAACAAATCTGTCTGTCATTTGAATAACCTGTTAAATTATATCACCCGATATAAATTAATAACTTTTCTGCACAAACTACGATAACAGATGCACATGTGACTTGTAAACTATATCTCTTTTTAGTAGTTCTTTGACAAGGTTATAAATATAAGCAGCAAGAAGGGTCGGGAGCGGAGTCGGAATGTCACTTTGGTAAAGTGTATGTGTGTTATTGTTCGAGGTGGTTAATCAAGCCAAAGAACATGTAAAAGAAGTGCTACTTTGTGTTGTGTCATTGTCTTTGGTGGACAGTGGAATTAAGATGGCCACCAGAGTAATAAATATTTGAAGTCTAAATATTTGTTGGTTTCGCTCATTATTTATCATCAAAAGCACATCAAAAACACGGGACCTCATCTTTTTACCCCTAGACAACCAGATTTAGAGCCAGCATTGGCATCGAGACACAGCAGCGAACCAGCAAGCAGCAGCGATTATCACAATGCATTTTAATGGCGCCAACCTAACATCAAGTGCAACAAGCTCCGTAAATGGGAGTGAAATAGTGCGATTATAGCAATATCTACGACTAGGCGACCATTATAAGGTACAACTAGCTGTATGTTTAGATTGTGTCTTCAATATGTGTTTGGAATAGAGTGAGTAGTAAAAAAGTAATTAATTAAATCGCCATGCCTGTTGCGGCAATTTTACTACATGAGCAGCGAAAATGTGAGCGTTTAACTTTTTTTCCTTTCATCATTTTGTCTGGGGGCTATCAGCGAGAAAATGTCTCGTAAAGGTTTGAAATTATATGACACGTTAGTTCGAAGTCACTACGTGCTGGACACGCACTTGGGAGGACGACGGTTCAAACCCACGCCATGCCTCCTGATTTAAGTTTTCCGTGCTTTCCCTAAATCGCTTTAGGCAAAGTCTGGGATGGTGGGGCACGGCCGACTTCCTTCCCCATCCTTCCTTAATCCTATGGAACCGATGCCCTCGCTGTTTGGTCCCTTCCCCCAAATCAATCAACTAACCAATCACTAAGTGCATTCTCAAATACTGGGTGAATATAAATTGGCTATTTCAGCTTCGTGAGCTACGCTTCTTTCTGACCTTCACCACTTATCACTTTGAGAGGTATGTGGTTATTACCTCCACAGTGTGATTGAAATCGATCCAGTGGTTTAGGAGAAGATGTAGAACATACATACAGGGCTATTACAAATGATTGAAGCGATTTCATAAATTCACTGTAGCTCCATTCATTGACATATGGTCACGACACACTACAGATACGTAGAAAAACTCATAAATTTTTGTTCGGCTGAAGCCGCACTTCAGGTTTCTGCCGCCAGAGCGCTCGAGAGCGCAGTGAGACAAAATGGCGACAGGAGCCGAGAAAGCGTATGTCGTGCTTGAAATGCACTCACATCAGTCAGTCATAACAGTGCAACGACACTTCAGGACGAAGTTCAACAAAGATCCACCAACTGCTAACTCCATTCGGCGATGGTATGCGCAGTTTAAAGCTGGGGAAATCAACGGGTCGGCCTGCAGTGAGCGAAGAAACGGTTGAACGCGTGCGGGCAAGTTTCACGCGTAGCCCGCGGAAGTCGACGAATAAAGCAAGTAGGGAGCTAGACGTACCACAGCCGACGGCTTGGAAAATCTTACGGAAAAGGCTAAAGCAGAAGCCTTACCGTTTACAATTGCTACAAGCCCTGACACCCGATGACAAAGTCAAACGCTTTGAATTTTCGGCGCGGTTGCAACAGCTCATGGAAGAGGATGCGTTCAGTGCGAAACTTGTTTTCAGTGATGAAGCAACATTTTTTCTTAATGGTGAAGTGAACAGACACAATGTGCGAATCTGGGCGGTAGGGAATCCTCACGCATTCGTGCAGCAAATTCGCAATTCACCAAAAGTTAACGTGTTTTGTGCAATCTCACGGTTTAAAGTTTACGGCCCCTTTTTCTTCTGCGAAAAAAACGTTACAGGACACGTGTATCTGGACATGCTGGAAAATTGGCTCATGCCACAACTGGAGACCGACAGCGCCGACTTCATCTTTCAACAGGATGGTTGTCCACCGCACTTCCATCATGATGTTCGGCATTTCTTAAACAGGAGATTGGAAAACCGATGGATCTGTCGTGGTGGAGATCATGATCAGCAATTCATGTCATGGCCTCCTCGCTCTCCCGACTAACCCCATGCGATTTCTTTCTGTGGGGTTATGTGAAAGATTCAGTGTTTAAACCTCCTCTACCAAGAAACGTGCCAGAACTGCGAGTTCGCATCAACGATGCTTTCGAATTCATTGATGGGAACATGCTGCGCCGAGTGTGGGAGGAACTTGATTATCGGCTTGATATCTGCCGAATCACTAAAGGGGCACATATCGAACATTTGTGAATGCCTAAAAAAACTTTTTGAGTTTTTGTACGTGTGTGCAAAGCATTGTGAAAATATCTCAAATAATAAAGTTATTGTAGAGCTGTGAAATCGCTTCAATCATTTGTAATAACCCTGTACATACATACATTTTCATAATATGTATGGATGATGTCCTGAGACATTCTGAGTATCAGTAGTAACACAGAAGTTTCAACTAATAGGAAAAAGTTAAAATTCACCTATCCTTTTATTTGTGAATTAGTAGGTAAACGATTAAATGTTGTTAGTCCTCAGGTTGCTGCGTCGCTATGACTTCGGTCTGGAATCCTAAGGTGGTACGGACGACGGTTTATGTCTCCCGGACACCTCTGGAGAAGGAAGCGCGTAACAGAGGGCAGCCCGCATCTCGTGGTCGTGCGGTAGCGTTCTCGCTTCCCACGCCCGGGTTCCCGGGTTCGATTCCCGGCGGGGTCAGGGATTTTCTCTGCCTCGTGATGGCTGGGTGTTGTGTGCTGTCCTTAGGTTAGTTAGGTTTAAGTAGTTCTAAGTTCTAGGGGACTTATGACCACAGCAGTTGAGTCCCATAGTGCTCAGAGTCAACAGTGGGCAGCATCGCAGTCACTGTTTCCACAGTCATGGCGCAATCACTAATGCAGCGCGCTCCCGTAAACAGCTGTCTGACCGCCCTGCTTACGGCGGCCGATGGCCTGAGGACATGATTTATGCAACGGCGGTCGTCTGCATCGCATCTGCTTCTGCTTCTGTTGTTGCGATACTGCGTTTAAGTATTGACGGTGATGGTACTGATACAACCCAAGAAGTTGAGGCTTCGTAGAGGCTGCCTTTATTGTACAAGAAAGCCAGCTTAAGTATTAAAAGTATCTGAGGTGACGGGAACAACAAAGACTGTCTTATAATTCTCAGGGCGTATTTCACGAGGTCAGGGGAACAGATATGAGACGACATTGACGCTGTGTAAACTTATCGGTAAGTTTACTGCTGGTCATCAAAAGTGCAACATCACGAAGCATATGAAATTTCGGAATTTTACTTCTTCTGCGTTTACTACATAGGTGGAAGAATACATGATTAAATTAGTTGGAGATTTGGGAGTATACATCCTGCCAGATTTAGTACACAGAGCAGCCGCCTCTGGCAGCGATGAAGCCTCTATCCTGCTGGTTACTGAAGTGAGCTGAACTTTGATGACAGACACCGGTACGTCGTTTCATGCTGCTTCAACTTTATTCCAGGACTCATTACCCGTTGTTGTGAGCCAGCCTCTCGGAAACCCATAACCAGATGTTTTCGGAGGGCGGAGAAACTCGAGAACGTGCTGGACAGGTCAAGAGTAGAACGTCCTCTGTATCGAGACAGGTCAGGATCTCATGGCCAACATGTGGTCTAGCGTTATTTTGTTCAGAGGTCTGTGTTTTTTCTTTGGTTTTTCGCTTGCGGCGCATTTTTCATGGTGAGTTGTTTTTAATCTCTTACCCGATGCGTGTGTATGTCGAGCTTCTAAGAGTCGAAGCTGGCGACTATAAATCCCTGTGTTCAGTCACCACTACCCATGTCTGCCACACATTGGAAAGCCATTCGTTTTGTTCTTTTTTCTTTCCGCCGAGGCAGCTTTTTACTTATCTAAAATAAAAGAAGTTCTGTAAAATGGAAATATAAATAAATTGCTTCATAATTTATAAAGAATAACCGAAAACAGGACACATGACATATATCAGAACAACCACATTGATAACTGCAAGTGAATACCTCAGTATTTGTCTTCGGTAGGGGAACTCGGGGCAGAACGGGATACTTAATGTTTAACAATTTCTATAAAATAAGGGAACACAAGGAAACACTTCTTAAAGTGATAAAAAAACACCTTGTAGTGTAACCTAATGTACCTTATTTTAAAATCACTTAAAACAATACATTTTGCATTTTTTACAATTTTTCAAAGAAAGTCTTGCATATTTCCCGTTCCGCCCCACCCACGGGGCAGAATGGGATAAGGGTATTTTTATTGCATAAACGTTGCATTTGAATTAAGAATATAGTATTAAACTATGACAAAATGTTGTATAACAGGCAGTTCAAACTAAGGAATGTGTAATTTAAATAATTAAAAAGTCATTCTTCAAAATAAGAAAATATTTTAATGTCATTCTGAAAAATGTACAACCAAAAATGTACCAAGTCATTAACTACTAGCCCTTTCGACAACAGTCACAAATCAGTATTTCCTCTTCATCTTCACTGTCTATGCCAGCACATGAATTGTGTGCTCACTCTGGCATGCGACACAGCCCTCATTAGAAACGGAGTAGAAGTCCCCACAGTAGAGGCACTCAGCATCCTCTCTCTCTGACTCTCTCTTATCCATCATCTTCTACCTTTTATTTTTCTTAAGGTCTTTGAGTCCTCTGCTTTGGTTTTTTGGGTGTACAGTTTGATATTTTTGCCTTAAGTTGTATTGCACCTGACGTCTCTGTCCTGACATTGTTTATATTTGTCCACCCTCCTCCTTTCTGTAGGCCTACTTTACGTGCGACAGCATTCTGCAGTTCCTTCATGTAAGGAGAATCTGTTAATACGACGGTTTTTCCTTTTCGTCTTCTAGTCCGCCGAGTATTTTGACAGATTAGTGGGATTGGAATGACAGTGTCGGGTGATAACTGGAAAGCTGAGTTGTTCGGCGAACACAGCTGGCTGGGAGGGTCTGGCATCCATGAACATCCAGGCTGGGTTTGTTTTGTACTTGAATCAAAATATGACGGGGCAGAATGGGACACCATCCCATTCTGCCCCGTCCTGTTCCGCCCCAAGAGGTTAACAACTTTTATGGAGTGTAATAACCGACGTATTTAAACGCATTAAATAACTAAAGTATAACAAATGCCATGCACTTTAAGGGAATGTGTCATTTTATGGTATACAATTAACAATTAACAGCTTACCGGGCGTTGAAATTCACCAAACGTTAGAACAACGCAAGCGGTAACGTGACGGACAACAATTCACTTTGATCTCGCACTTCAAACTAAATCAGAATGGCTGCCCTCACTTCCCTTCTATTCGGAGAAATAGTTACATGCCCATATAACAGGTTGCAACACTGTCCAGTCGAGAAAAGAGCAACTTCCCATTGTGCCGCGCTATCCCGTTCTGCCCTGAGTTCCCCTGTATTGACTCCTAGACACCATACTTGATGTGCATCATTTTTCGTTTCAAGACAGTTAGACATTTGTTGGTTGGCATTGGAATTATAATGGCTAACAGTGAAATGAAATCAAAACCAAAATTGGTATAATAATTGTGTCATGTCAGTTGAAAATTTGTGCCAGACAAGGACCATAAAATCGATTTTTGGTGATACTATTTCATATTGTTGCAGCAAAATTGACTTCATTCTCAACGATCAATTGCCACGCAGGATTAGCCAAGCAGTGTAAGGTGCTGTTGCCATGGACTGTGCAGCTGGTCCTGGTGGAGGTTCGAGTCCTCCCTCGGACATGGGTGTGTGTGTTTGTCCTTAGGATAATTTAGGTTAAGTAGTGTGTAAGCTTAGGGCCTGATGACCTTAGCAGTTAAGTCCCATAAGATTTCACACACATTTTTTGTACGATCAGTTCATTACATATCAGAGAATTAAATCCTATACATACATAAAAATTCCTAAGCAACTGAATAGATTTTAATGAAATTTGGGACATATACTGCTTATTGTATGGGAGGCAGTGCTGTGGGGATTAGAACCGTCTAGCTGCCATAGGAGTTGCGATATGCTTGAGAAGGACTTGTAACCCCTGACATCTAGACTGCCTGTCATGATATGGATGATATGGATGTTATGCAGGTAGTATCAGAACGTGTTGCAGGGAGTGGATAGAGGTGGCTGTTTAGGGAGAAGGAAAGGATGAGAGCAGTGGAGAAAAGTGGTAGACGGAAATGGACAGACAGAGAGAGGGAGAAGGAGATGGACAGATGGAAAGGTGAGGAGGAAATGGACAGAGATCACGAGAGGAGAAATAGATACAGAGGGAGGTGAAGAAGTGTGCATTATATGTGTCATATGCATACATGGGCGAAGCTGTGTGTAAAAGACTAGTTAGTTCATAAAATTAATGCCACGGACCAGTAGCCCAGGAAATGAGGAATAATTTAGTGTATTGTCCTTTCTACAAATGTGAATGTAACGTAATTGATTCTTAAAATGCTTCGTAGCAAATTGGCTCAAATGGTTCAAATGGCTCTGAGCACTATGGGACTTAACATCTGAGGTCATCAGTCCCCTAGAACTTAGAACTACTTAAACCTAACTAACCTAAGGACATCACCCACATCCATACCTCGGTCACTGTGGCAGGTCGTAGCAAATTGTATTCAAAATTTGTCCTGAGTAATTAATACTGAAGCAACGAGTACAACACGTAAAGACTAATTGTCAGGCCACGTGAGAATCCAGGGAATTGTTTTAGAGAAACTATTTTGTGATTCACGTTAGTGAATGTTTTGAACGATAACATTCACCTGTAACCTGATATTAGCTGGGAACAAGTCAGTATCGTCGCAAACTGTGACGGCGGATATTTCAGCGTTGAGTTCGCCCCGGAAATCGGGACCCTGTTTGCACGCCTATCTTCCCCCGCACGGGCATTATCGGCAATCTGTATTTGCTTGCTTAACCGAGCGATTTTGGAAGTGCGTTTTAATTCGGGGCGTTTTGTTTTATCGCCGCCCGTCCGCTCGAGTGCGCAGCAATAACACGCGTGCCCGGCGATCAGCGCGACGCCAGGGAACCAATGTCCCGGAAATTCCGGTCTTTTGGCGCACGATTTCGGGAATGGCCTGCAATCCAACATGCGTGTTCACCACTCCACCCGCAGAGAGGCCGCTGTGTGCGACTTTATAAAGCGAGAAACGCCACGCTTTACTGGTAAATCAGAAAACGAGATAGCGGTTGGTTGAAGCGGGTACGCCCTGTGCTTTAGTTACGCGAATCCGTGAAATGTAGTGTATTAAATAAAATTTCACGGAGAAGCAGAAAGCTAAGTGACTGAGAAGTACACAGGACAAAAAATTACTTAACCCCGGAGGCTCGCGCTAATGCCGTGTAGCACCGCCTGCAGACTCGACACTATTCTCCGTTCGACGACTAAAAGTGTGGAGCTCTGCCCACTCGTCTCTTATAGGGTGCCTAAAGGATGCTGCTTTCTCGGATAGCTGTACAACAATTCAAGCAAATCATATTAATGGTTTTTATTACAATAAAGTAGACTGACAAGATTTAACTTTGGTTTACAAGAACGTGTCGCAAGTGATTGACGACATGCAAACAATCATGCCAGTTATCACACAAGGTTCAATGGATCACTAATAACGGCGGTTCTAGTGTCTCTCTTCTAGACCGTGGTTTCTACTGTCCGGGTCTGTTAGTGCGCGGCTGGTCCCGGCGGAGATTCGAGTCCTCCCTCGGGCATGGATATATGTGTTTGTCCTTAGGATAATTTAGGCTACATAGTGTGTGATCTTAGGAACTGATGACCGTAGCAGTTAAGTCCCATAAGATTTCACGCACATTTGAACATAAGATTTCACACACATTTTTTTGCTAGTGCGCGTCTTCTACTCTCCGCCGAGGCGCCTTATATTCTCTTCGGAGACGTCTCAGAGCCTTCTCTGCTCCTGCGTTCTTTATCTTCGAGCCCGCGCTTTCGTTACGCCCGAACAAAATGAATCCACAAGTCGCACCAGATATGCAGCATCCAGCTGGAACCACTCACCGATAATTAGATAACTGTAGATCTGCCAAACCGTATGAATGTTATAAGAACGTAGGTTTCCGCGGGCGGTGTCATAGTGATTCAAATTCTTCAGGGTATTATGCCGCGTCATTGCTAAAAACTAACAACAATAATAAACTAAAACCGACGTTTCGGCCGACTTGCAACAGCCTTCCTCAGGGCACGACTGGTTTTGCATGGGGATAGGTGCTACTATTTATTACAGACTATCGGTGTCTGATGTCACTGTTGTGAAACTTTTAATTGGCCCTCTAATATGATTGGCTAGTCATGACATAAGGTAAGATGGAAGGAAAGAGGCTATTCATAGCTGTCAATTTCGTCAACGATTGGTAGCTGTCCGCCAATCAGCGTTCGGCTTCTGGTCGGCAAGTTTTCCTCGTGGTGTGCGCGGAAGTGGACTGACAGTTGCTCTGCAGCTGTTTGTGCAGATACGTCCGCGTCCCATGTAGCTTCTGCCCCGCGTCGGTTTTATTGTTGTTAGTTTTTAGCAATGACGCGGCATAATACCCAGAAGATTTTTAATCACGTAGGGATGCTCGTTGCTATTTTTTATCTGCAGTCCCAAATACTCTCAGATATTTTCTTCGGAAATAAGTTAGTATGAGTTAGCGGCCCGGCCTAAGAGCAATAGTGCCACTGAGTATCCCCGGGACCACGAACGCATGTTGTGAACGCATCAGTTGTCATCTCGGAAGACGGGAATGTACACTGCACACTCATCATAAAGATGTAAAATAAAGGGCACCGAGGAGAATGGATTTAAGCTCCTGGTTCAAGTTCACAATAACCTAAATCTGTTGGTTCAAGTAATTATTCGGAAGAGAACCGCAAATCACAGAACCACTGGCGACGTGAAGTACACGCTTTCGTTGAAATGGCTCTGAGCACTAGGGGACTCAAATTCTGAGGTCATCAGTCCCCTAGAACTTAGAACTACTTAAACCTAACTAACCTAAGGACATCACACACATCCATGCCCGAGGCAGGATTCGAACCTGCGACCGTAGCGGTCTCGCGGTTCCGGACTGTAGCGCCTAGAACCGCTCGGCCACTCTGGCCGGCGAAGTAGACGCATTATTGGGCCGTTGCTCCACTCTACGATTTGCATCATATGTAAAGAACCAAAACGCGACTTGTCGGACCATCCTACACACCTCCACCCACTTACTGCCCAGTTTCTGTATTGCTTACACCAGTGAAGGTGCGTAAATACCCGCCGCTGTGAGCAGTGCCCTTTCGCGACCTACCCAACTCCAAAAATCCATTTCATGGAATTCCCTTTAAAATTTCCGTTCTGAAACTGGTTGTAATGGACCTGCATTTGTTGTGTACAACTTCAACTTCGTATACAGGACAAGAAGAGGTGGGTTACCGAGTGGTGCGGCAAGTGTCGTCGTAGCAAAACTGGGCAGGAGCAGAAATGATTAGTTCAAATGGCTCTAAGCACTATGGGACTTAACACCTGAGGTCATAAGTCCTCTAAACTTAGAACTACTTAAAGCTAACTAACCTAAGGACATTACACACATCCATGCCCGAGGCAGGATTCGAACCTGCGTCCGTAGCAGCAGCGCGGTTCGGGACTGAAGCGCCTAGAACCTCTAGCCACAGCGGCCGGCGAAATGATTAGTGAATAAGTAACAAAGCAAATACAAGATTTACTTAACTCGTATTTCTACAAACGGACGAAGATTCAATACAAACAATACAGCAAGAAGTGAAGTCCAACTATTACAACAGCCACAATGATGGGGTGAGAGCCACAACTAGGCGGCGTCGGTGTAGCTCCATGTAGCGATGTGGCTCCGAGCGCGGGAGGGCCGAGCCGCTGCCGTCGGTTCTCCTAGCCCAGGGCTTCACAACATACGTGCTCGCGGAGCAAGCTGTGAGCAGCAAGGCGCGAGCACGGAGCAGCGCGAGCACGCTACCCCCACTACCGGACCAGAGCGGAGAGTGGGGAGAGTCACGTGTGGCACACAACAGCTGCCGCCAGTAAATGTAAATCTGCGGCCACGTGCAGGGATATCACTCACGAATTATTACTGCGACAAATGAAACAAATTTCCCGGGTTCGATTCCCGGCGGGGTCAGGAATTTTCTCTGCCTCGTGATGACTGGGTGTTGTGTGATGTCCTTAGGTTAGTTAGGTTTAAGTAGTTCTAAGTTTTAGGGGACTGATGACCATAGATGTTAAGTCCCATAGTGCTCAGAGCCATTTGAACCATTTTGAGGAGCTCTCTATGAACACCTCTAATAAATATGGCAAGCTGCGCTGTTCCAGTTATGTCAACACTTTCGTCCAGAGCTAGACAATACGCCATAAAATCTTTACAGATATTTGCAAGCTGGCTCTGGACGTCGTCTGCCATGTCGTGTATGCGACGCATAATGGTCATGTTAGATAATGGCACAATCCGAAACTGTTCAACTTGAGATGGACTCAAATGGTCCGCTGCAACTACCAAACATACTTTTATTAAATCGCCATAGTGAAGGGGCGCAGGGATTTTGCTAAAAGCAAAGCAATTTTGTAACTCACTCTGAGAGCTGCCTCAGTTGATTTTTGTTCGTCGTCCAGATCTTCTTCGGATAGCTTTCTTTTAAGTTTAATAACTTCCTGTGCACGATCTGGTCCATCACATTTTCCACTTCCGTAGTCATTCGCGTGGTACGACATATAATATCGCTGCAAATTAAATTTCCTAAAAGAATTCAGCGTTTTGTGACATATTAAACATTTTGCAACACCATCTTTTTCTGTAAACAGATACAATTCCTCCCAATGGGGGTTGAACTGCGAAAGCATGGTTGGGATTACACAACGGCGACTTGACATGATTCTTAACCAGCGAAGTGACTGCTAAAGCTGATAGTAGTACTCTAAACGTTACACAGTCGGCGCGAATTCAATAGGCACGCTGCGGTCCTATTCAAACGTGCGCGCGCATTTCCCCTCCCTCCCTACTCCGCGACCTTGCACCTGCTCGCGAGCACGTGCCTGAGCAGACGTGAGTACTCGCGCTCAAAACCGGCCAGTTGTTAAGCCCTGTCCTAGCCTATACTGTGTCGGCAGTGGGCGCTCGAGGTGTGTGGTTCCCCGGGTGCACTTCATTGGGTCCGCGACTGCTCTCGACGTCAGACGGAAACTAGAAATTCCGTTGCTATGACGCCCGTGGGGTGTTCGATACGTGAACCACACTAACTGGAATTAAGACACACACACATTTACATCTATGTCTCTATTCTGTAAGCCTGTGTACAGTGTGCGGCGATGGAAAATTGGAAATTTGTGGTAAGTTCTGTGGGACCAAACTGCTGAGGTCATCGGTCCCTAGGCTTATACGCTACTTAATCTAACTTAAACTAACTTACGTTAAGGACAACACATACACCCATGTCCAAGGGAGGACTAACCTCCGACGGCGGGAGCCGCGCGATACGTGGCAAGCCGCCTTAGATCGCACCGCTGCCCCGTGCGGCTGTGCGGCAGTGGCTAAGTTACCTATTTAACTCACTATTGTCATGCGGGAAGAAATACTGTCTACAGATCTGTGTATAGACCAATACTGCTTTAACTTTACCTACGTGGTCATTACTCGAGATTTCCGTTAAAAGAAGGCATACGTTTTGTGACCAGTTTTGTTACGTGGGCTCTTGGACTAAAAACGTGTCGAGGACTAATGGAAATGGGAGCGATGGAAGAGATGGAATTTCACTGAAAACTGTGCTTATTAATCACCAAAAATACTGACACATTATAGCAGCTACATATTATGTTCTTAACTGAGACAATTTTGATGTAATATAAACTTATTCGTTTATGAGTTTCTTGTCTTCTATAATCGTCTCTACTTGTAATAATTCTCTGACAGTTCATGGTGTTCATTATTACTGTGGATGAAACTGAAGCTGGTTTCAGCGTTTGGCCGATTACATAAAGGTCGTGAAATAAATAAATTTTGCTATTCTGCTCCTATGCAAAATAAATTGCGCCAATGACATGTGAGTGCTGGGGTGTTCGAATGGTATCTGTTGACAACACACCAGCTTGTTATGCATTCCATAGTATTTTGCCACAGTATTTTGCCAGTATACTGCCAATCAATATCGATTACCACCATGAAGGGTATCCGCTTGTCGGCTGCTCTCTGTCATTCGTCTTTTCGCAGCTACACAACTCTCTGCTGTCGATATCCATCGGCAGTTAATCTCTGCATATGGGGAAGGGTGTATGAGTATTCAAATGGGCATGAGGCCTGGGTCCATCATTCGACTCCTGACACAAACGTCAGAGCCTGGTTCAGAAGAAACCGCCAAAAAAGGCAAAGATCACACGTTCTGGAGGGAAAGTTATGGCAGCCCTATTTTGGGACTGTCGTGGGTTATTACTCTTTAAGTACCTGCCTCGCCCGCAATGATGCAGAGATGTGCTGTAATGTCTTGAGCAATCTGCGAGCTGCTATCAAAATAAAAGTTTCTGGACTTTTGTCTCACTAAGATCTACTCCTTCATGCATCTCGAATGACACAAGTGGAGCTCGGAAGATACAACTGGGAAGTATTCTCGCATCCTCCACATTCACCAGATTTTGTCTCAAGTGATTTTCACATGTCCCCCTCCCCCTCCCCCGACTCTCAGACCATCTTGGAGGTATACGCTTTAGCACCGATGATGAAGTTACAGCAACGGTGGAAAGCTGGCTATGAGCAGAGACAGAATGCGACACCAAAAACGCTTGGAAAAACCTGGCAACTATGTAGAAAATTTACAGAAGCACTGTATAATTTCAATAAAATTATTTCGTTATCATAAACTGTGTATAACTTTTTTATGTAAAGCAAGGAAACGAACTTACTGGATGCCTCTCGTAATTGCATACTGCGTCACGATTTCCATATGTAGAGTATAAAGGCTAATACTTCAGTGCTTTTAGACGCTCAGATAGGGTCTTGTCACGTTTCAACATGTCTGTCGCATATGCACTGAGGAGAAAAAAAAAAGGTCATGGGATAGCGATATGCACATGTACCGATAGCGGTAGCGTCGCTTCATAAAAGGACACAGTGCATTGACAAAGCTGTTATTTGTACTCAGGTCACACATGTGAAACGATTTCCGACGTGATTATGGCCGCACGACGGGAGTTAACAAGTTCTGAAGGCGAAATGGTAGTTGTAGCTAGGCGTATGTGTGCTGAGAATATCACATTCCAGGCATTACCTCCAACGACGGCCAACGCAATGGGCGACGGCCTTCACTTAACAACCGAGAGCAGCGGCGTTGCGTAGAGTTGTCAGTGTTAATAGATAAGCAACACTGATTGAAACAACCGCAGAAATCGCCCGCATCTCGTGGTCGTGCGGTAGCGTTCTCGCTTCCCACGCCCGGGTTCCCGGGTTCGATTCCCGGCGGGGTCAGGGATTTTCTCTGCCTCGTGATGGCTGGGTGTTGTGTGCTGTCCTTAGGTTAGTTAGGTTTAACGAGTTCTAAGTTCTAGGGGACTTATGACCACAGCAGTTGAGTCCCATAGTGCTCAAAGCCCTTTGAACCATTTGAACCAACCGCAGAAATCAATTGGGACGTGTCGTGAACGTCTCTGTTAGCAAAGTACGGCTAAATTTGGCGTTAATGGGCTACGTTGGCAGACAATTAATCCGAGTGCCTTTGCTAACAGATCAAGCCTACGGTACTTCTGGGCTCCTGACTTATTCAAATGGCTCTGAGCACTATGGGACTTATCTGAGGTCATCAGTCCCCTATAAATTAGAACTACTTAAACCTAACTAACCTAAGGACATCACATACATCCATACCCGAGGCAGGATTCGATACTGCGACCGTAGCGGTCGCGCGGTCCCAGATTGAAGCGCCTAGAAGCGCTCGGCTGCAGCGGCCGGCTCCTTACGTTATTGTCTGGGGGCGTAGACGACTGGAAAAGCGAGGCCTGGTCAGTTGAGTCCCGATTTCAGTAGGTAAAGGGCTAAGGCAGAATTCGAGTTGAGGCGTAGCGCCGTATACCGATCCTGCCTTGGAGGCGGTTAAGTGAGAGATGTATCTCAGAGCTGGATAGTGACAGATAGTGACGCGAGACTAGACGCGCACGTAGTTTATGATCAGCCGATAGAGGACAGTATTGGATAGGGGACTGTGTTGCTTTCGATTGTGCCCACTAGAGTGCACTAAAGTAATAGAATGTTTTTCATAAACTGCTCTAGTATTTTCATAAAGTGTTATTTTGTCTTTTTGTGTATGTAAAATATTATAAATGTGTTTTAGCAGTATCAATGATGCGTAAGTGTGGTTTAAGGTTAACATGAAGATAATTGTTTAACGAGTTATGTAGTGGGATTTAGAACCGCTCGGCTGCAGCGGCTGCGGCTACATTTCGAAGAAGTATGGATATGGACAAAGGGAATTTTTGTAGAATAGATTTGTAAAGTAAGTTTATGGTAAAGGGAAAGTTAATTCAGGTATAAATAACAATAGTAAATAACTTTATGCGTAAGCAAAACTTCAGCATGTTAGATAATTACGTCGGTAAAAAGTGGAGTCGTTAGGTTTACTATTTTGCGATTGGTTATTGATGAAAAGCGCTGATTGACGCGGGAGAATATTGTTTTGCTATTGGCTGTTGTGTAAACTGACCAATGGTAAAGCAATATTCCTCGCGCGCCTTCATCGGCTGGTAGAGAAGACTTAGAGTATTCTAGAGGAGAGTCGGAGCCTAGCCATGAAACAGTTCGGACGTGTGTAATAGTAATTCCGATGGTAAATTATAAGTTGCGGGTGTAGCAGTGATTCATACATCAAAAGTGTTGTGAAGTGACGGCATAATCATCCTGATGGGTGTGTAGAAATTTCGGAATTTTTAAGTGAATTTTGTGACGAGAAAAGACATATATTCCGCGTGACGTACTGAGCAGGTCGGTGGCTAAAAACTGTGACTGCATTTGGTACCGACAGACTTAATATTTGGGGAGCATTATCAATCAAAAACAATCAGTATTTTTGTAGCTATTACGTTTTCGGGAAATACAACACCATAAACTTGCTAACGTGAGTGAATGGGATTGTTAGTGACTGCTTGGCAGTGACACTTGTTCACCTGAGTTTCTGAATATATTAACTGAGGACAAAATTTCCACCCTTTCATTTCTCCCGAAACGTAGATTAGTCACTTTAATTGCAGCCTGGTTCACGTCGAAGTACAGTAGGTTTCGCTCGGTTTCCCTACTGATCATATGCTGAGACAATGTTCACAGGTAGGCGCAGGTTCGTCGTTATGGGACGGAAAGAACCGCGCCGCCGCAGAGTGTGTGGCAATCCCCACGAAGCCATGGAACCACGTTGTTGACAAGGCACTGTGCAAGCTGGTGCTGGCTCCCTAATGGTGTGGGCTGTATTTACGTGGAATGGACTAAGTGCCGTGGTCCAACTGAAGCGATCACTGGCTAGAGGTGGTTATGTTCGGCTACGTGGAGACCATTTTCAGCCATTCATGATCTTCATGTTCCCAAACACGTCACTGGACCACAACTGTTCGCGATTGGCTTGAAAAACATTCTGGCCAGTTTTAACAAAAAATTTGGCCTCACAGCCGCGCGAATAGCCGAGTGGTCCATGACGCCTTGTCACGGTTCGCGCGGCTTCCCCCGTTGGAGGTTCGAGTCCTCCTATCGGCATGGGTGTGTGTGTTGTCCTTAGCGTAAGTTAGTTTAATTTGTGTGCAAGCCTAGGGACTGATGACGTCAGCAGTTTGGTACCATAGAGCCTTACCACAAATTCCCAAAAAATTTGGCCACCCAGGATGCCGGACATGAAACATATCGAGCATGTATGGGACATAATCGACAGGTCAGTTTGTGCACAACATACTGCAGGGACAACACTTTGTCAGTCATGGCTGACTACAGAGGCAGCATGGCTCAATATTTCTGCAGGGGACTTCTAACAACTTGTTGAGTCCACTCTACATTGAGTTTGCTGCACTACGTCGGACGAAAGCATGTCTGACACGGTATTAGCAGGTATCCCACGACTTTTGTCACCTCAGTGTACAGAGTGGGTAAATTAAGACTGGCCCGGAGCGTATTTCATATAGCTTAAGAAACGTAACCCAAGTTATTAGTTCCGTATCTGAGGCGAGTGCTGTAAGTCGTGTTGTCTGTCTTAAGCTGCATGCAATATTTTCCGGACCAGTACATAGATTTGGAATCAGACCTGCTTAATATCTTTATCATGTGTACAAGTATGCCCTGCGACAACAGATCCTTCTCTCACAGAGCCTGTTATAAAACGAATGTATCCTGCAGCTAAAACTAATTTGGATTACACGATTAATAACCGCACGTGGTGCTACTAGTAACGACTGCGCGGCGTAATTACTTATTTCAGGGACGGTGAGATAAGCGAATACTTAGTGCGAGAAAATGCGTCGGACGCTACCAGCTGTTTTACCTATCTCGCGTGTGGAGGCACATTAAGAAAGCAAGAAAAGGGGCTATCGGGAGAGGAGAGAAGATGGAGGAAGAAAGCAAAGGAGAGATCACTGTGTAGCGCGGAAATTTTCGTCCGGGAAACGGAACTGAAAGAAAGAGGAAGGCGCGAGGGGGTTCCGGTAGCGGCAGCGCAACGGACATTGCGAGCTGGGGCTGAGAGGGCGGAGGAAAGGGGGAGGGGAGGCGCGAAATAAATTGGACCCGGCGGAGCGGCCGAGAAGGGGTTGCTGCTTAGCAGGGAACGCGGCCGAGGTGATGGCCCCTGCGGGAATAACGCGTATTACCTAGGGCTAGGTTCACGTGCCCCCAGGGCAGGCCGCCGCACACGCTCACCTCTGCCTGTATCTGCGATCGCTAGGACTAGCTACAGCTCAAATCCGCGGGGATTTGTCGTCGCGGGAAACTACAGCCAGCAAAGTGAAGTTAAATTATGAAAGC
The DNA here is from genome assembly GCF_023864275.1 of Schistocerca cancellata. Lineage (NCBI taxonomy): Eukaryota > Metazoa > Arthropoda > Insecta > Orthoptera > Acrididae > Schistocerca > Schistocerca cancellata. The sequence goes on along the minus strand of NC_064633.1, from coordinate 119,427,915 downwards.
TGCATTCGCGATGCAACAAGTGCGACCAGAGCGAGGTCCTACCTGGCGCTGGAACACCTGGAACCAGCCGACAAAGCCACTCATGAATCTAGAGCAGATGTGAACAGGAAGAAGGAAGACTCGTTTCATTTAAAGGCGGATTCTGCAAGTGTCCTAGCATTGTTAAGCTTCGAAGATGCTACTCCAGGCAGGTGTAAAATGAATGTGCGCAACGGAAATACTGAATGCGAAAATGAAGATCTGGCCCTGTTTGACTACTCCCTGAAGCATATCTTAGGAACTCTTAATGGTGATTATCTCCTTCTTTCTCTTTAACATATAAGTTACAACATAAACATAAATGAATGACTAAGAGAACTAGTAACTACCACATACACTACTGGCCATTAAAATTTCTACACCAAGAACAAATGCAGATGATAAACGGGTATTCATTGGACAAATATATTATACTAGAACTGACATGTGATTATATTTTCACGCAGTTTGGGTGCATAGATCCTGACAAATCAGTACCCAGAACAACCATCTCTAGCCGTAATAACGGCCTTGATACGCCTGGGCATTGTGTCAAACAGACCTTGCAAACGTCCCCATCTGTTGACTCAGGGATCGACATGTGGCTGAACGATCCGTTACAGCCATGCGGATAAGATGCCTGTCATCTCGACTGCTAGTGATACGAGGGCGTTGGGATCCAGCACGGTGTTCCGTATTACCCTCCTGAACCCACCGATTCCATATTCTGCTAACAGTCATTGGATCTCGACCAACGCGAGCAGAAATGGCTCGATACGATAAACCACAATCGCAATAGGCTACAATCCGACCTTTATCAAAGTCGGAAACGTGATGGTACGCATTTCTCCTCCTTGTACGAGGCATCACAACAACGTTTCACCAGGCAACGTCGGTCAACTGCTGTTTGTATATGAGAAATCGGTTGGAAACATTCCTCATGTCAGCACGTTGTAGGTGTCGTCACCGGCGCCAACCTTGTGTGAATGCTCTGAAAAGCTAATCATTTGCATATCACAGCATCTTCTTCCTGTCCGTTACATTTAGCGTCTGTAGCACGTCATCTTCGTAGGGTAGCAATTTTAATGGCCAGTAGTGTAATAAATGCTGTTTCCGCTTATACATTTATTGTTGATTAAAACCCTTTTATATTACAAAGGTTTATATATCAATGTCCAATGGACATAAAAAGATACAAATGAATTTCCTAACTAATGCGATTTATCAGTTGCCCAAATCTGCCACTTTCTATGGCTACGCGAACTAATAGAAATAACACGAGACGACTGACATCATCTACGTACCAAACACTAGAAGACACTACATTCAAAGATGATCTCCAGTGGTGTGCAACCTGAGTGGGAATAAGATTTACGTGATCACAGCTATATATCTTTATAGCCCTAATAATCTGAAGCATTTAGCAATATCACCGTATGTACTGCGTCCGGAGCGTCGGAGTGATGTTTCTCGTACACGTCTGTGACGACGGAAGAACTCCAGCCACAATGTATAAAAAAACTTCATTCAGAACTCACAGCCACAAGGACGGAGTTCAGATAACATCTCAACGTGAGTATGGGCAGAAGAAGTGCTCTCAATCACTGAACGCTGCTTAGTCAACTACGGCTCCCTACCCAGACGCGAAGTCCAGTATCGTATAAGTTCGCAGTAGTACAGTACCTAACCGTTCTAACTATAAAATCACCAGAGAGCAAAGACAGCCATTCCGTCTGGACCAACAAAAGCTGATACTGAGCGACCGTCAAACCTGGGCGCTCAAAACGGAAGGAGCTCTTGTCTCCACCATTGGCTTTCCAGCAAAGCTCAGCTCCCCTCCCTCGTAACTCAGAAGGCAAATCATATTTCCGAAACCACGGAATATTCTCCCTCTCTACAGATTCTTCCGAACGCCGACCAACGATTTTTTAGTCTTTTGTCGTCCAGCGCGGAAAGTTCGCGAGGAAATACCTATACTCATACAATGGTACGCTTCTCAGAGCAAAAAATTCTCAGAAATAACCCAGCCTGCGATTTCCGAAGTAACACTTCCTCGTTCCTCTCTGCTCCGTCCAAGATTTTCAGAGTTTCCGAAGTATTATCCAGGTGTCCTCCTGGCCCTACTGCAACACCGGCCGGCTGCCGCTGTATTGTGCTTCCGCTCAGGTGCCCAGACCGTACGTCTTGGCACTTCCTGTGTGAAGCAGCACCAACACACCCGTGCGGGCGTTTCCACCCAGGACTTGAGATACGCCTGCCGTTTCGTTTCCACTGGTGTTCCAACCTCTACTAGTATAGGCTATCACTCATTACGCCGTTTTCATAATAAAGACACTCCGTCACCTTTCATGCAATAAGCATTAACAACTATTTACAATAAGTTCGTTACAATGTCAGTCTTCTTTAAATATTCATATCTAACATATACAACTTATCAAATGATACCTAATTGCAATTGTAAATAATGGTAAAGTTTGTAGATGAGTGCTTGTAAGGTGCAAAATTATAGCCACCTTACAAGCTTAATAGCTTATCGAGCACCCTGAATCTCAAAACCATATACAAGCGTAGAAGAGCGGCTCTTTTTTTCTTACGCAAAGCATCCTTTATCAGAATATCAATCATATGAAAATTCCCTCAACGTTCCAGTCGGCAATTTTTGTTTCATTTTACTGCTTCAAGCGCAGCGCTTTACACCAGTACAATTAGTTTCCATAATGATACACACAGGTCTCTGATCTGACTCTCACTCTCTCTCTTTCTTTGACTTTGGGAGGCCCAATTGCACTGGCCGACCGCCGTGTCATCCTTAGCCGATAGGCGTCACTGGATGTGGCTATGCTCGCATCTCGTGGTCGTGCGGTAGCGTTCTCGCTTCCCACGCCCGGGTTCCCGGGTTCGATTCCCGGCGGGGTCAGGGATTTTCTCTGCCTCGTGATGGCTGGGTGTTGTGTGCTGTCCTTAGGTTAGTTAGGTGTAAGTAGTTCTAAGTTCTAGAGGACTTATGACCACAGCAGTTGAGTCCCATAGTGCTCGGAGCCATTTGAACCATTTGATGTGGCTATGGGGGGTAGGTGGTCAGCACACCGCTCTCCCGGCCGCTACTTCTCAGTCAAGTAGCTCCTCAATTGGTCTCACAAGGGCTGAGCGCAGCCTGCTTGCCAACAGCATTCGGCAGCCCGGTCGGTCACCCATCCAAAAGGTAGGAAAGCCCGACAGCGCTTAACTTCGGTGATCCGACGGGAACCGACGTTACCACTGATGCAAGGCCTTAGGCACTCTGATCTGGGCACATTACGAAGTATAAAACAAATGAAAATATAATTAGCCAACAAAATACATTAGTCTGGCTGCACCATTACGATGAAAGCCACATATTTTAGCATAAAGCCCATTTAATATATGTAAGTAACGAAATATATGTTAAGAAAGATCTACATTTTTAAGTTCTCTTGCAAATACGGATAAAATGGCAAATATATGTCGCAACGGACCTGTCCATGGGACAAGGACCTAACCTAAGAAAAATAATCTTCTTGTATGACTGTACCAAGCGTATTCCAAAATTAAGGCCCAGTGGCCTATATTTAACTGGTCGGATGCTTGAATGAAGTACCATGCATGCAGTGCTCCCTATCGACTTCTTAGGAAACTACTACAGTGTTGGTTTGATTCAGTAACCATTTTCCAGTCGGTGACAGCAGATGGCAATGGCCAAGAGAATTATAGATCATACCAGTTTTGAAACGCGGCGTGATTAGGTTTTTGCTGGCGAAATGATCTTGAGCTGCTGAAATCTATCGTGAGGCATGCCTAGTGTATGAACCTGAAATAATGATTGACAAACAAGTTGTAAAATGGTGTCGAGAATTTCAAAACGGCCGCACAAATGTCGCAATGAACAGCGGGGTGACAGGCCCAGTATTCGGACCGACGACATCGCTAGTCAAGTGAGCCAAAAACTTCGAAAGATCTGCGATTGACCATCAGTGGTGGAAAGAATTCCAAAACGTTACTTGAAAACAGTGTCACTGAATAGGTTGGAAATCACAAACTGTATGCGACGTGGGCTCCAAAAATACTCATTCATCAGCACAAAGGGCAAAGAATACGTAGTGCACGACAGCTTTTGGAGCGCTATAGGTAAGATGGAGATGGCTTGTTTTCCCACATTGTTCTGGACGACGAGACGTGGATATCGCACACCAACGAAGAATCGAAACATTTAATGCAGTGGCGCCATTCAAGTTCACTCAAGCCGAAAATGTTTAAGCAATCTCCGTTCTCGAATTGAAAAATGATGGATACTGCTTTTTGGGACGAAAAGGGCGTCCTCTTCCTTGATTTCATGGACCGTGGGTCAACAATTACAGCTGACGTATACTGTGAAACGCTAACCAAGCTGAGATGAACGATCCGAAATCGACGCCGCAGAAACTGTCATCTGGTATAGTTCTCCTTCACAATTATGCATGCCATCGCACCACTGCCAAAACTAAGGTGAAGATTCGAGATTTTCGTTGGGAACTTTCTGAGCACCCTCCGCACAGTCCCGACCTTGTACAGTGGACAACGATTTCAGAATGACGATGACCTCAAGACTGACGTTACCAACTGGTTCAACACCCAGCAGGTAGACTTCTATGCAGAGGGGTTAAAGAAGCTGGTACAGCGTTACAGAAAATTTACAGATATGGACGGCGATTACGTGAAAAAGTAAAGTGGTATGTAGTAAAATACTATGGTCAATAAAAAACATTTCTCATCAGCTTATTTTTTATGACCAAACGGACCTTAGTTTTGGTCTACGCCTCGTACTTATCACATACTGTTAGAATATGTACGATGTCATCGTCACTGAGCGTCTATCACTGGCCGGAGAGAGAATTATTTCAGGAGTTGTTTCGTTGTAGCTATGCATATGTAATTTACTCTTACTTTGTCAATAGTAACAATCTGTTTTCTCCTGAGAGCCGAGATCAGAAACCAAGGGCGGAGTGGCATCTGCTGTTGAATCACCCAATACCCCCCACCTATACTGGCGGAGGGTGTGAGGGCACGAACATAGACATTACGTTAATGTCAGCAAATATTACTGGATTTATTAAAAACTGGATGGTCAGAGACAGGGTCACCACAAGTGCCCATAACCTAATTACTTTCACGCTCTCGGACAGGGAGTGCCGCTGGGACATAGGGTGGGAAGTGCAGCTTAACTACAGTAGAACTGACTGGGGGCGCCTTGCAAGAGAGACTGACGTCCCGATATGGCCGAAAGGTGACGAAGACGGCAACAGATACGCCGAATAACTGGTGAATGCACTCACCAGAGCGGTGACGGCAGCTATACTAACCAGCAGGAGAACCATAGCGGCCTCTCCGTCGGCATGGTCTGCGGAACTAGGGCAGATGCGTCAGTCTGTTAGGAGGGCGTGGAGCTACCATCAGCGAATTTCGTCTGGGAAGAAAAACAACGTTGGTTGCGAATCTATAAAGATGCCAAGGAGCAGTTCCAGAAGGAGCTGAGGACAGTTAGGCTCCAGAGTTGGGAAAAATATGTGCAGAGCCAATTGGCTATCGATTCTTGGGGTATTCCCTACAAGATAGTAAGAGAGAAAATCCGGTCGCCAAAGGTGCTCTCAACGGTCAGGGATGGGAACCGGATGACAGGATCTTGGCAGGAAACTGCTGAGGTGGTCCTCCGATCCATGCTCCCTGACGATGAAGAAAAAGTAGATACAGAAGACCCAAAAGAAGTTACGTCCTATAGACCAATGGACCTGCTGGGCAAATTGCTAGAGCGATTGCTGGCTGACAGACTGACGGCACACCGAGTGCTGTATGGGATGAGCGGCAGGCAATTCGGCTTTCGGACAGGGCGATCTGCGTCTGACGCCGTTGTCGTGGCAGCCGAGATCTGTGGGTCGTCCCCACACAAATACATAGTTGGCACCATGGTTGACATCAGTGGCGCCTTTGACAACCTATGGCGGCCTTCGCTCTTCTCCTGCTTGCGGGAGAAAGTGTGTCCAGGACCGTTATATGGCTGTCTCAGGAGCTATTGTATGGAAAGGGAGGTCTCGCTATCGTCCCCTAGCGGGAGAGTTGGCAAAAAGATTACGAAGGGATGTCCACAGGGCTGGGGCCGCTCTTTTGGGACATAAATATGGAGCCTCTCCTGGACAGCAGTGAAGATGTGCTAGAGGCGATAGCCTACGCGGACGACCTCCTCCTGTTGGTGAGCGGCCGTAGCCGCGAAGATCAGGAACCAAAGATTGAAAGGCAATGATCTATACTGACACATTGGTGCCAAAATACAAAAATGAAAATAGCGCCCATATTATATAAGGGCCAATTGCCCAGAAATCCAACGGTGCAGATGAGGGTTCACCAGTTATTCGGCGTCGTGAGGCACGATACTTGGGAGTCATTATAGATGAAAGATGGAACTTCGCCCAACACGCTGGAGTGGTGGCGTCACTTCAAGGTCTCTAGAAGCACTGAATTATATTACGATCGGGCACAGGAGATTTCACCTACCCCTAGACCTGATCAAATTATATCATAACACCATTCTCACCTCCATCGTAGGTTACGGGACTGGAGTCTGAACGCACAGACTCACAAGGGTCGTGCCTGGCATGGCCGTGAGGAGGGTGCAGCGCAACATGCTTCTACTTTCGACTGGAGCTTACCCTACATCTCCTGGAGGGAAGGGGGGGGGGGGGCGCTACTGATTCTCATGGGGCTGTGTTCCCTAGACATAAACATCAGGGAACAGGCAGCCTGGTACTGGGTCAAAAGAGGGGAAAATGAAAAAACTGAACATATTCTGGGGGTGCAGGTAGGGGATAAATTTGCAGTCAGAAGAAGAGGATAAGAGCTGTGGCAAGAACTTTGCGATAAAGATGAGACGGGAGCTGCTGCTAACATCAAGGAACGGCTCCAACTTACACACTTTAAACCAAATAAAGGATTTAATATAATCCATTATGGAGTCGAGGTAGCAGTTGTCGTTATACTGGTTATCACTGTTAGCATTCAACCGCGATGGCATAGAAGACAACGTAGAAATATTGCATCTAGAAAAGAAAGGCAGGAAACTTGATTTACTAGAGGAATTCGAGATAGCTATCCATGAAAAGAGACAAAGCAATATTCTAAATGCACAAGATAATTTTAAAGAAATGAGATATTTTAGCTGGTTTTTAGAATTATTTTAGGGTAGGTATGCGACTTTAAACTTGTAGCATATCACTGACGGAGTTGCGAGAGGCTAACGATGGCAGACCAATGCAATAAGGAAATCAGGCGCCCAATAGCATAGCGTTACCGTCAAGCACACGGCTGTAACCACGCCTCAACACCTAGGCACGTCAGTCCACAACAGCTCCCGAGCCGGCACAGTGCGACAGCATATTTGGTAGCTATGGGACGGCCATCAACTTGTGTCAACAACTTCAATGTAAGACGAGGACCCACAGTCCAATATACTTTTAATTCTGTTTTACTCTAAGGACTTTCCAACTATTTGTGATGGTATTTTGTCTTTTTAGTCCGTTTAATTTCATGACATAGATTTTACGACCTGATGATGGGAGCATTGTCTCTTGAAACGCGTTGTTAAAATATATGTATAAGAATCGCGGTTGAATGCTAACAGTGATAACCAAATAAAGGATTGCTGCACTTGCTTATGAGGCATGGACCATACCCAGCATATCTTTGCCGTTTGGGGAAGAGTGCTACCCCCTCGTGTGACTGTGGTGCTAAAATAGGTACTCTGGTCCACGTAATCTACGAGTGTCCCCATTTCGATGACATTGCCACCTAATTAAGACGTCAATTACCAAGAAGAGACACTTATGACCTACTCAGAAATCCATCTACATTCAGAATCGTTGACCGTCTTGCCAGCGGGGTATCAGCAAAAGTCTTGCAGGAATACCGTACGGAGAATCAATGATTCGTACAACATAAATGACATTCCCCGCACCTGTCCCTTTCCGCCAGGGCGCGGACTGGCCGATCGCCGTGACGGTCTGAATCCGCCACGTCCTGGAACAGGTGGAAGGTGCGAAATAATCCCGAACTTGACCCATAGCACACAAAGGATGACTAATAGTAGTTCGGTAGTTTTAAGTAGAATGCAGTTTTTTAAACAACACTAATAGTACCTGCAGTGACTATCAATTAAGGCCAACCCAGTGCCAGGGCACGCCCACTGGGGTTAGCTCGGTGGGCACGGCCAAAGATAGTAGGTTTATGGATCTACTGGCACCCCTGTAATTTGCAGGATTTAGCTTGCTAGGGTAGTAAAAAACAGTAGTTGAGTAGACACTAACACTTGCCCATAGCGTAACTTAAATCATGATATCCTGTAGTAAGTAAGAAAGTGGGAAATTGGGAATGGTAATGGTAATAAATGCTGCTAAGTAAACAATAGTATTGTAGATAATTAAGACCTACTAATGTGTAAGGGGTGGGTTATCATGTATGAATTTATTTGTTGAATAAAGATTTAAAAAAAAACTGTATCATAAAATTGCATTTTTTTATGATTCCTCAGTGTGTCGTTGCCTTGAAATGGCATACTTTCATAATACGTAAGTTACAATCATTCTTTAACCACCAACATAACGTTTCCCGTCCTCTTGTTGGAACAAATCATACCATTAAAGACGGGTTTTCGAAAAATCCTGTTTTATGATGCTTATATACGGCGTGCATACATATGGGCTTCAACTGAATGTCACTATGGCGTCTCGCGACTCTGTACTGAGGAGACCGAGCGAGGTGACGCAATGGTTAGTATACTGGACTCGCTTTCGGGAGTACGTTGGTTTTCGGTGATTTCCCTAAATCGCTCAGGCAAATGCCTGGATGGTTCATTTGTAAGGGCACGGCCGACTTCCTTCCCCATCCTTAAACAGATGCGATGGCCTCGCTGTTTGGTGCCAACCCCCAAATCAACCAACCAACCAATTGAGAGATGGCGTGGATGTGATGTAGGTGGCTTTCTTCCAACTCACTGGTCAACGTTCGGTCTCTTCAGTACACGGTCGCGAGACGCCATACTGATATTTAATTTAGTTGAAGCCCATATGTATACATGCCGTAAAATGGAAATGAGCGAGCGGCATTGTGGGCCGGGAGTCCCTCTCGGGGAAGTTCGGCCGCCGAGGGCAAGTACTTATTGCATTCGTCGCCATATTGGGCGACTTGCGCGGCAGAGATGGGGATGAAATGATGATGAGGACAACACAACACCCAGTTCCTGAGCGGAGAAAATCTCCTGCCCTAGCCGGGAATCGAACCCGGGCCCCTTGTCGTGGCATTCCGCCGCGCTGACCACTTTTTTTATTTTTTATTTTTTAAATGTGGTAAAAAAATACAGTTGGACGCGAACAGGCGACTATAAGCTTAGAATGCACGACGGTTACCTCTTCTTTTTCCAACTTCTTTTTTTTATTAAAGTAAAAAAAAATGAGGTTAAGGTGGTTTGAAGCTCAGACTGAGACTTCAACGCAACTCATTTTTTTTTCAATGTCAGACTTACCACCTTTGCTGACATACATTTTGTTACACTACCGCATAAATAGTGTCTACAATGTCCAAATGTTCACAAACAGTGGCTAGTTAGAAAATTAATTAAGGAAATGAATAAAACTGAAAATTTCCATATGAAAAAGACATGAAGACATCGCGGATAGTACAAATACAAAAGAAACATGCTCCTCTAGCAATGAAATGAAATTCGTGTTGGGGGCGACACCTGCTCACGACCCGACGTTCGATAGAGCAAGAGAGCCATCTATCGACCCGTTCTCCAGACGTTGGTGTAGGACTGGGTCGCTTTCTCGAAATTAACTGAGGGTCCGTAAGTGTGATAGATGTCTTACTCGGCTTCTTCGTCTATCTCATCTCTCAGCCGTCACACCCCATCTGGCCGGCGGGTCGGTAAATGTAAGTAGCAGGTAATTAGCGAAGTCTTACCTATATTTCTTATGCTGTTGCAGCTTCGTGTGTCCATCCAGGAGAAAATACCAAAAATCCATTTTGTCCTTTTCCGATTCGTTATAGACGTAGCCCACAACCATTTCCCGTACCCATGTCACTGCATTGGCTTTTTGAACCGGAAAATAAGATTCTTGGGGAAAAAAAAGTGTTGATTGGCGACTCCATGTTGTCCTGTGCACTACGACCAGATAACAGGTATACTTGAAAAAAGAGACAGCATTGGTCGTATATTTTTTACTATCGCAAAATCGATTTTCTGTCACTGAGTGACCATCTTCAGTGCTAGAAGTTAAAAATTTTTCACATTACGATCAGAGAGTATAACATAGAAATCACAATTACATCTGCATATGAACGTAACGCTTGTTAGAAACAAACCTATATTGTATAACTTGAATTAGGATGCACTGTTGTCACTAAGCTTACGGCAATCACATAGACTGAGGTCGCTGTTTACCTGCACTTGTTCAGCAGACCTCGGTGTGACGGGGCTTGACACGCCCTCTAAGGCGTTGTATGTAAGGGATAACAAGTAACTGACTATGAATTTTTTTTTTTTTTTTTTTTTTCCTTTATTGAATTTCAATTCCCCCCGAAGGGGGCGGGCTGGCAGCAGCTTAGGACGCCGCTCTGCAGCCTACAGATTTTCTGACAAAGAGTAGGAGAATAAATAATAATAAAAAACAGGCGATAAAATCGGGGACTTAGTGAGTAACAAGGTGAAAAGAAAATGGGGAAATTAAAACAAACAACAGAGGGATGATGAAGCGAATAAAAATACATACGGAGCAGACAGGGGAAACAATAGACAATTAAAAAAACACGGCGACAGTCTGGATTCTGTTCGAAAAGTATATAAAATGCACACCCAGCGACAGCATGGTTTCTGTTCGCAACACAACACCAAATAGTCACTAGAACACAGCACTAAAAGTCGGCAAAGGTGACACCACAGTCGAGAGCAGGTGGGGGGAAACTGGACAGGAGATGGGAAAACAAAAAGGGGGGGGGAAAGGAGAGTAAAAGCGAAGGGGGGGGGGGACCGGGAAAGGAGCTGATGGAGGATGAGGACCCATAAGAGGGGTGGGGGGCAGACGCGACAGGGAGGGGGGTAGGCAGAGGAGGGGAATACAAAAGGACTGGGGGGCAGAAGGGAGGTAGGGAGAGGTGTAGTGGGGAGGAAACAGGACGGAAGGGGGGGGGGAAGAGGGAGCCCAGGGAAAGGACAGAGGAAAGGAGGGGGAGGGAGGATCAGAGTTGATAGGAAGGATAAATGGAGGGAGAGAGGGCATCATCCGGGAGGGGGAGTTGACGGAAGCCACCTTGGGAAAGGAGATGGAGGGTGTAGAGATGGAGGGTAGGGGGGACACAACGGTGAAGACGGGGCAGGGGGCGAGGATGGGAGAGGAGAGGAGCATCCAGGGGGTGAGGGGGTTCAAGACGGCGGGAGGTGTAGAGGATGCGGATATGTTCGAGGAAGAGGAGCAGATGGGGGAAAGGAATGAGATCATAGAGGATCCGCGTGGGGGACGGGAGGCGGATACGGAAGGCGAGGCGGAGTGCATGACGCTCAAGGATCTGGAGGGACTGATAGAATTTGGGGGGGGCAGATATCCAGGCAGGACTGGCATAACAGAGGATGGGACGGATTAAGGATTTGTAGGTGTGGAGGATGGTAGAGGGGTGCAACCCCCATGTCCGGCCAGAGAGGAGTTTGAGGAGGCGGAGGCGGTTGTGGGCTTTGGATTGGATGGATCGGAGATGAGGGATCCAGGTGAGGTGACGGTCAATGGTGAGGCCAAGGTAGGTGAGGGTGGGGGTGAGACGGACAGGACGTGCGCAGACAGTAAGGGAGAAATCCAGGAGCCGGAAGGAGCGAGTGGTACGACCTACGATGATTGCCTGGGTCTTGGAAGGATTGAGTTTCAGGAGCCATTGGTTACACCATGCAGCAAAAAGGTCAAGGTGATTCTGGAGAAGGCGTTGGGACCGTTGGAGGGTAGGAGCGAGGGCGAGGAATGCGGTGTCATCAGCATATTGCAAGAGGTGCACTAGAGGGGGGGGTTGGGGCATATCTGCTGTGTACAGGAGGTAGAGGAGAGGGGAGAGGACAGAGCCCTGGGGCACACCGGCAGAGGGGTAGAAGGTGCGGGAATTGGCATGATGGATGGTAACGTAGGAGGGGCGGCGGGAGAGGAAGGAGGCCACCAGACGGATGTAGTTGATAGGAAGGGCGTAGGTTTGGAGTTTAAACAGGAGACCGGGATGCCAGACACGGTCGTAGGCCTTTTCAAGGTCAAGTGAGACAAAAATGGCGGAGCGATGGGAGTTAAGCTGGAGGGAGAGGAGATGAGTGAGGCGGAGGAGTTGGTCATCAGCAGAGAAGGAAGGTCGAAAGCCACATTGGGTGTTTGGGAGGAGGTGGTTTTGGTGGAGGTGGAGATGGATGCGCCGGGAAAGGATGGATTCCAAGAGCTTGCTGAACACTGACGTGAGACAGATAGGACGATAGGAAGAGGCATCAGATGGAGGCTTATTGGGTTTGGAGAACATCAGGATACGGGAGGTTTTCCACAGGTCGGGATAGAAGCCAGTGGCAAGGATGACATTGTAGAGGGCGGCAAGGAGGGAAAGGAAGGAGGGAGGGCAGTGTTTGAGGTGGCGGTAGGTAACGCAGTCGTGGCCGGGAGCAGTGTTGCGTTTAGTGTGGAGTGTGAGGCTGATGTCCTGTGTAGTGATGGGAGTGTTAAGTGCAGATGGTGGGGTGTGGCCCAAGTACTGGAAGCTAGGAGCAAGGGGAGGAACAGAGGTATTCGTACGGTCCATGACATCAGGGAAGAGGGAATAATCAAAGTGGGGATCATCTGGGATGGAAAAAACATCAGAGAGGTGGGAGGCAAAGTGGTTGGCCTTACTGAGGTTGTCAGGAAAGGGACGGTCATTAAGGAGGAGAGGGTACTGGGGGGTGGGGCGGTTCCCAGTAAGGCGGTGGAAAGCAGACCAATACTTGGAAGAGTTGATGGGGAGCGTGGTGTTGAGGTGTGTACATGTCTGGCGCCAGGCTCGGCGTTTCTTCGCAACAAGCAGGTTGCGGATGTGTCGCTGTAATTGCCGGTGGCGGGTAAGTGTATCCCGGTCACGAGTGCGGAGAAAAGAGCGGTAGAGGCGGCGGGACTCCCGAAGGAGAAGGACGGCCTGTGGAGGCAGGGCGGGGCGGTGAGGGTGGATGGCTTTGGTGGGGATATGGGTGGCGACGGCGTCAGACAAGGTCTGGTGCAGGAAGGCAGCAGTGCGAGAGATGTCAGCAGGAGACTGGAGGGTAAGGTCGTGGCTGTCAACCTGGGTGTGAATGGAATCCCGGTAGGCATCCCAGTTGGCACGGGAGTAATCATGGACAAGTTTAGGAGGGACGTCAGGGCGAGGAGCGTGGCGGGGATGGCGACCGTTAGAGATAGTGAGGAGGACAGGAGCATGGTCACTGCCAATGAGGTCAAGGACATCCGCGGTGATGCGCCCAAGGAGGTTGGGAGAGGCAAGGACTACATCAGGAGTGGTGTTGGATTCGGGCCGGGTGTGCTGGGGCAGGGGAACCAGGTCTCCCTGGAGAGTGGTGAGAAACTGATGCCACCGCCAGAGGTCGGCAGGATCACGGCTGTGGATATTGAGGTCGGCGGCAATCACGTAGGTGGAGAAGGTGCGGTCAATGTGGGCCAGGAAATCATACGGGATGGGGGTGCGAGGGCGGACATAAATGGTGGCACAGGTGATGGTAAGGGCGGGGAAGAAGAGGCTGAGGGTGAGATGCTCGGCAGGATTGTTAAGGAGAGGTTGGGGCCGGACAGGGAGGTGCTTGAGGTGGCCTATAGCAACTCCGCCACGTGCCAGAGGGTACGGGTTATCGGTACGATGTAGGGTGTAAGGGGCAGTGGAGACGGAGATACGGGGCTGAAGGAAGGTTTCATTGAGGACGAAGGCATCCACGCGGTGCTGACGTAGGGTGTGGAGGAAGAGGAGTTTGTGGGTGGGCAGGGAGCGAATGTTGTGGTACAGGATACGGTACGGTTGTTGTACCATGGGAGTGGAGAGTTAGACGAGGGTGGTGAGGGGGGTGAAGGTGAAGTGGGCCTGGTTGTGGGAGTAAGTGGCATAGGTGGTAAGATGGAAGATGGAACGGGCAGCGAGGGCGATTTGGGAAAGAGTGTGGGAGCGCTGGAAGGGGTGGATGTTTTGGAGCACAATGGTGGTGAAACGGATGATGTCCTCAGCAGTAGGGGGAGGGCGGAGCGAGTTGTTGGGGTGGATGGGGTCATCAACAGGACGGACAGGGACGGTGAGCTCGGGGGTTACTGGTGGAGGTTTCGCTTTACACTTCGAGGAGTAGGTAGGATGTGGTTCATTACAAGTGTTGCAGGAGGGGGGAGAGGTGAGGTTGGGGCAATGCTTGAGGAAGTGGGAGGCTTTGCAGTGGGGACAAGTAGGGGGGTTCTTGCAGGCAGAGGTAACGTGGTCATTGTAGGTGAGACAGCGTTGGCAGCGGTAGGATTGGACTGGGGAACGGGAGGGGTCCACCTTATGGCGCTGATTGTAGATGAGGGCTCCCTCGGTGAGGAGGCGGTCAATGGAGGAGGAGGATTCAGTGAATATCCGCATGAGAAAAGTCGGCCCGGCATCATTGAAGATGCGACGGGCCGAGCGGATTTCGATGTCGGGCCGGGAGTTGAGTTCCGCCAACACCTCAGCCTCCGTGATCACGGGGCTAAGCTTCGTGACCACAGCGGTGAAGGTCGGCGGACGTCGGGGAGGTTGAGGCTGGCGGGGAGAGGACGGGGTGTGGTAGGGGGTGAGGGTTGCACGTTGGCCAAATTGGATACGAGGGATGCGGGAGAGGAGGTCGGTGTGGAAGGAAGCATTGGGGGATTTTATGAGGACCGAGTCCTTGCGAGGAATCAGTTGGGAGATGGGAGCATTGGGGCAGTATTTCCGGATGGCGAGAGTGAGGGAGCGGGCATCAAGGAATTGAGGGTCAGGATTGGAGAGGACAAAGGTGTGGGTGGCAGGCGTGGCGGGGTTGGGGGTCGGGGCCGCGTCCATGGGAGTGGGTGGGTCACGGGGATTGGGAGTTTTTTTGGAGGAGACTTCGGGGGAAGGGTCAGCATTCGGGCGCTTGGAAGGTTTCGTGGACACCACTGGGTGGGGAGGGGGCAGGGGGACGGGTTGCAGGGGGAGATGGCGGGGGGCAGGACCACCCTGAGCAGCGGAAGACGCAGACGGTGGGGGCGTGGGTGTCACTGAGACTGTGGAACGGCGAGCAGAGATCCGTGCTGGCTTGGAGCCTGTCGGAGGCGGTGCGGGGAGCGGCGGAAAGTCTGTAGCTGTCGATGGGGCGACAGTGATAGGGGAAGAGGAGTTGGGGGTGGGTACAGCCGAAAGTGGCGCAGGGGTGGGGTGGACAGGGAGAGAAGGAAGGACGGGAAGTGGGGTGGAGGATGAGCTCCATGTGATGGTGGTTGGAGCAGCGGAGGGAGAGGTGAAAATGATAGTGGTAGTGGTGGTGGGTTGGGACATGGTGGCGGCGCGCGAGAAGGGCGGCGGCGGCGACCAGACGGCGGCGGCGGTGACCAGACGGCGGCGGCGGCAGGCGGCGACCAGGCGGCGGCGGCAGGCGGCGACCAGGCGGCGGCGGCGGCGGCGGCGAGCACCGGCAGGCGGCGAGCACCGGCAGGCGGCGAGCACCGGCAGGCGGCAGGCGGCAGCGGCGACCAGGCGGCGGCGAGCACCGGCAGGCGGCGAGCACCGGCAGGCGGCGACGGCGGCGGCGGCGGCGGCGGCGGCGGTGAGGACCGGCAGGCGGCGACCGGCAGGCGGCGGCGGCGGCGGCGGCGGCGGCGGCGGCGGCGGCGAGGAGGAGGACCGGCCGGCGAGCAGTAGTGACGGCAAGCAGACGACACGGCAAGGAAACGGTGGGGATCTTCCACCTCGAAGTTGCACCCTGAGTGTAGCCCAGGCAGTGAAACTTTGATGAAGAAGAGAGGGAATCCAACCCTCGAATGGCGCTGACTATGAATTGCTTGTTATCCCTTATATACAACGCCTCAGTCATAGTCATTACGAGAACACGTACAATGGCCGCTATTTCAACTATCTCAACATAGACACACATGTTTTCAGTTTGTTTTAATAACAGTACTAATTTCGGTTTTTAGAAGATGCATCTTTCTTTTTTGTTCTGTAATTTGCAGAACTCATGGACGCCTACTGAACATAATTTTACTACAGTCGACATCTCGTAGGCGTTGACACAAAGTAATACAAACCGGTTATCACTTTACGTAATTATTTTTAATGTATGTTAACAATTCCTTTGTTATTTTAATAATTGCTGGATATCGTGCATAGTCTATGTTTAATTTCTCTAAAGTACGATGTATATTTTGGTATAAGTGACACTATTACTTGTCCTTCCTCATGATGGTTTCTCGATGATTGATGTATACTACTTGTTCGCACCTTATATTTTCACGGCATTTTAATTATTAAGTAACGGCAGTTTCGTGCTGTTATTATTTTTATATATTTGACTCCTTGGTATTAACGTTTGTTACATAAATTACGAACGTTGTATTTCTGACTTCCCACGCCAGATGGTGGGTATTATGTTTTTTAAAAAAACCTGTGTTACACCTCATTTTATGTTATTCATTTATTATTCTTTTACATTATCTTTTGCTTTTTCTATGTTCTGCACTCTAACAACTTATCATCGATCTATTTTATGTTTTATAGTTTATAAAAAACAATACGCCAATGTATTTTAGATATTTCCTTCCCCCTGCGTCTGCCATATGTTGTACGTATATTTTAAATTTGAATTACTACACCATTCACAAAAGTACAAGAGTTGTTTAGTGTTAATAATTCGAAAAACCAGTAATACTATGTCTTCACGTGACACATGTCACATAGAGGGAGTGTCAAGCCCCATCACACCGAGGTCTGCTGAACAAGTGCAGGTAAGCAGCGACCTCAGTCTATGTGATTGCCGTAAGCTTAGTGACAACAGTGCATCCTAATTTAAGTTATACAATATAGGTTTGTTTCTAACAAGTGTTACGTTCATATGCAGATGTAATTGTGATTTCTATGCTATACTCTCTGATCGTAATGTGAAAAATTTTTAACTTCTAGCACTGGAGATGGTCACTCAGTGACAGAAAATCGATTTTGCGATAGTAAAAAATATACGACCAATGCTGTCTCTTTTTTTAAAAAAAAAAGTGTGTCTGATGAAATTGTGTGAGGGGCGGAGCGTAACAGGAACGCCAATATCTGGTTCAAATGGCTCTGAACACTCTGGGACTTAACATCTGAGGTCATCAGTCCCCTAGAACTTAGAACTACTTAAACCTAACCAACCTAAGGACATCACACACATCCATGCCCGAGGCAGGATTCGAACCTGCGACTGTAGCAGTCCCGCGCTTCCGGACTGCAGCGCCTAGAACCGCAAGGCCACCGCCAATATCTGTCGTGCCAGGTACCACACCGTAGCCGTCCCACAACATGCTATCAGTGTCCACTGTTGCGCAGCCCAAATATAGTGGAGTGTCTGCCAAATGAATCGCGTGCCGTCGTTGATTCGTTGTGAACTTCCTATTTACCACCACATACCATGTTGAGCGTAACGACGTTGGGCGGTAAACGTTCCATATAACGCGCCATATCTGTCGCCAGTTCTTGTCTGGGTACTTCTTTTCCAGGGTATTCCTGGGGCACCGGCGCAGTAAGAGTTGGTATACATCTCGCGTCGTCGGTAGTCGTGTCGTTGGGAAGGATTCTCTGACATAGCTAAAAAAAAAAAAAAAAATCTTTGGTGAAATACAGCCTACATTGACTGGGGGGCAGCATTGAAGTGGGCGCTAGTACATAGGCCAACGCAGCCGAGATATTGCGAAATTGACCACGCCACTGTCGTAAAATCGTACTGACGAATAACGCCTGTGCCTTTTCATATACGTTCAAAAATGGTTCAAATGGCTCTGAGCACTATGGGACTTAACATCTGTGGTCATCAGTCCCCTCGAACTTAGAACTACTTCAACCTAACTAACCTAAGGACATCACACACATCCATGCCCGAGGCAGGATTCGAACCTGCGACCGTAGCAGTCGCGCGGTTCCGGACTGAGCGCCTTAACCGCGAGACCACCGCGGCCGGCCATATACGTTCACCAGACCAAGTCCACCCTCTCCAGGTGTAGCGTAAGCGTTGTGTATTGGATCTTAAACAGGTGTCCCACACTCACGTATGTTCCGAAAGTTGCTTGTATCCGTGATGCCATTGTGCGCGTTAAAGGCAGGACATGAGTGAGTCTCTGTGCTAGGTATACGTTAACATAGGGACCACTCAGCTACCGGGGTCGGACATACACGCCGTCTATAAGCATCATAAAACTGAGGATCAATATGCCATGCTAGATAGTGCTCTGCACTGTGGAAATACTCTGAACCGTGCTTTTTCCACGCTATGACGTCAGAACGTGGTACGCTCAACGTTCGATTGCACGGTCCATGGGCCGACGGCTTACGGCACCCTGAGCGTCATTGTGTGGCAAAGTGCTTCAGCCTTCTCTCCACCAGACGCACCTACGTGACGTTTTTCAATTGTTTCTCGACCAGACCGAGACCTTTTCATCTTACCCTCTTAAGACGAGGTACAAGGAAATCGAGGCCCTGCCTCTGGAGTGACAGAGAGGTGTTGCTCAACGAACAAGCCTAGACCCTCCTTCCGAAGGGGAAAGGCCACCCGGTGAGGCGCCGATCACGCGGTCTGCCTTTGACGGAAGTTGGCTCTCGGAGCTCGCCTCACAGCGTTCTCGGCGTGCCGTGCTGTCACTGCCAACGGGCGACCGCCGCGGAAAGCGGAGAGACGCAGCGAGTGGCAGAGAGAGAGGGAGGGGGGAGGGGGAGGCTGGGAACGGAGGACAGGGAAATACACAAGGCGCACGCCGCCCCGGTTTGGACAGCTTAATTATAGCTGGAAAACAGATGGCGTGCGACAGGCGACAATTGCGCGTGGCACGTCTGTACGAGCTCTCCTAGGGTCAGCACTTTGGGACGCGAGCCGACGTAGTTCGGTCAGCAACAGTGCTGTGGTCGCAGGCGGCGTGTAGGAAACAGGTGTGTCTGGGTTTTGGCTATCCCACCCCGCTCTCTTCAAAAATGGTTCAACTGGCTCTGAGCACTATGGGACTTAACATCTGAGGTCATCAGTCCCCTAGAACTTAGAACTACTTAAACCTAACTAACCTAAGGACATCACACACATCCATGCCCGAGGCAGGATTCGAACCTGCGACCGTAGCGGCCGCGCGGTTCCGGACTGAAGCGCCTAGAACCGCCTGGCCACAGCGCCGGCTCCGCTCTCTTCCACTGCTCTTGCAATCCCAAGCGTCGAAAATGAAAGGAGCTTGCCCCAGTTTGCGGGTGCAGTACTGTACCCTCCCAACAGTAAAAATATGTATAATAACCTTCACATTTAGTGCAACTTCCCAACAGATAAATTTCGTAACCTACCAACAGAGAAAATAATAAGTATAACATTCACATTCATTCAGCCTAACCTAGCAACAGATAAATTCCGTAACCTGCCAAAAATACAATGTGACTAATCTCTCAATTAAAAATGTGACGAGACTAATCTCTCAATAAAAAGTGTGACTCATTTTTAACCTTTCAATTATTGACTGTGAGTTTAAACTGGTAAATTTTCGACGTCAGCAGTGCTGCGTCATGGCCCTGAAAGATCATACTGAATAAATTGAAAATTCTTACCTCAGTCAAGTCGCCGGATAACGCGTATATATCTGCTCCTACATGAAACTAAACTTTTCTGGCACAGCCCTGTGCAATGCTGGCCGATAGGTTTGTCATATATAAAAAGAAACAACTGATTTTTCATTACAATAATCGGGATGACCAGGGATTGAAGAAATTAGTAAATTATTTTAATTGAGATGAATGATTGTCAAAAGTTACTTTTTATGAGAAAGATTATTATTAAGACATTTTTGCGCGAGGGTGCTTTTACCTTATACTACAATGCTCAGGCTCCGCCATCGCTCCCCACGACCGGCCCAGCCAACTCCACACACACGACTGCTAGCAACTACTTACTCCTACTGCTACAGACACTGCTCTTACTGCATACAACACTGCTCTCTGGTCTGAGATTCTCTTATAGCTTACATATCGCAGACAGCGCGTGAGTAATCCATCGAAATTACATCTGCAAGAGTGCGCTAACAACAAATTCCTTAATCATGGACCTCTTACAGTACATATTAACAGGGCGTAGAGATTTTAAATTAATTATCTGTCCAGTACCCCAGCGTGTAACCTTTTAAGACGTCGTCAACGTTTCTACTTGCAGAAGGCACCTCATCTGTTTGTATAATGCGGTAGGTGGGAGGACATCACAATACTAAAAAGAATATATTCTGAAAGTGGAATCTACGAAATACAATATTTATCCGAGCGCAGAAGAGAGAAGAATACCATCTCAAATGAAGAGTGTAAAGAAGAGAATACCAGAACGGGCGACACGATGGAACTTAACAAGTAAATCAGACCCATCAAAGGAAAACTCCAGGCGAAAATTGGAACGATAAAAGCAAAGAACATTGAGGTAAGAGGGGCAGAATATGTAGAAGATGTACATGAGAAAGAACTGGACACTTGTTAATGTGGATTCACAACCAGAGCCAATTATTTTGGAGAATGAAGTCAAACGCGCACTAGAAATTATTTCAGAATACAAGACTAGCGGACAAGATCGAATTCCAACAGAATTGATCAAAATCATTGGAAAGAATGCATTGAATGTTTTGGATTCAATATGTCAGAAAATATGGAGAACTCGACAGTGGCCAAAAGACTGGAAGAATTCAGTATTAATTCCACTTCCAAAGAGCGTAATTTATAAAGACTATCTCTATGCAGAGGAATGCCGGGCTAGATAAGGAGGAAACGAGTCTTTAAAAATCTGGCATGAATATAAATAGCCTTACATGTGCAGATGATACCATACTGGTGATAGAAGGCGGCCGGAGTGGCCGAGCGGTTCTAGGCGCTACAGTCTGGATCCGCGCGACCGCTACGGTCGCAGGTTCGAATCCTGCCGTGGGCATGGATGTGTGTGATGTCCTTAGGTTAGTTAGGTTTAACTAGTTCTAAGTTCTAGGGGACTGATGACCTCAGATGTTAAATCCCATAGTGCTCAGAGCCATTTTCTTTTATGACAGGAAGTGAAAAAGAGTTAAAGATCCGCTTACTGAAGGCGAGAGAAGAAACTGCGAAGATTGGTCTAATGCCGAATGTCAAGGTACCGAAAATTATGGCAACTACACCTATCACTTAATGGCCTTTAGAAGGAGAAACAGTGGCGGTAGTTTCTGTGCTCAGTTATCTCGGCTACCAATTTTCTGCTGGTGGTGACTGTAGCCACAACATCATGAGACGCTTGTTACTTGGTAGGAAGGTAATATCCAATCCTGACAATGTTTTAAAAAGTAGACATAAATTTAACAACAAAGATCTATATAGTAAGGGATATGGTGTTTCCAGTTATGATCTACGGATGTGACACCTGGACTATAAGGAAGGCTGGACGGCGTAGAATAGACACCTTTGAATTTTCATTTTGGAAGAAACCCGTTATAGGTCCGTTGACAGCAAATACAACGAAAACGTCGGTATTGCAGCAGATAAAACCGGATTACTTCTTTGAAGATAAGAGCAAGGCGCCAGTAAATGTGTGTATGTACAGGGTGATTCCGTGATGATGCTACAGACTTTCTAGGATGATGAAGAAGAATAAAAATTTATCAGTTACGGAAACGAACGAGTCGAGAGTTAAACGAAAACCGTTCTGATACATCTGACAGTGGAGCATATGTACTGATACTGTTGTTGCTAAGATTGTAGGGTAGGCAACTTTCAGGGGTGGTAGTGTGGGCCAAAACAAGAAAAAAGTCCAGCAAACATAGGCTCTAAACTTCATACCGGGAGAGCCATGAGCACTTGTTCATCTTCCCTAGCGTGAACACAACTCCTGTATTGAACAAGTGCTCATAGCTCTCCCGGTATGAAGTTTTGAGTCCGTGCTTACTAGACATTTTGACTTGTTTTGGACCATACTACCACCCCCGAAAGTTGTCTACCGTACAATGTTAGCAACAACAGTACCGGTATATATATTCCAATGTCAGGGGTATGAGAATGGTTTTCACGTATAACTTTCGATTAGTTCGTTTCCGGTAACAGGGTTCCTTTCCTGAGATCGATACATTTATCTTTCTTCTTGACAGTATCACCCTGTACAGACATACATTTATAGGCGGCAGCACCTGTAACTTTGACGCTCTGTGGCGTCCTTGGATGACGTCTCCGGACATGGGTTAGTATGTAAACCCTAATGTACTAAGTCCCCTTTACAACCGCTACAAGTGTGTAGCAACATATATATATATATATATATATATATATATATATATATATATATATATATATATATATATATATATATATATATATAACGACAGTTATTGAACTATATGAAATAAAATCGTCATGACTTCTGAACGGTTGGCTTTAGGACGTTGGAACGAAACGGTCGGCTGCAGGGCATGATGGGAATTAGTATGCGCATTGTTAATTGTCGCTTTTGGGGGACTGAGAATCCCCATTTTGTCTCTTCATCCTCAATGGGTGACCGTGTGGCGTGCAATGTCCAGTCACGGAATAATTCCTTGATGGCATGGGGACTACCGAACGGTACGTGAAGGTTTTGCAATATGATTTCATCCCCATTACCCAAAGTGACCCTGATTTCGACAAGATGTAGTTCATGCAAGACGGAGCTCTACGCCGTAGAAGCAGGAGTGTGTCTGATGTCCTGGAAGAGCACTTTGGGGACCACATTGTGGCTCTGAGTACCCAGAAGCTGAATCTGAACACAAGGTGTTCAGCAATAACCCCAAAACCACTGCTGAGCTGAAAACAGCCATTCAGGACGTCATCGACAGCATCGATTTTCCGACATTTCATCGTATCATGCAGAATTTCTCTATTCGTCTGTGCCACATTATCGACAATTATTGCAGGCGTATAGAACACATCAAAACCTAAAATCCGAGTATTGGTCCACTGAGAACAGATCAGGGTGACAGAGGGGAAGAGGCCGGTGAACCTCACCACATGGCTGGCGGGATGCTTCGCGGTTGTAGCGCGAGTTACTAGCGAACGAAACCACGGTCGTACGCAAGTGACATTGCTGCGTTATGTTCAAGATAATGAACAGCTGAACTGCTACTAACTGCAAAGCTGTGAACGGCTGTAGCAAGATGCGTGCGCGACGTTGATGAATCTGCAGCTGCTGGTCCGGTCCGAAGCTCAAACTAAATGGGGTGGGCGTGTCTTCTACTAGACTTCTTATAGTGCGGTCGGCGCCACACTCGTATAAGCTTCCGACTTCAAGAAGTTACAGCCGTTTGCAACTACGTGGGAGGACGGGGGCCATAGCCTTCCTGCAAAGATACAGGGGTTTTAATGTTTAGCTATACTAACGCTCTTCGAAGTTATTTTAAAATATTACGTGCCAACTCATGTGCAACGTTTGTTCTACACTTGTATCTAGACAAAAGACTAAAAGAAAATAGAAAATAAACAAAAATAAAATAAAATAGAGAGACAGGGGCTGACCACGTCTTTTTCCAGACTGAGATTTTTCAATCTGACTTAGGTCGAACTAACTGAAAGGCACACAATACCCCTTAACACCCAAGAACAACAAGAAAGGTTGTTTAAAATCCGAATACTTTGTTAAGGTTGCCACCATTCTGAGTGGTTTATCAACTGCTATCAAAATGATGGCCGCCGAAATCCGTTTCCAAATTTCAGTTTCTCGATGTGTTTGGAATCGTTAACATGAAGTTTCTTTTCTCTCTGAAATTTCGTTAGTAAGTTAAATAGTTACTGAATTTTCAAGGAACTCGAAATAAAATTGATACGTAAATTCCTAATCGACTTCTTTTTTGTTAGCGACCGCCTACGCACTTGTCTCGTCGCCCGTTGTATTATAGGGTCAGTGATCATTGAGCCGCTCATGATTCTGAAAACCTCCGGGTCTGACGTTACCAAGCCAGGTCACAAGTAGCAGAATGAAAAAAATAAATTCTTTCTCACAATGCATCAGAATTTTTCTATCGACAGCAACAGTGAAAATTGTTTGGAAATGAAAGCACAGCCTCCTATGATCCGTTGTCAGATAAACGTGGTTGATGACTGTTAGCAGAGGTGTGCGCGTCTAAGAGAAGTGCTGCTCACATCCGACCATGAACAGCCAGTGTCTTATTCGCGTCTCAAGTCTCTTATTCGCGTATTATAACCACATTAACCTTATGTCTGTTGAAGTTGGGCCTCGTAATTTACACTCTGTAGGCTAAAAAGTAGATGTCCATCATCGCCACGCAATTCTGATACGCTCTGTTTTGTAATTTTCTGTCGCATTTATGGGAACGGATTTTGTGAAATTTTCTACAGAATACTTTATCAACATTCTGAAGCCAAAAGCAGCAGTGTCAAAGTTTATGCATATGGCATATTCCTGATTCGTAGTGATATAGCCCGTTTAACGAACAGACGTTACTTCACCATAGTGTTACATCATGTTAACGTGCTACCATTGAAAATGTAGTAATCTTTGCATTGTGGACATATGTTTAAGAGATTTTATACCGAGCGTTATTTGTGTCGTATGTGATGTACAAATAGGAGTCAGACCATAGGGCGAACATTCCAGTAGATGGAATGTCTTAGAATAGCCTTTGTGTCGCTTTGTGGGAGTTTTCGGTAACTGCGTAAGTGATCTCCGTTAGTGAAGCGAAAGGAGTGAACCAGACCGTACGGCAGCTGCTGGTCCTATGGTAGCAGGGTGGAATGTACGTGTGGCCACGAATGCGCACACGTCACCCTCTTTAGCCTTTGCTGATATGAACAACGCATCTACCGTATTCCATGACATTGCATACGCAAGCCAGTACCATGGCTCTCCGTACCGTATGCGTAGTAACAGTGACTGAAAAAAAAATTATTATATGTCACTTGTAATGCAAATAGACGGAATCGTAATATTGACCTCTACACATTAGATTGTACGTTACATACACTTACAAGGTATCACTAAAACTGCCCAATTAGAAACCAAACAACAAAAATCCGTAAAGCGGTAAACGCGTCTCGCAACTACAGTATGTTGCCGTTGAAGAAGTCATAAGAAGTTTCAGTTAGGAAATTTCGTGTTTCGAAGGGTTGTTTCATTCGATTTCTCCAAATTTCAGTGGAGAACACCGAAATAAAACGTATGTCTCAAACTTTCCAGTTCTTTTTTGTTATTAAATAGTGTTCTCATCATAAAACGCATCTGTTCCTGTGGCTACCACACCCAAAATTTAACTCTCGTCACTATATCGTAAACACACCTTATGAAACGTACCCTTAGAACAATTTATACACGACTGTGCTGATAAACCTCTTACACTATTTGCTTTTCAAACAGCTGAGCAAAACTGAACGTACTCAAACATTCACTAAAGTGACACACAATATTTTTAGCGCAACGCAATCTGACTATCAAAGATCCCTGCAAAAGAATGGCCCTGAGTAACATTAAACTATACCTTTCAGAAATCACTTACCTCACAAAAATCTTCATTACTCGAACTACTGCAATACAGCGAGCGCCATTACTGCCAGCTAAATAAAAGATTCAAACTACGGAAGGCACTAACTACTGATAGGGATAGTTAGCAAATGAAAGATTTTAATAGAGAACGAACAATGTATTTACCTTAATATCATCACAAGTCATAATATATGTAATTTCAAAACTCCGCCATCTCTCTCCTCACATCCATCACTGCTGGCGGCTCACCTCTAACTGCGCAACGCTACGCGCTGTTCACATCCAGCTGCCGCTGCCTAACACTACAATGGCAGACAACAATGCAAACTAGCCACAGACTGCACACAGCACAGCCAGTGATTTTCATACAGAGAGCGCTACGTGGCGGCGGCGTTACCAATATAAGAACCTAAACAGCCTACTTACATAAAGAAAACATAAACAGCCTACTTACAACCTTTCTGGAGAGAAAAAAGAGTTGAATTTTATCACCTATCGACTTCAAGATCGTTGCCCACTATCAACTGATGTGGACTGCTGGACGATGGAAAATGGCACATTGCCGGAGAGGACGACACGACATCCACCGCAATACCAGCAATTTTGAAAAGGAAACGGAAAACCTGAGCAAAAGCGACCAGACGGGGATGTTAACAGGGCCCCTTCCGAGCACAACCCCAGATTTTGATCAACTGCATCTTTCCACTGTACATGTTTCCAGCACAAATGGTAAATTAGGTCAGCTCGTTAAAGAAAATTCTTAGAACTTGAAAAAAATTACTCGAATGATTATTACTAAACTCTCAAAAATATTTTATCATTATTACTGTATTATTGTTGGAAGCGCGAGAATAGATGCTCTTTTAAATTATGTTTTCTTAATAATTTTGTTTTTTCAGTGTGTCATGATTCTCTAGTAATCGAAATCTGTTTTCATTGTATACTAAACGAAACCTCACTCTCCTGTGATCTATGGTCATCTAACTGTCGTTGAAGATTATTAGGTGCTACGTGAGAAACATGTAGTTACAGTATACCACCATAATTACCCGATCAGAAACCACACAGGAACAATCCTTAATGATGAGGGCGGATAATACTCACCTTGCTTTATCGTTGAAGGAGCAATTGGTCCTTAAGTTTTTTGTTTGAATATATTTTTCTTTTGTTTGATTACTTACACTGACCTCCTATGTGCTGAATATATTTTTCTTTTGTTTGATTACTTACACTGACCTGCTGTGTGCTGACATACGTTTTCACAGCAACCCACCCATTTCTTAATAGTTCTGTTGTCCGCTGCTTTACGCAATTCTTCGTGCGCTATACACTTAGCGAAATGGAGAAATTAACTATTATTTTCAAAGTTATTCGCGTTTTCCTGCTACCTGACTGGTTAACATTTTCACTTTATTTATCATTTCGTCAGCTGAGCTATCGAATTATTAGTCTCGTTTATTACAGATTTTGTGTTTAGATTATATTTATATTGGCTCAATGTGGGCCGTCAGTGAACATATGTCTTATACCATTAGTTCATTCAAATTTGTATTGGCTTAAGCATTTCTCTTCGTGGATTGTAATTTTTTTAGGTTTTTAATCATCTCAGATCATAGGGCAGTTCGCATCTGGTTTTGCTAATGAATTTTGAGCTTAAATACGTATCTCTTAAAAAGAACACAGAACATACTATCGAAATATCGACTGTATAACGTCTGTCTTGTTTGAATATACATTTATCATTTCAGATTTGTTCACTGCTGCACTCATACAGAACAGAAATTTTTTACGGAACACTTTCGTGGTTCAACGGAAACTTAGTTGCCTACTTTGTCACATTCCCCACTTAGGTAATCTCTTGATTGAACAAAACTGTTCCCCTAAATTCCTTCTGCTGAAAGCAGGGAGGATCCCTTCAAGTATCAGCATTTACTTATCACCTCATTCTTGTTCTACAGAGCTTACGTTCCATCACTGTTGACAACAAATCATAAAATCTAACGTTTCACGCAGGCTCGCATCTGAACTATAAACGCAGCAGTTAACATTCTGGTTTCGCATTCTGCATAAGAGAGAACCAAAACAGGGTCTGGTCATTCCAATAGAAGTTTACTGTTATTTTCGCATTTTAATAGAGGTTAAGAGAAGAGTTTTGCCGTAATCGAGGCCACTGACGGGTTCCTTGTGCCACTATTTCCGATACGATCATGCCAATGAACACATTGTCGATGGGAACTCGGAGTATAAGGTTCACGTTCAGCCTCGCATGATACAATGAGCAGAAATCGAGTAAACTGCAAGTTACTATGCCCTCATGAGGGCGTGCTGTTCACCACGGGCCGGCCGGAATGGCGGAGCGGTTCTAGGCGCTACAGTTCTGAACCGCGCGACCGCTACGGTCGCAGGTTCCAATCCTGCCTCGGGCATGGATGTGTGTGATGTCCTTTGGTTAGTAGTTTTAAGTTCTAGGGGACTGATGACCTCAGAAGTTAGGTCCCATAGTGCTCAGAGCCATTTGAACCATTTTTTTGTTCACCACGGGTAGGTAACGAAACTATGGTTCAGCCAGTTCTCGGGTTCATACTGTCAATATGCGATTATAACTGCAGCCAGTGACTGATTATAGGCGGGCTATAATCATTCATTTCCACAACCGGCAGCACTACGTACGCCGAGCAGGCAGTGAACACACAGCAACGCGCTGGAGTCACAATCTGCGCCATGTCACGTGGCGCGATCCCATTGTCCTCCGGAGTGGGATAATGCTGCCCACACAGCGACAACAGTCCAGTGCCGTAATGAGTGTGCGTACCTACATGTTGACAACCTATGCTGGAAGCTTGTTCACCGACTTCTCAACTTGTTACGAACTTGCAACTAGTGTTTCTGCTCAAATAAAGGGAATGGAAGCATTGTTTCTAATAGACTGTTAGCAGACTAGATTATCTTAGGCAACAGAAGATTTACAGACGAACTGCGACCTTGGTCGCGGATTTGTTTAGCTACTACGCTCAGCCAACTTAAATAGGAGAAGCCACAAGAGCACTGCTATATTTCTCGAAGACCCTTAATCTCAAATTGATAGTGACAGGTTTCGCAATAAAATTTAAGGAACATATTTCGTCATGCAGTTTAGATCACACGTAAGGATTATGATAAAAAAATTACGGGATTTCCATCAGAAGGAACGGGCACCCAGGGCAAGATGGCTGACTTTATTTCTGGTGGAGATTCGAGGATGCCAAAAAGGCAAGGAACAGAGATGTATCGAGGCAGATTCTTGGGGAGACCAAAGTTCATCAAATGTTCTAGTGCCAAAGAGGAAGAATTCAGGGTTATACAAAGTGCGTATACTCCACGGTGGTGTGGTCAGTGTGTGTGTCTGTCATGCTTGGTTACCTACAGTGGAGTAATTTGGCCAAGTACTTCTTCTGAAAGGATGTCGTTTCCATCTTGGATAAACATGGTATCGTAAAATTCAGTGTTGGCGTCATTTAAAGAAATATACTGACTAGGGTGACTGTTTGCGTAGCACTCACATCAACCACTTACCCGAGTTGTGGACTCCCTTAGATATTGAGATATCCGAGGACCGTATCCCACATCTTCCTTCCCAAGTAATCAGAATGGGGAAAGACCACTACATGCATTACGACTTGGTAGGCGTGGTTAAAAATGTTATACGGAACATTGTACCATATACAGCAATCTCTTGTGCGGCATTATTTTCTGTTTCCTTCTACGGCAGAAATTTGTATACCACGGCTTTGATATACTTTTTTTTGTTTCATTTTCTATCACTTGGCGAAGCAGACAATTGTTTCGTAAACGATACTACAACTATTTAACTAGACGAAAGAGCTGTATGTCAGTTTTCAGATTATGTGTTAGAATAGTACATATAGGTGGAATATAAATTTCTGCCATCACTTTGAGCAGAATCTTCTCTGCTCAATTACGAACGACGAATACGTTCTAAAATTTTCGTTCGAAACCGAACGGTATGTTCTGTCATTCACATCCCAACATATTTCAATTACTGGAAGCTGTGAGAGTGGTACAAAAAACCAGTTACGGAAAAACACATCGCGAATTTGATGAACGTGAGACGAAATAAGAAAACAATGACAAGGAGGAATTTCTACGGCAGAAAATGATCCAATTAACACAAAGCAAAAAAAGTAGACTACAGTATATCAGAGCCGTAGCATACAAATTTCTGTCGTAGAAGAAAACGGAAAATGATGCCGTACGAGAGACTGTAGTTAACAGATTTGTCGTAAATGGTATAATATTCCGTATAATATTTTTAATCACGCCTACCAAGTCGTAGTGCTTTAGTTCTCGTTCCCCATTCTGATTATGTGGGAAGGAAAATCTGCGATATGGTACTCGGATGTCTCAATATCCAAGGGAGTCCGCAAATCGGGTGACTGGTAAATATCACTGGTATACGCAAACAGAATGTATTTTGTGTTTCTCCTGCAACTAGTCAGTATCGATTTTTTCGTGGAGTAGGAGGATTGGAACAGGATCCACTCAGCTCGTTGATACCACTTGAGGATCTACTTGAATGGAAGGCAGCGGCTCCAAATATTTGAAACACTAAGAACGGCCCGTAGAACAGCGTGCTGACACCGTGCGTGATCCGCTTAGCGCGTTATACTTAAGGTTGGTGCGAATAACCACATCGGCTGTTGTTAAGGAAATGTTCTGACTTACACAACCGCTTATGCCTTCACCAATAATCTACGGGTGCACTGTAATACAACAGATCACCCATTGATTATTGTAATACAGTATGTCAGAGACGTACATTCAGATAAGTAGCTATCACTAAAAATTCAACGTTCAAGTAACTTCTTACGTATGTCTGTGTTACATCGTTCTACAGATCACATAATTAAGTTCAGTGGATGGTAACAGGTAGCGGGTAGCATTTTCTTAACGCCAGCTGAAGTGCTGATTTATGTGTAACTGAAAATATGTCTTCCGTTACGCCATCTATATTCTGCAACCCGACATATGGTGATTTCAGGAGAAGCGCTAAGAACTAAACTCAACATAGTTTAGGAATGTGCTGTAAAATCAAAGCTATTATCAACCTAGAGGTTTGTTTGAATACCAAAGTGCTTCACTAGGCATGATCATATTAAGGTTGTGACAGGTTGGCAGATTATCGATGCGCATTTCAAATTCATCGTTCACACTTAAACATCGATGATCAATAATTAATCTCAAAACATCGATGTCAAATGATGAAATTGTGGAATGGTGTAAAACGAAACATACAAATAAATGTGATGTCATATTTATTAAGTAATAAATACACCAACAACTAACTTTACTTTTACCATTCGTTTTTGTCTACAGACAAAAAATAACGTTATGAAAGAAGTTTTGCGTTGCTGACACAGATCATATCCTACTATTGAGAACTATCTTTCAGAAGCTGACTATGTGGTTATACAACGTAAATATTTACCAAAGGAATGCAGAACGTTGTCGTTAATAATTCAAACATTTTAAGCAGGGTAGATTTTTCTGACTGGTGGGAAATCACTTAACGTGTTGCGCAAGGCCCAATCTTAGGGCCACTATAGTTTCTCAAGTATGGAAATTAGTAACAGAACAGATGATAAATATTGTTCTTGAAACGTTATTGAGTTGTTTGCTGCGAATTGTCTCACTCTTAATTTCAAAATAGATTCAGTTCTACACTTGTAGAGGTACTAAACCAATGATAAGTGTAACACATGGTGAGGAAACAAAAACTAAGTGGGAATTTCATATCATTAGGAATTGAAACTGCAACAAATATATTTTGGAACTCCTAAATCTACTTAGTTTAGCTACATTTGCACTTCGAATCATTGCAAATCCTAGAGGAAGACAAATCAGTAGAGCGTCATATTTTGTGTATTTTCGTGCAGTGGTGTTCTGCGATAAATCATTTTCAAGAAAGAAAGTCTTCATTGCATAGAAACGTGCTGCAAGAATATGTGGGCTCACGACAATCATCTTGTAGACATCTGTTCGAGGAGTTAAACATTTGTCCACAACATTACAGTAGATTGTGCCGGCTAGAGTGGCCGAGCGGTTCTAGGCGCTACAGTCTTTAACCGCGCGACCACTACGGTCGCAGTTTCGAATCTTGCCTCGGGCATGGGTGTGTGTGATGTCCTTAGTTTAGTTAGGTTTAAGTAGTACTAAGTACTAGGGGACTGATGACCTCAGACGTTAAGTCCCATAGTGCTCAGAGCCATTTGAAACTTTTTTTTTTTTTGAAGATTGTTGTAATTAATGCGTCATAGTTCGAAAGGAGCAATGGTGTACATAATGACAACACCAGATGAAAAACTGACATTCATTACTCCACATTAAGGTTATCTTTAGCACAGAAATGGGGCATAATGCCGCCACCAAAATTTTTCATCGCTTACTTTATAAGTATAAAAAGAAACTGAAAAATTTCTCCTTGGAAAGTCCTTCTGTTCCTGGTAAGAGTTTCCATTTTTGCAGTCTGATTAGTTTGTAGAAAGAACTAACTCAAATCTGTGGAAAAATGATTCTTTGCGTTTGGACTACACTTCCTGTGGATTCATCTAGTGAATCTCAGTCTTGCATCTGCCTTACCGGCTATTAGTTTTATATGGTCATTCCACTTGAAATCGCTCCGTACGCACACGCTTGTCACCTAACAATCCCTGCTCCAAGCGTCGATCATCCGCAGATCTTCCTGCATTTCGCTACAATACATAAAGGTCTCATCACTGTTCTGCAATCCCTTCTGGAAGATGGAAATGATGGTATGGCATTGTAGGCCGGGGGAAGTGCGGCCGCCAAGTGCAAGTCTTATTTCAGTCGACGCCACATCGGGTGACTTGCCTGCCGGTGATGAGGATGAAATGATGATGAGGACAACACAACACGCAGTCCCCGAGGGGAGAAAATCTCCAAGCCGTCCGGGAATCGAACCCGGGTCCGCTGGATGGGAGGTGAGCGCGTTACCACCCAGCTAAGCAGATGGCATAACTGCTTGATATTCCCTTCTACGTACACAGTCTGACATTATTAGTACCACGCAGTGTTCAATTTATCGGTCATTAAGGTAGCCTTCGTCTTGATAAAGAGCCGTATATCGCTGTCGTTTTTAAGTTGTTGTAATTCTCACAACTGCAAGAGACCGACAATTAGCACATGGCCGTAATTGTCGCAAGTGACTTACATCACTCCGGCGACGCCAATTACGCGTTGCCTCCCTGACATGGGGGTCACCGTGGGTCACTGCCGGCATTCTGTCACGCCGCCGCTGTCTGTCCCATGAGAGCTGCTCATCATCGTTGGGTGTCCAACTTTACTCCTAAATCACTCTTACTCCGTTTAGTGAAGCATCCAGTTATCCTGCGCTACGCTGCTGTGCACTAGCGAGCAGGACTAGGACTTGTGGTTGTATTGCATTACAAGCATTTAAGAATCCACTTTTCTATTTCGAGCCAACGACATAAGAGAGCGCGCTGTAAAGTACTGCCTCCAAATTTTTGATGCGAAAACTATTAAAACTCTTTAAATAAAACAAACGCTATTAACGTCCTACATCTTTATTCTTCATATCTACATACACTAATGGCCATTAAAATTACTACACCAAGAACAAATGCAGATGATAAATGGGTATTCATTGGAAAAATATATTACACTAGAACTGACATGTGATTACATTTTCACGCAATTTGGGTGCATAGATCCTGAGAAATCAGTACCCAGAACAACCACCTCTGGCCGTAATAACGGCCTTGATACGCCTGGGCATTGAGTCAAACAGAGCTTGGATGGCATGTACAGATCCAGCTGTCCATGCAGCTTCAACACGATGCCACAGTTCATAAAGAGTAGTGACTGGCGTATTGTGACGAGCCAGCTGCTCGGCCGCCATTGACCAGACGTTTTCAGTTGTCAAGAGATCTGGAAGATGTGCTGGCCAGGGAAGCAGTCGAACATTTTCTGTATCCAGAAAGGCCCGTACAGGACCTGCAACATGCGGTCGTGCATTATCCTGCCGAAATGTAGGGTTTCGCAAGGATCGGATGAAGCGTAGAGCCACGGGTCGTAAGACATCTGAAATGTAACGCCCACTATTGAAAGTGCCGTCTGTCCGAACAAGAGGCGACCAAGACGTATAACCAATGGCACCCCATACCATCACGCCGGGTGATACGCCAGTGTGGCGACGACGAATACACGCTTCCAATGTGCGTTCACCGTGATGTCACCAAACACGGATGCGACCATCATAATACTGTAAAACAGAACCGGAATACATCTGAAAAAATGATGTTTTGCCATTCGTGCACCCAGGTTCGTCGTTGAGTACACCACCGCAGGTGCTCCTGCCTGTGATGCAGCGTCAAGGATAACCGCAGCCACGGTCTCCGAGCTGATAGTCCATGCTGCTGCAAACGTCGTCGAACTGTTCGTGCAGTTGGTTGTTGTCTTGCAAATGTCCCCATCTCTTAACTCAGGGATCGAGACGTGCACGATCCGTTACAGCCATGCGGATAAGATGCCTGTCACTTCGACTGCTAGTGATACGAGGCCGTTGGGATACAGCACGACTTTCCGTATTACCCTCCTGAACTCACCGGGTCCATATTCTGCCAACAGTCATTGGATCTCGACCAACGCGAGCAGCAATGTCGCGATACGATAAACCGCAATCGCGATAGGCTACAATACGACCTTTATCAAAGTCGGAAACGTGATGGTACGCATTTCTCCACTACAAAGTCGGAAACGTGATGGTACGCATTTCTCCTCTACACGAGGCATCACAACAACGTTTCACCAGGCAACGCCGGTCAACTGCTGTTTGTGTATGAGGAATCGGTTGGAAACTTTCCTCATGTCAGCACGTTGTAGATGTCGCCACCAGCGCCAACCTTGTGTGAATGCTCTGAAAGGCTAATCATTTGCGTATCATAGCATCTTCTTCGTGTCAGTTAAATTTCGCGTCTGTAGCACGTCATCTTCGTGGTGTAGCAATTTTAATGGCGAGTGGTGTATCTGCAGCCCTCTGCTGCTAGAGGGCTCCGAATTGTAGCGTGTCACCGTGTCAGTGCGTCAGAAGCAGCGTGCTGTGACCGAGATTCGAATTCGAAGAGTTCGTCCAGACATGTAGCGGCCTTTCCTTCGGCATGACGATGCCAGACAACACACGTGCGCTGCGACATCTGTGATAATTCGAAGCCTTGGGCTCCTTGTCCCGACTTGACCGCAGCCGTTTCCCAAACTAACAGAACACCTTCGATGGCTTCACTTGGATAGTGATGAAGCGGTGCAACCAGAGGTGAGGCTGAGGCTCCGTCAACAAAGTCAGACATTCTACAGTAACGATATGAAGAATATGCAGACACGAATAACAGAAATGTAGAATGTTAATAGCGTTTGTTTTATTCAAAAATCTGCAACACTTTTCACACAAAATATTTCGTGCAAATACTTTACAGCAAACCCTCGAAAGTACATAAAGTTTTGTAGGGCAACAATAAAGAAAAAAATGGTTCAAATGGCTCTGAGCACTATGGGACTTAACTTCTGAGGTCATCAGTCCCCTAGAACTTAGAACTACTTAAACCTAACTAACCTAAGGACATCACACACAGCCATGCCCGAGGCAGGATTCGAACCTGCGACCGTAGCGGTCGCGCGGTTCCAGACTGTAGCGCCTAGAACCGCTCGGCCACCCCGGCCGGCTGTGTAGAGCAACAGCCAGAGCGATATTTTGCGACGCGAGGATGTCACGCGATTCGGACTGAATCCGCGCACAGTACTGAAACCAGTTGGTGTGGTAAGCCTATTAACGTGAGTTTACTTTACCGAGAATTTTTTAGTCGTCCTTTGCAGGCGTGCATTCCATTGATGCACAATAGCCAGGATGAAATGAAGATGTTTCGGTTCGGTAATCAATGTGTTTAACATTTTGGACATCAGTGTACGTTTGAGGACACGCTTTGAACATCAGACACTTTTGCATTACATTAAATCTACTTTGTAGCTGTTTCTATAACGACTTTTCGCCGACGAAGGTCATATTGAAGACAAAACTGTTCTGAGAAAGAAACAAAGTGAGAAGCTCTCATAGCTAAACTGCTGAAATTAAGTTTTGCACCACCTGCGTATCTCCACATGTCTGTGGGCTTAGATTTAAGGGGAGCATTGGATGAAAGAAAAAAGAAAAAAAGAAAGAAAGCAAGCAAGGAAGAAAGCACGTAGCTGTTGGAAAAATACCGGTGGCGCTCGTAGTTTTATGCTTACACCGTTAATGACATTTTATCATACCACAGATAATAGAACATTAATTCATTAAATGAAAGTAACATTTAGAAAAATCTCTTTTTTCCATGTTGCAAAACGACCGACCGCCACAGTATTGTTGTAACTTCGTCTCCAAGTAAGACTCAGCAAGTCTGTTTGATTTAGTCCTGGTGGCACGCGACGGTAACTAAAAAAACGTATCTCGCTGCAGCACCGGACGTACATAGATTCTCATCTTGTCTACATAAGAAAATCTGGGTTACTTCGACGACAGGTTACGGTACTGAACTAGAAATAAAAACGAATAGCCGGCCGGTTTGGCCGAGCGGTTCTAGGCACTTCAGTCTGGAACTGCGCGACCGCTACGGTCGCAGGTTCGAATCCTGCCTCTGGCATGGATGTGTGTGATGTCCTTAGGTTAGTTAGGTTTAAGTAATTCTAAGTTCTAGGGGACTGATGACCTCAGATGTTAAGTCCCATAGTGCTCAGAGCCATTTGAACCATTTGAACCAAAAACAAATATATTGTTTGTGTTTCTGTATTTATAGTGATTTGATGCTGAATTTTCCATGCGCATTATCATATTAAAGACTAAGTCATCAGTTGAGAATCCAATCGTTTATGCGTACAATAAGAGCAATTACAGGAGCAGCAGGAATTCATACCGCTCTTTAGACATCCCAGCTCATAAAATCAGCACTGGGAAACTGACTCGCAGCAGCGATAAAATACTTTTATCGACGTGGCTATGAATCATATTCAGAGATATGTAAAATCTCTCTGTAAAATTTCTCAATAAAAATTCATAGATTTAAGCATAATTTTAATGGATATTACAAGCCGTAACCAGCATCAAGGGAACCTTTAAAAAACGGTATCTCTGTGATTCATGAAAGGCCTATTTCATTTTTGATAACTGATACATCCCCTTAGAAAATTTTTTATAAATGACAGTGGTGGAAAACCTCTACGTTATTTGATTTTCAAACAGCTGAGCAAAGCTGAACGTACTCAGACATTTCTCTCTTTACTTATTCTGATCATCACTAAACTGACATACAATATTTTTTTTGGCGCAACGCAATCTGACTTTCAATAATCCTTACAACAGAATGGCCCTGACTAACAATAACCTACACCTTTCATGAATCACTTACCTCACAAAAATCTTCGTTGCTCAAACTACTGCAATACAGCGTGCGCCAATACTGCCAGCTGAATAAACGATTCTAACTTGAATGGTTCAAATGGCTCTGAGCAGTATGGGACTCAACATCTTAGGTCATAAGTCCCCTAGAACTTATAACCACTTAAACCTAACTAACCGAAGGACATCACACACACCCATGCCCGAGGCAGGATTCGAACCTGCGACCGCAGCAGTCCCGCGGTTCCGGACTGCAGCGCCAGAACCGCTAGAGATTCTAACTACTGAAGACACTAACTACTGACTGGCATAGTTAGCAAATGAAAGATTTTGATATAGAACGAACAATGTACTTACCTTAATAATGTTCAAAAGTCATTCATGATATCCAGTATTACAAATTTACTCTTCCTGGCGGACACACGTCCAGATCGTCCGCACTTAAAATTCTGTCATCTCTCTCCCCACATCCACCACTGATGGCGGCTCATCTCCAACTGCGCAACGCTGCGCGCTGTTCACATCCAACTGCCCAGCAGTACAATAGCAAATATTCCAACAATGCCAACCAGCCGCAGACTGCATACAACAGTCAGTGATTTTCATACAGAGCGCTACGTGGCGTTACCAACATAAAAACCTAAGCAGCCTACTTACATAACTAAATAAGACCTGCACAAGCCCAGTTATTCCTTTTCTGTTCTCTGCCAAACCTCGTCCTGATTTCTCAGAAATCCAGAAATGAGCGTCTGTGGAGGTGTCCAGCTGCTTGCAGTAAACAGTAGTGCGATAAAGATACTCGGGAAAATTGGAATGCGATTCACTGACAGAAATGATCGTTATTCTCTCTTCTTGGTGCGAAAATTTGCAATTGACCCTAAAAAACCCAAAGTGTGAGGTCATCCACATGAGTGCTAAAAGGAATCCGTTAAACTTAGGTTACACGATAAATCAATCAAATCTCAAAGCCGTAAATTCAAATAAATGCCTAGAAATACCATTACGAACAACTTAAACTGGAAGGAACAGGTAGAAAATGTTGTGGCCAAGGTTAACCAAAGACTGCGTTTTATTGGCAGGACACTTAGAAAGTGTAACATATCTACTAAATGGTGGATATTTTGTTGACGCCTACATAGGGAGAAACGATCACCAAGATAAAATAAGTGAAATCAGAGCTCGTACGGAAAGATGCAGGTGTTCGTTCTTCCCGCGCGCTATACGACATTGTAATAATAGTGAAACGTGAAGGTGGTTCGTGGACCCTCTGCCAGACACTTAAATGTGATTTGCAGAGTATCCATGTCGATGTAGATGAAACTCTGTTGGCTAGATTAAAAAAAGAGAAAAAAATACCAGTGGATGCCCACTGCTTTAAAGAAAAAGAAAAACCCTGCATTCGGGCCTATGGAACGACGCAGTGCTGACTCACCACCGTGTCATCCTTTGCCGAATGTAGTGACAACTTGGTATGTGGACCGTTTTACTCGGGATACGATGTTTTAAACAGGACTAAAAACAGGTATCACAATCATTTTACTAGCTCGTCATACACGGAACAACACGCACATCCATGATCAATATAGTCAACTGGCAGTCCAAAAAATGGCTCTGAGCACTATGGGACTCAACTGCTGAGGTCATTAGTCCCATAGAACTTAGAACTAGTTAAACCTAACTAACCTAAGGACATCACAAACATCCATGCCCGAGGCAGGATTCGAACCTGCGACCGTAGCGGTCTTGCGGTTCCAGACTGCAGCGCCTTTAACCGCATGGCCACTTCGGCCGGCTCAACTGGCAGTCCTCACGGACCTCTAGTACTAGGCGCCATGTCTGTAGAACTGTAGAAGTTTACATCGGAGTTGGTGTCCCAGAACCTTTAGGAAAGCTACCTGTTTTCAACGAGCGGCCCAGCCTCACTAGTAGCGGCTACTATTTTTTTTTTAAAGGGCGCTCAACTACTAAGGTCATTAGTGCCCAGTAACAAACGTTAGTGCACTAATAGCGTAGAAAAACGCAAGTGGGCAACATCAGAAAGTACTTACAAAGACGCAGAGCAACAAAATAAAAGAGTTAGATGTTTTTGGACATGTCCGTCAGTATAAGAAAACGAAGGACACGAGCAGCTGCTCGAGCGTCAGCAGCTAAAAGTTCCTGTAAGGTAGACGGCAGGCATGAGAGTGAATAAAAAGGGGACAGGACAATAAAACATGGTGCACCGTCAATGGATGACCTCAGGGGCACTGCGGGGCGGGGTCACCGGGCAACAGGTAGCGGTGGCTAAATCGGCAATGCACAATCCGCAACCTGGCCATAATGACCTCCTCTCGCCTATTTTCATGGGGAGAGGACCAAGCTTGCCGCAATGATGAAACGCGCCGACAAAGAACCCCACTAATATCAGTTGATGGGACACAAAAGGAAGCTGTCCGAGGCAGGAGGACAGCAGCCTTGGCCGCAGCATCAGCAGCTTCATTTCCAGGCACACCAACGTGGCCAGGAATCCACAAAAAAAAGGCACGAGCGCCGGTATCAGCTAGCGACTGAAGGAACCGTTGAATCCGTTGCACGAGAGGGTGGTCCGAATATGGGTCACAGAGACTTTGAATGGCGCTCAAAGAATCAGAGCAGATGGCATAGGGAGAATGACGATGGCGGCAGATATACTGAACAGCCTGACAGAGAGCAAAAAGCTCAGCTGTAAAGCTTAAACACTGGTCAAGGAGCCGGTATTGAAAAGTATCATCTCCAACGACAAAGGCACATCCGACGCCAGCAGTAGTCTTGGAGCCATCTGTGTAAATAAAGACGTTATGAGCGAGCCTCGAACGAATTTCGACAAACTCCGAGCGGTATATCGAATCCGCGGTCCTCTCCTTTTGGAGCGAGCTGAGTTCAAGGTGAACGCGAACCTGAGCCTGGAGCCAAGGTGGCGTCGGGCTCTCACCCACTCGAAAAGTCGTAGGGAGGGTAAAATCAAGTTGCTCAAACAGGCGACGAAAGCGAACTCCAGGAGGTTACAGGGCAGAGACATACAGCCCGTATTGGCGGTCGAGAGAGTCGTCAAAGAAAGAGAAATAAGACGGGTGGTCAGGCGTTGACATCAGTCGGCAGGCGTACCGACAAAGCAACATATCGCGCCGGTAGTTTAGCGGTAATTCAGCACCTTCGGCATACAGACTCTCAACAGGGCTTCTGTAGAATGCTCCAGTCGCCAGACGTAACCCCCGATGGTGGATATGGTTCAAATGGCTCTGAGCACTATGGGACTTAACAGCTATGGTCATCAGTCCCCCAGAACTTAGAACTACTTAAACCTAACTAACCTAAGGACAGCACACAACACCCAGCCATCACGAGGCAGAGAAAATCCCTGACCCCGCCGGGAATCGAACCCGGGCGTGGGAAGCGAGAACGCTACCGCACGACCACGAGATGCGGGCGATGGTGGATAGAGTTCAGACGGCGTAAGATGGACGGCCGGGCAGAAGAGTAGACAAAGCTCCCATAATCCAGCTTTGATCGGACAATGGACCGATATAAGCGAAGCAGGACCATTCGATCGGCTCCTCATGACGTACCGCTGAGAACACGGAGGACATTTAGGGATCGGGTACAACGAGCAGCCAAGTAAGACACATGTGTAAACCAGCAAAGTTTCCTGTAACTTGTTTGGTTGAAACTACAATAGCAGTTAGGAAGTATGATCGTCTCCGCTACACTTCATACACATCTCCACTCAGGCAACACTAAATGTTTTACTGCAGTAGTACTACTGCTTGAAGGTATCTCTGTCACTCGCCACATTACTTAGTTTCTTTCTTTATTTCTTGTGATTTGTATTCTGCATTTAAGTGCGCAAATAACGGCCGAGTTTATTCTGTGCATACAGGGTGTCCCAGGAGGAACGTTCACTATTATTCAGGGATATGACAGGAACGCTCATTTGTAGCAAAAAACTTCATATGAACAAATGCCCTATTCCGGATTGTTTCCGAGATAGAACGCATTTAAATTACGTGTGTGTGTGTCGGTTAGCGACGTGCACGAATGTGTCTTACCCACCCAACTCCTTCAATGCTTTATTCCAGCCCAGTCTACGTCATTACTTTCAACCTCTTCGCTCAAGATGTCTTTCTGCCTTCAAACTAGCCCGTTGAACTCGTAGTAGTCCACATTATTGTGAGTGAAATAGTGCGAGGGATTGGGAGTGTATCAGCGAGAACCATAGGTTAACCGTGTTTGTACACGTGCTGACTAAACACCAGATTTCTACACTAATGAAGATTATGCAGGTGTGGTGTATGTTTACCGCTTCTGCGATGGTAGTACTTCTGCTGCTGAGAAACACAAGCATAAACCATCAAATAATGCAAGTACCGTCCATAAATAACTCTATAAACTGTCGAGCTGATAGAAAGTTTACCCTTATATTTGTAGTGAAAAAAGGAAGGAAACATGTTTTTGTTGTAGGTGATAAGCTGTAAAAATGTACATCATCTGACACAGACAACACAAGACAGCAGTTATTTTTATGCACGGTAAAATGTTTTTGTTCGTTATGATTTACATCGTAAAGGAAGGGAGAGTGATCTACATGGAAGGCAGTGTAGCTAGGAACACATGCCATTTGCTGTTTCGTGTTTCAGTCTAGTGACCAATTTAAGATTCAAGTTACGTTGTGCAAGACGCGACAGTTGGCTGCGACTGCGACGCTGCCCCCTCCTCTTTTCCCACCCTGGCAGACGGCGGCACGGCCGCAAGACGACTGGAGTCGTCGCCATTTCCCAAGCTGCGGCCGGCGGCGGCGGATTCAAATACATAAGAAAAATAAGAATTCCGATTTTCTTGCTGTAAAAAATACTGTATGTTAATGCAACAAAGTTACATCGGCTCCCAGAGTTAGTTTTTCGATACAGATTCTCCTTTTACTTTAAAAAATTGAAAAGTATCTCTTCCGGTTTTGCGTGTTTTTTTCGCTGTATATTACTTCTCTATCAATTGTGAGGAAAGTAAAAGGCACAAAAAATTGATGTTTGCGTATCTTACAGTTTCACATCACAGCTTGATAATGAGGTGTCTATTTTTCCGATATTCGTCACAGTTATCCTGATACTTAATTTACAAGTAACCTACTGCATAAAATTTGAATTGTGTACAGTGAAAAATGTGATCGCTGGCTACTTTACGTATGGTTTACGTTAGGTCATACATCGTTGCCGATGAAAAGAAGCTAACATATTGAAATTATTTTTAAAGTTGAGATCAGAATGATATCGAACTTCGTTACCGAGATTTGGGCTCATATATCTCCGGGAGCGTCGCGACTAGCCGCCAGTTCTATCGACGCGCAACGAGAATCGTGTGGTCATCACACGATAGAGAATGCATTTGTTTTGTTTCGCTGACACATTTGGACCTAATGAAACCATTTTATGTCATATTTCTCCGGTATGAGTTACTAATATTTCTCCATATGCTCTTGACAATTTCATTTAAAATGCCACGAAATGTAGGTTTCTTAAACCCAAGTGATCAAGCAGAACCCATTTTCGTGGTTTTGCTGAGGCATCTGAACCTGTTCCAAGCTTTCTTTCTCGTTTATTTCTCTGATACGAGTCCCGAATATTCCTCCATCTGTTTTTGCACATTTCACCTAAAATTCCAATGAAAGATAAGTTTATTAACAATAACCGCACGCTTGCGTCATTGCATTGTTTCAAGTTCCTGACAACAAGATAGGGTTACACCTTAAACATCTCTAGAATTTTCATTCTGAACGTCTACAGTATACACTGGCAGAAATGTGGAAGAAATAATGTCCGTGCTTGTTCACAAAATTTCCCCAAATTATACTTGTCAGTTTCTCCCATGCAGAAACTTTTGGAACAAGCTAAGGCAACTTTCATAGCCGACTGACTCTTTATTCCCATCCAAATGAACTTCCATATTCTTATATTCTGACAGCATACATCGTTATGGATGACATGAACATTTAATCTTGCCAAGCTGCACTCAAAAGATGACTCCAGGATTTACAAAAGACGAATTTCAATTGTGAACTGTGTCAGACCAGAAGGGCCTTGTAAAACAGTAGTGCACTTTTGGCACAATTTTTTTGAGCACCATCTTCTACCAATGAATTGAAGCGAATTTGACAAATTACTTATTGCAGCATACTGTTTGCGCAATCTGTTGAGAAACGCCTTCCTCAAAAACGAGCATCTATTGATTACAGAAAGCTGTACAACAATCTGGTGGTGGTTTTTCACAACTAGAAGGTATCATCAAGACACCAATCTACCGTTTACTTTCAAAGTGAAGGTATTGTAAAATGTAACTTTCTCGTTCTTTAGATTGTTCATTTTATAATGTACTTGACGTTTTCAATTTTTATCGTCACAAAAAAGAGTAATGCGAAAATTGACCTTCAAGTTCATTTTCATCAATCTAATTCTACATCTGCATGGATTATACTGATTTTCATAACAGGCCTGAAAAATTTGCATTAATGGGAAAATATTATATATTTCACTCACCTGCCAGTTTCAACTGTGCACCAATTTCTTCGCAAATTCTGTCTCTGAACATAGTGTCTCTATATTTAGGGTTCTTCAAATCGTAAAGGCAAGGATGTCGCGAGACCAGCTCACAGAGCATCACATCCTGTGGGTGGCTCATTTCAGTTTTCCTTGACTGGCTCGACATCTTTCTGGCAGCCGTACGTCCTTGTGTCGTGCGACTCCCGTCGCAACACTGTGCTCACCGGTGCAGTGCTGCGGCAGCTGTCGCAACAGCCGCGCGTCGCACCCCAAACTCGAACTGCGCATGCGCCA
This sequence comes from Schistocerca cancellata, assembly GCF_023864275.1. Taxonomy (NCBI): domain Eukaryota; kingdom Metazoa; phylum Arthropoda; class Insecta; order Orthoptera; family Acrididae; genus Schistocerca; species Schistocerca cancellata. The sequence continues at coordinate 119,383,838 of NC_064633.1, read as the reverse complement.
GCAAGCAACTTCTGACGTCACGTAGCGACCCGTCGCAGTCGCTAGTGTGCGTCGCGTCTTGGACAACGTACCTTCAGATGAAGGAACGCGCTCTGGAAACCACCATGAGAAGTTTCCGACATATTCTACTGTTTTGTTACTGAGAGACATTTTGTTGTTTTTCGTGTAGCGTTTGTAAATATTACCAGTTCTACATCTTTAACTCCTGTACAATATATATTTGCCGTTTGGAGAATTTCTTACTTCTTAAATTACAGAGTTTTATGGTGAGAAAAATTCTGTATATTTATAAAACTACTTACTTTATGTGTAGACTTCATCATCATCTTGTACATTGAAATGAATTACCTTCTACTACGGAACAAGTGATATTCGTAAATGAACTATTGTTATTAGTTATTTTGTTATCATCACAATTTTCCCTGTCCTGAAAAAGAAAATTTGCGTTAGTTGCCAATAGCTTATATTTCAAATTGTTTTTAACATGTTACTGGTTTTTAATAATATACCTTCTTAATTTGATTTCACTTCCTGATTGTTGGTGTGTAACAGAGTAATAATGGAACATATAGAATGCCAAATGGAGTCCGCAGCTCGTGGTCGTGCGGTAGCGTTCTCGCCCGGGTTCCCGGGTTCGATCCCCGGTGGGGTCAGGGATTTTCTCTGCCTCGTGATGACTGGGTGTTGTGTGATGTCCTTACGTTAGTTAGGTTTAAGTAGTTCTAAGTTCTAGGGGACTGATGACCATAGATGTTAAGTCCCATAGTGCTCAGAGCCATTTGAACAATTGGAGCCAAATGCAGTACTAACGAGATATTCTCGGGTGGAACAATTTTAAATATGAATTGATTATTTGTAGCTAGGTACATGACTATATTGTTTCTTGGAACAGGTTTTCACATTTGGAAAAACCTTTCGTTTCCGGAGTAATTTTTCCAATTTTAGAAACAAAGACTGCAGTGCACATAAAGTAAATGGAAATGAGCGTTTGGCGTTCGACGCCACATTGGGCGACCTGTGCGCCGGAAGGGGATAAAATGATAATGAAGACAACACAACACCGCGTCCCTGAGCGGAGAAAATCTCCGACCCAGCCGGGAATTGAACCCGGGCCCATTAGACGGCAATCCGTCACGCTGACCACTTTTTTTCCGTTTTCGTTCGTTGCATCTGCTCGTGGCGGACGTCGCAAGACACCCGTTTCAGTTCGTTGTTGATCCATTAACGAAAACGAAAGGTTTTTTTTTTATTACAGAAGGCAGCTAATCTTCTGACCGAACACGCTGAGCTATCGTGCCGGCTACCACTCAGCTATCGGGACGGGCAGCACACGTAAAGTGAATGCTATGAATAAAAAAAAAAAAAAAAAAAAAATGGTTCAAATGGCTCTGAGCACTATCGGACTTAACATCTATGGTCATCAGTCCCCTAGAACGTAGAACTGCTTAGACCTAAATAACCTAAGGACATCACACAATACCCAGTCATCACGAGGCAGAGAAAATCCCTGACCCCGCCGGGAATCCAACCCGGGAACCCGGGCGTGGGAAGCGAGAAAGCTACCGCACGACCACGAGCGGCGGACTATCAATCCAAATTGGAATAAGAAAATACATTATGCTTTTATTACAGGACTGGATAGAGGCGAAACTAAAAAGAGTTCCAAATATAACACTCTGCAACTGTTCCATTTTTTTCAGCATGGTACAACTTGTTTCAGAAATTGAGCCTGATTTTCAACTGCAGTGGGAGTATTGTACGTGATATCTGTGTTGTGCTGTCAGATCTTCTTAAAATGATTTTCTAAGACTATGTTTTGTAATGATCCTAAGAAACGTACATCCAACACTTCTTGGCTTAGTTGTAAAACACTTGTCTTGATCGCCAAAAGAATTATATTTATCATCACATGAGGCGCTTTGTAACATACCTCTGGCCGGGAAACGTAACATGAAAGACAAGGTACTAAAAATGGTAACTGCAACAACTTAATAACAGTGGAGAAAATACATACTAAACTGAAATTTAGATACTGTACAGAAAAAAATAATTACTAACAGAAGGATCAAGGCTGTAGCTCCATCGGCCGACGTTTTTGGACTTCGAACACAGAAAAGCGAAACATACAGAATTAGTCCAATGTATACATTTCAGTATAAAAGTTAATAAAAACATAATGATGTTTCTAACAGGTGTTCGTCGTATGACTACGTCGGAAGTCATAAGCATTATTTCCACTAACGCCACCCACCACTGGCGTTTTCCTTGTACGAGTACATCGTCGAGCTGTCTGTGTCAGGTGGGCACTGATGGTGATATGGAGTAGTAAGTGACAAGATATTCTGTATTGACTTCAATAGATACGTCCCCCATTACTACATTGTTACGATATACTCATTTTAATAACTAGTCTTATGACCTATACTTCATGCCCCAGATCACGAAACGTTTCGTGGGATGATAAATAAAAGTATTTTGTCCATCAATACAGGTATTGTACAATTTTGTGCAAAAACGGTCGCCTATCACCTCAAAGACTTGTTGTCTCAACTGATTGGTTTTCTTAGCTTAGTTAAGGCGTAATATATGTCACAATCTTTAGAGACATGTTCAAATATAATGTACAGTTATTGTTCTTTCTCCATATAAATAGTTTTAAGTTGGTAGCGCACTTGCCCACGAAAGACGAAGGTCCCGAGTTCGTTTCTCGGTCTGGTACACAGTTTTATTTGCCATGAAGTTTCGTATCAGCGCACGCTCCATGAAAAGTGGAAGAATTCATGCTAGCTTTAAGTCCATGCTATAACAGCTATTTCCGAAAGCTATTAAGTCTAGACTATGTTTATAGATAGAAAAACGAACTATCCATTGAAGATGACATATGATGTGTTGACATGTGTATGGCTGAAAGGAAAATTAAATGTAAGCATGGTATGTCCGTGCGTGCTACTACAACTCCACAACCTCCCGTGCAGGCACATTGGGATTACGAAAAGTCGTAGACGTCTACCCCCATCCACGAAGAAGGTTTCGGTTTGGAACTGCAGGAACTGAGTTCGAAGATATGGGAGTCATGGGAGGGCATCAGATCAGTTGACTGCTCTGGAAGGTCTATGAAGCAGGTGGGAAGCGAGGGCCGCAGTGGAAAAAATTAATCAGAATATTCCCTCTAAGATTGTTTGAGAATGTTGAAGAAAGCGGTAGAATGTTTGAGAATGTTATAGAACCTTCCAGAATGTTCGAGAAAGTTCTAGAATTTTCCAGAATGTTCCAAGATGTCATACGATATTCAATTGTCCTGTTGTGGTGGGGATACGTTTCAGGCCAGAACGCTACATATAGGCGACTGCGAGACGCCTGCACCGGTATACTACTGAAAATCGATTAGAACGGATCAAGGAAAAATTACAGTGGTAGAGAGTGAATGGTGAACAGTATATTTTTGTTGAGGACTTCAGTCCGAAGACTGGTTTGATGTAGCTCTCCACGCTGTTTTATCCCGTGCAGCCCTCTTCGTATCCGAATAACTATTGCAACTTACATCCTTCTGAAACTGCTTACTGCCTCATTCAAAAAAATGGTTCAAATGGCTCTGAGCACTATAGGACTTAACATCTGAGGTCATCAGTCCCCTAGAACTTAGAACTACTTAAACCTAACTAACCTAAGGACATCACACACATCCATGCCCGAGGCAGGATTCGAACCTGCGACCGTAGCGGTCACGTGGTTCCAGATTCAAGCGCCTAGAACCGCACGGCCACACCGACCGACTACTGCCTCGTTAATTACGTGATCTACCGTTCTAATCTCTAGCTTCCTTCTGTAGAAGGATGCTTCAATTATTTTCTCTTCCAAGCTGTTTATCGTCCAAATGTCCGCAGACGAGTGGAAACGGCCGGCCGGCTTGGGTTCGATTCTCCGCTCGTGGACTGGGTGTTGTATTGTCCTCGTTATCACCAACACCCAAGTCCCCCAAATTGGCGCCATGTGAACTAAGACTTGCAACCCTGCGGCTGCAGTTTCCCGGATGGGCTCTCCCAGCCATGAATACCAGACGAACATTTCATTTCATTTCATGTTCCATGTTCCACCATACGTGGCTACACTTCCTGACACTGAGATCTGTATTCGATGTTAACAAATTTCTCTTCTACAAAAGAGCTTTTCTTGTCATTGCAAGTCCACATTTTACATACTCTATACTACAGCGATCATCACGTATGTTGCTGAACAGTATATTAAGTGGAATTTAGTGTGCTGGGTAATTAATATGACATTTAAGAGGATGGTGAAACGCGCAACAGGAACATCCTGCCAGTGCAGGAAAAGAAGGAAACAGAAAGAACAGTGAAGAAATGATACAAATTAGTAGGGAGAAGCTCGTTTAGCTTCACAGTGGGAGGGACTAAAATCAGAGCAGAGCATCGAGTGAAACACTCAGCAAGCAGACAAAGAGAAATATCTGAGGAAACAAGACTACGAAATGAAAAAAAAATGGCTCTGAGCACTATGGGACTCTACTGCTGAGGTCATTAGTCCCCTAGAACTTAGAACTAGTTAAACCTAACTAACCTAAGGACATCACAAACATCAATGCCCGAGGCAGGATTCGAACCTGCGACCGTAGCGGTCTTGCGGTTCCAGACTGCAGCGCCTTTAACCGCACGGCCACTTCGGCCGGCACTACGAAATGAGGTAAGTACGGTTACAAAGAGTGCAGTTCGCGAAAGACAACGACTGCAAGTGCATGAACATGCTCTATAGAGAAATGAGTAAGTGAATGACAGGTTATTTTACTTCAGGCTAGGTTTTTGTTGAATAGTTAAATGGAGTTACTGGTAGCTAAGAGTGTTTCTGAGCATTCGAGTGTGTTTTGAGAGCGAAGTACTACGTTACGATGTTTTTGAATTTTCATTCTTGTGGCGTTCTCGGAAGTTCGGAAGTGACCTAGGGTGTTCTCAGAAAACAAAGGAAGTTTTCAGCTTGTAAATTAATAACGTGTTGCTTACGGTACCATTTGCCTCTGCGTACGCACCGCCGGACTCGGCGGTTTGTCCGCGCTGAGCAGGGGCAGCGCGCGCGTCGCTCCCACTTTGGGCTGCCGTTAGCAGTTCCTCTCCGGCTCTGACGATTCTCGGGGAAAGCTGCCTGGAGAGCTGGCTCAGCGGCCGACCGCAAGTTGCGAGAGGGATCCTCCGGCCGCCCTGTAATTAGGATGCATCGCCGGCTGGACGCGGGGACCTCTGCGGCTATCAGTTCTCCTCGGCGCAGCCGCCGTCTGCGTCCCGCCTGCCGGACAGACAATGGGGCCCCCACCTAAACTTCCGCACCGCTGTCAGAGGCTGCTGGCGAACCGCCGGCGCGCTCTGCCCGGGAGCAGATCTGCAGGTGCAAACTGTGCCGCATTGTTTGCGAAATCCGAGTGAGTTTTCTGCGGAGCGGAAACATTTGTCAGCAACAAACAGTAGCGAACTGCGAAACTGCGGCGACAGCTGTGAGGGCTTCGAAGTAGTAGCCGCTTGTAATTGGACGGAACTTTGCTCGGAAACGAGAAGCAAATTATTCGCCACGAATGGGGAAAATCATAGCGGCATGTCCAGATTCTGATAGAATTCGACTGTTGCCTTTTGCGTCCAACAAATAACATTTGCCTAGTCGCTACGGTAGTGGACATGCAGAACCAAGCTTGAGAAATGGAGTTGCTTGGAAAAGAATGGAATACCTCACGAACGCGCTGGTAAAGAATGGTACTTTTCCTGGACGTACACAGTAAATCACAAACGTCGTGGAGAGATCGTAGTAGTATACAAGCGTTTGCAAAATCCAAGGACTTTTTACCCTTCAGCCGGCTGGGGTGGCCGAGCGGTTCTAGGCGCTACAGTCTGGAACCGCGCGACCGCTGCGGTCGCAGGTTCGAATCCTGCCTCGGGCATGAATGTATGTGATGTCCTTAGGTTAGTTAGGTTTAGGTAGTTCTAAGTTCTAGGGGACTGATGACCTCAGAAGTCCCATAGTGCTCACAGCCATCTGAACTTTTTTTTTTTTTTTACCCTTCGCTGAAATGTCAATGACAGTATAGGAAAAATACACCATATGTTTAAAGTTGACCAAAGTTGTTCTCCAGTAGCTAGAAAAGGCGAGGGTGAACAAGATGTTGTGTAGTTGTGGACAGGTCTTCGCGTATGCTGTTGGAAGAGATCAGTGGAAAAAAAACAAGCAGAGGCATCTGCCATAAAAGGGGAACGTGCGGGTCGTATAGAACACGCTTTTCAGTTCGGGAATCTATACGATTTAATTTGATAAGACCTAAGGTAGCCAAGACACCAACTGGTACTCTGATACGCTGTACGGAGCTTCACTAGAGGTTACTACATATGAAATACTTCATTCGGGAAGATGAAGGCGTTGATCTTAATGGTATCTGCAGAACCACCATCCATCGGGGAACATAATGCGCCGGTCAAACAGAGACACACGAGGAGGGTCCTTTTAAACAGAGACAGGGGAAGGGGGGGGGGGGGGGTGCAGCAAGATTAGACTCGCGGGCCCTACCCTGGGACAAGTACCTTAGCGTTCAACCTCAGAGGGTTCAACCTTCATAGGGTTTCGCAGGGATCGAATGAAGGGTAGAGCCACGGGTCGCAACACTTCTGAAATGTAACGTCCACTGTTCAAAGTGCCGTCAATGCGGACAAGAGGTGACCGAGACGTGTAACCAATGGCACCCCATACCATCACTCCAGGTGATACGCCAGTATGGCGATGACGAATACACGCTCCAATGTGTGTTCACCGCGATGTCGCCAAGCTCGGATGCGACCATCATGATGCTGTAAACAGAACCTGGATTCATCCGGAAAAATGACGTTTTGCCATTCGTGCACGCAGGTTCGTCGTTGAGTACATCATCACAGGCGCTCCTGTCTGTGATGCAGCGTCAAGGGTAACCGCAGCCATGGTCTCCGAGCTGATAGTCCATGCTGCTGTAAACGTCGTCGAACTGTTCGTGCAGATGGTTGCTGTCTTGCAAATGTCCCCATCTGTTAACTCAGGGATCGATACGTGGTTGCACGATCCGTTACAGCCATGCGGATAAGATGCCTGTCATCTCGACTGCTAGTGATACGAGGCCGGAGGGATCCAGCACGGCGTTCCGTATTACCCTCCTCAACCCACCGATTCCGTATTCTGCTAACAGTGATTGGATCTCGACCAACGCGAGCAGCAGAGTCACGATACGATAAACCGCAATCGCGATAGGCTACAATCCGACCTTTATCAAAGTCGGAAACGTGATGGTACGCATTTCTCCTCCTTACACGAGGCATCACAACAACGTTCACCAGGCAACGCCGGTCAACTGCTGTTTGTGCATGAGAAATCGGTTCGAGTCTTTCCTCATGTCAGCACGTTGTAGATGTCGCCACCGGCGCCAACCTTGTGTGAATGCTCTGAAAAGGTAATCATTTGCATATCACAGCAGCTTCTTCCTGTCGGTTAAATTTCGCGTCTGTAGCACGTCATCTTCGTGGTGTAACAATTTTAATGGCCAGATACGTGATGATAGTTCAGCACCCAGTGATGGCAGAACTACTGGTGACCCAGAAAAAGTCCAGGAATGTAACAGAAGCAGAGCAAAATAAGAGACGACAATGCATTACAGATAAAGCTGTAAACAAATTCCTGAAATGAGATGCTGACACCGGAGCGTTGGTATTACTTGGTGTAGCCCCCTGTGCTTCCGGCCGCAGCTGGCTCCCGCAGTGCCGGCCGCCGTTATCAATAGTTTGGGGAGGGTAGGGCCATTGTGTCGCTCACTGAGCAAGCAGTGACAAGCCGATTAGCGGCGGCTGTTTGCCCGGCCACGAAGCTGTACACAGGGCCGGCTCGCTTCCAGAGCGCCGCAAGGCCGACCGCTGGCGTCTAGTCGTGCGTTCCACTTAACGCGTGTTTCTCTAGTATTAGCTGCGCAATTCCTGCTCCGTTACTCGCCCGGAAACTGTTTCGGCCTGCGCGGATAAGAGAAATGCCGTCCGTCAGGGATCCGCGGATATTAAAATTTTGCCAACGACTTTAATCCGCTAGGTACACCATAACTCTGGCTGAAGGCTTGTGCTTGACCTGAATTTTCCTCTGCTGAAGGGGGGTTTAGCACTTGTAAGGAGTGACTTTTCTACGGAGAGACATTTCCGCGGAGAATGGAGCTCTCGCTGGGATAAGCCGCTTTTCGCAGGTAGTCTGCTTGTGAGCTGGCGATGTCAACGAATGCGAAAGCAAAAACCCTGACGTGGTAACGGACTAATCTTCCACTCAGCGCGAGGTCTATGTTACGTTGGAAAGTGACTACCGGCCGGTGTGGCCTAGCGGTTCTAGGCACTACAGTCTGGAACCACGCGACCGTTACGGTCGCTGGTTCGAATCCTGCCTTGGTCATGGATGTGTGTGATGTCCTTAGGTTAGTTAGGTTTAAGTAGTTCTAAGTTCTAGGGTTCTGATGACCTCAGAAGTTCAGTTCCATAGTGCTCAGAGCCATTTGAACCATTTGGAATGTGACTGTTTTCTTGTGACTTGTCGAGGTCAATGAAAATGGAAGCATACGACCTGGTCGCTGTGGCTGATCTGGAGCCTTACTTCAGGTCTTGATTAAAGTGGTAGTGACAATTTGGTTGCGAGTTGAGGAAAATTACGAATGCGAAAGCAGAAAAAAGCCATACTTGTCTTGTCTTCAGAAATGCCAATAAATTGCATCTCGGCACAAGTGTGCCTCTGCACAAACACTGCTGATATTGCACCTCGTTATCCCCATTTCACAGACTAAGAACGTAAAAGCCAATCATGACCAGATTTTAATACAACATAGATTAGATTACATTTACTTTCATTACAATTGATCCGTATGTCCTCCAGGATGTAGAACATGTCAGAAAAGCAATAATACACGACAAATATTTACAACTAAATCAAATAAGCTAATGTACCATCTACAGGTCCTAAGTGGAATGATCGTTTTTTTTAATGAAGACTGTATGAAAGGATCATTTTGCAACACTCATTTACTAAGATCGCATCAATGCACTGAATTTAAAATTTAAAAAAAAATGTTTTTATTTATTTATAAGGTAATAAACATATAATAGAACTACTACAATACGTATTTACAATGAACACATTACTACACTGAAATGGTGCAGAAGTTAGATTGTCATATATCCTGGGTGATCAAAAAGTCAGTATAAATTTGAAAACTGAATAAATCACAGAATAATGTAGATAGAGAGGTACAAATTGACACACATGCTTGGAATGACATGGGGTTTTATTAGAAAAAAAATGTCGGTCGATCACGATACACTTGCGACTTCAGGTAACCCCAAAGCCAATAATCTCACGGACTGAGGTCTAGGGACCTGGGAGGCCAAGGATGACGAAAGTGGCGGCTGAGCACACGATCATCACCAAATACGCGCGCAAGAGATCTTTCACGCGTCTAGCAATACTTTTTTTTTGGATCTAAGAAAACCCCATGTCATTCCAAGCATATGTGTCAATTTTTACTTCTCTATCTACATTATTCCGTGGTTTATTAAGTTTTCAAATTTATACTGACTTTTTGATCACCCGGTATATAGTCAATTGGTTCTCTTGAGAAATTCATCAATGGAGTAGCAGTTGGCCATCAATAAATCCTTTAGTCTTCAATTAAACTGAATTTCACTGATTATTAAGCTTTTTATGGTTGCTGGTAAGTTATTGAAAACATGTGTTCCTGAATAATGTACACCTTTTTGTACAAGAGGAAGTGACTTTAAATCAAAATTTCAAACATGGCTGAAACAGCAACTGTTGAAATTGTTCACGGTAAATGATGACAGCCAAAACAGTTTCAGGATAAAGATTTATTAAAATTCTTGACCGCGGGTTCGGTATATATAAATATACCTTCATCAGAAGTAAAATATCCTGAACAGGAAGACACTTTCATTAGCAAAAACTTAGCATCGGAAATGAGAAAGAAAAAACACTATAGCTTAAGTAACCGTAAAATTACCAGAGTATTACAGGCGCAAAAACTTTTAGTCACTTACTAAAATTACATCCTGCAAAGGGAGATAAATTGTTAGGAAAAAAACAGATTGGAAAATTTTCACCCTTAGGAGATAACAGGGTGAAAAAGAATGAGGGTAATTTTATTTCTATTCCATTTTTGGGGAACGTATCATATAAGGTAAGAAGACTCCTACAGAAACAATACGGTTACAGAGTTGCCTTTTCCGTAAATAATAGCCTGAAACAAAGAGTGACTCATACTATTGGAGCACGGGAAGAACTTGGCACTAAATCCGGAGTTTACAAAATTTTTTGTAACGACTGCCCAAACTATTACATTGGACAGACAGGTAGACCCATTAAAGTAAGGTATAAAGACCACATGCTAGGTAAAAATGGGGAAAACGTATATAATTCCACGTTTGCCGAACATCTATGGCTCTTACAGCATACGCCACGTAAACTGGATGACTAAAAATTGCTTCATGAAGCGAGTAAGGGTTACAAACTGGACCTGCTCGAAGGATTAGAGATTTTCAAGCATCTGTCTCAAAAAGATGGTTTTGTTCTTAATGAACAGGTGCAGCTTAGAAACAAAATTTTTTTTACACAGTTTCAAACCCCTCCTTGCTTTAATGTAATATAGTCTGGCTGACTAGAAGTTAGTTTTCTTGCCTGTTGATGCCGGGCCGGCCGCGGTGGTCTAGCGGTTTTGGCGCTGCAGTCCGGAACCGCGGGACTGCTACGGTCGCAGGTTCGAATCCTGCCTCGGGCGTGGGTGTGTGTGATGTCCTTAGGTTAGTTAGGTTTAAGTAGTTCTAAGTTCTAAGGGACTTCTGACCTAAGATGTTGAGTCCCATAGTGCTCAGAGCCATTTTTTTTGTTGATGCCGGTGAAATGCGCTTTTCCTGTCTTGTTGGGATTTTACGTATTTTTGATGTTTGCTGTTTGTGATTTTCGATGTGTATGTGTGGTTAATTGACTGTTATGTTTTCATTCACAACGACAGATGGTTTCGTTTTACTTTAACATTTTGGTTGTTTTCGCTAGTATGTATTATACCGTTTACGTTACGCGAGATTCTCGCGCACAACACTAGTTCCCTCTCTCGTTAGATGTGTTCCATAGCACAAGCTTCATCTGGTTGGTTTCATATTTTCTATTTTACGTAGATGTTTTTAAATGGTTCTGATACGTTTTATTTATTAAGACAGAATGTTTGAATTAGCACAACTTTTAATAATTTTGATGCGCATGTGTGTGTATCCATGGATTTTTATGTACGCGAGTGTCTGGTACATACCACAAGTGCCCTCTCTCGGCGAAACTATCTGCCCTAGACCTTTCACACTCTCGTCACGATAGTTCATAGGCGAAGTACTGATGCTAAGCTTTGTTCGCATCGACCCTCTGTCCATAATCATGTTTTAGAAATGGAGATGCTGTTTTAACTACTGACGACGCCTTTGGAAAAATTGTTTTATTAATCTCCATTGCAGGATGTAATTTTAGTAACTTAACCTCTGAGGTCATCAGTCCCCTAGAACTTAGAACTACTTAAACCTAACCAACCTAAGGATATCACACACCCACGCCCGAGGCAGGATTCGAACCTGCGACCGTAGCGGTCGCGCGGTTCCAGATTTAGTAAGTGACTAAAAGTTTTTGCGCCTCTAATACTCTGGTAATTTTACGGTCACTTAAGCTATAGTGTTTTTTCTTTCTCATTTTCGATGCTAAGTTTTTGCTAATGAAAGTGTCTTCCTGTTCAGGATATTTTACTTCTGAGAAGGTATGTTTATATATACCGAAACCGTGGTCAAGAATTTTAATAAATCTTTATCCTGCAACTGTTTTGCCTGTCATCATTTACCGTGAAGTGACTTTAAATCCTTGTAAAGATTATTCTTATTTCTAGTATTGATCCCATGAATTCTGTTGGTTTGAAAAAGTAATACATTTTTAATGAAAAATTTCATTAAGGAATAAATATATTAGGAAGAAGTAGTTAGTATCCCTAGTTCCCTAAACAGACCTCTGTTCGTAGTCATATTCTTGATATGTTGTATAAGTTACATAGTTTTGGCGTAATTACTGAGACAATTTTGTGAATTTTTAGAAGTTGTTAAGTCAAATGAAGACGTCACAAGTTGCCATATGTTACATACTGACACAGTTAGTGTAGTTCATACATCAAATGTACTTGGATTCACCGTAACCATTATTTGTAACTGTAAACATGGTTTTTTCGTGCGTGTCGCAACCCACCCATGCAGTCCCATGGGGGTGGTACTATATGGTAGCCCTCCCTCCTCTATCCATGACAAAGGTTTTGGTTTGGAACCGCAGAGGGTGGGTTTGAAGATTGTTTGTCAAAAGAGGGCACCGCACCAGTAGAATTCTTATGGGAAGTCTGTGTAGCAGCTTGGAATCGGGTGCCAAAGTGGGCGAGACTGGCCAGAGTGTTCCTTCTAAAATGTTCGAGAATGCTGGAGAAAGTTGTAGAATGTTCCAGAATGTTATAGAAGTTTCTAGAAGGTTATAGAACATTCCAGAATGTTACAGAATACTCCGTAAGGTTTCCACAATTTTCTAAAACGTTCCAGCATAATACAGAAACTTCCATACGTTTTGCGGAGTGTGCTAGGATATTCTACAGTTTGCCAGGATGTACGAGACTGTTCTCGAATGTTATATTGTCCTGTTACATTCCAGTTCAGAAGGTATAAGGGTGTTTCAGAAGTGATGGTCAGTATATGCGCTACTTTGAAACACAACTCTAATAATGAACAAGTGCTCATAAATTTTGAGATGTGTATTTTAGAGCACATGTTAACTGGACATTTTATCTTGTTTTGGTACATACTACCACTTCCCAAAATATGGAAAGCAAAGAGCTTGCATTAGGCGAGCTTTGTTTCACAGTATCGAAAATCAAGGGTTACTCATAGCTCTTAAGATGTGCGTTTAAGAGCTCATGTTTTTTGTTTCGAATGATCATTCCTGTCATATCCTGCATATAGAAGATGACGAGGCGCAAGTCATAGCAAGTGAAATAAATTTAAGTTAAATTGAGTTGCTTCAGGTAATGAACAGTGTATTAAGTCGAATTTTGGTGTGTAAGATAATCAATATTGGCATTTAGCACGATGTTAAGATGTGAATGGGAATATATTGCGAGCGGCGAATTTTAAAGGAAGGAAACAGAAAGAACACCGAATAAAAAAAATAGATGAGGAGCGAGGAGAATATTTAGCTTCACAACGGAAGAGACTGAATGGGCTGAGAGATGAAATTAGAGAAGAGGACCCAGTGAGACATTCAGCAAGCAGACACAGAGAAACTATCGAAGAAATAAGGTTACAAACTAAACAAATCAGAGTTACATTCAGTCAAGTTCCTGAAAGAAACGGTCGCCGGCGCACGAACAAAACATTACTGAACGATAAGTGCAGAACAGAAGAAGCAGAGATTACAGTTCGCCAGGTGAAGCATTCCGTAATGATCCCACTAAAGAGTAGAGCTAACTTGAACGTGTTCTCAAATAATGTGGAATGTTTTCAAAAAACGAATGAAAGTAAAGACCAAGAAAATTGGGTCCCTCTTAATAAATATTAGATAATGTTAACGTGTTGCAAAATGGCTCTGAGCACTAAGGGACTTAACTACTAAGGTCATCAGTCCCCTAGAACTTAGAACTACTTAAACTTAACTATCCGAAGGACATCACACACATCCATGCCCGAGGCAGGATTCGAACCTGCGACCGTAGTGGTCACGCGGTTGCAGACTGTAGCGCCTAGAACCGCTCGGCCATCCCGGCCGGCAACGTGTTGTACTTCTAAATTTCGTGTTGTAGAAAATATTGTAAGTGGGCTGTTTAGGTTTTTATGTTGGTAACGCCACGTAGCACTCTGTATGAAAATCACTGACTGTGCTGTGTGCTGTCTGTGGCTGATTGGCATTGTTGGAATATTCGCTATTGTAGTGTTGGGCAGTTGGATGCCGGCCCCGGTGGCCGAGCGGTTCTAGGCGCTATAGACTGGAACCGCGCGACCGCTACGTCGCAGGTTCGAAACCTGCCTCGGGCATGGATGTGTGTGATGTTCTTAGTTTGGTTAGGTTTAAGTAGTTCTACGTTCTAGGGGACTGATGACCTCCGAAGTTAAGTCTCATAGTGCTCAGACCCATTTGGCAGTTGGCTGTGAACAGCGCGTAGCGTTGTGCAGTTGGAGGTGAGCCGCCAGCAGTGGTGGATGTGGAGAGAGACGTGCCAGAGTTTTGAGAACGGACGATCTCGACGTGTGTCCGCCAGAAAAAGGAAATTTGTAAAAATGGATGTCATGAATTGATATATGAACGCTATTAAGGTAAATACATTGTTCGTTCTCTATCAACATCTTTAATTTGGTAACTATGCCTATCAGTAGTTAGAATCTTTTATTTAGCTGGCATTATTGGCGCTCGCTGTAATGCAGTAGTTCGAGTAACGAAGATTTTTGTGAGGTAAGTGATTCATGAAAGGTATAGGTTATTGTTAGTCAGGGCCACTCTTTTGTGGGGATTATTGAACGTCAGATTGCGTTGCGCTAAAAATATTTTGTGTCAGAATGAGATTTTCACTCTGCAGCGGAGTGTGCGCTGATATGAAACTTCCTGTCAGATTAAAACTGTGTGCCGGACCCAAACTCGAACTCGGGACCTTTGCCTTTCGCGCGCAAGTGCTCTACCATCTGAGCTACCCAAGCACGACTCACGCCCTTGCGAAGGAGAGCTTCTGCAAAGTTTGGAAGGTAGGAGACGAGGTACTGGCAGAAGTAAAGTTGTGAGGACGGGGCGTGAGTCGTGCTTGGGTAGCTCAGATGGTTGCGGGCACGGTAGCTCAGCGTGTTCGGTCAGAGGGTTAGCTGCCCTCTATCATAAAAAAACTGAGCTAATCGATCAACAACAAACTTCAGCGGATGTCTTACGATGTCCGCCCCGAGCAGATGCAACGAACAAAAGCAAACGAAATGAAATTTTTTTTAAAAAAAGAAAAGAAAACAGGTGGTAGAGTACTTGCCGCGAAAGGCAAAGGTCCCGAGTTCGAGTTTGGGTCCAGCACACAGCTTTAATCTGCCAGGAAGTTTTTATTGTGTATCAGTTTAGTGATGATCAGAATAAGTAAAGAGAGAAATGTCTGAGTACGTTCAGTTTTGCTCAGCTGTTTGAAAAACAAATAACGTAACAGGTTTACCAGCACAGTAATACTTAATTTACCAAAGGGGACGTTTCAATACATTTAACAGAAATTTTGAGAGAATCACTGGAGTTATATCATACATTTTTTACGACTTATATGAAACATGAAGTTGGGAAGGAAAACATAGGTACAAAGAAGGTAGCTGCGAAGAAAGCATGGGTAACAGAAGAAATGCTTCAGTTGATTGATGAAAGGAGGAAGTGCAAACATGTTCCGGGAAAATCAGGAATACAGAAATACAAGTCGCTGAGGAATGAAATAAATAGGAAGTGCAGGGAAGCTAAGACGAAATGGCTGCAAGAAAAATGTGAAGACATCGAAAAAGATACGATTGTCGGAAGGACAGACTCAGCATACAGGAAACTCAAAACAACCTTTGGTGACATTAAAAGCAACGGTGGTAACATTAAGAGTGCAACGGGAATTCCACTGTTAAATGCAGAGGAGAGAGCAGATAGGTGGAAAGAATACATTGAAAGCCTCTTTGAGGGTGAAGATTTGACTGATGTGATAGAAGAAGAAACGGGAGCCGATTTAGAAGAGATAGGGGATCCAGTATTAGAATCGGAATTTAAAAGAGCTTTGGAGGACTTACGGTCAAATAAGGCAGAAGGGATAGATAACATTCCATCAGAATTTCTAAAATCATTAGGGGAAGTGGCAACAAAACGACTATTCACGTTGGTGTGTAGAATATATGAGTCTGGCGATATACCATCTGACTTTCGGAAAAGCATCATCCACACAATTCCGAAGACGGCAAGAGCTGACAAGTGCGAGAATTATCGTACAATCAGCTTAACAGCTCATGCATCGAAGTTGCTTACAAGAATAATATACAGAAGAATGGAAAAGAAAATTGAGAATGCGCTAGGTGACGATCAGTTTGGCTTTAGGAAAAGCAAAGGTGCGAGAGAGGCAATTTTGACGTTACGGCTAATAATGGAAGCAAGGCTAAAGAAAAATCAAGACACTTTCATAGGATTTGTCGACCTGGAAAAAGCGTTCGACAATATAAAATGGTGCAAGCTGTTCGAGATTCTGAAAAAAGTAGGGGTACGCTGTAGGGAGAGACGGGTCATATACAATATGTACAACAACCAAGAGGGAATAATAAGAGTGGACGATCAAGAACGAAGTGCTCGTATTAAGAAGGGTGTAAGACAAGGCTGTAGCCTTTCGCCCCTACTCTTCAATCTGTACATCGAGGAAGCAATGATGGAAATAAAAGAAAGGTTCAGGAGTGGAATTAAAATACAAGGCGAAAGGATATCAATGATACGATTCGCTGATGACATTGCTATCCTGAGTGAAAGTGAAGAAGAATTAAATGATCTGCTGAACGGAATGAACAGTCTAATGAGTACACAGTATGGTTTGAGAGTAAATCGGAGAAAGACGAAGGTAATGAGAAGTAGTAGAAATGAGAACAGCGAGAAACTTAACATCAGGATTGATGGTCACGAAGTCAATGAAGTTAAGGAATTCTGCTACCTAGGCAGTAAAATAACCAATGACGGACAGAGCAAGGAGGACATCAAAAGCAGACTCGCTATGGAAAAAAAGGCATTTCTGGCCAAGAGAAGTCTACTATATCAAATACCGGCTTTAATTTGAGGAAGAAATTTCTGAGAATGTACGTCTGGAGTACAGCATTGTATGGTAGTGAAACATGGACTGTGGGAAAACCGGAACGGAAGAGAATCGAAGCATTTGAGATGTGGTGCTATAGACGAATGTTGAAAATTAGGTGGACTGATAAGGTAAGGAATGAGGAGGTTCTACGCAGAATCGGAGAGGTAAGGAATATGTGGAAAACACTGATAAGGAGAAGGAACAGGATGATAGGACATCTGCTAAGACATGAGGGAATGACTTCCATGGTACTAGAGGGAGCTGTAGAGGGCAAAAACTGTAGAGGAAGACAGAGATTAGAATACGTCAAGCAAATAATTGAGGACGTAGGTTGCAAGTGCTACTCTGAGATGAAGAGGTTAGCACAGGAAAGGAATTCGTGGAGGGCCGCATCAAACCAGTCAGTAGACTGATGACAAAAAAAAAAAAATGAAACATAAACAGCAGTCACAACGCGGAACGAAGGTTCCAGACTGTGGGGTGACCTAGAACAGCCTTCGTGTGTCTTTCTGGCAGCTTTTGGTTACTGCGCATCGGCCTCTGTTACTGCAAACGGAAGAGGTTGGTTGGTTGTAAGGCCGCTTCTGGTACAGTGCAAACAGGATGTGCATGTAATTGCGCGGAAAACCAGGAGGCAAAACATGATGCCACCTTTAACCCACGCGTATATCAAATAAGCATCTGCAGTCTCCAGGACATTGCCGATTCTAGCGCAGACGGTGACACTCCATCTCATATGGGGTATAACAGCGACCTACAAGAACAGTAATAATAGTCATCGATCGTATGTGGTCCAAACAGACGACAATCGTAATATTGACGCTTTCTTTCAACTTACAACCACAAAATAATTATTATTTGGATTTCCACAGAAATATTTACGGATATTCGCAGATATTCCTGTGGATATCTGTATGAGCGTTGGACGTTATTGTCGCCAAGAGTACTGTAAGATCTTGCACTTAACCTACATATAACTTGTCAGCTGTGATACGGAACAGTAAAAAATTATTAGTCGCCTAGCTGGAATCTGGCTTTGTAGAGCCACTTTCTAGTTCAATGTGGTAGGCTTTGCTTGTTCGTAATGCTAGCGCGGAAAATGAACATTTCCTTGCAACAGCCGCGACAACAGCACACCCACGGTGTGAGCTAGAAAGGTGGAGAGGGGATAGGGGTTGGCTGAAGGAGGGGGTAAATGGAGGGGGAGCAAGGGGGTGCAGTTTATATTAGTTTCGTGGAGGAAGGAGCGGTGGTGGGAGTGAAGGACAATTTGTTCCAAAACTGTGTTTACTGATCACCAAACATACCAATGCTATCATTTTGTAATCGTACCTTGCGGTTATAACTAAAGTGCAGCAACCCATGAAGGTTCATTGTGGGCTGTAACTATCGTATGGCAGCGAAATATGGTAGATATGGAGATATGGCAATGCGTTAATGCGAAAACGATTTATGCTGGAAAAAAATGGTTCCAATTGTGGCCACCAGACACAAATATGATGCTGTACACTGTTTGTATGACGGTATGAAATCGACGCTATCATTTGGCAAGCCGTAATATGAGTGAACATATGACTATCGAGAAGAGAGAACGTGTGCTATTTGTGAAACTGTTTAATGGCAGCAATTATAGTGCTGCATCGACTGAAAGGAATGAAGAGATTAAATGGTTTAAAGAAGATGATAATGAAATTCGCAAACACGGGTGAGTTTGGTGTGACACCTGGAAGAGAAAGGGGTCCTATCCCAATGGAAGTCACTGACGCAGTCACGGTCCTGTAACAGACCACGCAGCACCTTATAGTGCTCGTACAATATCACCCTGAATGTTCCTTCCCACGGTCAACAGTACGGAAAGTTTTGCAGTCTGTTTTACCCTGGTACCTGTACAAGCTCCAGAGGTGCAGCAAACAGAAGCCTCATGATCCGCAGCAACGTTCTGAATTTGCTCATCGGTTCCTGGCATGAATCGAAGAAGATGACATGTGGGCGGGCAATATTCTGTGGAGTGACGAGGCGTATTTTACACTACAGGGTGCAGTGAATATACAAAACTGACGAATTTGGAGTATTGTTTAACCGCGTGTTCTGCTTGACAAGCCATCGCACTCGTCCTAGGTGATTGTGTGGTGTGGATTCACAAGCACTTTTATTCTTGGTCCGTTCTTCTTTGAAGAGAATGCACCCCAGGACCCGTCGTATCCCGACGTCTATACGTTATGAGGACCTCCGAGTACAGCATGTGATGCCTAATTTGGAAGAGCGTAACCGTGTGGAGACTACTGGTTTCATGCAAGATGGGCAACTCCTCATGTTGCTGACCCTGCGAAATACACTATGTGATCAAAAGCATCCGGACATCCCCAGAAACATACGAATTTCATATTAGGTCCATTGTAATGCCACCTTATGTCAGGTACTCCATATCAGAAACCTCCGCGGAACTCACGGACTTCCAATGTGGTCATATGATTGGGTGTCACTTGTGTCATACGTCTGTACCCTACATTTCCACACTCCTAAACATCCCTAGGTCCACTGTTAACGATGTGATAGTGAAGTGGAAACGTGAAGGGACACGTACAGCACAAAAGCGTACAGGCCGACCTCGTCTGTTGACTGACAGAGACCGCCGACAGCTTAAGTGAGTCGCAGTGTGTAATGGGCAGACATCTGTCCAGACCATCACACAGGAATTCCAGACTGCACCACGATCCACTGAAGTTCTCTGACATTTAGGCGGGAGGTGAGAAAACTTGGATTTCATGGTCAAGGGGCTGGTCATAAGCCACACATCACGCCGCTAAATGCTAAACGACGTCTCTGCGTAACATGGGATCTTTACCTGATACGACTGATGGAGAAAATTGAGAAAGTTCCAAGAAGAGCAGCTGGTTTTGTATTATCGCGAAACAGGGGAGAAAATGTTACAGATGTGAAGCGAGTTGGATGGCAATCATTAAAACATAGGCATTTTTCATTGCATCGATATATTTCCTCGAAATTTGAGTCACTAACACTCCCCTCAAAATGCCAAGCAGTGTTTTTCCAATCCCACCTACACAGAAAAAAAGACCATCCTCATAAAATAAGACAAAACACAACTCGCACGGAAAGATTTGTGTACTCATTTTTCCCATGTTTTATTAGAGAGCGGGACGGCAGAGAAATAGTCGAAAAGTGTTTCTGTGAACCTGCTTCCAAACACTTTCTTATTTTTCTGAAATGCGGATTCTCACGTTGAAGTGGTGAAGGGAGAGATTTCACCTCCTGTACTGTCTATGACACACATTTTGGTTGCAGTCTTGACCGTGCGGAGCAGTGGTCGTCAAACTCTTTTGCTTAAGAGCCAACATTGATATCGTAGGGCAACACCTCGGACCGCATACGAAAGGGGGAGGGGGGAGTGTAAAGTGGACACTCAAAAAGAAATTCAATTTTCACCAAACCATGATTGTTGATAGAAGCTTACCACTTACATATTTTGAATCTATGTACTGTAAGGTATCACACAAAATATTTTTAAGTGAAAAAGAAAATAATCTATCGGAACTACATGCATTCTTGTGAAGAATGTGGATACTTTGTCCAGTGCCATTGGAACAGGATATGTTTTTTTCTGGTTTCCGGACATATCTTCCAGGCATTTCGTTCCCGTATTACCTCAAAGGATACCAAAGGCTGCAGCTGACTGTTTTCAATTTTCCTTTTTTACTAGGTGAAACAGAACAGGGACGGTTTTAAAACAAAACATAATTTAATTAATGCAAAAATCTCACTAAGGGATAGAACGGCGGATGATAGCTTTATATGTAAAAGGCTTTAGAAGTCAGTTTTATCTCTTGTATTGCGCATGGTTTTGGGTTATTTGGGTGAAAGCTTTGGGCACTATTTTCGTACGCCTTACCGGCATTAGTGATCTACAGAATAAGCTAACAAACTGAAATAAATAACAAGGAATTACATTTGTAGTTACAAAATGGTGCAAATGGCTCTGAGCACTATGGGACTTAACATCTGTTGTCATCAGTCCCCTACAACTTAGAACTACTTAAACCTAACTAACCTAAGGACATCACACACATCCATGCCCGAGGCAGGATTCGAACCTGCGACCGTAGCAGTCGCGCGGTGCTGGACTGAGCGCCTAGAACCGCTAGACCACCGCGGCCGGCTTGTAGTTACAAAATACGTTGTTGAAACATTGATATTGTAAAAAGAAAGGGAACAAGAATAGTATAAATGACTTAACTTGCATCCGACGACGCAAAAACAAAAAGGTTTGTAGTAAAAAGGGGACAAGCTTCCCCTGTCAGTCTCGCTGACAACTGTTGCCAAGTATATTAGAACCAGACGGACCACTTCTCTGCAGGCAGCAGCGCCGTTCAAGTCAAAAAATATGCAGTGAGCAAGTTTCCGTCGTGGTCACTTTACTGCACCTTCCCCTATCGATCTTACTATAATTGGTAGCCTACATGAATGAGTATGTTATATTAATTAATAGCGGTAATTGTAAGATGAGACACGATCACAAATGTCTACTAAATGTTTTGAAAGTTATTTTTCTTTTACTCTTTCCATTGTATTATATAAAAAAATGGTTCAAATGGTTCTGAGCACTATGGGACTTAACATCTGAGGTCATCAATCCCCTAGAACTTAGAACTACGTAAACCTAAGTAACCTAAGGACACCACACAGCCGGCCGCGGTGTCCAAGCGGTTCTAGGCGCGTCAGTCCGGAACCGCACGACTACCACGGTCGCAGGTTCGAATCCTGCCTCGGGTATGGATGATTGTGATGTCCTTGGGTTAGTTAGTTTAATTAGTTCTAAGTTCTAGGGGACTGATGATCTCTGATGTTAAGTCCCATAGTGCTCAGAGCCATTTGAACCATTTTTGACACCACACACATCTATGCCCCAGGCAGGATTCGAATATGCGACCCTAGCAGTCGCGCGGTTCCGCACTGAGGCCCCTAGAACCGATCGGTCACCGCGGTCGGCTTGTATTACAACAGTTTTAATTTGATTTCATATTACTTGCCACAAACACGACGTTTGAAGATGACCATCTTTATAACGGGCATTTACGAACCCATGTTACTGTCGTTTGATATTTATACCATAGCAGCTGATCGTTGCTAGCTGCACAAGCTCTTGAATTGTCAGCATTGGAAAACAAACAATAATATCTTCCCCGTCTCAATTCTGTTAACACCGCAGTGGCCGCTACATATAATTCTGCCACAGACATAAGCGATAAACTTACTTGGCTCACTGCCAGATACACCAACGTCAATTAAAATTGAGCACATCTTAAAATATTACTGTCTATCTCAGTATTTTTATTGCTGAGCAAGAGAAAAAAAGACTCTAAAGAAACTCGTGACGTTAGCTGAGGTTTTTGGTTTCTGTTGTTCGTTGCCAGAAGCGCTTTATTATAAAATTCGGCTGAGCACTGCGGACCTCACGTCCGCTTGCTTCGGGCCGCATGCCGTCCAGGGGCCGCAGCTTGACGGCCACTGGCGTAGGCCAGTCGGATTCGTTCCTACTTGCAGGGAGCCCCAGACTGATTAAAAAAAACTAAACTCCGCCTGAACAGACCATGAAGACCCACAGGAAGCGACCGGCCGCCGTGTCATCCCCAGCCCACATGCGTCACTGGATGTGGATATAGAGGGGCATGGGGTCAGCACACCGCTCTCCCGGCCGTATGTCAGTTTACGAGGCCGGAACCGCTGCTTCTCAATCAAGTGGCTTCTCAGTTTGCTCGCAAGGCTTGAGTGAACCCCGCTTGCCAACAGCCATCGGCAGACCAGATGGTCACCCATCCAAGTGGTAGCCCAGCCCGACAGCGCTTAAACTTCGGTGATTTGACGGTAACCGGTGTGACCGCTGCGGCAAGGTCGTTGTCACAGGAATGATTAATTAAGATAACAATTTTTGAAGTAATACTGGAACGAAAGCCATCTTTTTAAGCAGTCTAACAAAAAATATTTAGTCAAGATCGCAACAATTATTTATTTATTCTGGTAACCTGTTTCAGACAAACAGGACCATCTACAGATGACTGACGCCTTGATGACTTGTGGAAACGGTACTCGAAACTGCTGTACGTACCAAAAGGTACCAGAGACCGGTTATCGGAATAAATAGTAGCTGCGATCTAGACTGACTGTTTTGATTAATTAAGAGACTGAAGAGGTGGACAGACGCTACACCATACAAAGGAGAAAGGTTATCATTTAAACTTTGATATATTGACATTCGGGACCTTACACATTGTCGAGAGCAGTGTACTAAACGGTCGTAATATCAGCGTGGCGGAAAACTACCGTTATTTTGTGGGCTAAATTCTACTTATGAACTAACGATGATAAAGGGGAATGAATTTGAGAAATATTAGAGAGCGGACTGAAAACACGGGAGAACAGATGGGGTAGCACAAAGGGGAGGTGGTTGTGATGTCTCGTTACCACATGGAGATACCGATGGTGGTTCGCAAAAGGCAACACAAAGTAGTTTCTCCTGCTGCATTAACCCGGTGGAACTTTGCTGCAGGCTTCGTTATGCATCTCTGTCCAAAATAATGAAGATCGAAGCTCTAGGCGGCAAGTGCCAGAAGTCGAATCTGACATTCCGTGGCGTCTTCCCAGTGTACCATCTAACAGTGCCCTCTGATGTCCGATGAGAAAGTCGGCTCCTTCGGCCGCGCTCCGGCGACTTGCGATCTCACAGAATCGCTCATCAGTAAGCTTCTGTTCTCGAGAAATAGGTCTCCTGCCAACTGCTGAGAAGGCCAGCGGCCAAGTCCTGTCTGTTGGGGAATAGTAAGCAGAGGTTTCTTAAAGGTTTCCCATCCTGCTGTGATGATAAACGACACAAGGGCGGACGTCTTTCGTATCAACGCCTTTCTTTGAAGAAGAGGGAGCCGGTGGAATTTTGATTCTAATGGTTGTCGCTGTTCAGGTGAAAATACTAATTTCTTTTATAATGAGCGTATGAGAGAACAGATTCCCGGTTGCTAGTCTCGAATATGTAAAGAAGCTAATTGTCACTGTCTCCTTTCTCTCTGATTTTACTTCGAGGGGTTTCATTGCATATAAAGTTATGCAGACGTCGAAATGAAATTGATACAAACATCTGATGCGCACTGGAGTGTTAGCTGCAAAGGAGAGATACACATTCTCCATATGGACAAGATTTTAATTAATTGGCCTCGCCCAAGTGCTCGACACGTGATGAGGCTGCCGTAGGTGTAGTGTTACAACTTTAAATGTGAGTAGCAATCATAGATGTAGATGTCGATGCAGTGCGTCCAAGGGACGGGAAATGTCGGTAAATCATCGATGATGATTTAGATTTCATCGTCAACTTCTAAGTATAGATGATCGATAGTAATCGAATACAAAACATCGATGTTTCTCAGATTGGTGTTACGTGATTAATTTGAAGAATGGCGTGAAAGGCAACACATAAATGTGTATACACTATTGGCCATTAAAATTGCTACACCACGAAGATGACGTGCCACAGACGCGAAAATTAACCGACAGGAATACGATACTGTAATATGCAAATGAGTAGCTTTTCAGAGCATTCACACAAGGTTGGCGCCGGTGGCGACACCTACAACGTGCTGACATGACGAAAGATACCAACCGAATTCTCATACACAAACAGCAGTTGACCGGCGTTGCCTCGTGAAACGTTGTTGTGATGCCTCGTGTAAGGAGGAGAAATGCGTACCATCACGTTTCCGACTTTGATAAAGGTCGGATTGTAGCCTATCGCGATTGCGGTTTATCGTGTCGTGACATTGCTGCTCGCGTTGGTCCAGATCCAATGACTGTTAGCAGAATATGGAATCGGTGGGTTCAGGGGTGTAATACGGAACGCCGTGCTGGATCCCAACATCACTAGCAGTCGAAATGACAGGCATCTTATCCGCATGGCTGTAACGGATCGTGCAGCCACGTCTCGATCCCTGAGTCAACAGATGGGGACGTTTGCAAGACAACAATCATCTGCACGAACAGTTCGACGACATTTGCAGCAGCATGGACTATCAGCTCGGAGACCATGGCTGCGGTTACCCTCGACGCTGCATCAGACAGGAGCGGTCACCTCCTGTTCGCATTGACGGCACTTTGAAAAGTGGACGTTACATTTCAGATGTGTTACGACCCGTGGCTCTACCTTTCATTCGATCCCTGCGAAACGCCTCATTTCAGCAGGATAATGCACGACTAACGTTGCAGGTCCTGTACGGGACTTTCTGGATACAGAAAATGTTCGACTGCTGCCCCGGCCAGCACATTCTCCAGATCTCTCACCAACTGAAAACGTCTGGTCAATGGTGGCCGAGCAACTGGCTCGTCACAATACGCCAGCCACTACTCTTGATGAATTGTGGTATCGTGTTGAAGCTGCATGGGCAGCTGTACCTGTTCACGCCATCCAATTGACGCAATGGCCAGACGTATCAAGGCCGTTATTACGGCCAGAGGTGGTTGTTCTGGGTACTGATTTCTCAGGATCTATGCACCCAAATTGCGTGAAAATGTAATCGCATGTCAGTTCTAGTATAATATATTTGTCCAATGAATACCCGTTTATCATCTGCATGTCTTCTTGGTGTAACAATTTTAATGGCCAGTAGTATATTTCAGAAATGGAATGTCCGATGCATTTAGGTCCAACTACCATTCTAGGTTCAAAGTCTCTTAATTCCCATCGTGCAGCCATATCGCGTCGGAAACCTTCTCGCAAGAATCGCATGAGTACAAATGGCAGCTTCGCCAATGTATTGACCGTTTATATCTTGTGTACACGGTATTACCACCATCCTTATATGTGCATATTTGTATCCCACGCCTTTTGTCACCTCAGTGTAATTCGCAGTGGTGATGTTATGGGACATGCTCAAGAATAGCTACGTTTAAATGACGAAAAAATTATGGGAAATTGTAGCACGTAGTCTATTTCTTTTTTTTTTTGTACAACATCGAAGGTCGATATTTTATCTTTAATATCGATGTTAATACGTTCCAAAGGAGTGCATATATTTAAACTCTGAACATCTCAAATGTCGACCATTGTTGAATGTGCCTAACAGGGATAGCGTTTTTCTCACCCTTGCAGACATCGACTTGTGGGCGTGTCACAGGAAGAGCAGTGCACGGTGCGGCGCGGAGTGTTGTGGTGACGGGCGGCAGCTGCTGCGGCCCGCGGCGGTCACCGCCATTGTAAATGCGCCTGGCGCCGACACGCGGCTGTCGCAAGCCGATTACCGCCGCTGCAAAGCCACGCATTGTGGCCTGCGCTGTTGTACATGCAAGCCTCTGTACTTCAATTACAAAGAGCGCCGCAGCGCCGCGCAGCGGAAGAAACGCTCACCAGCGACAGCGACCGACTGAGCAGTCAGCCGGCACTCACCGCACCGAATAAAGTGGTTCTGCTGGCGCTGTTCCGAAACAAACGTTTTTATACGGCGGTTATCAATAGCAAGCAGATATTTTAATGAACTACATGGGTACACAGGAGGTTCGAAAATACATAAATTTATTCCAGGGCGGGTTCAAATGTCACATCATAATGAAATTGTTTTGTACACACGAACAAGACAGGAAAGTATATAAGTCAACATAACAAAATTAAGCTTAGAGATTAATCAACGAAATGGCTACTACACTTAACAACACTTTCCATTTTGCGTGTGTATCAGAGATTCATAAAGTACAGCTGTAACCCACATCATAAACAAAAATAATTATTGAAACAAAAATGAATTTTTATTGTAACATGTTTTCATATTGACTAGACTGCATGAAATACTGTATGTCAGCTCAGC
This sequence comes from Schistocerca cancellata, assembly GCF_023864275.1. Taxonomy (NCBI): domain Eukaryota; kingdom Metazoa; phylum Arthropoda; class Insecta; order Orthoptera; family Acrididae; genus Schistocerca; species Schistocerca cancellata. Next base: position 119,357,057 of record NC_064633.1, on the reverse strand, counting down.
ACAGATTGCTGACCCTATACAGCTAATTCTGAAAATACACTCCTGGAAATTGAAATAAGAACACCGTGAATTCATTGTCCCAGGAAGGGGAAACTTTATTGACACATTCCTGGGGTCAGATACATCACATGATCACACTGACAGAACCACAGGCACATAGACACAGGCAACAGAACATGCACAATGTCGGCACTAGTACAGTGTATATCCACCTTTCGCAGCAATGCAGGCTGCTATTCTCCCATGGAGACGATCGTAGAGATGCTGGATGTAGTCCTGTGGAACGGCTTGTCATGCCATTTCCACCTGGCGCCTCAGATGGACCAGCGTTCGTGCTGGACGTGCAGACCGCGTGAGACGACGCTTCATCCAGTCCCAAACATGCTCAATGGGGGACAGATCCGGAGATCTTGCTGGCCAGGGTAGTTGACTTACACCTTCTAGAGCACGTTGGGTGGCACGGGATACATGCGGACGTGCATTGTCCTGTTGGAACAGCAAGTTCCCTTGCCGGTCTAGGAATGGTAGAACGATGGGTTCGATGACGGTTTGGATGTACCGTGCACTATTCAGTGTCCCCTCGACTATCACCAGTGGTGTACGGCCAGTGTAGGAGATCGCTCCCCACACCATGATGCCGGGTGTTGGCCCTGTGTGCCTCGGTCGTATGCAGTCCTGATTGTGGCGCTCACCTGCACGGCGCCAAACACGCATACGACCATCATTGGCACCAACGCAGAAGCGACTCTCATCGCTGAAGACGACACGTCTCCATTCGTCCCTCCATTCACGCCTGTCGCGACACCACTGGAGGCGGGCTGCACGATGTTGGGGCGTGAGCGGAAGACGGCCTAACGGTGTGCGGGACCGTAGCCCAGCTTCATGGAGACGGTTGCGAATGGTCCTCGCCGATACCCCAGGAGCAACAGTGTCCCTAATTTGCTGGGAAGTGGCGGTGCGGTCCCCTACGGCACTGCGTAGGATCCTACGGTCTTTGCGTGCATCCGTGCGTCGCTGCGGTCCGGTCCCAGGTCGACGGGCACGTGCACCTTCCGCCGACCAATGGCGACAACATCGATGTACTGTGGAGACCTCACGCCCCACGTGTTGAGCAATTCGGCGGTACGTCCACCCGGCCTCCCGCATGCCCACTATACGCCCTCGCTCAAAGTCCGTCAACTGCACATACGGTTCACGTCCACGCTGTCGCGGCATGCTACCAGTGTTAAAGACTGCGATGGAGCTCCGTATGCCACGGCAAACTGGCTGACACTGACGGCGGCGGTGCACAAATGCTGCGCAGCTAGCGCCATTCGACGGCCAACACCGCGGTTCCTGGTGTGTCCGCTGTGCCGTGCGTGTGATCATTGCTTGTACAGCCCTCTCGCAGTGTCCGAAGCAAGTATGGTGGGTCTGACACACCGGTGTCAATGTGTTCTTTTTTCCATTTCCAGGAGTGTATATGATTGTGTGGCCGGCCGGTGTGGCCCAGCGGTTCTAGGCGCTTCATTATGGAACCGCGCGACCGCTACAGACGCAGGTTCGAATCCTCCCTCGGACATGGATGTGTGTGATGTCCTTAGGTCAGTTAGGTTTAAGTAGTTCTAAGTTCTAGGGGACTGATTACCTGAGATGTTAAGTCCCATAGTGCTCAGAGCCATTTTTTTTAAATATGATTGTGAATTTTTGACAGTTACGGAAATACTTATGAGATTTATGGCGAAAAATGTGGCGCGCATGCTATACATAATTGTTATGTGATGAATTATTCGTGCATCAGTTAAATACTCCACGTTTTTCGCTATAAATCTTACAAGTCTTTTCATAGATGGTAAAAATTCACAACTAAAAATTTTTAGAACTATCTGTATGGGCTTAGCAATTTTCTGCTTATTCGTCTTATTCGTGTGAAATTTTTCGTCGATTTCAAACATCCTGACGAGATTACTGCTGAGAAATATGGTAAATTTTAGGTTTATTTCAGTTTCTTTTCACCTGAGGCAACCAATACATGGCTTCCACCTAGCTCACCCGCAGGCTTACCAGCAAGCGGTCCTCCAGTGAACCATTCGCGGATGGAACAGGAAAAGAGGGAAACACCAGTGGTAACCCATGCCATATGCCACAAAAGAAGGAGAGTTAATACTGCACTGTCGTACAGTTCTGAGCTATGTTGAAACTTTCAAGTCTCTAACTCATCGGGAAGCTTGCAAAATTTGTGCCGAACAGGCAGACGTAAAAGGAAGCCCCTTAAAAAACACGTTAAAAGGGACTAAAATTTAAAGTTAACAGAGCAGAGCCTCATAATATCGCTGACCTTCATCACTCTAACCTTATGAGAACATTAAATTAAGTCACATACCTCTGTTTGCTATGCCATTAAATTGTATACTGCTGATATCATAAGTTAGAAATTTTGTCATTACTTGTACTAAGTGGCGCTAGTTAAATTAGGTTTTTAATGCTAGATTTTGACGCTATCTCATCAGGAAAAGATAATAATTTTCAAACATAGCTTTACATCTACCATTCTTATCTGTGCACTTTGCAGTAGAGTGTGTTATTATGATCACAGACGTAAACATAATTATTGGCCTCTGAATGGTTTTTCTCTCGTGAATTGTTCAATTTAATGTAGCAGACGTAGCTAACTGTACAGGATCTGCGACGTAATTATACTGATGTAAGTTTAATGTTACGGAAGTACCGATATTTACGTGGTCCCGACATATTAGCCGGCCACGGTGGCCTAGGGTTTCCAGGCGCTTCAGTCCGGTACCGCGCGACTGCTACTGCCGCAGGTTCGAATCCTGCCTCGGGCATGAATGTGTGTGATGTCCTTAGGTTAGTTAGGTTTACGTAGTTCTAAGTTCTAGGGGACTGATGACCTCAGATGTTAGGTCCCATAGTGCTCAGAGACATTTGAACCATTTTTGAACTCGACATATCTCCCCCCTTTTTTTGGTGTAGTTTGTCATTTACAACTGCACTTTACGAATGTCGGATGCACTTGCAAACTTGAAAGTAGTGGAAGTACTACAAGTTATTGCTCTATTATGATGATTGATCTTCAAGTCTAGTTTTATCATGTAGACTTTAATGTCTTCCTATCTTGTTCGTGCCAACAGAACACCGTAACTACCACCTGTGAGCGAAACCGACTGCGGAATAAGATGTATTTTCAGCCTGTGTACCACGACCGTTTGCGGAACAAAAGAGAAACCACCATAACGCTGTTGTGTTTTTTCAGATTGATACCCGCATCACTACTCCAGCGTCAGATCCACACTCCTTGTATGATCTTTGTTTTGCCTGAGTAAGAGCATTTTGAGTTTCTCTCCGGTATTCGGTTGGGTAGAGATGTCGAGATGCAGCTGTGTGTCGGCTGGCCTACTTCTTGCCTTCTTATGGTAGTCTTGATGATTTCAGGACCAGAGGCGATTTAGCCAGACAACACACAAAGCGTGGGCTCCTCGCTGTCAGCTGACGCAAAGTCCACAATTCAGAAACGGTCGAGGAAGCGTCCAATACTCCCCCTACCCGAATTCCTTGTCTTTCAGTTAGATAAGCGCGTACATATACTTGGGCAGACGAATCCTGTGCGCTATGAAAACGACTTATGCGTGTGCGCTTTCATTCTCGCTTTAACCCTTTGTTTGAAACGGCTCCTCCAAAAATTTGCTTTTTTGTGAGCACTTTGACTACGAACAGACTTAGATTGTTCCGTGGCAAGAAAACCAAAGAGATGCAAGTACGCATCCGAATAAAATTGTGAAATGGACAGGTTGTACTTATTGGAGTGTGTTTCCTACAAAGTTAAAATGTCACCGTTAGCTTAAAATTATCTTCTGAATGAAAGAATTTGCATTTGATCTCGTTATCATATACATCGTTTTTTAAAAACCTTTTTTCGTCTTCCTTCTTTCAACAGGATATATATAAGATTTCACATTAAAAAAAAATTGTAATAGAAGTGTAACTGCTCTTCAGTTTAGCACTGATAGTTCTGTAATATGGTGTACTGCAACGGAATGTCAGGTGGAGTGGCCAAGAGAGAATGATAGGTCTCCTGCTAGTTGAAAAGTTCAGGTACTGACGGTAACGGCAGTCTTGGGCAAGTTGCGGAATTCGTGTTTAGTAGGTAAAAATCGCTACGGTCGCAGGTTCGAATCTTGCCTCGGGCATGGATATGTGTGATATCCTTTGGTTAGTTAGGTTTAAGTAGTTCTAAGTTCTAGGTTACTGATGACCTCAGATGTTAAGTCCCATAGTGCTCAGAGCCATTTGAACCATTTGTCCGAGACCCGCAGCCGCACTGTGTTGTTATTAGAGGGAAATCTACATACTGACATAATTCCATATAAAAGTACATAAAAATATAAAATTCATAATTGAAAGAGAACAGAACAACCAAATTAACTTTCTGGGTATAACAATTAAAAGACAAAACAATAAGGAGATGTTTGAAATTTACCGTGAGCCCACAGCAAGACATTATCATTCCCCCAATCCTCGAACTTCCCACACTCACAAAAGCAAAGAGGACTTCGACACATGTTCCATAGACTCAACACAGTGCCACTCACCAAAGAAAACTACCAAAAAGAAATTGACATAATAATGCAGATAGTATAAAATAACAGTTACAAAAGTAAGATGATCACAAAGCTACACAACAAAATTAAAATAGAAATAAAAGATAAAAGCACCAAACTACAGACAACAACATAACAGAACCAAACACAAACACTCAGTATCGTAACAACCGCACAGAATAATCATCAAAATACGAAAGCAAACACAATATGGTACATAATGACATACAAACTCAAACTCACATATAAAACCACCAATATTTTCAAAAGATAGGGAATGAAGATACTATATTCAACAGACAATTCTATTCAAAAATACACCCCAAAACTGACGAAAACAGATTCATATACCAAAAAGCAAGCAGGTATATATGAACTACAGCATAAAACTCGTGATGGCGGATACTTAGGACAAACAGTTAGAACATCTGATGTCAGATACAAAGAATACATGAGAACCTGGAAGTATGGGACAAACTACGCCACATTTGCAGAACACCTAAGTGAACACAACCACAAACAAACCAGTAGAGAAGAAGAAATGAAAATAATTAGAATAAACAATAAAAAACACCTCCTAACCCTGTAAGAAAATTACCACATACGGAAAACCAAAGCAGAAAAGAACACCCTGCTAAATGATCATGTACACATGTGCCAAACAGTTCATTGTTTCCACTAATAGATAAAATAATAGAATAACACTCCCAAAAGAGTATTATTATCATAATAATAATAATAATAATAACACCCAACACCTTTTCACTCACTTATCCATGAAGCCCTCCACAGAACATTTAAACCAAAACTCAAATCAGCTGACCATCGAAGCTTTCAGCTATTAGATTCATATTTACTTCTCAACTCAAACCACCAACCACTCCACCCTTCCCCCCCTCCCCCCCTCTCTCTCTCTCGCTCTCTCTCTCTCTCTCTCTCTCTCTCTCTCACACACACACACACACACACACACACACACACACACACACACAAACAACACACACACACACACACACACACACACACACACACACATACATACATACATACAAGATAGAAATTTAAAAAAACCCATACACACTCTCTAGCTCTCTCTCTCTCTCTCTCTCTTACACACACACACACACACACACACACACACACACACACACACGAGCGCGCGCGTGCACATACACACACACACAGTTACAAATACACACAAAGAAACAAACATCATGAACAGACTTTAGTTTTCAACATATAGTTCGTTAGGTTGGCAACATGTAAGTAAACAAAGAAAACAGGAGGAAACACATAATGAACTCACAATATTTACCTATTTGAAAGCACAATGTTCCAACAAATAGCTGTAACGGGTGGCAAAATAATAATAGCGCACCACAAAGAAGAAGGAGAAACATGGTGAAAAGTATGAAAGAAAAAGTTCGGAATACAAAATTGCGCTTATGTTTCGGAAATGAAGTGGTAGTGCGACCTTCTGACCAGATGGGAGGAAGCGCCGATGCCAACAAACTGCAAGTAATTACTTATGTACACAAAAAAATAAACACGCGAAGTGAACTGTTTGATAATCTAAATATAACAAAACTGTATCGTTCTAGAGCCCATTGAAGATGCCTTAGAGTAAGAAAAAGGCGAAACGCGTCTGGGAAAAACAAGTTACAGCAAAAAAGGTGGTTTTATTTACAAAACAAATATTTCTGTATTTGTGGGCTTACTGCGGAGGATGACCATGCAAACAAACTTGTTATTCATTTTCTTTTTTTCGTAGAGTATTATCAATCAGGGCAGAGCTACAGCCATTGGTGGAAGCAATTTGTATGATGGTTTGTAGTTGTGTTTGAAAGGCTGATTTGGGTAATGGAACAGACATGAGGCGATGCACCATTGAATGGAAAGCTGCACGTTTGTGGCTGTGTGGATGCTGGGAGCTTGCTGGGATTAATGTATCAGTAGCTCGTATGTTTCTTCTGTCACTCGAAGATAGTCTGAGGAGACAAAAGCCGGTTCTTGAGAAAATGAATAGAATTTGGCACAACATTAGGAAGTGTTTTCCTCTTTAATATTATTATCACGTTCTGCCAGGCACCGGCGGAAAATTCAGTAAATGTTATAATGTGTTCTACCAAGTACAGTTAATCGTCATTTACACGAAATTATTGAAACAGAAGCTATCGCCCACGCAACATATTTGATTTAACAGAGAGTTACATCGGAAAATTGCTCCTAAATACGTCAACATTAAATCAAAGTGTACTTCGTCAGTTGCAATGAAAGCTATCAAGGCCAGCTAGAGAAAGCGGATAAGAGAAAAAAAAAGTGAAATTGGCACAGAAACCGTGATACGTTCTAACTTAAACTTGTATGCTAAACTTTGACTAAACAGAATCTAGTCTTAACTGAACTGTAAATGGTCTGAATACAACCTGTCTTTATATTAAATGCGCAACTGAAGTAAAACTATCATCTGGCCCTAATCAAAATTTCCACTTACCTCGCGTTTTGACAGACTCCGCAGAGGCAAAGATTGTGCCATGACAATACCAAAGACTGTTTAAACAGTAACGTAACTTGCTCTCTCTCTCTCTCTCTCTCTCTCTCTCTCTGACATGCACATCGATAACGTACTAAAATAAAAAAAATGACATGATTACCTTAAGTATGGCTACGAACGATGGAGATTTTGACGAGATTAGTAACCTGAGTTTTTCATTCATGTCACGTGTTTCCTCGCCACTTGTCTATAAGTATTCAAAGTGAGTTGTATATTTCTAAAGACGAGTATATATTTGGTACAATGTGGTCTGCTGTATTTTCTTCCACGAAATCAAAAAATTCATTCGTGAAAGTGGTTGTTCTGGATTAGCGCGGACTATGTTACTCTGCATCATAGATAATTGTTGAAAGATTACTTTCAGTATTGCGTAATAAACGGATAAAGGGAGTGGAAGTGCTTTCCCTCAGTTGACAATTGGACATATTCAGTCATCTTGGAGTCTCTGTCCACAACGTCTCTGTCGCAAATTATAAGCTTGTTTGCTAGCCACATCCGTGGTCTAGAGGAAAGCGTCACAGGCTACTAACATAAGGTCCCGGGTTAGACTGCCAGTGACCAGCACAGATGTTTATGCGGAAAGGTCTACAACGAAATCTACTCAGCCTTGTGAGGTTAAATACGACAAAATTCAGGAAGAGAACTAACACGCAAGTCGCTGAAGTGGCGCCAATGATACAATGCATGCTGCAGCACACTTCAGCAATTTGTATTTATCATTAAAATAATTACACACTCTCACTTTCCGTGAACTACGGGACCTTTTTACATGCTGATTAAATGCAAATTTGAGCTGTTGCGTATTTTTATCAAATTAAGTATAAGGACTGAAATAACAGAACTCATACAATCCTACTCGTCGTATGAAAATAGGTAGAAGTATTGTTAGTTTAGCCTTTTGCCGTTTCTCGGTACCAACTGGAGTAAAAAAGGGATTTGCCATAATATTTCCAATGTTGTGTGGTGCGTGCCCTCGTAGTACTGTTTCGTCAATTGGTATTACATCTTCCACATGCACGACTGTTGTATACCATTATATGAACGTTCATTTCTGTGACAAGCGTGACCGCGGAGAACCAAACAAGATTTTATTACATCTACTGCAGAATCAAGTATTGAGCTCAGTGCTTTACGGTCAAAGACTTGGACCCCAAAACAAGCGAAGCAACTGCGTGTCAATATGAAATTACTCGTCACCGATGAAAGCAGTAAGAAAGTCAGATCTCTCTGTTTCTGAGAGTCATTCCTCACAAGGAACGTACGAGTATTCTCCGCTATCTACAATGAAGAAGATTTAAAAATACCTTAGTGGCAGTATGTAGCATAGCTCTCAACGTCTGTATAAATAAATCTGTTCCTAGTGCCAGAAACAGCCATCGACTCAATTCAGTGATAATTCTAGTAATTGAGGAATGTAGATCTGTTGACATTAAATGGACTATTCGAACATATTTGCCATCCACAGCTTTGAGAACACCAGGAAAATTAATCTCTGTTCACTATTTTATTTGACATCCACTTATTCACAAACGGAGACAGAATCAATGTCACTTCAAATATATTAAAAAAAAAACAAAAACAGCTGTTTCGGACTTTTCTCTAAATGTCTAGTCTGTAACGTACTGAACGTAAATAAGTAGGTGACAACATTTTACTCAATAGCATTTGTGAGTCAAATGTGAGTGCTTCGTGGTGAGATCTAAATATGATCATGAAAAATATGGATAATGCGAGCAGCTCCTTATAATGCTCAGACGTTATTATACCTCATGTAAAAATATGACTTCTTAAACAAATAAATATGACAAAATCGTTGCAGAATTAAAACTCGCACGAAATGAAGAGTGGGAGATCTGTTTCTTTCAGACAAAAGCGATTTTTAATTAAAAAACTAAATTTAGAAGCGTTCTCACATTTGCATAAAACGATATTTAAAGCAACGAAGTCGGAAGTGCAACTGTTCTCATTCCTAGCAGCACCAGCATACAGCTTGAAGATGCTAAAAAGTCAACATTAGCTACATCAGACAGTAATTTGCCGTGATAGAAAGAACCGTACTGCTCTCAGTGATTTGTGGATTTCAGCAGACGATGGCTTATCAAAAGCTCAATTACAAGCAAAATTTATTTCCTTATCTTTCCCTAATGATGCTTATATAACTTCAGGGACGTACACTTCTTTCTACTACGACTTATGCTCCATATGTACAGAGAAACTCCTTCTTTTGGCAGTAAGAGGACACTGCTGCTGCTGAAGTCCGCGTCATTTACGACGTCGGCCGAGTTTAGGTTCGTTCTGCGCATCTGACGTCACAAAACACAGTGAGCCAATGAACAGAGAACGACGCTGCCAGAGCTCGACTGCAGTGCAGAGCACAGACGAGTGTCTTCATTTCTAGAAACGTTCAGTCATAAATAAAGTAATTGAACAAAAGCAATGTATTGATGGCAGACTTTCTTTTATAGAAAGTTTGGAAAAAGCATTCTTTATACCAGTTGCTTCATATTCTATTAATTAATTAAACCAAACATGCAATAAGCCTCCTAATTGAGGCGATAGCAAGGAAAGGTGCTTCTATCATTCTCACTAACCGCTTTTTCGCAATAAAGAACAACGGTAATTGTTTATTTCCTATTGTACTTCGACGAAACGTGAGTAATTCATAGTCATACCAACAGTGTTTGTCGGTATTTTACGTGATATATTTAAGTCCTCAGGGAGACCTATTGAGTGACGAGCTGCGTTAGTGTAATGGTTAAAGTGAATGGCTGCTAAGTGAAAATTCGTTTGAATGTAATTTTTCGAAATTTCTAGTGGCAACTAAAATCGACCATACGGAAAGTATATGCTATGGACATTTACCTCTGCAAACTCTTCAAAATTTCGTGCAATGATTTACTACATCTAATGCTGCACAATAACTGGGTTGAACATCGAAACAAAATTAAGTCATTTATGGGGGAAGGTATCAGTCAAGAAGATGTGTAAAAATCAAATTTTTGGGCCAAATAGTTTTCGTGAAATCGAATGATAAAGTGTGTCAAAGCAGTCGAAACATCATGTGTCTGCATAGGCGAGCAGTGCAGTGATGGAAAAATAGCGCACAGCGCGAAATGCGGGGCGGTCGTCTCTGTAGCAGCGAAAGGGTTAATGCGGCCGTGGTGGCTTTACTTCATAAACTGCGCGCACCCCCCCTAAACGTAAATTAGCGAACTATACTATGGCGCTGCTTCTCTTGGCGCGTACAACTGTCAACGCAGCAATCTCCCGCGTCTGGGCGGGCATGCGCGAACCGCCAACATAAAAGAATTGAACTATAGTAGTATGCAGGCCGCGCAGCACTCTAGAAGTCCTGGTTTGAGAGACCAACAAGTGCTCCAATACAGAGCGCTGCATAAAGACGCCTGCAACCTACAGCAGTCCGATTTGGAGTCCTATAATGGACCACCGAGCCGGCCAGAGTGGCCGAGCGGTTCTAGGCGCTACAGTCTGGAACCGCGCGACCGCTACGGTCGCAGGTTCGAATCCTGCCTCGGGCATGGATGTGTGTGATGTCCTTAGGTTACTTAGGTTTAAGTAGTTCTAAGTTCTAGGGGACTGATGACCACAGCAGTTAAGTCCCATAGTGCTCAGAGCCATTTGAACCATTTGGACCACCGAACAACACACGTTATATTGAGCTTCTAAGAAGAAACTCGTAAAACCTTATTCAACGAAGTGTATGGTAGTCAGAGTTTTCAAGCTTTTATTGCGTGAATAACACCCTTTACTGTGCATATATACGTTCGCTAAGAGCTCCATATGTTCTATGTATGAACATAACAGGAATTTATGCTCGGAAATTTATACTGCAGCCTACAGTCTCTAAGAAACGTTTTCTACAAGAGTCTCAGAAACAATGCTAAGCATAGAGAAAACCACACAGATCTCAGATCGACTTTATGGCTTGATGGTTCCTAAATTCAATTTGTACAGGACCTGCGATTTCCTTCTAGCGTCTAACATGAATTTCACTTATTGCATACCTCTATTCACATCGAAAATGTCGAGTCGCACCTGAAAAAGGCATTCGATCAGTGCTATAATCAGGACTAAAGAAAATGCCTTAGTTAGGAACATTCACCTAACTTTGATACCCGTTTGCAAAATTCGTCAAGCAAATCGACGCACAACACACTAGATGAAGAGTCAGCCACAGACATACTTGTGTTCCCCAGGGAAGTGTATGAGGCCACAGCACTTCTTTCTGGTTTTATGTTAATGGCTTACATGATAATATTAATTTCATCGCAGCGTTCTATGTTAATAAAAGCAAGAGTCTTATACAACAAATATTGTAGTTACGTGCAGGTCGAGCTCAATGGCATGTTGATTTTATTGAAAGAAACGGAAAGTTGTGCTGATGAAATGTTAATGACATTGAAGAATATTTAAAATTCGTTTAATTTAAAACAGCCCTTCATATCAAAAATTTCTGTTTTATTTTATTTCCGTTTAGAAATATATAGCCATCATCAGCCAGGTCTGTCTTGCTAAACAAGTATATCAAACATAAAAGTGTGCGGTCACCGTCAGAATACTGGCCGTATACTATGATTAGTTTCTGTTTATGATACGGTTTTATAATGAAATACATCTTTTGACGTTGCTTATCACCGCTATAAGCTAGTTTAGTTAGAAAGACGTATCTGATTTTTATTTATTTATTTATTGTTCCGTGGGACCAAATTAAGGAGAAGTCTCCATGGTCATGGAGCGAGTCAATACATGAAATTATAACACGATATTAGAAACAGATAAAATGAAATATAAAAAAAAAACATATTCAGGTGACAAGTCGTAAGTTTAAATGAAGACAATCAACAATGTAACACTGGAATTTGCTTAATTTTTTAGCTCTTCCAGGAGCTCCTCGACAGAATAGAAGGAGTGAGCCATGAGGAAACTCTTTAGTTTAGACTTAAAAGAGTTTGGGCTACTGCTAAGATTTTTGAGTTCTTGTGGTAGCTTATTGAAAACGGATGCAGCAGAATACTGCACTCCTTTCTGCACAAGAGTCAAGGAAGTGCATTCTACATGCAGATTTGATTTCTGCCTAGTACTAACTGAGTGAAAGCTGCTAACTCTTGGGAATAGGCTAATATTGCTAACAACAAACGACATTAAAGAAAATATATACTGTGAGGGCAATGTCAGAATTCCCAGATTTTTGAATAGGGGTCGACAAGAGGTTCTCGAACTTACACCACATATAGCTCGAACAGCCCGTTTTTGAGCCAAAAATACCCTTTTTGAATCAGAAGAATTACCCCAAAAAATAATACCATACGACATAAGCGTATGAAAATATGCGAAGTAGACTACTTTTCGTGTTGAAGTGTCACTTATTTCAGATACTGTTCTAATGGTAAATAAAGAAGCATTTAGCTTCTGAACAAGATCTTGGACATGGGCTTTCCACAACAGCTTACTATCTATCCGAACGCCTAGGAATTTGAACTGTTCCGTCTCGCTTATAATATGCCCATTCTGTCTGATCAAAATATCGGTTCGTGTTGAATTGTGAGTTAGAAACTGTAAAAACTGAGTCTTACTGTGATTTAGCATTAAATTATTTTCCAAAAGCCACGAACTTATTTCATGAACTACATTATTTGTTACTGTTTCAATATTACACACAAGATCCTTCACTATCAAGCTGGTGTCATCAGCAAACAGAAATATTTTTGAATCACCTGTAATACTAGAAGCCATATCATTTATATAAATAAGAAACAGCAGTGGCCCCAGCACCGACCCTTGGGGAACGCCTCACTTAACAGTGCCCCATTGGGACTGAACGTCACTACCACTCTCAATATTGCGGAGAATTACCCTCTGCTTTCTGTTCTTAAAGTAAGAGGCGAACCAATTGTAAGCTATTCCCCTTACTTCATAATGGTCCAACTTCTGCAGTAATATTTTGTGGTCAACACAGTCAAAATCCTTCGTTAAATCAAAGAAAACACCTAGCGTTCGCAACCTTTTATTTAATCCATCCAAAACCTCACAGAGAAAAGAGAATATAGCATTTTCAGTTGTTAAACCATTTCTAAAACCAAACTGAACATTTGACAGCAAATTATGTGAATTTAAATGCTCCAGTAACCTTGTATATACAACCTTCTCGATAACTTTAGCAAACACCGATGGCATAGAAATAGGTCTAAAATTGTCAACATTATCAATGTCTCCCTTTTTATAAAGTGGCTTCACTACCGAGTACTTTAATCGGTCAGGAAACCGACCACTCCTAAAGGAAAAGTTACAGATATGGCTGAGAACTGGGCTAACATACATAGAACAATACTTCAGTATTCTGCTAGATACCCCGTCATATCCATGAGCGTTCTTGGTCTTTAGTGTATTAATTATTAACTCAGTTTCCCTCTTGTCAGTATCATGGAGGAGCATTTCAGGTAACAGTCTCGGAACACTTTTTTCTAAGAGCGCTATATGATTCCCTGTTGGGACTAGGTTTCAATTTAGTTCACCTAGTTTAGATCGTGATCATATAGAACGAAACAGGTATTTTCGATGGATGACTCTTCTATACTCCACAAGTTATACAGTTATGCACTTTACGAACGTAAAACGTTTGGCTACATTGATGAGTTACAAATTGATTCGATCAACACATGAAAATATCTTGGATTAACATTTCATAAAGCTACCAAGTTGAACGATCAAATAGGCTCCATCGTTGTAAACGAAATGACATGATTCATTTCATCGGTAGGGTACTGGTAAACTGCAGTTTGTCTATGAAACGGAATATTTACAAAAGCTTGTATGGTCAGTCAAGTGGGATCCATAAAAATTAAAACCAACGGGGATCATGGAGCGTACACAAAGAACAGACTACATTGTCGCAGGATTATTGGAATGCCTGGACAGCGTAACGGAAAGTCTGAGAAAGCCCAGCTCTTAAACGTTGGTGACAGTAGACTTGTGTCTCGGAAAAACTACACAGGAAAAAAAAAAGAACGCGGATTTTCATGACGCTACATGTGTATGATCTACGACTCCTGCACGTTCTCCCCCCCCCCTCCCCCACATGGTGGGCAAAGATATGATTAGTATTTTAGTGTGATTTAAAGAGACAGGATGGAGATGTGCTTTCCGACATCTTACTGCATTAATCTGTTTTCAGAGAGCCTTCCCATTCCTACCTGTGGACTGAATTTGAGACAGCAAGGGTTTCGACGCATCTCGACCAAAGTATCACCTCAGAAACTTGTATACAAAAAATATTATTCCATAAACCTTTTTTGATGCGGATTATTTAGAAGCAAATTTGGAAATACAGCTGTAAGAAATGTAAACGGATACCCTAAGACCGTTATTATTTCACGAAGTGTAGACGTGAGAGAAGGCAGCATCTGTTCTGTGGTATTGTCAAGCTCGCTAGTTTTTATTCGATGAACGTGAAATGACGAGACTGGCTTCGGCAGCTGTGCAGCGGCCAGTGCAATCAAGACTCGATTACGACTCAGAGGAACGGCCGATATCCGAAACAGAAAAATGGAAGCGTTGTAGCAAGTCCATGTGTTGCTACAGTGGTGTGTGTTTGTGTTGTGTGTGTGTGTGAGTGTGTGTGTGTGTGTGTGCGTGTGCGTGCGTAAGGGCGCGCGCACACCGGGGAGAGAGAGAGAGAGAGAGAGAGAGAGAGAGAGAGAGAGAGAGAGAAAGGGGCGGGGCACACATGCGTACGAAAATGCGGAAATAAAGTTGCGCGTTAGCTCTACGAGAGAAACTGTACTAGAAATACGTATGTAATTGCAGAATAATTCTGACTCTGGGAGGTGAAAAAACTTTTTCAATTAACGTTGCAAGCACTCTCGTGAAGACAGAGCGGATTTGACAAGCAGAATCGGTAGCAGTAATTTCACCGGAGTTCGGCGTAGCCTTATCTGGAACGGAGGAATGCAATTACCATGCGACTGTATTGATCAATGGCGCTCTGTCGAAATTCAGATTGTCTTATAAGTTTTGACGGGAGCGAACGCAGAGAACTCGGCCGCCGGTGTTACTCCATGACGAACAAATTTCTCTTGCGTGAGTGAGTGTGCGCGTGTGTTAGAGACATTGTTTTTCGTTTTCCGCACCAATCTGATGCAAGAAAATTACAACGTACCTTCCATTCATGTGTTGAACTGTGAATTACGGTTTTTATCTGGAAGCACGGAACAGTAATTATCGGTTGACGAAGTGTACAGAACTACATATTCTGTGATGGAATATTAAATAACGGAACGTACAAACATTAACTTTTATGGCATATCGCGCCTATTTCGATCAGATCACAGAAGATATTACACGTATGCCGCGGATGACTCTGCAGCTAGGATGATGCTTGTGGAGGGCCTAGAGTTTGTTGTAGTGTGGCACAAAATCATTCAATATATCAATGCATCCAAATCTCTGAAGTGCAGATGATGATAATTGTGGTGTCACCGCCAGACACCACACTTGCTAGGTGGTAGCTTAAATCGGCCGCGGTCCATTAGTACATGTCGGACCCGCGTGTCGTCGCCATCAGTACTTGCAGACCTAGCGCCACCACATGGCAGGTCTAGAAAGACGGACTAGCACTCGCCCCAGTTGTACGGACGACATTGCTAGCGACTAGACGTACGAGGCCTTCCTCTCATTTGCCGAGAGACAGTTAGAATAGCCTTCAGCTAAGTCCATAGCTACGACCTAGCAAGGCGCAGTTAACCATATCTGGAGAGAGTCTTACTTGTATTCACCATGGAGATGTACCACACAGGAGAATAAAGTTGAGTATACGAGAAGCTCCGTTCTTTTCTTTATAGCATTTATGAAGTATCCTGTTTCAGACTTAACGCAGGACGGCGTGAGTTGACGCGTGCTCTATTCGGCCCCTTCTAAATAACACTGTGTCGGCACTTCTGTCGACACATAACAATAATCACGATGAGAATGGTGTGGCATAACAATTACTTCACTGATTTTGATGCCGTGATTTGGTCGCTGAGAGGAGTTTATCATTCGTTCCGTCATGAGGAATTACTATTTGCCGCAGCTGCTGTTTGGTAAGATTAAATTTTTCTAGGTGTTTCCATGAGCTGAACTTAAATTCTTCGTGCTAAAAATCGTAAATCTCTGTATCATAAACGTCAGCTTTCGGTATTTCTTTTCCAACTTCATTTCAGCTACAGTATTTTTCTCGTATTCTTTTTACTACGTTAAAACGACTGCGTTGAGACACTGCGGAAACCGCCTAGACTCTTGCTATCAAAGGACTTTCGGCTCCTGTGCTAAGAGAATGCTACCAGCAACTAGAAGTGCCGAGCAGCTTTTTAAGCCAAAAATAAAATTTCAACGTTATCGCAGCAGCTCATCCTGCAGTATTTTCCTACTAAGTAATCTACAAAAGGAGTAAAAGAGAAGTATTTTGAGGGCAGAGAAAAGCTGAAAACAGGTTTTACTGAATCAACCGCACCATCTGACGCTTCTTGAGTGATGACGCTCGGCCAACTCCCTCAAACAAGGGTCCAGCCACATGAAAGTGACCGTCGCCTATGTTCGACGTCAGCGTGCAATGACCACTCACAGAAGGCAGGTGGCAGCACTAGCAGTGGAGGGCATATGAAGCACGTCCGGGGACACTGAAAATACACAACCGGCCATTAAAATTGCTACACCAAGAAGAAATGCAGATGATAAACGGGTATTCATTGGACAAATATATTACACTAGAACTGACATGCGATTACATTTTCACGCAATTTGGGTGCATAGATCCTCAGAAATCAGTACCCAGAAAAACCACCTCTGGCCGTAATATCGGCCTTGATACGCCTGGGCATTGAGTCAAACAGAGCTTGGATGGGGTGTACAGGTGCAGCTGCCCATGCAGCTTCAACACGATACCACAGTTCATCAAGAGTAGTGACTGGCGTATTGTGACGAGCTAGTTGCTCGGCCACCATTGACCAAACGTTTTCGATTGGTGAGAGATCTGGAGAATGTGCTGGCCAGGGCAGCAGTCGAACATTTTCTGTATCCAGAAAGGCCCGTACAGGACCTGCAACATGCGGTCGTCATTATCCTGCTGAAATGTAGGGTTTCGCAGGGATCGAATGTAGGGTACAGACACAGGTCGTAACACATCTGAAATGTAACGCCAAGTGTTCAAAGTGCCGTCAGTGCGAACAAGAGGTGACCGAGACGTGTAACCAATGGCACCCCATACTATCATGCCGGGTGATACGCCAGTATGGCGATGACGAAAACGCGCTTCCAATGTGCTTTCACCGCGATGTCGCCAAACACGGATGAGACCATCAAGATGCTGTAAACAGAACCTGGGTTCATCCGAAAAAATGACGTTTTGCCATTCGTGTACCCAGGTTCGTCATTGAGTACACCATCGCAGGCGCTCCTGTCTGTGATGCAGCGTCAAGGGTAGCCGCAGCCATGGTCTCCGAGCTGATAGTCCATGCTTCTGCAAACGTCGTCGGACTGTTCGTGCAGATGGTTGTTGTCTTGCAAACGTCCCCATCTGTTGGGTCAGGGATCGAGACGTGGCTGCACGATCCGCTACAGCCATGCGGATAAGATGCCTGTCATTTCGATTGCTATTGATGTTGGGATCCAGCACGGCGTTCCGTATTACACTCCTGAACCCATCGATTCCATATTCTGCTAACAGTCATTTGATCTCGACCAAAGCGAGCAGCCGTGTCACGATACGATAAACCGCAATCGTGATAGGCGACAATCCGACCTTTATCAAAGTCGGAAACGTGAAGGTACGCATTTCTCCTCCTTACACGAGGCATCACAACAACGTTTCACCAGGCAATGCCGGTCAACTGCTGTTTGTGTATGAGAAATCGGTTGGAAACTTTCGTCATGTCAGCACGTTGTAGGTGTCGCCACCAGCGCCAACCTAGTCTGAATGCTCTGAAAAGCTAATGATTTGCATATCACAGCATCTTCTTCCTGTCGGTTAAATTTCGCGTCTGTAGCACGTCATCTTCGTGGTGTAGCAATTTTAATGGCCAGTAATATAGTTCAGTCGCCGTCGTAATGCGGAAAATATTTATCTGACGTCTAAAAGGCCGTGATCATTGGCTTTCGGGTCATGGGTGGAAGCATTTCTGAAACGCCTCAATGTATAAAGTATTCTAGCGACGCCGTGGTTAGAATAAATACACTGTGAATCGCAAAATAGTCGTATCCAAAACCAGCGCTTAGGCCACTGTGGTGTTCCTCGGGCCATAGATGACGGGGGTGAACGACGGCTGGGAGATTGGTACAGCCGAATAGACGCGCAGCTGTTGAGCAACTCATCACCCAGAGGCACTAAGGGGTTACCAACAGTCCTCAACGACCGTTCACCGAACGTTGTTGCGCATGGACCTTTGCAGCAGGGGCCCGGTTCACGCATCCATGTTGACTGCTGTTCATCGGCGAAGAAGGCTGTAATTTGCACGCCAGTTCCGCTATTGGACGTCTACTGAATGGTGACAGGTGGCCTTATGCTCTACCGGACAGGTGGTCTTTGGCGTGAACAGCGTGAAACAACTGAAAATAAACACAGGAGAAACCGTTATGGTCTGGTTATGTGTTCGTGGCATTATATATAATTATATTTCATTCACATTCTAGCGTAACCTACCAACAGAAAAAATGCGTAACCTATCAATAATAAAATGTGACTAATCTCTTAATAAAAAAATGTGCCTCACTTATAACATTTCAATAATTGACTGTGAATTTAAACTGGTAAATTGTGGACGTCGGCAGCGCTGCGTCATGGAGCTGAAAGATCATACTGAATAAATTGAAAATTCTTACCTCAATAAGGTTGCCGGATAACGCATATATATCTGCTCCTGTATGAAATTTTTCTGGCACAGCACAGTGCAATGCTGGCCGATAGATTTGTCATGTATAAAAGGAAACAACTGATTTTTCTTTACAATATTCGGGATGACCATGGATTGGTGAAATTAGTAAATTCTTTAAATTGATATGAATGATAGTCAAAAGTTAATTTTTTATAAGAAAGATTATTATTAAGAGATTTTTTTAAACATTTACATGGGGCTTTACCTAACAATAGTACATATGCGCGAGGCTGCTTTTACCTTACGCTACAGTGCTCAGGCACCGCCATCGCGCCACACGACCGGCCCAGCCAACTCGATACACCAGACTGGTCGCTACTACACTACAACTGCTACACAGTTCCTACTGCTGACAACACTGCTCTCTGGTCTGAGATTCTCTTATAGCTTACATATAGCAGGCAGCGCGTGAGCAATCCATCGAAATTACATCTGCTCGAGTGCGCTAGCAACAAATTCCTTAATCATGGATCTCTTACAAGCTACGAACGAAAGCCGCGATTAGAGGACAATGAAACATACCAATAATCCCAATGCACATTGGTCATAAAACCAATGGCTCCCCCGATATGATGTATGCACAAGTGCTGTCATGCCAGTGTTACAACACTGTTAATGTCGGTTACGGTTGGATTCTTTTTAAGTGGGTATATTTAAAAGCTTTGGTGTATTCCAGCCCTGTTAATAGGATCTATGAATTCCAGGAACAAATTGTGGATGGTTTAATGCATTCGGAACACGCCTGGGTTTTTTGAATGTGTAAAGTCATAAATGAGGATCTGTGCTGAAGCTTTCCTTCAAATGCGGTGGCCGTGTCAAACATCTGTTGTTATGTGTTTGTCCTCAAGTTGCATATCTGCAATTTGGATCCTCGGGGACTCCGTTGGTGTACACATTCGTAATACATTGTATCGAGGAAACTATCGGTTTCAGGACCTTTGTTGACCATGATTATGTCCTTGCTTCAATGTTCTCCGCTCGCGTCTTCAGTTTGGTCCTATAATACTCATACACCCGTCAGTCCAAAACTGTCAAAACTTAGTTAATAAAAAAAAGAGAAAAGTTAACAAGCTGGTCTTTATGTTTCAGATGTTGTGTGTTGTCTTCTCCTGCTTGACTTCAACGCACAGAACTTTCATACAGCCCTGTAAAACTGCCACGAAAATCCTTCTTTGGGATGCTGTTCAATTCGCTGTTCACATTCGCTTTAATATCGTTTATGTTGTCAAGGTGTTGACCCTTCATGCAAATTTCTGCACATGGTTCATTTTGTGGTAGATTCGGCTTGATAACAATTTTTTCCAGAAAAGAATTGTCCCCCTTTAGCATGTGAACCAAGTCGCGACAGGCGTCCGCGTGGCGCAGTTTTTGTTGGGAACAAACTTTGCTCATACCCTTCCGATCTTCAGAACTCTCTGGAAAATGTCTTGAACACTTGATGTAGAGATGTTGCTCTATTGCAGTTTGTGACACAACGACGCTGACACACTGCGGCCACAAATCCATTACATAACGTTATCTGCTTACGACAGACTGGTCGAACATCTGTTGCTTACAGTTGTTTCTTCAAGCTGCCATCGTAGTTACTACGCTGACGTCGCTTATAGGCGAGGAATAAAATCAGTCTCGGAAATCTTAGATGGACGAACGGTTTTTTCTTGTGCAGTCATCCACAGCAAATATCTGGAAGATGAAAATTTGTGAACTTCGAAGTTGCCGTAGTGATGATTACTAGCAGGTGCTCGTATCTAATACTTACTAACTAGGTAACGTGATATTAACTAACTTCTGACATTTTGGCGCACTACTTACTGCTTCATTTACATTGCTCAATATTTGCAAGCAACTCAAACCATTATAAGAAGTCAGGTGGTGCTACGGTTACACACTGAATTATCTAAAAACGACACGGACAGTTTTCTTTCCCATCATTTCCCCGCCAAATTTTGTTGTCACTTGGATGTTAAATCCTAATCTTCCTTGTGTTCTTCAGTTCATCCCGTTAAACATACCAGTAAAATGCAGTACGCGTACTTTTGTGTAAGAGATAGGAGAAAACGAATCTATGTATGTATAAAGATGAGTTCGTTTACTCTAATTTCAGTCGTTGCCATCTTTATGTACTGTGCAAGTAATCTACATTTTAATTAGAGCCGGCCGGTGTGGCCAAGCGGTTAAAGGCGCTACAGTCTGGAACCGCGTGACCGCTACGGTCGCAGGTTCGAATCCTGCCTCGGGCATGGATGTGTGTGATGTCCTTAGGTTAGTTAGGTTTAAGTAGTTCTAAGTTCTAGGGGACTGATGACCTTAGAAGTTAAGTCCCATAGTGCTCAGAGCCATTTTTTAAAATTAGAGTTGTACACAGTTTAACACAATAAACAGTAGCATAAAAAGCAATGCATCTAATTACTGAGGATAATTTTCAGATATTTGCAAGTAAAAGAAGTTAGGCCGAATTGCTTTGGTTCTCAGAAACAAAGTGAACGACGTTCTTGGTGCAGAAGCCTGGGAAACTTGAGAGCGGGAACGATTTATTTATTTCTCGTTCAGCTACAGGCAAAGCGTGATACACTTACAAACATCAACATAAAAATTTAAATTAACATTAACAATGATTTACAATAAAATTTTCAGGGTTTCCAGCCACAAAAGTGCTTGGTCACTTATCACATGTATGTCCATCAGATTTCCTCCCTTAAGTCCGTGTACGTCGCACTCAACTATATGCTGCATGGTTTGACTCTCTCCGCACTCACAATTGGGGTCCTGGGAGAAACCCCACTTTTTCAACAAATATCCGCACCGACCAACACCTGTTCACAGACGATTTAGAGTTACCCACACTCTACGTTGGAGTTGGAAGCCTGGAACTCGTTGAGATGGGTCCAGGCTTCCAGCGGGAACGATGTCATATAGAGATATACGTATTAAGCAACTATTTGTACTACTCAGATAAGAAATTGTCGAGGAAAAGCTTGAAAGTTCTCTTTAAATAATAAAAATATGACTGATGTACTCTGTTTTGAATAATAAGAAGTGTGCAGAAGTAATAATGAATCGTAATAGATTCCTGAGCTGTCGTAATGTGAAGACAAAGCTGCATTGTAATAATAATTAATTGTCGTGATGAAAAGGGAAGTATTTCATACTGCAAAAGTTATCAATCTGACAGCAAACATTTTGAACAGTGTAAACTGTCTGAAGAATGAACTTTGACATAAAACCTATAATAATTAGTTTTGAAAAACTGATCAGAAAAACTGTCTCTGAATGACATAAGTTGGCCCTGATTGAATAAATAAAAAAAGTAGCGAAATATTTAGTCCTTACCTCTATTCTGCGCAAATCTGGATAGCGCGTTGAGTACTGCTCTGAGTGGTGCGCGGCTATGCTAAAGCTGCAAATTAACGTATCCACACAGATGAGGTGCAATGAGTACTCTGTTAGTTGCAAATCGAAGTATTACCCCAACACACTTGGTTCCTTCTCCATTTAAAAAGAAAAAAAAACCAACCATGGTGAATTAAAAATTTGTAAGAGAAAGGAAGGTAAAAAATGAAATTGGGCATAAATGACAACAATCAGTTTTTTGTGTATTGTGAACGAGTGCTCATGGCTGATTTCAAATTTAATGAACGTCCTAACATCCAAATAATGCACTAGCGATAGTGAAAAAAAGTAACATCAGCGTAATATTTACCTCTGTCATTCCACTTCTGGTATACACTTAGTTCCATTAAACTTATTCCTTCACAAATCAGTTTCCGTTACAATCTTGATATAATCATGTTCATTAAACACATTAGTAAATTGAGACTTTACATTTGAAATATAACATTACAATTGCTTCCTCGCTCCAACACAGCTTAACAGTATCTGACGCTACGCCTCCGCGCACGCCAAAGATAGTAACCTCACCTCTGCGATACAGCTTTACAACATCGCTGCTCGCTCGCAATCAGGTACCAAAATTATACATGACACCGGTCAAGCTTAGTGAACTTAAGGACTTGCTCATGAGTAGATTGGTTTAGTGGCATTGGGAAGCACTGAGTTACTACCCCGAGGAAGGTGTGAGAGAAACCATGACTGCCAGCTTTCTTGAAGGGCTACGTTATTCTGACCTCATTTGCCTATCGATGTACGCAACAAACAATCTCATTACAGGAAGATGATTGCAATTATACGAGTTGTGTATCTGAATATGAAGCAACCGATTGTCTACAAATTATGTGAAATGTGCACGGCCGTAATACGATGACCATATTAAGATTTAAAATCTTTGTAGCTCATGAAATAGTGTAGATAACTGAGGTTTTTAGCTGTCTTCATACCGAATCACTACATCTTTCTTCAAGTGAATGTCCTGTCATGCAAATATTGTACAAGATAGCGGAAATAATTGAAAAAAAATTATTTATTGTATGGCTTTACCAGTGCAAGTGCGGTACTGACATCGTAAATTTACATAACAACATATAAATACAAATATACATATACACACATACATTATAATATAAACAGAACGAACACCAGCCGGCCGTGGTGGCCGAGCGGTTAAAGGCGCTACAGTCTGGAACCCCGCGGCCGCTACGGTCGCAGGTTCGAATCCTGCCTCGGGCATGGATGTGTGTGATGTCCTTAGGTTAGTTAGGTTTAAGTAGTTCTAAGTTCTAGGGGACTGATGACCTTAGAAGTTAAGTGCCATAGTGCTCAGAGCCATTTTTGAACAAACACCAGTCATTATTAAATCTGAGCAAAGTTGAAATGTAATCACAGCTACAATTCGTCAAAAAGTTATGTCCAAATGTGACAGCCATTTAATGGTGGCAGGGCTGGCCTCCACGAAGTGTCTCCAGTCACCACAGAATCTTCGCAGTGGGCAATCTTGCACTAGATGTTGTAATGTTTGTTCATCAGTTTCACTTTCACACACTGGGTTATCATTGGCTCCACATTTGTACAGCATGGATTTAGTTCTCGCGTGTTCAGTTCTCACTCGGTTAAGCTTGCACCAGATTTTACGAGGAAGCTGCATTCCTGGGAGTTGTTGGCTGGGTTCCTCTATATTGTGTCGGTTAATGTCACTATTGTTCCACTTGGTTTTCCAGGATTTGTGGCAGTCATACGTATTTCCTTGGGCAAGTTACCTGTCTTCTCATGCTGGCGCTCTTGATTTAAGGCGATATCGACAGCGGTCATCTAGTACTTGGTGTATCGGTAGTACTCTTGCCTTATCTGCATGATTTATTTTTTGCCCTTCCTGAATTGTTGCCTGCTGTCTACGGATTTCAGGCGGAGTGTACTGTCCCCGTTATTTTCCTCATGGCTTCATTGATCTGGGCGTCAATCTTCTTTACATGGGCACTCCTACTCCACACAGGGGCACAGCACTCTGCCACGGAATAGACGTGTGATATTGCTGCAACACGTACTGTATTTGCATCCGCTCCCCATGTGGTACCTGCTAATCTCTGGATGATGTTACTTCGGATTTTCGATTTCTGGCTAGTTAGTTCCAGATGTTTCTTGAAGGTAAGTGACCTGTCAAGAGTTATGCCTAAATATTTGGGAAATTTATCAGGATGTAATACCGAAGTATAAAATCATATCGAAAAAATTGCAGAGGAAATTAGGATAATAAAACCAAAGTTCCGTGTGCACATTCAAAGGATGAGTAGTAGCAGACTAACCAAAAAAATTGTTCAGTATTTTACAAAATTAAGAAGCAAACCTAAGTAGCTTACGAATGTCCATGAAGACTTAGAAATGAGAACTGATATAAATTTAAAAAAATATCAAGACAGAATAAAATACAGATACTACAAAATTAAGTGGTGCGGAGGTTCACACTACAAAATAGTTTCATGAGAGCGCAAATCGACAGCAGAAGAGAGGAAAGAAAAATATTGAACGGATAAAATATAGTAATGGGGAAAGTGTAAAACTGTTGACCTGTAACAAAAGAAGAAGATCTGGATGTTAGTTAAACACAGTGTTGAATACTGGTGTGCGGGAGACCAGATGTACCTCAGGTTCAACCTGAGTATCGTGCACCAAGGATGTGTCGCACCGTCACCGCCGAGACACGACATATAACGATCGTGCTGGACACAGGATGCGGACGTTCATAGCAGTCCAGAGAACCATTACCCTAGGCCTTCATCTGTTGCTGACACACTGCGACAGCCATTTTTATTTTTGTTTGTACTGGGAGCTGTGATTCTCGCTATTTTCATTCGTTCTCCCACCTTCTGTATTCTGCCCGGAAGCATTGAATTTGTACCATTTTGCGAATGCTGCGTTTTTAGCCAAAGTATTCGCTATCATACACTGACGGAAAAAATGCAACACCCCAAAGGATTGTGCTCACTGGTACCAGGGTGTAATAGGTGCAGGCTGAGGCGTTGTAGTGTTAGTGATTCATTTGTCACGGTCATCGCCTTTCAGATGGCACTCTGTTTTGACTACGTAGGCAGTAACTGTGCTGAGTTTAGAGGTGAACAGTATTTGCAATATTCAGTCTAGGGTTCAGCCATGCTCCACCGGCGAGATCGCATTGTGGGCCTGCGGGAAGCTGGCGGAACGTATCGACGGATTGCTGCAAATGTTGGGCACAACGTAGTGTGTCGTTGCTCTCAAAAGTGGTCTGTGGCACATTCCCACTCCTGTAGATCAGGTTCTGGATGTCCGTGTAATATAGACGCAAGTCAAGATCTATGCATTGCGCGAGCAGCGATGGCCGACCGAACGTCGTCCAACGACGAAATCGGAGCACATGTTGCACCTCCTGTGTTACCAGGGATCAACGGGAACCGTCTTCCTGCGACAGGATTAAGATCTCATGTGCCTCTGGTCAGGCTACTACCGACATTATATACCAACAAGCGCGGCTAACCTGGTATCATGAAAGTGTTGACTGGAATGTCGAATGGCGTTTGTTTGTCTTGACTAATGAGAGTAGATTCTGTCTGCATTCGAACTGTTCCGGCGTAAAAGTTAAGCGCCGGCACCACGGTCAGGAACGGTAGAGCAGAGAGGGCTGTGAACAAGACGTCAGCCAATAGTACGCTGACCGACCCCTCTCTAGGACGACACCGTGACAGCAGTGGCCTCTAGGCGAAGTGAACAGAAGCGCCGCGCAGCCTGGCCGCGCCCAAGTTGAAGCCTAGCCGTTCTACAAGCTCTACAACAGCGGCTTAGGAACTGTATTGTTTCACTTGTATTACGAGTTGTGTATACTGAAGAGATTTTCTTACTTTGTCTGCCGCCCATTGCTTGCTACACACCATTGTATATTCCCCAAGTTTTGTCATTTATCTTTTTGTAATAAAAATTCATTAATACGATTTGCTTGAATTGTCGTCTAGCTTTCCGAGATAGCAGGTTTCCGGGGTCCATTACTTACAACTCGCGGTCACATTTCGTTTGTCTGCAGGCATGGTGTTGGGGTCCATCAGTTACAACTCGCGGTCACATTTCGTTTGTCTGCAGGGTAAAGTAACCAGTGACTGCTATATTGCACGGGATATAACCGCCGTGCTACTGCCACTTTTTCTACAAGAATGTAATGTCCTTCTTCAGCAGGACAATGCGCGTCCATGTACGGCCGTTGACGCAACGAGCTTTTCCTAGCGCACAGAAACTGTTCCGGCCAGCAAGATCACCATATAGCTCACCAATTGAACACCTATGGGACATGATGAAGCGGGAAATTACTCATTCTCCAGGACCTGCAAGACACTTTTTCGAATTGCAACAACTGGAGAAAGATGCTTGCGGCAATCTATCGCAGAATGCGAATCTGCACTTTTATGATCTTTTGCATGCGAGAATACATCCTTGCGTTGCCTCCAGAAGAGGTTACACTATGTATTGATGCCACTGTTTTGGCAACCATTACTGTGACATTTTTACTTTTCATTTGGTCGTAATTTGGTAGCATATACGTACTCCCGCGAAGATGAACTACCTGTCACCTCACTTTTCAATTAAATGACCACGTCCTTGGAGGTTTTGATTTTTTTTCCCGATAATATATTTATGCGATCCAATTTTTCACTTCTTCTGACATCACATCTCCAGTGTTTCCGACAATCGTAACTACATTTAACGACGATTTCACTGCAAAAGCAAAAGAATTGCAGTATAAAAACGAAAAGTAATAATTTCAAAGGAGAGCAATAGAACAATTCAAAAGAAGAAGCATAAGTAGGTATTAGGCAGCAAGTGTGACGTAAATATGGTGATTATAAAATCAAAAATAAATTCTTGCTATTCTGGTGTTAGACAGGCGTAGATATTTTGCTCTTATGACACAAGTTATACAGTGTAGTGTTGTCTAAAACATACACACAATAAGCAGGAACTAAGTACACTATGCTACACAAATACTTACTTGCTACCACTAGCGTAACACAATTGCTGCCTGCGACTGTTAATACCCACTGTCCATTGTCAGGAGCCGAGGTAAACAGCTACTCGAACAATTACAGTCCCTACGGGCAATGCCGTTGAAACAAACAGGATTGAATATTAGGACTACTCGACAGTTATTGTTACAACGTGAAATTACCAGCCTTTGCTGCAGCATACGTTTACGACACAGCAAAGAAGATATCTTTACCGTTGCTTGTGGTAGTTTTAGTAAATAATGATGACGAGCATCGAATATTCTAAAATTCCTCTGTAGGTTTCATAATTCCTTTATATTACTGTTTCTCATTAGAAGACTGTCTTGCAACCATTGCTGGTGACGCATTATCCATAAACAGCAGCACATTAAATATTTGAAACAACGACTTCTGAAAAACATGATGTACTTCCTTTTTCGTATTACTTGCCTATGTGTGGATCTCCCTCTTTATTTTAGAATCTAAAATAATTTTAAAGGTTGGGTTTTCCAGGGTGGTCTGTTGTTAGGCACTTAATGACTTGACACGCTGTCATATTTTTGTCATACCGCGCATTCTTTATTTGTTCCATGTACTGACATTACACGTTTTGCCACTTCACTGTCACCTGGTCTCATACGTTTTCATTCTCAAAATGAGCTAGGGAAAAGCAACACGAAGAACAACTGAGAAGTGGTACTAATGTAACATATTTAGATATGTGTGAGAGTCTCACTTATTTCCAACTTGTATTTCTGAACGGAAACTTGCGATGCCTGGTAATAGTGAAGTGGGAGAAAGTGTGGAAACTACTGTGAATAATTACAAGCGCCGAAACATCCCAAATGCGGACGAGATGATAAAAAAACATGACCTGCTGTCGATTATCTGGAGAACCTGCTCATTCCCTACATCAGTCCACTTACTTTTCGACATGCTTCTGTTACATCTCATTCAAACGCTTCGATTTTTTCCGGTTTTCCAACAGCCATGATTCACTACAATAAAGTACTTGCTCCAAACATACTTTCACAGAAATTTCTGCTTCAAATTAAGGCCAATGTTTAGTACTAGTAGACTTCTTTTGACTAGGAATGTCCTCTTTGCCTACGCTAGTCTGCTTTTTACTTCCTCCTTGCTTCGTCCGCCAGGAGTTCTTTTGCTTCCAAGGTAGCAGAATTCGTTCTTTTCGTCTAATTCGCGGTCCTCAGTTTTGATGCTAAGCATAGCGCTAATATCATTTCTGCTATTCCTCATAATTTTCGTGTTTCTTCAGTTCATTCTAACTCCATATTCTCTGCTCAGTTGACTGTTCGTTTCATTGAATAGGTCCTGTAATTCTTCCTCGCATTCACTGAAGACCATAGTGTCATCAGCGAATCTTATCATTGATATTCCTTCACCCTGAATGTCAACTCCACTCCTTTAGGTTCCTTTCGTAGTATGCTGATGCATTAGCTCCATACTTAACAATCATATACAACCATTCGCTCGACGAAAGATCCGTACCCAAAGACTGGAAAGTTGCACAGGTCACACCAATATTCAAGAAAGGTAGTAGGAGTAATCCACTAAATTACAGGCCCATATCGTTAACGTTGATATGCAGCAGGATTTTGGAACATATATTGTGTTCAAACATTATGAATTACATCGAAGAAAACTGTCTATTGACACACAGTCAACATGGGTTTAGAAAACATCGTTCCTGCTTAACACAACTAGCTCTTTATTCAGATGAAGTGTTGAGTGCTATTAACAAGGGATTTCAGATCGATTCCGTATTTCTGGACTTCCGGAAGGCTTTCGACACTGTACCACACAAGCGGCTTGTAGTGAAATGCGTGCTAATGGAATATCGTCTCAGTTATGTGACTGAATTTGTGATTTCCTGTCAGAGACGTCACAGTTCGTAGTAACTGACGGAAAGTCATCAAGTAAAACAGCAGTGATTTCTGGCGTTCCCCAAGGTAATGTTATAGGCCCTTTGCAGTTCCTTATCTATATAAACGATTTGGGAGACAATCTGAGCAGCCGTCTTAGGTTGTTTGCAGATGACGCTGTCGTTTATCGACTAATAAAGTCAACAGAAGATCAAAACAAATTGCAAAACGATTTAGAAAAGATATCTGAATGGTGCGAAAATTGGAAGTTGACCCTAAATAACAAAAAATGTGAGGTCATCCACATGAGTGCTAAAAGGAATTCGTTAAACTTCGGTTACGCGATAAATATGTCTAATCTAAAAGCAGTAAATTCAACTAAATACTTAGGTATTACAATTACGAACAACTTAAATTGGAAGGAAGACATGGAAAAAGTTATGGGGAAGGCTAACCAAAGACTGCGTTTTATTGGCAGGGCGCTTAGAAAATGTAACAGATCTACTAAGGAAACTGCCTACACTACGCTTGTCCGTCCTCTTTTAGAATAATGTTGCGCGGTGTGGGATCCTTATCAGATAGGACTGACGGGGTATATCGAAAAAGTTCAAAGAAAGGCAGCACGTTTTGTATTATCGCGAAATATAGGAGAGAGTGTCAGAGAAATGATACAGGGTTTTGGCTGGACATCATTAAAAGAAAGGCGTTTTTCGTTGCGACGGAATCTTCTCACGAAATTCTAATCACCGACTTCATCCTCAGAATGCGAAAATACGTATTTTGTTGACATCGATCTACATAGGGAGGAACGATCACCACCATAAAATAAGGAAAATCAGAGCTCGTACGTAAAGATATAGGTGTTCGTTCTTTTCGCTCGCTATACGAGATTGGAATAATACAGAACTGTGATGGTGGTTCGATGAACCCTCTGCCAGGCACTTAAATGTGATTGGCAGAGTATCGATGTAGATGTGGATGTAGATGTAGCCTGTCTTTTACTTCTGTGACTGCTTCTTCGATGTAGATATTGAACAATATAGGCGAAAGGCAAAATCCTTGTCTTACACTGTTCTTAATCCGAGCAGTTCGTTATTAGTCTTTCAGTCTTATTGTTCCCTCTTGATTCTTGAACATATAGTATATCACCAATCTTTCCTTATACTTTACTACTTTTTTCTTAGAATTACGAACATCTTGCACCATGTTATGTTCTCGACCATTCGCTATATTTAAAATTTCGTGTCTCTATCTCACTAAGGAGTTAGTTTACAATGAATTGCAAAATTTGATAGTACATACAAGAAAACGATCTAATAAAAACGTGTTAAAAAGTCGATAGTCGAGGCACACTCCAATGAGCAGCGAACAAAAACAGGCCGAAAAAGTAAGACTCACAGCCAGACAGAACAGAGCACGGTGATACACTGTGGTCGGCTAAACAGTACGACGCAGCGCGATACTCAGATAACTTTTATCTCAACTGACTCAGGCCGTGGAAACCTACGCAATTATATTCTAGCAATCGTGGAATCCCTCGATGATAGAAACACACTCTCTGGTCGCAGAGCCATCCGAGAACAGCTGTGTGAACGTCCTCATCGTTGCAAAATTCCTATTCCCCCGGATGCTCTTTGAACTTGCCGAAATTATGGAAAACCGACTGCGCAAGGTCTGGACTGCATAGCAGTTTCTTCCAAGCTTACCATCGACAATGTTGCGGCAAAGGTTCTGTTGTGCACGTCGTGTGGGTTGCTTCATTTTCGCGCAGCACAGAACTGCGACTGGTGAATTTTCCATACCTCTTGTACTTTATGACGCTCTGCATCGATGTGAGTGTTTATTTATTTTTTGCAAATTTAAATGCCTCTTACCCGGTATTTCAAAACATGTCATACATATTGCATTTTTAATTTCTCATTTTTTTGGTAGTTTTTTGTTTTTTTTTTCTGCAGCACAGAGTAATACTTTTTTAAAATGGCAGTAATTTGAGGTTGAAATATAAATAAAATTTTCATGTTTTAAGAAGAATGTAGAAGGATGATAGGATACACGAGAGACTTGTTAGTACGGCACCGACTGTGACTGGCGACGAATTTCTCGGAATGGCTTCTTCGGGATGTTGAGCGCCAGATAGTTTATAGTTAGTAGCAGAGAAATGGTATTGCTATTTCTATGTATTAACATTAAGTATTCATCCAAGTACAACAATGGGTGCTTTCTTCCCTAGATTGCCAGCAGCTTACACTACATTTACTCTTGTATTCGCTATTCATAACTATTATTTGACTGACATGCACAATTTGTTAGAGCGTTTTGGCACGTTATGTCTGATTCATAATTATAGGTGGCTTATTTACTGTTACTTCTCATCTTCCTCCTCCTCCTGTCCCTCTTTAGTGTCACTGTCGGCACTGTCATTGTGGGTGTTGCTGCCTACCCTCTGGAGATTGTTGTTACATTGCATACGAGCACGTCTTTTGCGTCGTGTCCGCAGATACTCTTAAGACTGTCTGCTAATGCATTTAATTTGTCCCATTGTTCTCGGTCTCTTATTGCTGTGTGTATCTGTATGTCTGTTTCTGAGTAGCCTAAGTGTAGTGTATGTCTGTTGTTCGCGTACCCCGCATGTGAATGTAGGTGTCTCTCTCAGACCCGCGCGGTTTAAGTGCATGGGGTAAGGTCCGTGTCCAGAAATGTACCATACCGCGGCTGGGATCTATAAGTTTCATTCTCAACCGCTCCCTTATGTTAGGGAGGAATTCGTGCAGTCTACGTCCACTACCGCTTACATCCCCGTGTCCTTGCCACGTATCTAAATGCCAAATTTTGATAGCCGAAGTGGGACACTTCTCTGTCCTCGTGACTATTGCTTTGTTATTGACCAGGTTGAGACTGTGTACCCAAGTGCTACTTGCGAAGCTAAGTACTGATTAGAACAGCGCACAGTGATATGTCCGTATCACTGGTAGAAGTAGTCTGTACTATTCTGAGTTTAGCTTGGTTCAAATGGTTCAAATGGCTCTGAGCACTATGGGACTTAACATGTGACGTCATAAGCCCCCTAGAACGTAGAACTACTTAAACCTAACTAACCTAAGGACATCACACACATCCATGCCCGAGGCAGGATTCGAACCTGCGACCGTAGCGGTCACGCGGTTCCAGACTGAAGCGCTTAGAACCGCACGGCCACACCGGGCGGCTTGAGTTTAGCCTCACGAACTGATTCAGTTTATCATCTTTATGTACCCCAGGACAGCGTGTTACATGTGCTCACTTGTTGTTTGTGTTCCCTATTTTAACTGAAGGATTCCTTTGGGATGATGCTTTCAGTAATGTGTATTGTATTTTGGTTTTGGCTATACTGAGTTTGTTGTAGCGACACCGTTGTGTAGTTGTTTAAAGTATTTCACTGGCATTCTCTTCTAGCTGGGCTCTGCTGCTTGTAGTGACTACAACCAACAGGTCATCGGCGTAGGCAACAATTGCTCCTGACTTGTCATCTCCATCTAGAAGTTATATGAAGGTTTCGATTGTTAAGTCCCAAAAGATGGGGCCGCAGATCTACCCTTCAGGACAGCGTTTGGTAATTAAAATAATTACTTTCCGGCTGTCGATCTTCCCGTGAACTACTCGGCTTTTACAGTAGTCTAGGGAGCTGTTGTACAGTGTCTGAGGTACGTAAAGACGTCTTAACAAACGGAACATTGCGGGCCACTAGAGGTTATCGAATGCCCCGGCAGTGTCAATCATTTTTCAGTGGTGTGTTTTTGTGTTGTAGTATTAACTACGTGTAGGGTGTGATTGATGGCATCATCTGTGGATTTGCCGGTTCTCGGACTCTAAATGTATGCTCACGCTCATGAAGTACTTTGATCGAGGGCATAAAATCTACCTTGTATCCCACGAGATAACAGCATAGTTAAACAAACTGGAATGGCTGCAGGGTCTCCATGTATTCGATTAAAGCGCGCAACAACGTCCTGGGCATTGAGATTCCTGACGCTCTTGCTGTGACGTCAGGTACACACGGGTATACACATATTACTGGGAAGGATCAACACTGAAGCTCCAAAGAAACTGGTATCGGCATGTGTATTCAAATACACAGACATGTGAACAGGCAGAATATGACTCGGCGGTCAGCAACGCCTATATAAGACAACAAGTGTTTGGCGCAGGTTTTAGATCGGTTACTGCTATTACAATGAGAGATTATCAAGATTTAAGTGAGTTTGACCGCGGTGTTAAAGTCGGCGCACGAGCGATGGAACACAGCATCTCCGAAGCAGCAATGAAATGAGGATTTTCCCCTACGACCATTTCACGAGTGTACCGTGAATATTAGGAATTCGGAAAAAGATCAAATCTCCGATATCGATGCGGCCGGAAAAAGTTCGTGCAAGAACTGGTCCAATGGCGACTGAAGAGAATCGTTCAACGTGAAAGAAGTGCAACCCTTCCGCAAATTGCTGCAGATTTCAATGCTGAACCATCAAGACGTGTCAGCGTGCGAACCCTTCAACGAAACATCATCGATATGAGCAACCGCAGCCGAAGGTCCACTCGAGTACCCTTGAAGACTGCACGAGACAAGGGTTTACGCCTCGCCTGGGCCCGTCAACACCGACATTGGACTGTTGATGACAGGAAACATGTTGCCTGGCCGGACGAGCCTCGTTTCATATTGCATCGAGCGGATGGACGTGTACTGGTATGGAGACAACCTCATGTATCTGTGGACCCTGCATATCAGCAGGGGTCTGTTCAAGCCGGTGGAGGCTCTGTAATGGTGTTGGGCGTGTACAGTTGGATTGATGTGGGACCCCTGAAACGTCTAGATACGACTCTGACAGGTGACACGTATGCAAGTATCCTGTCTGATCACCTGCATCCATTGTCCATTGTTCATTCCGACGGACTTGGGCAATTCCAGCAGGACAGTGCGACACTCCACACGTCCAAAATTGCTACAGAGTGGCACCAGGAAGGTTCTTCTGAGTCCAAACACTTTCTCTGGCCACCAAACTCCCCAGACACGAACATTATTGAGCATACCTGGGATGCCTTTCAATGTGCTGTCCAGAAGAGACAGCCCTGCAGGCTTCATTGGGTCAAATCCCTCCAGCACTCCTTTAGACATTAGTTGAGCCCATGCATTAGTTGAGAGCATGCCACCTCGTGTTGCGGCACTTCTGTTACCTCGCGAGGGTTCTACACGATGTTAGGCTGGTATACCAGTTTCCTTCGCCCTTCAGTGTATTACCAATTTACAGGGAGAGGGTTCGAACTGATTGGGACAAAGAATGGAATGCTTCAAAGACAGCGGAAGAAAATTACTATGCACAAAAAACACCACTGCTACCAGCCCGACATTTGTATCATGGCATTACGTGTTCACGGAAATTTGCCGTTACCATAGCGCGGTTAAACAACACTGTCGTTATGCACAGCACCTACACCGCATACTTATAATACCATGTTCATTTTGTGACTGGCGAATTGGAAGGCAAAAATCACATATATTTTGGTTGCATCAACCTTTGGGACCTCGCATCGAAGATGCTAAGGAATGTTTTGAGCAAGAGACACCATTTACCAACGCCTCCGTAAACATTATTCACAACGACAGCGTCCGTCAACGTTATTTACAACGACAGACATTACAGTGCATAAAGAACTTTACTCCTTTGTAATGCAAGCAAAAGGAGAGACAGGAACGAACTCACGTAAACTTAACAACCTCGTGTAATTTCAGTTTGTTATTTCAAGGTGCTTTTGTCTTTGTTGTATTGCGTCATCTTTGATGTCTGTTTTTATCAATTTGCATTTTTCAAATAATTTATAGGAATGCAGCCGGGTTACTTCGTCGACAACCACCCATATTTCGACAGGAACACACCCCGCCTTTTTCAAGGCAAAACAGCGGAAACAAAGCGCTTTGCAAGCCACCTCGGTTTTGGGAGAAATTCCGTAAAGATAAAACACACACAAGGCACTCAGTCTCTCTCTCTCTCTCTCTCTCTCACACACACACACAGACTGTGAATACTAGCGCCATCACAAACAAAAGATAACCTACGTCAGAAGTTATCGATAATGAAATTAATAATCTGCCGGCTGCATTCCCGTAAGTCATTTGAAAATTGTATACGCCGGGAGAAACTGAGTTCTCACAACTTGCTTTTTATATCTGTACCACTTGTATGTCATGATTTACTCCGCCGGTACGTTTCATTGGATGCAATGATATAAATAACTTACTTTACGTAATGACATTGTATTAATAATTTCGGATTGGTCTGCGTTGTGAGTCCTGGCAAATGAAGTACGTCAGCGAACATTTCAACTCACTGATTTGTTTGAATGTGACATGGTGGCTGATCCCATACGTGAATGAGTACTGCACAGGATAACGAATCTGTGTGTGCCGGGGTCTAGGGGAAGGAAGACGGCAAAAGCTTGGGGGGCATGCGAGCGAGAAGCCCAAAGCCAAAGACATCCGCAGCGGTGAACCAATCTGCTGCCTTCTCACCAAAGAGCACCGACGACCTCTGATCGGGTCGGGCCCCGGCGCTCTTTTCCCCAGAGGGGAGCCGGGCACGTCGAGCGTGTCCTGCGTCGGGCGAGCTGGATTAAGTAACATCTTGCCATTAAAAAAGGAGCGAAGGAAAGGAAGAGGATGATGCAGAGGCGCGGCCGCGAGGAGGGTGCGCTGGGGGAGGCCCGACAGGCAGAAAGGAGCACAATTAATCTCTTCTGCATTGCCAACCTCGCCCGTACTCGCCGCCGTCCCTGAAATAAATTGCCAAGTAATATTCTCATATAATTTTTTTGCCTCGTCCCTCTTCACTGCGGCTCAGACCCTGGCCGTGCCCTGCGACCTGTGGGGGCGGGGTTCAGGGGCACTGGGGGGAGATGGAGGCGGCGGGGGCGGCCGTAGTGGGTGTTTGTATGGCAACGTGGAGGGCGGAGGGTTGTGTAGTAGAGTGTGAGCAGTGTCGCAACGTCATAAAAAGGGGAACAATGTATTACGTTAACAAAGCTTCTTTGCCTTGAAATGTAATATAGACGGGGCCATATACACCCAGAGGCCAGATTTAGTTGTCTCGTTTCGCTACCGTGTTGTAGAAGGCTGCCTGGGACGAGGGAGTTAGAAACAGCGTTTTACGACAGATCCGATATTAAAACTCGCTCGGCTCTAGAGTAAAGTGAAACTGGATCTGGTTATGAATTTTCAACTTAGACCGGCGTTTAAATATTTCAAAATTGTTTAAATGCGGCCAAACTGGAGAAATTAATATGTCAGAAGAGGATGCCAGGAGGAAGACAATCAAAAAAAGAAAAAAAGTTCATATCCTCAATTTCAGTACAATAATAACGAATAGCGGCTTGTTGTGGTCGTCGTATCACTGAACGGTGCTCTAAAATATACCATTTTTATTATTGCTGTAATCCTACGTAGGTATGTTCTCAACGGTCTATCGCATTAAACCCAAACACATTTAATCGGAGACGTTGTTGGCAAAAATTTCGAATAAAGTTCTTGACTGATTGTTTTCAAATTTTTAAACGACACTTCAAAAGCTTTCAGACTGATACAGGCTATATATATATACACTCCTGGAAATTGAAATAAGAACACCGTGAATTCATTCTCCCAGGAAGGGGAAACTTTATTGACACATTCCTGGGGTCAGATACATCACATGATCACACTGACAGAACCACAGGCAACAGAGCATGCACAATGTCGGCACTAGTACAGTGTATATCCACCTTTCGCAGCAATGCAGGCTGCTATTCTCCCATGGAGACGATCGTAGAGATGCTGGATGTAGTCCTGTGGAACGGCTTGCCATGCCATTTCCACCTGGCGCCTCAGTTGGACCAGCGTTCGTGCTGGACGTGCAGACCGCGTGAGACGACGCTTCATCCAGTCCCAAACATGCTCAATGGGGGACAGATCCGGAGATCTTGCTGGCCAGGGTAGTTGACTTACACCTTCTAGAGCACGTTGGGTGGCAGGGGATACATGCGGACGTGCATTGTCCTGTTGGAACAGCAAGTTCCCTTGCCGGTCTAGGAATGGTAGAACGATGGGTTCGATGACGGTTTGGATGTACCGTGCACTATTCAGTGTCCCCTCGACGATCACCAGTGGTGTACGGCCAGTGTAGGAGATCGCTCCCCACACCATGATGCCGGGTGTTGGCCCTGTGTGCCTCGGTCGTATGCAGTCCTGATTGTGGCGCTCACCTGCACGGCGCCAAACACGCATACGACCATCATTGGCACCAAGGCAGAAGCGACTCTCATCGCTGAAGACGACACGTCTCCATTCGTCCCTCCATTCACGCCTGTCGCGACACCACTGGAGGCGGGCTACACGATGTTGGGGCGTGAGCGGAAGACGGCCTAACGGTGTGCGGGACCGTAGCCCAGCTTCATGGAGACGGTAGCGAATGGTCCTCGCCGATACCCCAGGAGCAACAGTGTCCCTAATTTGCTGGGAAGTGGCGGTGCGGTCCCCTACGGCACTGCGTAGGATACTACGGTCTTGGCGTGCAGCCCGCATCTCGTGGTCGTGCGGTAGCGTTCTCGCTTCCCACGCCCGGGTTCCCGGGTTCGATTCCCGGCGGGGTCAGGGATTTTCTCTGCCTCGTGATGGCTGGGTGTTGTGTGCTGTCCTTAGGTTAGTTAGGTTTAAGTAGTTCTAAGTTCTAGGGGACTTATGACCACAGCAGTTGAGTCCCATAGTGCTCAGAGCCATTTGAACCATCTTGGCGTGCATCCGTGCGTCGCTGCGGTCCGGTCCCAGGTCGACGGGCACGTGCACCTTCCGCCGACTACTGGCGACAACATCGATGTACTGTGGAGACCTCACGCCCCACGTGTTGAGCAATTCGGCGGTACGTCCACCCGGCCTCCCGCATGCCCACTATACGCCCTCGCTCAAAGTCCGTCAACTGCACATACGGTTCACGTCCACGCTGTCGCGGCATGCTACCAGTGTTAAAGACTGCGATGGAGCTCCGTATGCCACGGCAAACTGGCTGACACTGACGGCGGCGGTGCACAAATGCTGCGCACCTAGCGCCATTCGACGGCCAACACCGCGGTTCCTGGTGTGTCCGCTGTGCCGTGCGTGTGATCATTGCTTGTACAGCCCTCTCGCAGTCTCCGGAGCAAGTATGGTGGGTCTGACACACCGGTGTCAATGTGTTCTTTTTTCCATTTCCAGGAGTGTATTTTAAAGAACAATTTACAGGTATTCTGTAAAACCCATCTAGAAGCAATCAAATGCTGTGCTGTGAATATGTACGCTTTCGTTGCGTTTCTTGTTTGTTTTAACTACAAGAGCAGTGCATTTGCTTCAGTAGACACAATGTTTCGCCCGTACATATTGTTCCTGCGTATACACAGAGTTTATTTATTATTTATTTATTTATTTATTTAACCTGATCAGATTAGGGCCATCAGGCCCTTCTCTTACATCAGACCAGTGTTCCACACATGCAGCATTTCACACATCAGAGTTACATCATGACCATAGTTTAAATGAGAAAATTAGCTTACTCTAGTGACAATATGAATAAAGAGTAGTGACTAAGACCTAATAAACTAAATTCGGCAGTATTTTTACAACAGGTGCTATACATACAGATTATGATAAAAGCAATAATAATAACAGTAAAAAAAATCAAATAATAATGACAAACATGAGAAGGATTGGCAATAGAAATGAAGGTTTGTGCAGATGTACATAATATCTTGGTGTGTAAAGTAGATGTTTACTAGTATAACGAGTTTTGGGGAAGGGAGATTTAAGGAGGGGGAAAGAGGGAAACAATGAGGTGAAGTGCATTCATGTACAGAGAAATTAAGTAGATATGTCATTAACTGTTTTTTGGAACCGGACATGTTTTTAAGTTCTCTAACATAACGAGGGAGGTTATTCCTTAGTCGGGTTCCTGCTACTGTAAAGGACTTGGAGAAGGTGACTGAGCGATGCAGTGGAACAGAAAGGATATTATTGTAATGGGAACGTGTGTTTCTGTCATGTTGTTCCGACCTGAGCGTTAGGGACGAGGAGAGATATGGGGGATAGTGTACATTTATAAGGCAGTAGATGACACAGAGTGTATGGAAATCTCTGCGTTTGTCTGTACGCAGCCAGGACAATTTTGCATATGCTGGTGAAATGTGATCAAAAAGTCCAACGTCACAGATATATCGGACGCAGGCATTCATGACCAGTTCTAGACGTCGCGAATTTTCCTGAGAGAGGCCTTGTAGGATAATATCACTGTAGTCAATGGTTGGGAGTATAAGCGTTTGTACTACTTTCTTTTTCAGATCGAAAAGGAAGAGTTTTTTATATTTTTGTAAGATATGAAGAGATGCTGATGCTTTTTTGCACACTGCAGTTACGTGCTCTGTCCAATTTAGGGTTTCATCTATTATTACTCCCAAACTCTTTGCTGAGGGAGAGAAGTTAATATTTGTTCCATTTAGGATAAGAGATGGTACGGATTCCCGATGTTTGGGGCTAATGAGCTTAGAGTGACCAACAAGTACCGCTTGGGTTTTAGATCGGTTTAGTTTAAGACCTATGTCCTGTGCCCATTTTGACAGTGCATCGAGGTCAGTATTGAAATTTTCAATAGCTTTCTTGAGATTGCTTGCTTTCGCACTTAGATACAACTGAAGGTCATCAGCATACATATGATATTTGCAATAGGTCAGAACCGATGACACATCATTGACATACAGAGAGAAGAGTATAGGACCTAATACTGAGCCTTGGGGAACGCCTGACACTACCTGCCGCCATTGTGATTTTATATTCCCAGACAGGACGCGTTGCTGACGAGACGTCATGTATGAGCGAAACCATTGCACTGCACTTGGTGAGAAATTTAGACCTTTAAGTTTGGCTAGTAAGATGTCGAAGTCGACAGTATCAAATGCTTTGCTGAAATCTAAGAAGCAAATGATAGTCGCTTCTTGTCTATCCATGGCAAGTTTCAGGTCATCTGTCACCTTTATCAGTGCGGATGTTGTGCTTCGATGTTTACGGAAACCAGATTGGTATTCGTCTAGTAGGTTGTTAGTAGTTAGGTAGTTGGTGAGCTGGTCATGAACTATATATTCTAAGGCCTTTGATAGTGCAGGAAGAAGGCAGATGGGGCGGTAGTCAGAGGGTGCTGTGGCGATGTCCTTTTTAGGCAGTGGCTTCATTTGTCCCAGTTTCCAGGCCTCAGGGAAAACACTTGTGATTAATGAATCGTTGAAAATGTGTGTTATAGTGGGCAGTAGTTGGTCAATAAGTTTTACCATCTGGATAGTGATGCCATCATGTCCAGTAGATACTGATCTAATCCGCATTATGGCTTTCTTGACAGTACTGCAAGTGACGTGCTGTAGATAGAATTTTTCTTTGCTGCAGTTGTTCATCCCCACGAAGTAATCAATGATTCTCTGTTTTTTATGCGGTTCAATTTTGGTTGGTAATGTGAAGAAACTGTTTAGTTCTTCAGCTGGGACCATGGGATTTTCTGCAACTTTTATTTTGCCTAAACCGAGAGTTCGGAGATTTTTCCACAGGATAGCTGGTCTACATCTATTGTCAGGTTCACTCAAATGAAACCTGGTCAGTGCGTCTACCTTTGCCTTACACGTAAAGTGACACCAGGTAGCTGCGGGTATCGTGGCGCCATCTATTGGTAGAGAGACTGACGCGTGCGCACCGTTTGATGTTGCATAGCGCCAGTGTGGTTTCATGCCGAAGACAAGGTGGCCACACAAGTTATCGTCCGCTACCGAATATTCAGGCGAGTAAGCAGGAACAACGAGGACTGATTCGGTTTTTGGCGGTGGAGGGAGTTGGAGGCCGTGAAATGTATCGACGGATGAAGGCTGTGTACGGTGAGTACAGTCTGAATCGTTCCAAGTGTTGTGGAATGGGCTCAGTCGATTCCTTCAGGGGCCCGAGTTACTGAAAGACGATGCTCGTCCTGGACAGGCTCATCGTGTCATCACACCGGAAATGGTTGCGGTATTGAATACTTTAGAGTCAGACAACCGCAGAATCAGCGTGGACGAGATCCATCGGTTACTGGGTATTAGCGTGGCACCGCCCACACCATAAAGCATCAACACTTGAACTTTCGAAAAATCTGAGCGCAGTGTGTTTCCCACCAACTGACCGCTGAACAGCGAAAAACTGTTTAAGTCATCATGAGGAGGAATACGGCTTTCTGTCGCGTATTGTCACATGCGACGAAAGATGGTGTCACCATTTTGAACAGGAAAGCAAGCGTCAGAGCAAGCAATGGAAACACGCGACTTCAGCACCTCCAGAAAAATTAAAGGCCGTGCACACCCAGTTCTGGTAAGGTCATGGTGCCCTTCTTTTTTGACGACAAGGGACCACTGCTTGTCGAGTTCCTGCAACGGGGAACCACAATCAATGCCCAGCGTTATCAAGCCGCTTTACAGGACCTTAGACGAGCCAGCAAGTCGAAGCGCAGAGGCATGTTGTCCAGTGGCGTTATCCTCCTGCGTGATAAGGCCCACCCACATACGACCAATGCGGTGAAGACGACATTGCGGCAGTTTCGGTGGGAAACGGTGGAACATCCAACGTATAGTCCCGACCTTGCACCGTGTGACTTTCAGGTGTTTTCACCTCTAAACCAAGCTATTCGCGATCATCGATTCGCAACGGACGACGAAGTGTGTGACTGGGTCCAGGCCTGGATTCGACAGCAGCCTACTACCTTCTTCAAGGATGGAATCGACCGGCTAGTGTCGCAATGGGATAAATGTGCCAATAGTTATGGCGACTATTTTTGAGTATGTGTACTGTGTATAACTACATTTTTGAGTCAATAAAATCGTTACTGTTACTTTGCAAAAAAAATGGTTCAAATGGCTCTGAGCTCTATGGGACTCAACATCTTAGGTCATAAGTCCCCTAGAACTTAGAACTACTTGAACCTAACTAAC
The DNA here is from genome assembly GCF_023864275.1 of Schistocerca cancellata. Taxonomy (NCBI): domain Eukaryota; kingdom Metazoa; phylum Arthropoda; class Insecta; order Orthoptera; family Acrididae; genus Schistocerca; species Schistocerca cancellata. The sequence goes on along the minus strand of NC_064633.1, from coordinate 119,314,691 downwards.
CTAAGGACATCACACACACCCATGCCCGAGGCAGGATTCGAACCTGCGACCGTAGCAGTCCCGCGGTTCCGGACTGCAGCGCCAGAACCGCTAGACCACCGCGGCCGGCGTTACTTTGCACTAGTGACCAGGTTTCATTTGAATGCCCCTCAAACAATTATTTACAATCTGACACAGTGATGTAGAGGAAGTCGAGACGAACAGTTTGATACAGGACACTTCTGTTGTATCAAATCGGGAAACTTTTGCAAGCTGACCTACAAAAACCACCTGAGCTACAGAGCATGTGCGTCACGCTAGATATTCTGTACGCTCTCGTTCTCTTCTCGCAAGCTATTTGTCCAAGAGAAAAAATGAATGGGGCCATTTCTTTATAGGAACTACAACGTAGTTTAATTTTCTGCTGGGATACGTTTTCGCTAGAGGCATCAGTTTTCGAGTGATTAAAGAAAAGTACAGAAATGACATTCAGACGCATCTCCACACCAACACTGTGTTTTTAGAATTTAGAGTAGTTTATTTTTCTTGTATCGATGATAACGAAACTTTCTGTTCCTTAGACTATTGGTTTCGGTCAGCAATGACTATCTTCAAATCTTATGTTTAACATGTATAAAACAGTAAAGCCATAGTGGCATCGTCACAGAATATACAAAGAATCGGCTAAGCATCGATTTTAGATTTTGTCACTGTACTCCCTCCCATCACTATAGAAAAGTTTGCGACTACACGAGTTATATCCCACATTCGACCTCTTTCGGTCTTCACTGAAGGGCTGTTTAGCCACCGACGTTGTCGTTTATTCCGTTAACATTATTAATTTAAACTTTCCTGTGAGGATAATGAAAGAATAAAGATCCTCGCAAATGTTATGTAAAAATTTATTAAGTTTACAATTCGATCTCTATTTATCCCTTACAGGCAAAGTAATTTCGAAGTAAGAAAGCCAGACAAAAAAAAAAAAAAAAAAACATTTAACTATTAATTTTGTACTGTTCAAATTCGGCAAAACTGTGACGTAAAATTCTACAGAAACGTCAGTTTTACAATTTGTAAGTGCACGAGTAAACCGGTGACGTAATAGCCCTTATCTATGAAGAAAAGGAAAGGTTGAAAGTGGGAAATAATTTTTGTAGTTTCAGATTTTTGTACAGTGGTAAGAGGGAATACCATGAACAACATACTAAAAATCCTGACTGGGGGGAGGGGGGGGGTATTTTTGGTTGAAGGTGCATTTTAAGGTCACTTTTGTAACTTTTCCTTGAAGAACTAGAAAATCACGACTCCCATATCCCAGCACAAAATTAAACTATATTAAATCTCGTACAAAATTATACACACAGAAAGATCTGTATGTTACGAAAATGGTATTTCTAACTTAGCGGCTAATGATTCAAATACTACCACGCAATCTGAATCGTCCCAAACTTCGCAATGCTATCTGTCCGCAGATTAAAATTATGCAAAGTAATGTCATTGAATCTGTCATCCGCATAAATCCAGCGGCTTGGTAAGCCTCCCTTATAACCCTTTACCAATTATACCAACCGATTTAGTTTTAGCAAATAAAAGTTTAGTCTGCAGTAACAATAAGGAAGGCTCAAGGTCGGAAATACAGACAGGATGGAACGATTTATGATGAGAGTGTTTTCACAATAGTCAAATAGTATGTGAATTTTCGGTCTCAGTTTAGAAAACTGCTTTACACTCAAATCAAACAAAATCTAAAAAAAAGGAAAATCGTACATTCTGAGGTTTTGTAATTGTACTGGGTACGAAAAATTTACAGAAACCTTAAAATAATAAAAAGCACTAACGAAAACAAGGAGTTTTTTCTTACATTTTCTAAACGATTTAATATAATTTCAAGTTCCATTCCTTCAGAGTGGGTGAAGACTTCAGCAAGAGCAGAAACATGCGGCTGACACAGTACCTAATGAAAGCCTACATTAGAAGGTATATGCAATCCCGGAACATGTTCAGAATTTGCAAGGTATTGCTGGATTCGCTAGAATTTATAAATGTAGTCAGAAATTGTAACGACCATCTGTGTCCGATTTATCTACTGCAAGTAGAGCAATTCTAATTTGTACCAAGTTAGCGTTCTGGGCAGCGAGATACTGACATCTACCAACTAAAACCTCATAAAAAACCTGTGGAATACGCGAACTCTGCAGAGGAGCACGTTTCTTGTTTCAGTGTCACGTTTTAACAGGTTTTACGTCGAAAAGTGTGAAAGAAGGGAACGTTGCGTCCGAGATTTTCCAGCCTTCCGGTTTTCATACACAGGCTGTTTCAAAACTGTCTCATCCATATGTCTGAAAGTATTACCCAAAGGCTACTATCAGGAATAAGGTGTTTTTCACCCTGACACCCAGTGTCAATCAGGACTGATCTGCTGAACTTGGCAAATAACATTATTTTTATTATGTAAATAGCTGTCACCGAATTGTTCACAAATATCGATTTGCAGTCTCAAATTGAGGCATTGCAATGTTTAGAGGTCTGCGTGGACGGGAGACGCTTTATCTGTATCTGCATCATCGTCTTCAACCGCAAGTCTTCTGTCCGCATCCGAGGATAATAAAATTTTGGAAATAGTTTTAACCCGTTCGGAAACCGGATCTCTCATGGTAGGTTCTCATATTACCTCAGGTTTCGTCTGTTGAAAATAGAACTCTTAATTTACATTCCGCTGGTATAGAAAGTAGTGGCCGATCATGACCACATTTTAATAAAACGTAACTTGTCATATTCTTGATAAGATCTGTAAATTACAATTTTCTGTCGTAATAACTGACACACAGTCTGTGATACTTACTGTAGAAAATTTCTCCTACATTGGAAAGTCAAATGAAGCCGTGTTACGAGTTGTGGTTTCATATCGCATCCTGTTAAATATTAGTCATATAGTTCGTTTATCAAATGAAAAGTCATTCACCACAACGTAAAATCATATCAGTATGCTACACTTGTCAGTGTAATGAGAGCTGCAATAAGTACTTGTAAATATTCGCCAGAGAAACCTTCTGGGGTCTGTAATATTGTACTGAACATGACTGATGTCGAATGTGAGAAAAAACAGGCACAAAACCATGAAGCAAAAGATTCCAGCTGATGAAACATTCTAGAACAGCCTTCATATGTTTTATTGTCGATCGCATGTAATGCAAACGTATAAAAATCGTAATAATTATATTGTCCTTTAACTTTTAACCTTAAAGTAATTCCTAATGGACGTATTTGTAGATATACCACCGGTATTTGCTTCGCTGAGAGTTTTTATGTTACTGCAAATATCTGCCACGTCGCAGGCTTCTGGCTCCATTATTTTTTGTGTTGTGTGTGTTTGCCACACAGTCTCATCTCCTGCTGTTACGTTCTCGAGGTCCAAAATTTAGCGCCCCCTCTCAGCCTGTATTTATCATTACTTCATTTTTGTAATTTGACGTTGCCTTTCTTGTTACCAAAACGCTGCAACACCTAAAAGGAAGCAAAGTAGGTTAGGGTTTCACGTGTAATCGGTGACTCGATTGTCAGGGACAAAGAGCAAGTCCACGTATGTGTTGAAGTCAATAACTAAGGCAACACTTTTTTTCTCGGCCAAGTTCAGTTGAAAAAAAATGGGAAATTCGTTGCGTGCAAAGTTTCACGAAGGTGGAGGCGCTATCCGTAGCCTTGGAACTGGCGTCTGCAACGTAGATGCATTCTAAGCAGAGAGCTGTCATTCGGAGGAAAACCAAAGCATCGGAGGTGTTCATAGGCGTTTGCAGAATGCCTATGGAGCCCTAGCAGTGAGAAAAAGCACGATGAGTCGTTTACCGAGGTGTCTGTCACCATCGCAACAAGATCAAGCAAACATGTCCGACCACCCTCGTGCCGGCCGGCTGCACACAACTGTGACTCCAGCAATGTTGGAGCGTGCGGACACTCCCATTCGAGTTGATCACAATCGACCACCTCGCTGCATATCTGGACGTCTCTCTTGGTAGTGCAGACACTCTCGCCCATCAGTCGGGGTACTCAAAGGTATGTGCCTGGGGTTCCTCGCCGCGTGACAGAAGACCATAAACAGCAACTACTGACCACCTGTGCGCAATTGCTTGCGCGATACGAGGGTGATCGTGCCAATTTTTTGGTCGAACATTGTCACACACGATAAAAAAAAATGTAAATGTCGTGTGACTAGGGCCTCCAGTCGGGTATACTGTTCGCCGGGTGCAAGTCTTTCGATTTGATGCCACTTCGATGACTTGCGCGTCGATGGGGATGAAATGATGATGATGATGAGAACAAAACAACACCAAGTCCCTGAGCGGAGAAAATCTCAGACCCAGCCGAGAATCGAACCTGGGCCCTTAAGATTTTGCATTCTGTCGCGCTGACCACTCTTTTATTTTTTTGGCATTTTGTTCGTTGTTGATCGTTGTGTTCTGTCGTTGCGGACGTCGCATGACATCCGTTCAAGTTCGTTGTTGATCCTTTCATTCATTTTTTTATTACAGAGTCTAACCAGCTCTCTGACCGAGCACGCTGAGTTACCGTGCCGGCACCACTCAGCTACCCGGGGGGGGGGGGGGGGGGGGGCGTCACAGACGATGAAACATGGATTCATCACTTCGAACCGGACACAAAACGGCAGTCCGTGGAGTGGTGGCAGCAGGCCACCTCTCCTCCGGTAAAGAAGTTCAAAGCCGTACCCTCAGCCCGTAACATGGCGACCGTCTTCTGGGACTCTGAAGGTGTTATGCTGTTTGATATCTTCCCTCATGGTGCAACCATCAAATCTGAAGCCTATTGTGCTACCTTTAGGAAACTGAAGAAACGATTTTAGAGTGTTTGCCGTGACAGAAATGCTAACGAACTTCTCGTTGTCCATGACAACGAAAAATCTCAGACAAGTCTGTGCATCCGAGAGGAGCTCACAAAACTTCATTGACTGGACTGTTCTTCTTCGTCCACGCTACAGCCCTGATCTCGCACCTTCCGACTTCTATCCATTTGGCTCAATCAAGGATGCACTCCGCGGAAAGCAGTACGTGGATGAAGGGGAGGTTACTAATGCAGCATGACGTAGGCTCCGATGTCTATCAGTAAAGTGGTACCATGTATGGTGGCGTAAGGCAATCGTATTGAACGGAAATTATGTTGAAAAGTAGGGTTTTGTAGCCAGAAGAGTGGGAAGTAATGTGTTATACTGGAATCCTGAATAAAACCAACCTGCTTTCAAAAAAAGTGTTGCGTTACTTTTCGAACGCCCCTCGTATGACAATAAAGGCAAAGAAGATCCATGACAAAGGTTCCATTCCGACGTTCACTTTCTTTGATTCACGGAAACCACATGAATCTCCACGTTCGGGCGGAGACTGAATTCCGTTCAACCGAATGCAACTCCCTTGTTTTATCACTAAACCACATCACTCGCTATATTTATAAAGTGTACACTAGAAGTCCGTGTGCAGCGTAAATTCGGTGCTGCACAAGAAAGGTTTCTTGAAACATTCCATTTTGTAAGTCAGTCTACTTTCGAAGTTTGCTCTTTATTTGGCGTCGTAGTATTTGATATTGCATAAATGTAATAGTCGAACTACACTACTGGCCACTAAAATTGCTACAACAAGAAGAAATGCAGATGATAAACGGGTTGGGTATTCATTGGACAAATATATTATACTAGAACTGTCATGTGATTACATTTTCACGCAGTTTGGGTACATAGATCCTGAGAAATCAGTACCCAGAACAACCACCTCTGGCCGTAATAACGGCCTTGATATGCCTGGGCATTGAGTCAAACAGAGCTTAGATGGCGTGTACAGGTACAGCTGCCCATGCAGCTTCAACACGATACCATAGTTCATCAAGAGTAGTGACTGGCGTATTGTGCCGAACCAGTTGCTCGCCCACCATTGACCAGACGTTTTCAATTGGTGAAAGATCTGGAGAACGTGCTGGCCAGGACAACAGTCGAACATTTTCTGTATCCAGAAAGACCCCTACAGGACCTGCCAATGCGGGCGTGCATTATCCTGCTGAAATGTAGGGTTTCGCAGGGATCGAATGAAGGGTAGAGCCACGGATCGTAACACATCTGAAATGAAACGTCCACCGTTCAATGTACCGTTAGTGCGAACAAGAGGTGACCGAGACGTGTAACCAGTGGCACCCCATACCATCATGCCAGGTGATACGCCAGTATGGCGATGACGAATACACGCTTCCAATGTGAGTTCGCCGTGATGTCGCCAAACACGGTTGCGACCATCATGATACTGTAAATAAAACCTGGATTCATCCGAAAAAATGACGTTTTGCCATTCGTGCACCGAGGTTCGTCGTTGATTACACCATCGCAGGCGCTCCTGTCTGTGATTCAGCGTCAAAGGTAACTGCAGCCATGGTCCCCAAGCTGATAGTCCATGCTGCTGCAAACGTCATCGAACTGTTCGTGCAGATGGTTGTTGTCTTGCAAACGTCCCCATGTGTTGACTCAGGGATCGAGACGTGGCTGCACGATCCGTCACAGCCATGCGGATAAGATGCCTGTCATCTCGACTACTAGTGATACGAGGCCGTTGGGATCCAGCACGGCGTTCCGTATTACCTTCCTGAACACACCGATTCCATTTTCTGCTAACATTCATTGGATCTCGACCAACACGAGCAGAAATGTCGCGATACGATAAACCGCAATCGCGATAGGCTACAATCCGACCTTTATCAAAGTCGGAAACGTGATGGTACGCATTTCTCCTCTACACGAGGCATCATAACAACGTTTCACCAGGCAACGCCGTTCAACTGTTGTTTGTGTATGAGAAATCGGTTGGAAACTTCCCTCATGTCAGCACGTTGCAGGTGTCGCCACCGGCACCAACATTGTGTGAATGCTCTGAAAAGCTAATCATTTGCATATCACAGCATCTTCTTCCTTTCGGTTACATTTGTAGCACGTCATCTTCGTGGTGTAGAAATTTTAATGGCCAGTAGTGTAATAGATATGGTTTCATTTATAGTCTGACAACACAACTGCAGAACTAGCATGTACATCTTGCCGGACTAGCTGTGTTTGTAAAATTCTAACGGACATTTCGGTTCATCCAGTTAAATATCTGTCTTCCACCATCCATCCCCGTCATTTCTGCCAACATCTCTATCTCCGTTTCTACGCGCGAGTGGCTGTATACACCATGTTGTCATAATTAATATCGAAAACTGACAAAGGTGAGAAAGTCGATAATAAAAGCGGAACCTTCAAATGAACATGGGTTCGCAAACGGGTCGTTTTCGAAATAATTACGAATGCGTGGTTAGGAACCTAGTTACCACTAATGTATGAACCAATGACTACGAATGTACTCTAAATGTGAACTTTTCGATGAAGCCTGTATCTAACTGGGTTCAATTTTGCCATCGCCATTAGTTTTGGAATATGGCATATGCACGATGGGGCTCCGGCTTACTTTTTTTTTGTAGGATGCCATCTTGAGCGTCAGTATGGTCCAAGGTGGAGAGGTCGAGCATGGGATGTACCTTGGTTCCCACGTTTGCGTGCCCTCTATGCTGTCTGCAGTCATTACAAAGATCAAGTAAAGTGCACTCTCGTTATACGGTTAAAGAATGGGATCATCGGACTGTACGATCGTATCAAAATCTACGACATAAACCGTTGCTGTCTGACGTAATTCCCAACTCACTGCAGAGACAGAGCAGTATTGCATCCTTTGTGAGGAGGACACGTGTAACGTCTCCTGTAACAGGTACGAATGTACAACGAACTGCAACATGTAACGAGCTCAACCAGTATCGGTTTTCTTGTAAGTTGTGGTGAAATTTGATCCCAATTAGGCGGAGATTTAATCGAGAAGATGTATTTCCAATACATAAAGGTCAGTATTTTATACTGAAGTGATTGCTGGTTGGTAGCAGCACCGGGTCGTTTGTGAACCCATGTTTACTTAAACTTTTTTCCTTGTATAATCTTATTTTTCTTTCAGGCGTCTTACTTTTCACTATTAACTACTATACACTCTTTATGCGCGAACTGTAAGCTGAATGATTTTTCAAAATATAAAGACCTGGAATTTTTTTCTTGTGCGTTTAGTTTCTTCGAAACTTTTCTACCGAGTTTTATTCGTTTGTAATACCTTTCAGAAGATTCTACTGGTTTCTGCTAGTATTACTCGACTAAACGTGGATGTAACTGGCGTTAGGACTGTCATTAGTTCGATTACTAATCCCGATAACTATGGACACAACTCTAATATTAATCGTTTTGAATTATTTGTACTATTAACCTTCCTCCAACGAACTATCCTGGCCCTAAAAGGTAATATTACAGCAACAGTATATTATATGCAAGTAGCAAGCCATAAATTTACTAAATTTGACCAAAATTGTACTAGCTATTCCTTAGTACCAAAATATTTTCGTGACTCTTTTTGCAGTGCAACGTCTTCCGACCCTTATTACTAGACACCTGGTTATATGTATCATAAAAACCTTAAGAAATTTATGCAAATATGCATGAAAAATGCTTAAAAATGCATGAAAAGTGTCGAAATATGCAGGATCAAATAATGAAAAAACATGGTAGTTCCTATATGCATTATATCTCAAAGTCGAACCTGTGCATATCAGTTACGAGGAAGAGTGCCGGACACGTGAAAAATCGGTACATTTAGAACGCTGATATTTTCTGAAAGCCTCTACACTATCGAAGTCGTTTACTACCCCTCTAATGGCCTCGAAATGTTCATTGTAAAACAACACAGCTTCGACCCACGTACCCCAACGAGTTTGCAACTGGTTCGGGAGTTAAAGGCTCATTTGGTAGTTTCTTTTTGTAGGTCTTGATGCGAGCAGGGGCCTTTAGAAACACTTCCTTAGTTTATTTACATTCACAAACGTGGAACGTACTTCTTCAGCAAGGTGATGTACTCCATGAGCAAAGCAAGTCACATGAATCAAATTGGAATAAAATAAACGGAGGGCTTTTCTTGCTTTGATCATATAGGGGCAGCATCTGAAACCAACACAAACACCCTTTCAGCTGCAGAAGATTCTGGAAATATTTCTCTAAAACCCTCATTGACAAATCTGGCGATCGTACAATGATTTACTTCTTCAAGTTCTTTGCAGGCCGCTGAATAGGAAGAAGGAGGCTCTTCTTTTAAAGCACCAACAATTAAATTTGCAATGTAACGGGCACAAACGTCTGTAGTTTTGTCAACTGAAATCCAGATAATGCTGTCCTTGAGTTCATTGCGTATATCTTCCAGAACATTTATGTAAATTGTCGGTATTTAATTAATTGATTCATCTGGTATATTCTGATTTAAGCAATTTTGCACAGGAAGCCTTTGAGGATAGGATTTGAAAGTTTGTGAACAGGAATATTACTTACAATGAATGCTTCAAATAGATCCATGTTAAACCGACGTTGTTGGTGATCTTTGGACAAATGCCTGCTACTGCAACTTGCTGTTGTCAGAAGTTGTCGTGGTCCTTTCTTCTGCATTTCTGCGATATGAAGACTTGTGTTGAGATGTAGGTCTATTTGAAACTTTCTTTTTCCACATAATGTTTTTCTCGCAAACTCGACAATGTAAAACAATTCCGTCATATGTAAACGTTCTGAGGCATGGCGCACAACACGTTACGCACTACACGTAAACACGTTCAACTGCGTACAAATAAACGGAAAGCTAAACTGAAACAATGGGCGTGCGCCTAAAAACTTGCGTAGTTTAATTTAATTGTTGCCGACGCGTACGGTATGACAGCGGAGGGAAGTAACGGGGGCGCAGGCGCATTGACTCTGCCTGTTCCTGTTCCTCTTCGGTAATGATTTCGCTAGGCAGTAGCCTCTCGGTTAGCGACTGCACGCAATTCTAGGTCGCAGTCAATCTGGTCAATCTGTGAGACATCAAAACTAGATCGAGCTAGAGACCGACAGTTTAAATTTTTAAAAAAATTGTAAGCATACAGCGAAAATATTCATTGTCATTAGCTTTTAGTTAAATTATGCAACATGCAAAGGCATATAATCCGGTCTCTACTTATTAGAAGTATTAGGGGTATGGGGAATATGATACACTCAAAAGTTTTTCCTCACATTGTTAGTTATACAGTATGTGTATCATGTCTAGATGAAAATATACCAAGCGTTCAGAAGATATGCTTCATATGTGACCTTTACCACTACCACTTTCCTCAAACTCAGTAAATTGCATCAGTGAGCGTCTCACGAGATAAGAATCATTAATTAAATCAGTATAAATTACCTCAGATAGATTCATTGTACTTTAACTACTCACGAGATAAGAATCATTAATTAAATCAGTATAAATTACCTCAGATAGATTCATTGTACTGTAACTACTCCTGTAACGAAAGCACATCATCTGCGCGTGCCATTACGTCGAGAAGCGAATTGGCTGACGCCCAGAGTTTGGGTTTTGCGTTGAGCAGGTGGCTGGCTGGCTGGGCGGTGTGGCTATGGCCGCGCGCCGCCGCCGTTAATCCCCGCCGCATCCCTGCGCCGCCTCCGTCGCCCGAACCGCCGACTTCCACTCGCGCCACGCTCCACGCCAGTCCCGTAATCTACCAACAGTGAACGATGCCACCAGATACGCGGACAAAAAAATGCAATTAGGCTAATGCTGTGCCCGGCTTGTTCACAGTATCGGAATATAATTAGTCCCCGGCCGCGCCGCTGCTCGCTCCGTGGCGCTTTTGTCTCTTCCGGCGCTTTTCCCACCTATTTCTCTCCGCTGTTTTCCATCCCTGTAAACCTGAACTCCGCGTGCGCTTTATTAAAGCCGCGCCCTGCCTTCTGCCCTCATCCAGCAGCAGTCGAAATGGCAAGCTTCAAGTTTTTAATTAACTGTGCCGTACGGACGTTGTTGTTTGGCGGATCTTTTCAGAGAAGTTAATGCTAGTCGGAAGTACCGGCAGTTTGCTTTCTGTTGAAATTAGACTGAGCGATTACTTACGTTCGACTAATTATTTTTATTTGGCAAATTCTTTTACCAGTCAACAGATCTGTTCGCAGCGCCTTTAGTGACTAACGGTGCGTGCAAATTCACTTTCGGAAGCCTTACCACTTATGATTACGTGATGTAAAAACTACGGAAAAATTAAAGTAAACTGTATCGGGAAGAATTTTAAAATACTGCTTATATTTGTAGTGTGTGTTTCAATTTCTCAATTCAGCTGTGTTTTCCGTAGGATGTCTACATAAATCGATTAAAGCTAGTCACGAATGTTAAAAAATGGTTCAAATGGCTCTGAGTACTATGGGACTTAACCCCTAGAACTTAAAACTACTTAAACCTAACTAACCTAAGGACATCACACACATCCATGCCCGAGGCAGGATTCGGATCTGCGGCCGTAGCGGTCGCGCGATTCCAGACTGAAGCGCCCAGAACCGCTCGGCCACACCGGCCGGCACGAATGTTAAAAAGATAGCTTGTTTTTAGTGACGGAAAGTGTCCAGTGACATTTTTAGAGTACTTACCATAGATAACCGCGTAATCATGCTGAGAATCTTTTTAATGAGCACGGAATGCGATAAAAGAAAAGAGAACTGCAATTTCCATGAACTTACCTAACTAGAAACACGAGAACTGTGTATTACTAAAAGGCTCCGCGTACCGCAAGAGTTTCACTTTCTTCTTTTTTTTTTGATGCATTCTCTATTGTGGTTTTGTGTGATATTTTCTCCATACCTGTGTAGCTACGGAACGCTATTTTTAGTTACAGTACACAGTCCAATATCCTATTACGAACTTTTTCTGCGTCTTTCAGGACGCCAAAAATAAATGTAGAAGATGAGGCAGGTAATACAGGTCACTCAAGATACATCAGCAGTGCATAAATATGTCAGGATGCGCATTCCCGTACTCTAAAGAAGACAACGAGGCGATTTTTGTGACGTACGCAACGAATTTTTAAAGGGACTTTTTTTCTTGCGGGATTGAAAAAAATCTTCGAAGAGGACTTCAGAGACGTAACATGTATGTAACTTCATCAAAGAGTAACGAGATAAAAGCGCCGCAAAGCACTGTCCCGCAATTGGAAGAAGAATCTGACAAACGTCTGCCTGTTGTACTAAACGTGAGCAAACACAATTACGACTCGTTCTTCATTGCTATGGCTGTCACAACAAGTGCTAAAACTATTTACCTTGAGCACTGGTATATGCTGTAAAGACATTGTGCACAGACAATACTACACTTTGAATTTCATCTGGACTTGTCGCAGCTCAGGTGTGCGTTATGCGACATTTCATGTCTTCGCGAGTCGTTAATGTTCCCATGTAGACTTTCTGTTTCCCAACTGACCGATCCAATTATCAGTACACGGCCCTGTTAAATAGATATGTGATTATCTGTGCGGGATAAGCGGGACATCCGTCATGTTGGTACCCCATGCATTGGCTTATGGCCACTGCGATGTCTTCCAGTAACCGCCATTCACCTTGGCACATGTCCAGTCCACCGCACCTCATTCTCTCTACCATAACAACCACGTTTTCTACTAGAGTCTGTCGTAGACCCATTTAGATATTTCCCTTCTCCTCCTAAAAATCCCCAACATGCATCTCTCCAGATCTTGGTGATTGTGCAACAATAAACTTCAGCTAGCACGTGTTAGGATGGCGAGTCAACTGTTACATGTGACGTAAACGTCATACGACATTGTTGGCTGGGATACCCTACAGGATGGGTTCATTCCCCTGGCGGAAAGTGTTCTTCGTCCGCACACATACTGTACTACCAGGTGTACCGGTATGAAATGAGCGTTAAGATACAAATGTGTCGATAGGGAACATTTATTGTGAACGAGCCTTAATTTTGTTTTGTTTTGTTGATATGACATCTGTCAAAGATATTTAGTATACATCAGGTCATGGAACAAACAACATCATTTGTTTTTATCGTGTTAACAATGTTGAGTTTTGTACCAGAAAGTGATGGTTTGCGGAAAGCATTAATTTTTTGTTTTCATTTGAAAATGGTGCTGCAGAGTCACATCGTATGCTTGTCGAGGCATATGGTGATCATGCTCTATCTGAAGCAACATGCAAAAGATGGTTTCAACGGTTCAGAAATAATGATTTTGATGTAATAAATGAAGAACGTGGAAGACCACCAAAAAAGTTCGAAGACGCCGAATTTCAAGCGATATTGCATGAGGATGATACTTTGAGTCAGAAGCAAATGGCAGCAATGCTAAATGTTGCACAACAATTTCTGACCGTTTGAAAGCTATGGGAAAGATCCGAAAGTGTGGAAAATGGGTGCCACATGAATTGAATGAAAGAGAGATGGAAAACCGAAAAACCATCTGTCAAATCTTGCTTCAAACACATGTAAGAAAACCAGTTTTGCATCGAATTGTTACTGGCGGTGAAAAATTGATTTATTTTAAGAATCCCGAACGGGAAAAATCATGGGTTAATCCGGGACAACCATCAACATCGACTGCAAAACCAGATCGATTCGCAAGAAGACAATGTTCTGTGTTTGGTGGGATCAGAAAGGTGTGGTGTATAATGAGCTTCTAAAACCCGGTGAAACTGTGAATACTAATCGCTACAGACAACAAATGATCAATTTGAACTATGCATTGATCCAAAAAAGACCAGAATGGGCCAGAAGACGTGGCAAAGTAATTTTTTTACACGAAATGCACCTGCACACAGAGCAAAACTGGTTCAGGATACAATCAAAACACTTGACTGGGAGCTGCTACCCCACCCGCCGTATTCACCAGACTTGGCCCCTTCCGACTACCATTTGTTTTCAGCAATGGGACGCGCATTGGCTGAGGAACACTTCGATTCCTACGAAGAAGTCGAAAATTGAGTGTCTGGATGGTTTGCCTCAAAAGACGAACATTTCTATTGGCGTGGTGTCCACAAATTGCCAGAAAGGTGGTCAAAATGTATAGAAAGCAATGGTCAGTACTTTGAATAAAATGTTTTTACTTTTCAATTCAAAATTAGTATTTCATTTTCACAAAAAGAATGCTCATTTCATACCGGTATACCTGGTATATATCGGCCCCTTTCCTTGCGGATGTCTGAGAAGTGTCTTGTACGTGTATTTGCGAAAGTGAGTGTAATTCATACGTGTAAACACGAGTCCTGTATACAGTGTAGTGTACCGCTATTTTTGTAAGAGAGGACGAAAGACGGTGCCGACACACAGCCTACACCTCTCGAACAGCACCAAGGGGGACTCCGATTTTACCGTCCCTTTCCAACGGACGGATCAAGAAAAGTGTCAGATGTCCTCACTTCAAGATATATTGTGGAGAGTTTTGGAATTTGATCCAGGACAGTCGTGCAAAGACTAGTTCTCAGGAACTTTAAGGCACCACCTCTACTTCCGTTGCCGGCCAAATATTGGTAGTGAAATTTTCATCCACCACCAGGTCTGGAATCGGCGTACTCCCCGAATCAATCGCCGCGTCATAAGTGTGTGCTACCTCGGCTACGGAGTACTCTATAGTTACTTTTCTGAAAGTTGATATATAACAAAACGAAGCAACTAATGACAGATGACAGTTACGATATCACTGGGCTTAAACAATCAAACGAAGAAAAATGTGTGTGACGAAGCTTGTATTGGTTCTGATAATTACGTAACCATTCAACTTTAGTTCTTGTTATATTAAAATCGCCGGCCGGAGTGGCCGAGCGGTTCTAGGCGCTACGTCTGGAACCGCGCGACCGCTACGGTCGCAGGTTCGAATCCTGCCTCGGGCATGGATGTGTGTGATGTCCTTAGGTTAGTTAGGTTTACGTAGTTCTAAGTTCTAGGGGACTGATGACCTCAGAAGTTAAGTCCCATAGTGCTCAGAGCCATTTGAACCGTTTATATTAAAATCAACTAGGCGTCTTACGAGGCAAGGAATAACTGGAGGAACTATGCCCTTTCTTTCTGCACCCTATTAGCTTGGCCAGACAGGGGAATCTACAATTTAACGCGAACTACGAGTCAAAGGGCCCCCTGGCATACCTCTCATACACACAAGTCATTGCCAGAGGCGAAAGGAGTAATAAGAGAAAATCAAAACAACAGAACCACATGGGACTTGAACTCAAAATCTTCGGATTTGTTGTCTGACATCCAGCTAAGTGTCAAGACACTTTCACTTTGTGTTTAACTGATTCAAATACGACGTAGAGTTATTTAAATAACACAGTTTTCTGTTGTCAGTTATAGGATTACAGGCGACCGGAGCAGCCCAGATTCTTTGAGATAGGTCACGGAATAGATAGATGGACGAAAGAGATTTTCGAATACAGCATTTTATAAACCACACTCAGCTCTTCTGCCCTTAGACATCCTTGCTATCTATTATAGAAATGGAGTATCAGCACCGGCGTCTAAAGTTTATAAGGGCGCATATTTCTCTATGATTGTCGGCAGAGCAATGCTGCTAGAAGCCCCGGGGCGTTCTTTGGTCGTCGTAGAACGAACGCCCCTGCATACTTCTCCCAGTGTTGTTAAGAAACATTCTCCGCCCTTATTCTATTTACTTTGCTGGTGGAATGCCGAGATGCCAGTACCATGGCACGAATTCTTGGAATTCGGATTCCTCTCTTGCTCAGACTGAAACAAAGCTACGTCGCTGGAGGAAATATATCCCGACATCGTGCCGTCTGTTCCAGTGACTGGCATAGAAGGCGGTGCAGACGCCTGGTTGTTCGCCCAAGACGGATGACCTCTTCCCAAGAATGCGTGACGAATAGTGATGCTAGCTGAAGTTAGGGCACAAGTGTCTTTTACTTCCACAATGAACGCGTGAGGACAGAATGAATATTTACACATACGCAGTTAGTAGCTGTTCACTCAATGGAAACAAATTTAGCGATACTTTCACTTTACGTATTTTCAAGTCTTTAACTTCTACAGCACGCCAGAACAACATATCAGAAATACCGCGCCCAATTGACATATAACAACTACACCCTCTATGCTGCTGTCAATACGAAAAGCGGTTAATGAAACCATTGCTCTTAAGGTTTGGAAAGGCAACATTTGTTCTGAAGACGTGTGAGAAAACGAAAATTCCTCACTGTACAGCGTTGGGGAAAGTTGCGTTTGGGTATCAGTAACAATCCAGGGCCAAAGACATATTCTACTTTTTATATGCTGTACCAGCAGGACCAGTAAACCCAACAAGCTATAGTTAGAAAAAGAGATGTAAAAGGACAACGTATAAAACATATTACGGAGTTGTTCATCTGTAATGTTTCACAGACAAACCCGTGATACCAGACAAAGGTATCCCCCAAACGACTAATCTTGTCTGTTGTACTCAATCACTTTGTTTCTACTGGAACTGAAAATATCCTTCGATTAAGAAAAAAGTAGCTAAAAGTGAAGACTATTCTAGCACTAAATATTTTTGCAGAAAATGAAAAGATCGTCATTTATAAAGGCGATATAAAAGTTTCCTATAGAGGGAAGGTCGGACAACTACACTCATCTAAGAACCAATCTTAAATATATAATAACAATAACAGTGACGGTGAACAAATGATTTGACTTCCATAAAGTGATGTATTTATTGAACTCGCCTTTGTCTTTTACTCGTGTCGGAGAAAATCAATCGTGCTAACGAATATTGTGTAAGATACACTATGTGTGTGTGTATATGTGAATTGAACAGGGGACCTAGAAACGACGAAGAGGCTTCGCCCCGCCGTAGCCCTGAGTGGTTCACAACTCCCAACTCTACAACAGACCACAGTAGTCCCGGGTTCGATTCCCGGCGGGGTCAGGGATTTTCTCTGCCTCGTGATGGCTGGGTGTTGTGTGCTGTCCTTATGTTAGTTAGGTTTAAGTAGTTCTAAGTTCTAGGGGACTGATGACCATAGATGTTAAGTCCCATAGTGCTCAGAGCCATTTGAACAATTTTTGAACCACAGTAGTCCACCTACCCCACTGCCGCCCCACAGTGGACCCCCCCCCCCCTCCCCCCGGGGGAACGTCTCATACAAGCCGAGTGTAACCCCAAACCCCTTGGTATAGTAATTATGGTGTACGCGTAAGTGGAGACAGTGTTTGCGCAGCAATCGCCGACATAGTGTAACCGAGGCGGAATAAGGGGAACCAGACCGCATTCGCCGAGGCAGATGGAAAACCGCCGTAAAAACCATCTACAGATCCACAGGCTGGCCTGCACACCGGACCTCGACACTAATCCGCCGGGCGGATTCGTGCCGGGGACCGGCACGCCTTCCCGCTCGGGGAGCAACGCGTTAGATCGCGTTTTCACAGAAGGGACTGGTGGTCAGGGGCTCGTAATGTTACCCAATATCCAGACTGTAATAATACTTGGAAAGTGTATTTTTTGTGCAAACATACATCTTTTAAATGGAACAAAGGTTATTGACATTAACAAACTTGAAGTAGAGTAAATTAGAATGTCAGTGATATTTGCTCCAGGGTTCTAGGGATAGTCGGTACGAGATATCGTACTTTTAAACGTTTCCAACCTGTGTGGTTGCTAGCACTAATGTTATTATGTTTGCCTACAGTGTGCATGTGTGTTCCTTGAGTGTATTGCGACTTGCTAGTCAGTGTGTGACAGTCCAAGCAGTATATCGTGAGTGGACTAAGGGATTTACCAATGCAGAAAAAAGCTTAGATGCTTATGGTGTATGGAGAGTGCAGAATGAATTCAGTTCGTTCTTGTACGATGTATGAGGCAAGATATTTCAATAGACATCAACCATCTTGGCAGTTATTTATCAACCCCCTCAACCAGTTACGTGAAGGTGGTAGTGTAACAACTAGACAACGTAAAGAGAAGGAAACAAGCGACGACAGGAGAGGGGTAAATTAATGTTCTTCCTGCTGTTACAGTTTATCCGCACGTTAGCTCCCGCGCAGTCGCACGAGGAAGTGGCATGAGTCAGAAAACTGTCCCACGCATTGTCCGTCGAAATGGTTCCATCCCTATCTCATCTCTCTCCAAAAGATCAGCGTGGAAACGATTATGAGAATCCTGTTAACTACTGTAAATGGTCATTAAGACATGATACTCCAGATGCATCACGGAACCTGTTTAATGATGGAGCCACATTTATTAGTCATAGCTAAATCACCTAAATATGCATTATTGGTCTGTTGACAGTGCCTGTTGGCTTCATCAGGAATAACTTCAGCGTCCTTGGAGTGCAAACGTGTGATGTGAGATAGTGAACCATGTGCTCATAGGCCCTTTTTTCATAGACGGAACACTGGAACGCTTACAGATCATCTTCCAGGGATGCTAGAAGACGTTCCTCTGTGGAATACCACAGGTATCCTCCATGGGACGATGTGAGACCTTTTCAAACGACTCGCTCTAGTCTCCTGCAACAAATACCACTGAATTCCAATGTACTCTACTTTTAATCTGTTAATGTCAATAGGCATTCTTCCATATAAAAACTGTATGTTTGCACAAGAAATACACTTCCTATATTAGTATCTGTTTATTGGCTAACAGCAAGAACCCCTGACTATCAATCCATTCCGTGAAAACTGAACATCAATTCCATTTCCGCTTTATTTGCGATGCAAGTTTTAGGTGATTTACTCTGTATACTTGCAAAGAAGAAAATCAACATCATGAGCATAAGTAAACATTATCAATAGACTCGAGAATGAAATGGCCTCTACTATACTTTTACACAGCTTACGGTAGAGGAGGAGTATGTTTTGCTCTTATTGTAAATGACACCAGTTTTATGATGACATCATAATGGCGCCCTTAGATATCTCTGTTTCGAGGTAGTGACCATGTGGCCCGACAGACGATGGTAAATCTTTTTTCGAATTCCAGTCCGTCGCTTTCTTGGGGGATGAGAGCACTCAGCGACAAGCACATTCACTACTGGCCATTAGAATTGCTACACCACGAAGATGACGTGCTACAGACGCGAAATTTAACCCACAGGAAGAACATATTATGATATGCAAATGATTAACTTTTCAGAGCATTCACGCAAGGTTGGAGCCGGTGGCGACACCTACAACGTGCAAACATGAGGAAAGTTTCCAACCGATTTCTCATAGACAAACAGCAGTTGACCGGCGTTGCCTGGTGAAATGTTGTTGTGATGCCTCGTGTAAGGAGGAGAAATGCGTACCATCACGTTTCCGACTTTGATAAAGGTCGGATTTTAGGCAATCGCGCGACTGCGGTTTATCGTATCGCGACAATGCTGCTCGTGTTGGTCGAGATCCAATGACTGTTAGCAGAATATGGAATCGGTGGGTTCAGGAGGGTAATACGGAACGCCGTGCTGGATCCCAACAGCCTCGTATCACTAGCAGTCGAGATGACAGGCATCTTATCCGTATGGCTGTAACGGATCGTGCAGCCACCTCTCGATCCCTCAGTCAACAGATGGGGACGTTTGCAAGACAAAAACCATCTGCACGAACTGTTCGACGACGTTTGGAGCAGCACGGACTATCAGCTCGGAGACCATGGCTGCGGTTACCCTTGACGCTACATGACAGACAGGAGCGCCTACGATGGTGTACTCAACGACAAACGTCGTTTTTTCGGATCAATCTAGGTTGTGTTTACAGCATCATGATGGTTGCATCCGTGTTTGGCGACATCGCGGTGAACGCACATTGGAAGCGTGTATTCGTCATCGCCATACTGGCGTATCACCCGAAGTGATGATGTGGGGTGCCATTGGTTACACGTCTCGGTGACCTCTTGTTCGCATTGACGGCACTTTTAACAGTGGACGTTACATTTCAGATGTGTTACGACCCGTGACTCTACCCTTCATTCAATCGCTGCGAATCCGTACATTTCGGCAGGATAATGCACGACTGCATGTTGCTGGTCCTGTACGGGCCTTTCTGGATATAGAAAATGTTCGACTGATGGCCTGGCCAGCACATTCTCCAGATCTCTCTCCAATTGAAAACGTCTGGTTAATGGCGGCCGAGCAACTGGCTCGTCACAATACGCCAGTCACTACTCTTGATGAACTGTGGTATCGTGTTGAAGCTGCATGGGCAGCTGTACCTGTAAACACCGTCCAAGCTCTGTTTGACTCAATGTCCAGGCGTATCAAGGCCGTTATTATGGCCAAAGATGGTTGTTCTGGGTACTGATTTCTCAGGATCTGTGCACCCGGGAGCATACAGACTGGATCGTTTTCCAATGGAAACGTGTCACTTCGTGTGATGAATCAAGTTTGTTGTCACATCAGGTCGATGATCGTGTCCGGGTACGCATTCATCCTGGCGAATGGCTGCTCGAAAATTGCATCGCCCCTCGGATGCAGGTCGATGGAGACAGTATTATGCTACGGAGACGTTCGCCTGTTCTTCCATAAGAATTGTGCTAGTAATCGAAAGTACCCCAACTGTGGGACACGTGAACATTGTTGCGAACCATCTCCATCGCTTCATGCTTGATTTCTTCTCCGACGGCGATGGTATCTCAGCAGAATAATTCTACGTGTCTCTAGGCCAGAAACGTGCTACAATCTTTTAAAAAGCTTGGTGGTAAAACAATCATGTCTTGGCCACCAGATTCTCCCGATTTGAACCAGATGGAATGCCACCTTCACGCCAGTAAACCACCTGAACATAATTCATGGTACGTAATGAGTAATTTACGAGTAATTTTCTCTTGAGACATACCAAGGGCTTGTGGAATTCGTGCATGTAGAACCGCTACTGTATTGCTTTCCAAAAGGTGAGCCTCACTGTACCCCACAGAGGTCATAATTGGTCAGACAGACGATGCTCATTCCGATTTAGACTTACAGTCTGTTGCTTGTGTGGCGTATGAGAATAATGAGCGACATGTACACAGAAATGCTCTCAGTGCACTGATGTATTTACTTCGTCTGTGCAAAAATGTTCAAATGTGTGTGAAATCTTATGGGAGGTCATCAGTCCCTAAGCTTACACACTACTTAACCTAAATCATCCTAAGGACAAACACACACCCATGCCCGAGGGAGGACTCGAACCTCCGCCGGGACCAGCCGCACAGTCCATGACTGCAGCGCCTGCCTCGGCTAATCCCGCGCCGCTCCTCTATGCAAGCGACATTAAATATGAGCTACGTGCTTCACATTTAGCAGGGATTTCAACACAATCCTGCAAATGCCTTTACTTTAACGTCATCTCATTCGGTTTTGCTACATGCAGCGAGGGGATATGATGCTGATGCATACGTCGGTAATATCGCCGACGTCCTAGATAACTATTAGTATCGGCACTACGTTTCACCCTTTCAACGTTGTCCTCAACATACCAGATCAGTATATTCACACATCGCAGGCACCAACACTAAATACACTGAAGCGCTAAAGAAACTAAAACAGGCAGAATACGGCACCGCGGTCGGCAACGCCTATATAAAACAGCAAGTGTCTGGCTACAATAGCAGGATATCAAGATTTAAGTGTCATATTCGGCGCACGAGCGATGGGACCCAGCATCTCGAGTTAGCGATGAAGTGGGGATATCTCCGTACGCCGGCCGGTGTGGCCGTGCGGTTCTAAGCGCTTCAGTTTGGAACCGCGTGACCGCTACGGTCGCAGGTTCGAATCCTGCCTCGGGCATGGATGTGTGTGATGTCCTTAGGTTAGTTAGGTTTAAGTAGTTCTAAGTTCTAGGGGACTGATGAGTTCCGTAGTTAAGTCCCATAGTGCTCAGAGGCATTTGAACCATTTTTGAACCTTCACCACTATGGGGACTAACCTACTGTTATACATTGTGCATGTTGTTTATGATGATTGAATTATATCTACCTCTACAACGTTAGACTAGGGTACTACTTTTGGTATGTGACTGTGATTAGTCTACCTGCAGCGTTACAGGTGTGTCAGTAGAAACAACCTAATTTTCCAGAATGAGATTTTGACTCTGCAGCGGAGTGTGCGCTGATATGAAACTCCCTGGCAGATTAAAACTGTGTGCCGGACCGAGACTCGAACTCAGGACCTTTGCCTTTCGCGGGCAAGTGCTCTACCAACTGAGCTACCCAAGCAGGACTCACGCCCCGTCCTCACAGCTTTACTTCTGCCAGTATCTCGTCTCCTACCTTCCAAACTTTACAGAAGCTCTCCTGCGAACCCTGCAGAACTAGCACTCCTGAAAGAAAGGATATTGCGGAGACATGGCTTAGCCACAGCCTGGGGTATGTTTCCAGAATGAGATTTTCACTCTGCAGCGGAGTGTGCGCTGATATGAAACTCCCTGGCAGATTAAAATTGTGTGCCGGACCGAGAGTCGAACTCGGGACGTTTGCCTTTCACGTCCCCGAGGTCGAGTCTCGGTCCGGCACACAGTTTTAATCTGCCAGGAAGTTTCAAACCTAATTTTGCTGGCCTTTCCCACCGAGCTAACCCCAGTGAGAGAGCCCCTGGCACTGGGCTGGCCGATGACCTTTTCGCTGCAGTTCTATACTAGTCTTTCTATACTAGTCTGTCTATACTAGTCTTCTATACTAGTCTCTACGACGCTGCTCGTTTGCGTACCCATATTTACTGGGTTGTTTCTACTTTTACTATAGTCCACTTTCACTTCTGTCATCTTCCACTGTATTATGATACATGCCGAATACGCAGGCCACCAAAAAATATACCTTTATTTGGGAGGCTCATACCGTGCAACAAGCGACACGGGAAGTAAACAGTTATAAAGCAGCCATAGTTTCTATCCAGCGATGTGTTTAATCTGTAAGAAGTAAGGACGGCCGAAATTGCCCTTGACAGCTCTCGAGCCGCACAAAGTTAGTTAGACGCCGCCTCTGCAGCAGCGCTTTTATTTGCGATGAAAGCGGAGTGGGTCGCTCCTTTTCGGGAGGCGCCGCTCGGAAGAGAGCGCCGTGCGCCCTGCGGTCGCCCGCGGCTGCCAACTGCCTGCCTGCCAATGCAGTTTCCGCGCCCTTTGGTGTGGCTGGCTGCTGCGCGCTGGGCCCGGCCCTTTGAGGACCCGCCTGCAGAGTGGGGAGGCCGTCCTCACGCAGGTGCCAAGGCGCCGCTCCGCCTCACAACGCGCCCAAATCGATCAATAATAACTGCCGCTACCGCCGCGCGGCCGTCGCCCGCCTGCAGAGACAAAGCTGATTGCGGAGACGTGACTTACACGGCGCGCCACTCCGGTTCAAAGGCCTGCTCGCGCCCTACGAGAACTGACGCAATCGCTGCTTGCTTCCGACTTCGTCTTTGGAGACCCGGTCCACATGCAGTTGTTTCCCTCCTCTGGAGAAAAAGTCACCCTCTTCACCGTCACAGCCACACTTCGCTTCGCTCCCAGTAGTCCAATAACTTCTAGTTTTCACACTGATACGACCGGCGGACGTCAAGTTTTAACTGTCACTTCATAAAGTGAGGTTACGTTTTTTTAATGTTTTGTTTGCTTCCAGTTTTAGGTCTACGGTTATGCTACACACTGAAGCTTCCGCGCCTTTGTACAGTATGACGCCTCTAGAAGAGTCGCGCCTCGGTGATTTCTTTATGTTCCTGAGTTGGTGACATGGACTTGCAGGCAAACATGAATTAGTTACGAAACTTTTTTCTTCAGAGTGATAGTAAAAACTTGGCACTCTAAAGCGGCCACTTCCAGTCCTCTGAGAGGCTCGTCCTCTCCCCATCGAGTCCTCCTCGTGGACTGACGACCGGTATGGCGGCCATCCTGTATATGGTTTGTAGGTTGTTTACCACATCCCTCTAGGTAAACACCGGGTTGGTGTCAACACCACGCCTCCGTTCTCAGTTATAAGAATTGCAACACCTTGAGAAACTGTCACCACTGATGATGTGAAATACATTACACGCAGATAGAAGGGGGACAAGGATTCCTCCCCCACTGGGGGGGGGGGGAGGGGGGGTACCTGCCATTAGCTTCGAAATGCCTTTGAGAATGGCGACCCCATTATAATAATAGCCTATGTGGCGTGGTTAGTTCTCTGCGAACTTCGGTGTCATACTAGTCGCAACAATATTGCCCATGTACAATATGTTACAAAACCATGCTCACGAACTGCGAGGGGTTATAGAGGATATATTGAGAAAGAAATTGAGGACAGGAACCCATGTCCAGGAACGTCATCCAACGACGCTGCAGGGCGTTGCCGCAACGCAACAGAGAATCGCATTCATAGAAGGCAAGGCCTGTCTGCAGAGCAGCTAGCTCTATCTTCACCAGTGTCGATCGTGGCAATCAGTCACGATCACTGAATAAAAAGCAACATAGCGAGACGTGCCGTCTATGTTCCTTCAGCGTAAAAAGCCACGTTTCCTTCCTGTCGAATGGGTGGCCAAGCAGCAGGCGCTTCGTAGCGCCGTTGGACGACGTTTCCGAACACGGGTTCCTACTCTTAATCTGTTCCGCAAGACACCCTCTGCAACCCCTTCAAGTCTGTCGGTATCGTTTCGTAACATCCTGTTTAATGCACTGGCCAGTAAGGACGGAAGTTGAAACTTGATGATTACCTTCGTTCCATCCTGTTCCTTTTCTCATCTTTTGCAACATGAATCTATTGTATTGAAATTGCAAAAGTTGACGTGCTACATGTTTACAGAAAATCAGTAAATTGTTGTACAACAAATTTTAATATCTGTCTAGGATGCTTACAGGGTGTTTCACAATTACTATTACAGTGTTCTAGGGGCTGTTGAGCGGACTTAGTAGATATAGCTTACCCATGTCTGGAAATGTACCATTTGGATATAAAATAAGATTGGCGATCAGATCACTTTCAAATCTCCCGCTTATCGGGACGTACACAAGCTGAGAGGAGGGTGCAGTTGTCAGTTCCTTTTTTAATTATGACACCACATACCATTTGCGGCAGACCACAACAACGGCTGCGAGAAACTGGTATGTTCGCAGTGTGACTGTGGCGCTCCAAGGACGCACAGCATTCTTGACTTTGAGGACGACGTCCTTTAGTCACGTAGGAAAGAACACGACGGCGAGTGTCAGAAAGAAGCGGGAGTGTTCCGATCTTTATTTCTATCCAAACAGTCTATTTCGGATATGGATTCCATATCAAAACTATATCTACTAAGCTCCCTCTACAACACCTAGAGGCATGTTGAAGGAATTGTGAAACATCCTTTAAAATATTTTTAATGACGTGACCGGTTTCCATTCTGTGGTAATATCTTCAGATCTATAGAGATAAGAAAAATAACGAACACTTAGCCTAAGATATACAGTGCTGCACCTACATCACATCTACAAGCAAATGTATCAGAACATACCTGATTGTTTCTGCTACAGGAGTATCCATCTGGTTCTATTTACGTAGTGTTACAAAACTATATCCACATGGTTCGAGGGGTTGTAGAGGGTGTCTTAAGCAACAAATTGGGGATAGGAACCCATGTCCGGTAACGTCAGCCTACGACGACAAGAGCATCGAACTCACAGGTGCCGGCGCCTGCCGCTAGGCTACCCCTTTGGCAGCAAACGTGACATCGTACGCTGACGGACCGCAGGCAGAACGTCTCTCAACGTTGTTTGTTACTTGGTGATCGCGACTAGATCCCACGAACGCCAGTGGACAATCTGGAGCTAGCTGCTGCGCATACAGGCCTTGTCTCCTACGCATGCGATGCTCTGTTGCCTTGATGGATGACGGTTTCGGACACTGGTTAACATTCGCAGTTTATTTTTCTCCTGGGAATGTTCTAAATTCTTCAATGTTTTTCGGTGCACAGGAGAAAAATAGACTGCGGGTGGAAACTCGTATCCCAGACTATCATCCACCGAGGCAGCGGAGTATCACATTCAAAGGAGACAAGGCGTGTCTACGTAGCAACTGAGTGCGTCTTCTCAATGGCGATCGTGGGATTCAGTAGCGATTACTGAACAACAAACAACATTGCGAGACGTTCCAGCGTACAAGGTCATATTTGCTGCCAGAGGGGTGTCCTAGTGGCAAGTGCCGGCGCCTGTAACTTTGACGCTCTGCAGTGTTGCTTCTGGACTCGTGTTCCTATCCGCAATTTGTTCCTCAAGAAACCCTCTACAAACTTCGAAGTTTGTGGGTATCGTTTTCTAACAGACTGTAAATGCGTAGTACACCATATGATCCAAAGTATCCAGACACCCCCAGAAACATACGTTTTTCATATTAGGTGCATTGTACTGCCATCTACTGCCAGGTACTCCATGTCAGCGACCTCAGTAGTCATTAGACATCGTGAGAGAGCAGATGATTGGGTCTCACTTGCGTCATACGTCTGTACGCGAGATTTTCACACTCCCAAACATCCCTAGGTCCACTGTTTCTGATGTGATAGTGAAGTGGAAACGTGAAGGGACACGTACAGCACAAAAGCGTACAGGCAGGCTGACCCTGTCTGCTGACTGACAGAGACCGCCGACAGTTGAAGAGGGTCGTAATGTCAATAGGCAGACATTTATCCAGACCATCAGACAGGAATTCCAGACTGCATCAGGATCCACTGCAAATACTATGTCAGTTAGGCGGGAGGTGAGAAAACTTGGATTTCATGGTCGAGCGGCTGCTCATAAACCACACATCACGCCGGTAAATACCAAACGACGCCTCGCTTGTTGTAAGGAGCGTAAACGCTGGACGATTCAACAGTGGAAAATCATTGTGTGGAGTGACGAATCACGGTACACAACGTGGCGATCCGATGGCAGAGTGTGGGCGTGGCGAATGCCTGATGAACGTCGTCTGCTAGCGTGTAGTGTAAACAGTAAAATTCGGAGGCGGTGGTGTTACGGTGTGATCGTGTTTTTCATGGAGGGGTTTGCACTCCCAGTTGCTTTGCACTACCACACCACAGGCCTACATTGATGTTTTAAGCACCTTCTTGCTTCCCACTGTTGAAGAGCAATATGGGGATGGCGATTGCATCTTTCAACACGATCGAGCCCCTGTTCATAGTGCACGGCCTGTGGCGGAGTGATTACACGGCAATAACATCACTGTAATGGACTGGCCTGCAGAGTCCTGACCTGAATCCTTCATAACACCTTTGGGGTGTTTTGGAACGCCCACTTCATGCCAGGCGTCACCGACCGACTTCGATACCTCTCCTCACTGCAGCACTCCGGGAAGAATGGGCTGCCATTCCCCAAGAATTCTTCCAGCACCTGATTGAACGTATGCCTGCGAGAGTGGAAGCTGTCATCAAGGCTAAGGTTGGGCCAACACTATACTGAATTCCAGCATTACCGATGGAGGGCGCCACGAACTTGTAAGTCATTTTCAGCCAGGTGTCCGGATACTTTTATCACATTGTGTACGTCGTAGAACAATATAGTAATGAGGCAGCTTTCACATTTTTAATATAAGTCCGTAATGCACTGTTCAGTTTTTAAGCAGTCATACTACCTAAAGCAGTTGATCTACGGGTCTCTATACACAACGCGGATGCTACAAAAACACTAAATTGTTCTGAGACGTAACACGTTGAAAGCATACCACTTATTGCAAATTTAAAGCTGGTTATTCATTAATAATCCGAGTTCATCTTGAAATTTACCCCGATATACTGAATAAGATTCTTGATAACGCAATCTTACTGAAAGAGTAGTACTTTGCAGGTGGTGAAACTTTCGTAAGCGCAACAGCGGGTTTTAATATGAAGGATTCAGGCTAAACCAGATTTGTAAGTTGATTACCAAAACGAAACAATGAACTTTCACCGTATAATCTACGTCTTGTAGATTCTGCTTGTGCAGAACACATATGTTTGCCATTTATAACCCATACAGCCCGGAAACCTATTAATCTAAGAGCTAGTGTGGTGGAGAAAGTGAGTTCCGGAGACTCTACTACTGCACGCCTCGAAGTACCGCAGTCACCGTCGAAATGGACAAAACTTACGGAAGACAATAGCATGAGCGTTGCATGAGTACACATGATTGCTCCTGTGCAGTATGTGAGCGGAGCACGTTTTCTTGAACCAATATTGAGGATGCATGTATGTAGCTGAGGGACACGTGGTCGGAATTATAGATTAATGTCAAGTATGCGAAGAGGTAAATTTACGAATTCCAGAAGCAATGTAAACTTAATATAATGGTCAAGAGAGGCGGCAGCATCAGTTACGCTTGATGGTTGATTACACTGGATCATTTTCAAAACCACCGTAGGCTGTTAGTTGTATTATGCGAGATAGCTTTAGTGCACCATGTATTACAGGGTGAGTCTGTGATGATCTTACGAACTTTCAGGTAGAGAAGGGAAAACGTTTCTCGAGAGGAACTAGTGTGAACCAAAACAAGAAGTAAGTCTAATAAGCATGGGCTCTAAGATTCACATCTCAAGAGCTATAAGCATTTTTTTCAGAAGAAGTTTCACAGTAGCGAAGATGAACAAGTGTTCATAGTTCTTTAAAGGCTGCACTGTAAACAGGTAAGACACACTGGTGAACCTCATTATTATTCGCACAAATTAAGCTCACACTCGGCGTAGTGGCTGATGAGAGCGACTGTAAGAGAGTCAACTAAGTTTGTTAGATTAGTATGCTTGCGTATTAAAACTGTTGGTAAATTACGTACGTAGCGTTGGTGATGTGTGTGTCATATTTAAAAGTTGTTTCGTGATATTTGGGGACCTGTGTGTGGAGGAACCCCACACCCACGTCGAACATCTATGTATATGGTCTTGCACAGCACATCCTGCTTCCAGGCACACCTTGTACAAGTTACGTACTTACTACCAGTATTTACATGACCTGTTGTTATACATATAACAACAGGTGCAATATGGAAGCGTAACGATGTTCACCAATGTGTTTTACCTGCTTACTGTTTTTCCTTTTTTTATTATATTATTTCTTTCTATTATATTATATTATATTATTTTTATTATATTCGCCGATACTGGCCACTGATGTTATATACAGGATGATTCCGTGATGATCATTTAGAGATTACAGTGAGGCTGTGGACCCCATCCCCCTATATGAAGATACTAATCCCAGATATACCTCCTCACACATAGAGAATGCCAAGATAATATTATGAAGTTGTAGATTTGCCTTTGTGAGTAAGCGAGAACCGTTATAAATCACTTGAAACTACGATCGCTAAGAGAGGGAGGTGGGGAGGGGGGCCTGAGAAGATTTAACAGAATGACTTATGCAGTGAATTATTGCCTAATGAAGTGCTGCATGTGAAATCCGATTCGTAACGCTGACAGTAAAGTTCTGTTTCTCGTTCTTATATGTCGTAAAATTATAGAGAAATGAGAAGGAGGCATTCGTCGACAGTAACGGAGAGCATTTGCGAAACGCGATGGAATATGGAAAGCGTCACAGCTGTGCAGCGTTTCGTTCCGCGAATCACTCGAAATCTACTCTGCAGGTGTGGGGAGGTGTAGCGCGGCGGCCGACTCACCTGCTACGTTGCATTTTTAAAATTCAAATTCTGGGGAAGTAGCGAACCGCCGCGTAGTAAAGCAGCGCTCGGCGCGGGCTGTTTTAAGGCGCCCATAAAACTCGCGGCCCGGGCGCACGTATCCCGCCCGCCGGACTCCTTTATTTACTTTTCTTCTCCAGTTCGCCCGATTCGGCCGCCGCCGCCGCAGCTCGGGCGCCGTCGGCAAGCTCCACTTGTTTCTCGGTCCGCGGAACAAGTGACGCGCAGTCGTACGCTGGCAGTCGCGGCGCGCGCAACAGTGAGCAGCCGTGCCCGAGCGGCGAGCAACCCTCCGCTCGCCGCGCAGCCCACGTAGTCGGTGTGCGCCATGGAGGAGCCTCCAGCCAGCTGCGCGTAACGTTAGCTGCGAGCGTCACGCGTTACACTCGTCACAGTAACTTCAAAATGCATAGTCCGGCGGCGGCGATCTTCCTGCTCGTTTTCACGGGAGTAATTGTGTCGTTGGCAGCAGTGGCACTTAAGGACCACCACCACCAGCCGCGGGCCTCTGCTGGATCTGGCGGTGGCGGTGGTTGTCGTGGAGGGGACAGCGGGGGTGGCAAGGAGAAAGTACCCCGGAGGACGAGATACCGTACAGGTAAATTTGGGGACTTCGCTTCGTACCAAGATATGCTCTCTGGCTAAACAGCGAATGGCTTAAACTGTGTGGGATAAAAGTGTTTGTACTAATAGAATGTCGTAGTTTGATCTTGTCTTAAGGGCACTTACGAGTCTGCCATCATAATGTTACTAGTTAACGTAATATTCCGTCTTGGACGCTTTTTTGATTTCTTTTTTTTGTCTTTTTTTTGTTCCACTAAGGACTTATGACTTATACATGGAATCTGATGACGTACTTCATATCGACGTTCTTTTAATGCGATTCTGATGATGACTAAGCAAAAAGTCTAAAAAAAAAAAATAGAAAAGTGACCAAGACGGAAATTACACCTCTACATCATTACATTGTTTTCCTGTTAGTTGTAGGTGATGTTCTGTAAGATTACAGAACATTTATCTGTGTGGTGAGTGTACGCATGTTGCAACAATCAGGAAACTTACTTTTTGCTAAAAATACTTAGTAAACGTGCTCTAGAGGTGTTGCGACTGTATCTTATACAGTTCCACAAATATATTGTAACATAAGACGTTTGACAACATAGTGTTGTATTTATATTAGAGCGATAACGACCAGTGTGAATAACTTTTTACTTCGGCAGGAAAAGGGGCTCGCCATGTCACAAAGCCGCTTCCAAAGAGTAAATGATAAGAGTCTTTAAAGTCGCTGAAAAATATGCTTTTTAAACTGGTTTAAGAAAATTTTAACTTAAGAAACTCTGTAACTACATTAGAAGAAAATATATTATTGACAAGACTATTACAGACGTAAACGAACATAAACAAATAACACGAACGGCCTATAAAGATGCCAGAAACTGATTTAGAAGCAGTTTCGCATGTCAGCACGTCTCCGTCATTTAAAGGAGTGTAAAATAAAGATGGAGACTGAATTTCTGAAGAGTATTCATTTGGAAGGTACAAATGGAGTCATACCGAACTGTTAGACGCGAATGATGGAGAAACGATGTGAAATTTGACTACAATAATATTTATTGAAGCTTAAGTACTGTTAATGTGAACTAATTTGTTGTACAATTCACGTCGACTTTTAATTTCTAAACAGACTGCTTACTCCTAGCTGTACTAACATTTATTGCAGAATGAGAGGCAGCATTTTCTCCAACAGCGATAAAGTTACGTATTCTTTCCATACGAAATCCATGGCCCCATAACTGTCGCGATAATGGATAATTTATGAAGTTCACTGCTTTAAACAACTAAATGTATGATTTCATTCAAAGTTATTTGATTATTCGTCATGTTGACGTACAGAAGTCCTTAAAATTTCATAATTACGAGACAAGTTTCAAAATAACGTCTCCGAATAAATTTAATCGTTTTCCGTCTGTCAACATCACCTAAATTTTACAATCACTTGTGCATTGTTATCTGAATATTATTGGTACACAGCGTGAAGAAAAGAGCGCAATTTCGAAAACTAGTCTTACACATTGTTAATAGGCCGTAATATTTTTTTACCAAATCATCTCCACATGTTTTTTGATTTATTGTTTTATTTGTCCTATACAGACAAGAGGCTTGCAGTACCTTCTCACACTGTACTTGGACTGACGCTTAGCAAATACGGATGAAACTTCTGTAATAATTTGTTTTATCGGTATGAAGATTAATTCTCTATTAATACCCACGAAGAAAGTAAAATGTAACACATTATTAAAATGAGGAATACGCATCGATAAGTTAGGTTGTTCCTCAAATAAGGCAGTAAATACTGTGAACGTATTACCCTAGCAGTTCTGTGTGACAGCCAGAGATCCGAATCACTTCCAGTCACGTTCTGCTCTTAGTATTGTTTCTCAGATTTTCTGTCCCCCACTTTGAAGGGAACATGAATGAGGTGATAAAACTAATTCCATTAACTTTCACTGCGCAATTAACAGATCCTATGTTTATGAGTCCCGTACATCAATTGACATAAAATCTCCTTTTTTGAGCACATTCTACATGACCATGAATACAGTTTTTGAAGGAGTAGTACTATTACTAGCGGAAAGCAGCGTATAAGATAATGCGACTTGAGCTTTTCGGTATAACTATTCGACGGCGGTGGTTCCACTGTGCTTTATCGGGTGACCAGACTTATGTTTCGCAGTTGTTCCGTCGCTACATTTAAAACGTTTAGTAATCTTTGCAAATTTCCGACGTAAAAATATCAGATCATGCTAGTTTGCAAAGTTACTGTCAGTCATCTTTTAGGAATGTGGCAGTCTTCTAGGAATGTGTCAGTCTGACATCACTAACTAATTTTTTAACAGTCCTCGGTAAGAATAACTAAAAAGCTGTTGGAAGTTGATGGCACGGAAATGCGTAAAAAAATATATGGATATATTCAAATTAGATATTACTAGCAATGTGCCCCAGCTTCGCAAGAGTAGCGCTAAGTATCGACAGCGGGACGGATTGTCTGGCGAAGTGGCGATAAATTGTATACGCAAACATTCCTTGTGAATCAGTCTATTAGCGAAAACCCTACAGTCCTTAATTAACTTTCATTTTCAGACAGAAAAACGCGGCAGGGGACTTTAATTTATAATATACAGTACAGTCATATAAATGAACCACAGACTGATTTCGACGTCAATATGCAATAACTACTCACTGACGACAGGTGGCTACAATAGCGTAGTATACACCACTGGCCATTAAAATTACTACACCATGAAGATGACGCGCTACAGACGCGAAATTTAACCGACAGGAAGAAGATGCTGTGATGCGCAAATGATTAGCTTTTCAGAGCATTCACACAAGGTTGGCGCCGGTGGCGATACCTACAACGTGCTGACATGAGGAAAATTTCCAACCAATTTCTCATACGCAAACAGCAGTTGACCGGCGTTGCCTGGTGAAACGTTGTTGTGATGCCTCGCGTAAGGAGGAGAAATGCGTACCATCACGTTTCCGACTTTGATAAAGGTCGATTGTAGCGTATGGCGATTGCGGTTTATCGTATCGCGACATTGCTTCTCGAATTGGTCGAGATCCAATGGCTGTTAGCAGAATATGGAATCGGTGGGTCCAGGAGGGTAATACGGAACGAATCCAGGTTCAGTTTACAGCATCATGATCGTCGCATCCGTGTTTGGCGACATTGCGGTGAACGCACATTTGAAGCGCGTATTCGCCATACTGGCGTATCAACCGGCGCGATGGTATGGGGTGCCATTGCTGACACGTCTCGGTCACCTCTTGTTCGCACTGACGGCACTTTGAACAGTGGACGTTACATTTCATATGTGTTACGACCCGGGGCTCTATCCTTCATTCGATCCCTGCGAAACCGTACATTTCAGCAGGATCATGCACGACCGCATGTTGCAGGTCCTGTACGGGCCTTTCTGGATACAGAAAATGTTCGACTGATGCCCTGGCCAGCACATTCTCAAGATCTCTCTCCAATTGAAAACGTCTGGTCAATGGTGGCCGAGCAACTGGCTCGTCACAATACGCCAGTCACTACTCTTGATGAACTGTGGTATCTTGTTGAAGCTGCATGGGCAGCTGTACCTGTACACGACATCCAAGCTCTGTTTGACTGAATGGGCAGGTGTATCAAGGCCGCTATTACGGCCAGAGGTGGTTGTTCTGGGTACTGATTTCTCAGGATATATGCACCCAAATTGCGAGAAACTGTAATCACATGTCAGTTCTGGTATAATATATTTGTGCAATGAATACCCGTGCATTTCTTCTTGGTGTAGCAATTTGAATGGCGAGTAGTGTATAATGGGTGTCGGAGGGACACGGGCAACAATGCAGTTGCTGTCGTATGGCGAAAACGGAGCGATTTATCTGACGTTCAGAAGGACATGATCATTGGTTTTCGGGTCAAGGGTGGAAGCACTTCCGAAACGGCAAAGTTCGTAAACTGTTCGCGAGCCGCCGTGGTTAAGGTATACCGTGCGTGGCACAATTCAAAACTGGCGTCGAGGCAACTGCGGTGTACCGCGGCCCATAGAGGACGGGGGTTAACAATGGCTCCGGAAATTTGTACTGACGAACAGAGGTTCAGCTGTTGAGCAACTGACCGCAGCAACTGACCAACATTGTCTCCTCAATGACCGTTCGGCGAACGTTGCTGCGTATGGGTCTCCGCAGCAGGCACCTGCTTCATTCACCCATGCTGACTGCTTTTCATTGGCAACGAAGACAGGAATTTGCACGCCAATATCGCAACTGGATATCCACTGAGTGGCGACAAGTAGCGTTTCCAGATGATTCACGTTTTACCCCCCATCGGGCAGATGGCCTTTGCCGTGTACGGCCCTGCAACTGTAGTCAAGGCTCCAGCCCTCGGAGGGAGCGGTATGTCTGGAGAATGTTTCCGTGGCATTCCCTGGGTGATGTCGTCATTCTGGAAGGCTCAGTGGGTCAGTATAAGTACGCGTCTATCCTTGGTAACCATGTCCAACCCTGCATGCTGTTTCTTCCTCGGAACGATGGCATCTACCACCGTGACAAAGCAAAGTGTCACTCAGCTCGCAGTGCACGTGTGTGGTTTGAAGAGCACCAGGATGTGGTTTACCGTACTCTCCTGGCCGCTAGGCTCCCAAGATTTAAACCCAAGCGACAATCTGTGGGACCATCTCCGTCGGGCAGTTCCTCAACCGGGAATCCTAGCGCATGGCTCCACATCCCTGTTAGTATCTTCGAGAATCTCACTGAGTATCTTCCTGCACGTCTGCGCTACAAAAGGTGGCTATTCAGGCTTCTGACAAATGACACATTCATATGACTGGACCGTTTATGTATAGATTCTGGTCAAGTTCCGCCGCATTCGGAAGATAGGGCGGCTGTTTGCTTTACTGCTTTTCCCGCCAGATACCGCCTCCTCTGTAGATGATTAGCTCACAGCGAAAAAAATGGTTCAAACAGCTCTGAGCACTATGGGACTTAACATCTGAGGTCTTCAGTCCCCTAGACTTAGAACTACTTAAACCTAACTAACCTAAGGACATCACACACATCCATGCCCGAGGCAGGATTCGAACTTGCGACCGTAGCGGTCGCGCGGTTCCAGGCTGAAGCGCCTAGAACCTCTCGGCCACAGCGGCCGGTAGCTCATAGCGCCCAGCGTTGCTACGCGATGTCACTCCTAACGCGAATTAAATATGGAACAAATGGCACTGAATATAATACACACTTCTCATTACTATAACTGTAAATTATATACACAGACCTTCCCGTGCGGTAGCGTTCTCGCTTCCCACGCCCGGGTTCCCGGGTTCGATTCCCGGCGGGGTCAGGGATTTTCTCTGCCTCGTGATGGCTGGGTGTTGTGTGCTGTCCTTAGGTTAGTTAGGTTTAAGTAGTTCTAAGTTCTAGGGGACTGATGACCATAGATGTTAAGTCCCATAGTGCTCAGAGCCATTACACAGACCTTCCTCTAGAATCAGTCTGTCTACTAGTGAAAACCTTATGAAAAGTCCTACAGTCGTGCCTGAGATCAGTATTGACACGTACACATAACACCGCGGTGTGGAGGTTTAATTTAGTAATATGTATAGACGACACAGTATATAGCGGAAGTATACCGCCAGAAGGAGACCTTGAATCACGATGTTAGCGTACACATGAGTTTCCACTTTTATGTCATTGCCTGCGAGATGCCTCATTTGGTGGGTCCTGCTGTAAGGCAACTGTGAGTAGTGGGTCTGATGACGGACGGAGGAGAAAAAAAGGAAGAAATTATTGTGGAGATGGCGACTAGAAAAGCTAGGGCAGTGTATGATGGAGCATGAGAAAATAAAGAGATCGATTGACATGAGCCGGCCGCGGTGGTCTAGCGGTTCTGGCGCTGCAGTCCGGATCCGCGGGACTGCTACGGTCGCAGGTTCGAATCCTGCCTCGGGCATGTGTGTGTGTGATGTCCTTAGGTTAGTTAGGTTTAAGTAGTTCTAAGTTCTAGGGGACTTATGACCTAAGATGTTGAGCCCCATAGTGCTCAGAGCCATTTGAACCATTTTTGATTCACATGAACAAAGTAGTGGACAATAGTTTAATCATACTTGATACTATGTCGTCAGTAATAAAGTTTACGCATTGGGAGTGACATTATTCCTATGATTGCCATAAGGCGTAATGAAATGAAGCTCGAAAAAAAAAAACTACACCCATAACTCTCGTTAAGAAATGAGTGTGGTTTTGAAAGTGATGCCCTTTCTTTACTATTCGTGGCCGATGGGAACAAAAACGTCGTATGGCAATGGCATCGCGCTATGATTCTCATACGTAGACACGCACGAAGTGTGAACACTGAAGCTCATTAAAAACCGTACCCGTCTTTGCCGTCAAGCAATGGGTACCGCTTTTAATGAGTTTCGCTCTGTTCTCATTTTGTTCCTGGCGATAGGAAAAATCAGTCGTGGCTGTGATGCCACATGATGGTTCAAATGGCTCTGAGCACTATGCGACTTAACTTCTGAGGTCATCAGTCGCCTAGAACTTAGAACTACTTAAACCTAACTAACCTAAGGACATCCCACATATCCATGCCCGAGGCAGGATTCGAACCTGCGACCGTAGCGGTCGCGCCGTTCCAGACTGTAGCGCCTAGAACCGCTCGACCACCCTGGCCGGCGATGCCACATGATCTTTCGTTGTTTACCATTGTAATAGGACCCCGCAGATTACATTCTTTTATTGACGCTTTGTATTATCTATGAACGTTTTCCAAATCTGAAGTTTTATGTTACCTAATGATCTGTGCGGCAGAAACTCGCAGTAAACTTGTAAGTTACAAGTAAGCTCACAATAAAATAGTTTCATTGAAAGCTACATAAGGATGTAAAGAACTTCCTGCACGCATTGTGAAGATTATAGTAGTAGTCACCAGAAATAGAACATTATTTTAGGACTAACTTTAATTTTGTAATAACTATTTCCTTAAAACCTGAGTATATTTTACAGATATGAATAAAAGTACCCACAGGTGATGTGATAAATGTGCCGAAACATATTTGGGCACTAAAAATATTGTTGTATGTGCAACTGGCGGATCTGAACTTTTATAACGAAAAAATATTGTTGAACCAGCAGCCTACCCCAGTGAATATGAGGTGCATCAAATATTTACAAACTGCGTGGCACTGCCTATTTAAAAGTTACAAAAGAATCCGATTATAGTGTTTATCTTGAGCCAGTGTAGCCAAAAGTCCATTCATCCTCACGAAACTGCTCAATCTCTGTGATGATCATTTAGTGGCTTTGAAACTTCCCCTTAGAAAAATTAATGAATTACTGTGCTGATAAACCTCTTACATTATTTGCTTTTCAAACAGCTGAGCAAAACTGAACGTACTCAGACATTATTCTCTTTGCTTATTTTGATCAACACTAAACTGACACACAATATTTTTAGCGCAATGCAATCTGACTTTCAAAAATCCCTACAAAAGAATGGCTCTGACTAACATTAACCTATACCTTTCACAAATCACTTACCTCACAAAAATCTTCGTTACTCGAACTACTGCAATACAGCGAGCGCCACTACTGCCAGCTAAATAAAAGATTCAAACCACTGAAGGCACTTACTACTGATAGGCATAGTTAGCAAAGAAAAGATTTTGATAGAGAACAAACAATGTATTTACCTTAATAGTGTTCAAAGGTCATAATATATATAGCAGTTCATGACATCCAGTGTTACACATTTAATGTCTCTGATCGACACACGTCCAGATCATCCGCTCTCAAAATTCCGCCATCGCTCTCCCCACATCTACCACTGCTGGCGGCTCACCTCCAACTGCGCAACGCTACGCGCTGTTCACATCCAGCTGTCCAACACTACAATGGCAGACAACAATGCAAACTAGCCACAGACTGCACACAGCAGAGCCAGTGATTTTCATACAGAGCGCTACGTGGCGTTACCAATAAGAAAACCTAAACAGCCTACTTACAGCTTCATACGGACATTAGCAGCTAATAAACACACCTACAGGGAAAGTAAGAATGAGGTCTGAATGGGATTACGCCAAAAGGTTTTAAACACTTGCGGCAGATGTAGAGAGTTGATCAGTTGCTAGTTTTTGATGACACTGTGTGTTCACAGCTGAGCAGTAAGCACTACACGGGTGAACGGATGCCGATAGATGCAAACACTGGGAGTCTTGTGGTCAATCACCGTCTGCTCTGCTAGCGGATGGAATGGTGGTCGTGGGGGGAGGGGGGGGGGGAGGGTTGCTGGCGCTAGAGTAGAGCCGCGCGCACAAACTACGACGAGCACCAATTACGCTAAGAGCGTCCGGTGCGGCGGCCGGCCGCTGCTGGCCGCTGCCGTATCGACCGATAAGCGCGCACCGCCGCCGCGCTCTCCTAGTCTGCCCGACGTGTTGCGCGCCGCAGGGGAGACCCGAGCGACGAGGCTGTCTTCGGGAGTGCAGCAGACACCTGCACTGGCGACGTAATGTGCAACAGGGGAATGTTTACAAAATGTCGAAGTTGGGAGTTAAACCACCGATGTCAAAGACGAACTGGTTTGGGCTATCTTTGGAAACCGCATACAGTCTTATAGGTAGCGAGGGAAATACAATCGGTAACAACTATAGCAGCGAGGTAGTACAGAATGAGGTACAGCACCCACTTCAGGCAACACCAAGTGCCATAATTCAGAAGAGTATGCTCGTCACATACAAAGAAGAACGACGGATGCCACTACGTTCGTTGCCTACACGT
The DNA here is from genome assembly GCF_023864275.1 of Schistocerca cancellata. Lineage (NCBI taxonomy): Eukaryota > Metazoa > Arthropoda > Insecta > Orthoptera > Acrididae > Schistocerca > Schistocerca cancellata. The sequence goes on along the minus strand of NC_064633.1, from coordinate 119,275,950 downwards.
TCACCTGTCACGTTACTCATGGAACATGTTTGGGATATAGCTGTTCGATAGCTTTTTCGTCACAGCATGGACTATTGCGTGAACCATATAACAGAGATTTCTTGGGAACATATCCAGTTTCTCTTTGATGTAACTTTCTTTCGAAGAACGGCCAGCCTTGCGTGTCTTAGGAACTGTTGTTACATGTGAAGTAACACAAGTACACTACTGGCCATTAAAATTGATACACCAAGAAGAAATGCAGATGATAAACAGGTATTCATTGGGCAAATATATTATACTAGAACTGACATGTGATTACATTTTCACGCAATTTGGGTGCAGAACCGGAGAAATCAGTACCCAGAACAAACACCACTGGCCGTAATAACGACCTTGATACGCATTGTGTCAAACAAAGCTTGGATGGCATGTACAGGTAGAGCTGCCCATGCAGCTTCAACACGATACCACAGTTCATCAAATGTAGTGACTGGCGTATTGTGACGAGCCAGTTTCTCGGCCACCATTGACCAGATGTTTTCAATTGGTGAGGGAACTGGAGAATGTGCTGGCCAGGGCAGCAGTCGAACATTTTCTGTATCCAGAAAGGCCCGTACAGGACCTGCAACATGCAGTCGTGCATTATCCTGCTGAAATTTTGGGTTTCGCAAGGATCGAATGAAGGATAGAGCCACGGGTCGTAACACATCTGAAATGCGAACAAGAGGTGACCGAGACGTGTAACCAATGGCACCTCATACTATCACGCCGGGTGATACTCCAGTATGGCGATGACGAATACACGCTTCCAATGCACGTTCACCGCGATGTCGCCAAACACGGATGCGACCATCATGATGCTGTAAACAGATCCTGGATTCATTCGAAAAAATGACGTTTTGCCATTCGTGCACCCAGGTTCGTCGTAGAGTGCACCATCGCAGGCGCTCCCCTCTGTGATGCAGGGTCAAGGGTAACCGCAGCCATGGTCTCCGAGCTGATAGTCCATGCTGCTGGAAACGTCGTCGAACTGTTCGTGCAGATAGTTGTTGTTTTGCAAACGTCCCCATCTGTTGACTCAGGGATCGAGATGTGGCTGCACGATCCGTTACAGCCATGCGAATAAGATGCCTGTCATCTCGACTGGTAGTGATACGAGGCCGTTGGGATCCAGCACGGCGTTCCACATTACCCTCCTGAACACACCGATTCCATATTCTGCTAACATTCATTGGATCTCGACCAACGCGAGCAGCAATGTTGCGATACGATAATCCGCAATCGCGATAGGTGACAATCCGACCTTTATCAAAGTCGTAAACGTGACGGTACGCATTTCTCCTGCTTTCGCGAGGCATAACAACAACTTTTCACTAGGCAACGCCGGTCAACTGCTGTTTGTGTATGAGAAGTCGGTTGGAAACTTTCCTCATGTCAGCACGTTGTAGGTGTCATCACCGGCGCCAACCTTGTGTGAATGCTCTGAAAGGCTAATCATTTGCATATCACAGCGTCTTCTTCCTGTCGGTTAAATTTCTCGTCTGTAGCACGTCATCTTCGTGGTGTAGCAATTTTAATGACCAGTAGTGTATTAATTACGCGTCGCCAGTACAGATTCACTTCTGGTAGTACATCTCTCCGACCTTCCAAACTTCGCACACATGTTCTCCTGCATTCCTTGTTGGGTTAACACGACGCTGCGCAATGGAAGATTCGTACTAGAATATAAGTCTTGGTAGTTGGTCAATATTAGCTACCCGCCCTGGCTTCGCACATATACGAGTAGCACAGAATCAGCTACAGCGAGCCAAATTATCTGGTGTAACGATAGGGTGATTTTGTTTAGATGCCACTGCGTACAGTTCTGGATAAACGTCAGAGATCAATATTGGCCAACTGAACATCATCATTTTCACATAACTTAAAACGATATACTCAGCGTGTATCAGGAAAGTTCTCAGGAGACACAAATAGTATTTGTTCCGTATTTAATTGGGGTTTGGAGTGACACCTCATAGCAATGACGTGAGCTGCGAGCTATTGCACTGTCCATTCCGCCTGACTGCAGCGACAGTTCTGTCCGAGATACGAGTATAGCCACTTACTAGCCAGTGAATGCCTGGCTTGAGCTACATTTGAGAACATTCCGTTCTGATCAGTTTAATATCTGATACTTCCCGCACTGCCGACGGTTTAGAAAGTCGGCGGTAGTCCGAACTGACATCCTGGCAGCGGTAGCTCGTGCCGACGTTTCGCTGTAGTCGGGCGGTTTACACCTACCATTGGGAGACGGTAATGGTATCGTTTTCACTTCATTATAGTTCTTCCTCTTTGAACGAAATATTTATAAATTGTATGCATAAATATTCCTCGTGAATTAGTGTATCTATTACTGACAACCGTATCAAAACTCCTACAATAGGTCCTGAGGTTATACCAATATATAGCCAATTGCGACGGGGGACTTTTGTAAAAGTGTGAATTAAAGATAGATAAAAGAGAAAGCTACAGGAATGCAGCCAGGTAACGTCCTCAATAACCACTGATATTTCGAGAGGTGTACACCCCCGTCGTTTTCGAGGCATAAATGAAACGAGGGAATTAACCGCTTGCACTCTCGTACTTAAGTGAACATTCGATAAGCCACAATAAGGTCTTGTTTCACATGGTTGCTAAACAATTCCTCGCAAAGTGGCTGGAGGCAATCCCACAACACTTTGGTAGCTGACTACACGATTCTTACTATGGTCGTGAATGTCTGAGACATGTATCGAAAACTTCTTCTGGTTTATAGGAACTTGTAATAATTCTTGTTTCACCAGTTGTCAATGACCTTAAAAAAGGTTACGTTATTCCATTGACAAAAGTCTATAATAACTTCTATATCGCGCTAGATACGGAAGTTACGCTCAGTAACCATACTGCAACCTACTCCCCTCTTTGTGTACAACCATTTGCCAAAATGGTGTTCCGATATCTCAGATTATTTACGAGATACAAGGGTGTTATGAATATTTCGTTCTCGCTTTATCGGATGGGTGTGTAAGGGGAACGGACTGCGCTATATACGATCCATTTTCTCTAGAATGGAGTTAGGTATAGATTCCATCCCAAGTTTAAAGAATAGTTCAGTAGGTTGAACACATTTGGTACTCAGACTTAACGTGCACCAAAAGCAAATTCTTAGCAACTTTTCATTGCAGACTTATTCGATTTTCTTGCAGTAGCTTGCTTAATTTTGAAATATCACAACTTTCTTTCTTCTTTCTTTTGCTGGTGCCTTGTCTCGCGGTTCCGCAGGGTCGGCACGGTTAGGAACGGATTTGGCAAGGTTGGGTGGTCGGATGCCCTTCTTGCCGCCACCCCGTACCCCCCTGGGACGGAATTAGTGTACCCCAGCTGTCTGCATTTAGTGTAATCCATGGAATGGTGCTAACGTGTTCAGATGTCTGCGAGTCGTGTAACTGAGGCGGAACTTGGGGACCAGCACGGTATTCACCGAGCGGGATGTGGAAAACCACCTAAAAACCACATCCAGGCTGGCCGACACACCGGCCGACGCCGGCAATCCGCCGGGCGGTTTCGATCCGGGGCCGGCGCGCCTACCCGACTCCAGGAAGCAGCGCCTTAGCGCTCTCGGCTAATCTGGCGCGTTTTGAAATATCACAACTATGAGGAATAAATAATAGATAAGCAATTTATCATGAAGGTGACGAATAAAGTTACGAGATGCATGCGAATCAAATTTTTTGCCGAGTAGTTTCTTTAAAATCGATTGTGAAAGATTTCAGATTGTCCGGCTTGTGCGTCTGCCTTCCACACAGTCAGGCGACCCTGGCTGCTACCGCTCCCAGGTCCCACTGTATCTGGGAGCGAAGCAGTGCTGCGCCAGCTGCCCGACGTGCAGATCGCGCTCTGCTGTGTTGTGCAGCTTCACTATAGCCCGGGACTAACACTGGCTTGATAAGTTGTTTCATGCCCTGCTGAGAATTCTGTAACGTCTCAGGAGACTGAAACGAAAAATTACTGGACTTACAGGCTCAGGATTTGTGTTGCTGTCCTTGACAGACTTTCGCTGTTACTTGACTGTGTTCACGAATGAACTTGTGGCGCTAAGTTGTACTGAAAAACCTACATACACGTTAGGTACAATGTTGACCATCAAACTTACAACCCCAGGAACGAAATACGAGGGCTGTTCAGAAAGTAAGCTCCGATTGATCGCGAAATGGGAACCACAGAGAAAATTAGAAATGTTTTATTTTTAACAGTTAGCTACACCATCCAGCTACTTCTCTACGTAGTTGCCGTTCTGACTAAGACATTTGTCGTAGCGTTGTACCAACTTTCCAATACCCTCATCATAAAAGACAGCCGCCAGTGCTTTCCGCCAATTCTCTACGCTGGCCGGCAGCTCGTTTTCTGTGCCAAAATGTTGTATTCATAGCCAGCGGTTCATGTGAGCAGAAATGAAACGCAGGGGGAGTCAATTACGGGCTGTATTGTGGGTAGTCAAACATTTCCAATTGAAAACGATGCAGGAGCATCTTCATTGCCCCTTCAGAATGCGGCTGAGAATATTGCCTTGTAGAAGAAACTGCACGACAGTTATGTAATGTTGGCTGTATAGCTTCAGGCGAAATTTCTCACCAGGTTCTCGTACTTGGCGGGAGACACTATTCTCTAGACAACTTTACGCGATCACTGTGAGCTCAGAAATGAGAGGAGTGACGTGATGCTATCTAGGGTCATACTAGAGACACTGCCCAACACATCTGTGCAAAGCTTTATCGGATTATCATAGTCGTTTCCATTTCGCGATCAATCGGAGCTTACTTTCTGAACAACCCTCGTAAAATAAAATTTAATATGTGTTGCGTAAACAGTACTGCAGGCGGAACTCATTATTATATTTGTGGGTGATTTTGGTGTGTGCAGTATGCGAAATTTAGTACACAGATCTCCTAGCTCCGACAGCTACAACAGCTCGAACCCAGCTGAGTGTCGAGTCGAACAGAGTTTAGTTGACAGATATGGGAATGCCGTTATATTCTGCTTCAACTCACTGGCCAAGTAGTGGGTAGCAAGAAGTGAGTGCTATTCTTCAGCTACATGGACCATCGGTTATCGTGTTGTATACCCAATGGCATCGCATACCATAAAATCTATGTGATGACGGTGAATGCTATCTTGCCTCCACGCACAGATATGGCCATCACCAATATGCAGAACTGAGACTTGCCTGGAAAGACTATGTGGTGCCTCTCCTGTGTACAGTGTTTTCATTACACGCGTCACTGCCGGTTGCCTCTCTCTTCTATCACGTCAAGGCAAGCCCCAACAAAGAACCATGCTAGCAGTCTATGGTATTCCATATATCGACTCTCTATCCGTGTTGCTGCAAAAAGCCCATTTCGTGGCTGAAATTACATGACGTGGGTATACTATCTCGCACGGCCGAGCAAACAATGTGTTTCCCCCTCGGGCGCTAGTCACGTGGTGCCACTGAGATCCTACATAATATCTTTGAGTATGGCCCTCCTGAACCCATCTGTTCCACATTCGCATGTTAGTCCTGCGATTCCGACCAAAGTGAATTGCGATATCGAAGAACGATAAACTGCAGTCTCACTGGACCACAATCCCGCCACAGTCGAACACAAACACGTTTTGGGAGACGTTTCTCTTCTTACGCGAATTTCAGAACGAGAAAACCACTGCACAATCCTTACTTATGAACAGAATGAAGATGGCGTTACTTTTGCCTAAATTGTGCCAATGCACTGAAACGCTAATCATTTTTATTCCGAACCACTTCATAGACTTCATGACCGTTTCATGATTGTTACGTACTGCAATCATGGTTTTGCAATTTTAATGGCCAGAAGTGTACACTGCTGTGGTAAACCTTGTCATGGACCTTCGGCGAGGTCACATATTTGTAGCTTTGTAATCTGACTACGACTTACCATCAGCATCCAGACGAACTCTGTCGTTCTTATGAGGTGTCTTCCCGAGCGGTCTGGAGTAATGCCACAAGGAATATTTCATTTGTCACATTTATTCATCCACGTTAGACAATGTTTGCTGTAGTTTAATATGTCTGAGACAAATTCATCAGATTCATGACACTTTCACTCACTTCGAATGAAGGAGGAACATTAGACTTTAACGTCTCGCCAACGATGAGGTTGTCAGAGAGCTCAGATTGGAGAAGGAAACCTTCCGTTCCCTTTTTTAGCGACCATCTTGACATCTAAATTACACGACTGAAGAAGACCTCTGGAAACCTAACATGGCAGGACAGCAATTTGGACTACCATGTTCCTGAAAACGAATGAAGTGTCCTAGTAGTGTGCTGCGTTGCTATCCGTTAAACTGACACACTTTACGCTAATCCGCTGAAGAAAAATAATGATATTTTGAAATTTTCACTAGTATCTTGCTGGATGAGTTCACAATCCGTGCAGTGGGACCTTGTGTTAAAACGTGTCTATGTTCTCTTGTTAGCTTCGTAAACCCAAATCAGTTGCGTCAGAATGTTTGATAGGGAGCTTTTGTCGTCTCTGCTTTCTGCATACGTTACGACAGTGACAGGATTCCATTATTTTAACGGGAACGTTTGTAGTCGATAAACACACACGGAACAGAATACCCATGTATATCAAATGGATCAAATGGAGGAAGGAAGCGCCCGAATGCGCACTCACGAGGTATTAGTAACGAATAACGAATTAATGCACTGTGGAGCGGAGTGTATTGCTTTTACGCAGGTTAGTCTAAATGACACGACGGGTCGCCGCGGAAAATTGAGCACGCAAGCGCTCATTCCACGAAATCGCCGTGGACACGGAAAATTACTACCTCACGTTCAGTCTGCCATTTCGGGGCTTTCTGCGCCAACAAGCAGGAACTTCGCGTTCAGACCTCCACGACCAGGAAGTTTGGAAGCCATGACGTGCCTCGCATTTACAAGATGAATAAACAGTAAGGGAGTTAACTGCGTGTAGTTCGATGGTCAAAGAGACGCTTACGTATAAGTAGAAGTGTCAGGCAAAGCGATTTTTCTGTTTTTCTTTCTACATGCCATGAATGACATCGAGGCCTTGAGGCGCTACAAAATCTATAAATCTGAGATAATGTCTTATTTAAATGTCGCTGAGATATATTTTACTGAATTCGAGGATTAAGTTATATAACCCTCAAGTAATTTTCGCAGACTGTGGGCAGTGGCAGAAATTGTTGATGACGAAATCGAACTGGTTGGAACCTGAGATTGAGGTAGGGAGACATTTCCGTGTCCTGAGTTATTGAAGCGACATAGTAAATCTGAAAGATAGTAGGAAAAAAAAAACCAGATGCCTTGTCGAGGATCATGGGAATAATGTCAAGCTAAATCGACAGTAAAAATCTTATAGTATCTAATTTTATCGTCGTATCTGTGTACCGTCCGTTAATCCTCCTGAATGAGTCGTGAGTGGAACCTACCAGTCAGATTTTAAGAGCGAGTAGTTCCCCAGTGACGATCGATGTTTCCATCTGTTGCAGAGAATGTTCTGAATATCATGTCGGAACGCAGAAACTTACACAAGCACTACGAGCAGGAGCAGGAAATGGCCAACGAGAATGCCTGCATTGTAACCTTAGTCTGATTGGCTGAAAAACGAATATGCTGAATACTTTCGTGGAGTGATATGAAGCTCGTGAAATTAGCCCTCGTGGGGTTGACGTGGCAAGTCGTGAGCCCACTGGTGCGGAGTTTGTGCTTATCATTTCTGAAATCTTGAGTTAGTGACCCTTCATGGTCAACGAACATACTTGTACAGCTCGGAAAGCCTACAGAGCATTCGAGAATGCGTTCCCGTGTGCCGGCATAGAATCCGACTTAAACACTTCCCGTTTCTCTCTGCGAGTCTTGTGGAATAGTGAGAGGGAAATGTTCTGTAATGAAAGACCTCAGAGAAATTCGTGGAGGCATTAGTTATCTGGAGGTGGTGTTAGATAAAAGTGACAGACTTGTCTAGGATTAATTGAGACCAATAAACTTCATTTGTTTGTGTGCAGTTTGAGAGCGATGCTTCATTTGTTGCTTTTCCTGTTAACTTTATCCGCGTGCTGTTTAGTTGCGATTATCGAGGTTGTTGCTCGTAACCAGTTGAAGGTGGTGTGTTGCGTCCTGTCACAGGTCAAACCACCAGATTGGGATGAAGGTGCGGCCCGTGTGACGCCATCAAGACGTTGATTACATTGTCGGCTGAGGTCTGCTAAATTCCCTTTAAACAAGTGAGAGGGAGAAAGTCTCTGAAGATATTTAGCAGAGATGACGGAATGGAGTGGAGAAGTTCGCTGGCTTCATAGGAAGTGAATAAGAGAGCGAACACTTATGGCTACAATTTAAGAACATCTTATTTATAAATAGTTCAACCTTATTCAGAGAGGTGCCTTACAGTGGTTTTCTATCTCAACACATCAACAATTACACTCTTCTACTCTATATGTTACCAGCTTTCCAGCATCTCGCAGACAATGAGTTCTACCTTTCAGCATCAGATACGAATCCGTTGCTTGCACCTCGTATCGACAGCCCACGATTAAACACTCGAACAAAGATAGGAGATGAGAGCAGGGCAGCACTCGTTTCTTGGTATAATCTAGTACACAGAAAATACTAAATGTCACTCGCTACGACTCACATTATTCACACTAGGAGACAAGTGTAAGGAAGTACTTGTTTCTCTGTATATTCTGACACACAGAAAATACTAAGTGTCACTTGTCATGACTCACGCAATTAGACATCTTAATTACACTACGAGACAAGTGCATGAAAGCACTTATCCTTCAGTACATACTGATACATTAAAAATTGTATTAGTCGTTGGCACTACTAGAGACGAACTCTACAGGGCTTGTTCTTTTCTGAAGGCAGAAAATTGAAGGTAATGATACTTACCGGAAATCAGTTGCCTTCCTTCTGATGTGTTCACTTGCATTTTCTACTGCAGCAACATCGAAGTATAATTCTATAGTGACTCAGAGGCTCGGCTGCAGTACTGCTCTCGACTGTTTCTTGGTCCCTTTATACCCCATACCAACCAACCCTGGCAGTGACTGTGGATGAGTTTATCTACCAGCGTTGCTTTTCCTGACTGCTGCGAAAGGTCTTTTTAATGACTGAAATCTTTCCAGAACCATCCAGAAGTTTCTCAAACAGACCGGAACGCTCCACTTCGGTTTGCTAACACTTCCATGTTTTACCTTGGCCAGCCGGCCAGATATCTAAAGGCTTGTTGTGGTAGGGCAATGGCCGTGGTTATGCCCGCAATACTTCCGCTTCTACTAAGTTTGCTTCATTTTCAGGTCATCGTGTCTTGTTTCCAGAAGACTGTTCCTGTGCATGGTGTTAATACTACCACTTAATCAAGTTTTCTTTCTTTCCATAGTGACCGTGATACTTCTTACATTAACGATATATATAACAGACGAAACAGCTCTTACATTAATAAAAACTGACTGCCATGAGACCTTTTATGTTATTAAAGCTTGAGAGCATATTGAGAAAACTTCACAGCCGAGTCACTTCTTACATTGACAAAACTTGACAGCCACGAGAGGTGTATAGAACTGTTAGTGGTGAACATATTCCAATCCAATGGTAGGATCTAGGAACATCTGCTGAGAGTAATTAGCTACAGGGCTCTTACTTCTAAAGTTTAAGTTTGTCTCGCGGGTTAAAGCGAGGCTGGCGACACTTATTTATGATTTGGTAATGCAGCAGCGCATACAAATTATCCTGATCCGGCAATAACCGTTTCCAAAGAAATCGGCGGAGCAGTACGCCACATGACTTGTCTCGCGCGATGCACCCTTCCAAGAGCGCTTGGAATGGGACCTCGACCGCGGCCGCGACTGTGGCTTCACAGAACTCCAGGAATGCTCCGAGGCACGGACGTAACGAATGTTTATCTTTGACGTCGCAAAATACACAGCCACACATATTTGTCTTTGTATATGATGATCGCCTAAGAGCCGAAAAGCGGTCAGCCATAGAATTAAAAAAAAAAAAAATGTAGAACACTACACAACTCACGTGCGATCTTCATTCATAACAAATAAAATATACTGACATGAACCAACGGAACAGACAGTTCACGCTGTTATGTTTCTACCTATATGTCAGAAGTGTCTTGATAATCATGCTCAAATTACATGCAAGTTTATACAAAACGTCCAGTTCGTCAGATGAATCAACTATCATACAAATATTAATGTTTGTAAATGTATCAACCCTTGAAGAACACATCGACAGAGGCATAGCGGTAGTTAAGTGGTTGGACTGGTACTAGGAAGAAGCGGAGCTAAAATCGCCGTCCGACAGTCTCGATTTACGTTTATCACTGTCTCACTGAATATCTTCAGTGCGGATGGTTCCCTAAAACATACCGCGGTTGTTTCCCTCTTCAACTGAGATAGTGCAGGTTCGAACCCTGCCTACGGCATGGATGTCCTTAGGTTAGTTAGGTTTGAGCAGTTCTAAGTCTAGGGGACTGATGACCTCAGAGTTAAATCCCATAGTGCTTAGAGCCATTTGAACCATTTTTTGAGCTAACTCTCTGTCTCCAATGCCCTCTACACTGATGAAACGTTGAACGATAACGTCCTATCTAAGTACTTTCTTTGTCTAGATATAGTACGTTGTAATGTTTAATACTGGTTTTAAGCATTACTTTGTTTTTGTTTTTTTTAATCGAGAATTCTTTTATTTTACAGGTGAGCATTCTGAGACAAACGGCAGTTTCTCCGCACCTTGTCACGGTAAGCAAAACAGACCACGGAACTCGGTCAATAAATCATTTCAGTTCTAATCATTTGGTCAGCAAATGGCGAACTTTTCGAGCGCCATACATTAAAAATGTCATCCACTTCTAATGAACTCCCTAATTGTTCCCATGAATCAACAATCCGATCGATCCATCCACCGGCTATCACGAGCCAAGGGTTACAGGCACTGACTGGAATTGTGAACTGTTCATTTCCATGTTAGTGCAGAAACTAATCTTTAGACCCAAATAAGAGACTGGCATTCTTATCCGTAGTAACAGTCTTCAGATCAATTTGTCTTTCTTTAAATAGACTCCTGGAGATATATACTGCAACACGGAGAAGTAATTATTGAACCAAAGTGAAAGCTATATCAGACACGACTTACAGGTACGAAATTAGGCGATTACAGATATGAGTGTCGATGTTGCAGTCTTGCGCGCTCGTTGTTCACAGTGGCCCAGGGAAGAGCGAAATGTTGTGTCCCAGGTACAAAGTACCCAGTGGAAAGTGGAATTGATTAAAACTTAGAAGATTTAGTCTGAAAACAAGGTGAAACGTAACTCAGCGTAATCACTCGTGTCCAGGTCCGTAGCCAAAGTTCATCTCCCGTAAACACTATCACAGTGCCAACGTCGCGACTGAGAGGAGACCTGCCCCGAACTCCAGGAGGCCCACCAGAGGACTCCCCTTCCGGGCCGCGATTAATCACGTGGGGCTGCATCCTGATTGGCTCCGTCGACTCCAGCGGTATGACCGCTGCATCTCTTGTGGCGCACCCAATGTAAGCACTTGGAAGTATGCCGCGCTGCTGCCACTGGAGCGTTGGTGAAGGTGCTCCAGAAGGCGGTGACCGCCTCTTATATGCGGTGACCACGCTGTATGGACGCACGGCACAATACGAAATTTATAAGGGTTATCGTCTGCAGACTGACTTGCACAGATGCTGTACCTCCCCCGACACTACTTAAGCGTTTAATATAATTTTATTGTAACGGCGGTTTGTAAAGTCAGTTAATATCTCCAGGTAAGTTTGGAAGTAGGAGATGGATACTGACAGAAGTAAAGCTGTGAGTACCGGGCGTGAGTCGTGCTTCGGTAGCTCAGATGGTAGAGCACTTGCCCGCGAAAGGCGAAGGTCCCGAGTTCGAGTCTCGGTCCGGCACACAGTTTTAATCTGCCAGGAAGTTTCATATCAGCGCACACTCCGCTGCAGAGTGAAAATCTCATTCTGGAAACATCCCCCAGGCTGTGGCTAAGCCATGTCTCCGCAGTATCCTTTCTTTCAGGAGTGCTAGTTCTGCAAGGTTCGCAGGAGAGCTTCTGTAAAGTTTGGAAGGTAGGAGACGGATACTGACAGAAGTAAAGCTGTGAGTACCGGGTGTGAGTCGTGCTTCGGTAGCTCAGATGGTAGAGCACCTGCCCTCGAAAGGCAAAGGTCCCGAGTTCGAGTCTCGGTCAGGCACACAGTTTTAATCTGCCAGGAAGTTTCATATCAGCGCACACTCCGCTGCAGAGTGAAAATCTCATTCTGGAAACATCCCCCAGGCTGTGGCTAAGCCATGTCTCCGCAGTATCCTTTCTTTCAGGAGTGCTAGTTCTGCAAGGTTCGCAGGAGAGCTTCTGTAAAGTTTGGAAGGTAGGAGACGGATACTGGCAGAAGTAAAACTGGGTACCGGACGTGAGTCGTGCTTCGGTAGCTCAGATGGTAGAGCACTTGCCCGCGGAAGGCAAAGGTCCCGTGTTCGAGTATCGGTCGGGCACACAGTTTTAATCTGCCAGGAAGTTTCTCTCCAAGAAAGTTGCGGGAGCCAGGCCTGCCGTACTGAGGCCTAACGCCTGCAGCGTCGGCAACCAACATTACTTCAGTGCCTTTAAGATGCCTATTTCACAGGGGATTTCCAGAAGACCTAATGCTGTGCTCCAACCATCGACTAGAAGGCGCCCAAGCGCCGCTAGAGGTGGTATTTAAGGCAGCGTTTGGGCCAGAGCAGACAGGTTCACTCGAAGTGAGTTTCCTGGGCCAGGCGCCGATTCCGCATCGAGCCCATCAGTCAGGCTTCTCACTCGAGAGCCACCTCCACGATGTCACTGCCGTTCACATTTGACTTTGATACCCCAGAAGCTGCCAGCTGTGAACTCAAGAGATCGTGGTATCTTCGCTAAAGAAGACGTATACTTTGTCGTCGTGACAAACTTGCGGACTTGCACAATTATTCCTGTTCAGCTTTCAAATGGTTAAAACCGGGCTTAGACAGTTTTGCTCCCTTCAGGACTTACATTTCGTCCATTCCGTTTGTACTGAGCATCGCATCAGACTTCGAATTTTAGAGAGTGTACATTCAATGAACTTAGCCTCAGTGACAATTTAACCTGCCTTCAGCAGGGAGAAGTATTACTGTTCTGTTTCAAGAAGCGACTTCTTTCAGATTGTGATACAAAAACTTTCTCAATTATTGCTACCTGGGTATTTTTCTGCTGCTCTCAGCTGACATATCAAGACTCTCTTTGCATGTATGTGTTGAGTATTTTATTTGTACTTCGCAGTAAACGCGACTTTATTTAAATACAGAACCGTGAGTTGTTGTCTCAGATTTCTGATGGACCCCAGTATTCTACGCACTTATGGCAGGAAAGACTGTTGTCTGCGGCACCACGGAAGTGCCTGTTCCAATCATCGTAAGAATTACGCCGTGGTGCATCCGTCCATCTCCACATCCTCACGAAGAACGGCGAACTGCTGTCCACATGCTTCCTCCTGTACGCCGTTCTCACAGTACCTTATTTAAAACTGCGTGTCTCTTTATTTATTTGCTCCGTCTCATTACACAGTAAACGACGACCAGCTGCACTCTCGAAACGCCATCGAGATTCATGTTCCTTTAATTAAATTGTAAATGTGTCAATCGGGAAGACAACAATACACAGTCTCAGTGGCAGTTAGGATGAACCTGAATAAAGATATTACCTCTACAATGAAAGAAGTACAATTGTCATTAACCTGAACCTTAGTTAGAGCCCTACAGTGCTTTACAAGGCATGGCCCTGCTGCAGACGGTATACCATTGCCTCCTCCCCCTCCCCCCCCCCCCTTTCAGTTGACTTATCCGTTATCCATCCAGTTATACGGGGACCTATAGTTTACGTGGATACTGAAGCAAAGCGTAGCTCTACGTTTTCATATTAACAGAAATTAAAGAGGAGAAAGGATTGGTAAGAGAAAGATACCCAATAATCATTTTCCGCCCCTCTTGGCATCGCTAAGATCCAAAAAATACTTAGGACAAAACTAAGAATAAGGTATGGTCCCATATTCTCTCAGCAGTTAGTAACGGAAAGAAACTGCAGTCTGTAACATACATTCAGTCTGTAAAATAAACCATTGATAACTGAAATAAAAATCTGATTTTATTCTGAAAAGAATAATTCGCTCATTGCGCCTCGTAATATTAATTCTTCAACTGTCTTTTAAATATTGTTAGTGGCAATAGTCTTACCTTGACCCAAAATTAGACAGGTCAGTCCAAAACTGATATATTACTAAGATCGAAAAATACATATTACAGTTAGTCACCTATTTTCCGTGACAGTGTAGGGTTGTGGTTGCCGATTCCTACAAGAGGACCACAAGGTAATCGGTTGTGTGGTATTATTCCCCCCAAAATAATTCGATACAACTCTCGAAATTTCTCGAGAAAATCGAGTTTGAAAATTTTCGACCGCCTTTAATAAAATAAAGCAAGGTCGATTTTTCTCGACAGGCAGTGTGGCTGCGGTGTAGAATGCTCACCTGGCAAGTAGGAGTTTCGGGTTCGATTCCTGGCGGATGCAAAATTTAAACGGAGGTGCCTGTCCTGTTTCGAGTCCCAGACGCTACTTCTCAGTCAAGTAGCTCCTCAACTAGCCTCACAATGGCTGAATTCACCCCGCTTGCCAACAGCGCTCGGCAGACCTATACGTTCACCCAACCAACTGCCAGCCGAGTCCGACAGAGCTTAACTTTGGCGGTCTGACGGGAACCACTGCGGCAAGGACTTACTGAGAGGTAAAATCTTACATGAAAGGCTAAACACATTAAGGCCGTTTTTGAAATTAGAAACTGTGTATATGTTTACAAGCAGCATAACTCGGGGCATGAGCGGCTTCCAGCAAACGTTAACCATAATTTTCGAAACTTTAAGTTTCAACTTTTTCAGTCCTACACTATTAAAACTGACATAATTAGGCTTTTATGTCTTTAACCATAAAGATTTTACAATTTTAGCGTCAAATATGTAGCATATTAACTAATTTTAAATTTATTACTTACTTATCGTATCGATATACATACACAATTCACAGTAACACATACATAATAAATTATAAAAAGAATATGTAAGAGCTCTGGTCTCAACTGACCTTACGCAGTGATGTCAAGAGAGTCTATCCATTGCAGTGTTGTGGGAAAGCGTTGATGACATCCATCCATCCATTCTGCAATGAAACCTCTCTTGGGACATTTCTCTACAGTGTGGTCAGTGGTCTGCTCTGAAGTTTCACAGTCATACATTTGGGAGTCTGAGAGTCCTCACCTGTACGCGAAGAGTTTAGTTCTTCCGTTCCCTCACCGGATTGTATTCACTTGACACTGTGTTCTTCTAAGCAGTTGCAAGCCTAATATATGTCCACGGTCTTCGAGGCCATGGCGACGTATCCTTGTATTGTTTTCCAATGTCTTCTTCAACACAACTTATGTCTTGAGTTGTGGGATCTCATGTGTTGTCCAAAATGGTTTATTTGACTTAAAACGCATTCTGCGAGGACTGAGCACGATTTCCTGGATAGGCGGCCTTTGGGAAATCTCTAAATGATTAATCTTTCCCCATTCACGGATCACTGCTGCTTACCAACTCAGACGCGGTGGAGCAATGTTACTAAGGACGGTGAGGTAGAGGAGTTAGTTGCTCTCAAAGTGCCCGAAGTAATTATCATGGTATCGTTCAGCTGAACTTTACTGCTCTTGCACCAAACTGGTGCACAGTACTCAGCCACAGAACGTACAAGAGAGAAGGCCGCTGTATCAGTTTGAGCCTCTCATCAAGTCCAACTAGTTTCCGGACGATGTTGTTCCTGGTATTTTTTTCCTGCAGTTGACTTGGGGTGAGTCCTGAATGACAGTGAACAATCCAGTGTGATTTCGAGATACGTAGGGTAAGATTTGTTCTCAGCCGTTTTCGTACAGAAGGTGACTTTTAGCGACTGGTTTGCTAAGCCATTATTGAGGTGTAACGCTGTCACTTTATAGTTTTTGTTGGGCATAGATAACATCAAAGATGGTCCACCCCAGACAAAGGACTGCATTACCAGGACTGCTAAGAGTCTACACAAATGGAACTCGAATCACATTTCGTATCTCTCCCTGCTGTAACGAATTGCAACAACTTTCCAATGACACTCTTAAGAGCCAGATACCTACAAAAGTTTGTCTAGGAGTTCCGCAGCTAAGTAGAGAAGGAGTATCAAGGTTCAAATGGCTCTGAGCACTATAGGACTTACCTTCTGAGGTCATCAGTCCCCCAGAACTTATCACTACTTAAACCTAACTAACCTCACACACATCCATGCCCGAGGCAGGATTCGAACCTGCGACCATAGCGGTCGCGCGGTTCCAGACTGTAGCGCCTAGAACCGCTCGGCCACTCCGGCCGGCGAGTATCAAGGGATAAATGTGATTTGTAAAGCAATGAGACGTTTGAGGTTGTTGTATACATATGAGTTTGACTTTTGAAGGAATCAGGGATGCAGTGGTTACCGGTAAGACTATAGATAGAGTCAGTAGTATGGGCGTTGTGCTATGAACAGTCTGTCAGTACTGGTCGGCTACTATTAATAGATCAAAGGGAATATCCGCAAGAGAACACCGTGAGTAATGAAAAGATATTATGATACATAATTCCACTTCAGGCTCTGCGGGACAGAACCTACAAGAACTGCACGTAATTTACTTATCACTGGTGGAGCAATATGCCGTTATCTGTTGTCATAAAGCCCTGGCTGCTGAGCATAAGACCCAGAAGGTGCTGAAAAATTCTGTTACGTGCTCTAAATCATAGACAGCTTCCTGCCTACACGTATGTAACGCTGGCCCATCTCGACGCGTTTTTCGTTGGAATCCAACGGTCACGGAGAAAATATGGTGGGATCGACAACGGGGAAAAGCGCGAGATTAAAGAGTTGCCTCCTGTGTAAAACGAAAAGGGAGGTTCCGGGCAGGTTGTCGCCGCTTTCATATCCCTGTACGTGGGCTGCCGCGCCGCCAGCTCGTCCCACCAGGCCGTGTGTAACAGCCTGCAGGCGGCCGCGCCACGGGGAGACTCGAGAAGAGGCGGCGAGGCTCTCGACGAACCATATGAATTTTTTAACGTTTGCAGCCGCCGCTGAAGCTGCCCGTCTGTTTGCTGAGGCTCAGATTTAGATGTCAGCGGCAGCACGGAATGAGCGCCATATTGAAGAGGAGGGAGAAAATTTCTCGTCAAGTTTGGATGTAAAACTTGCCTCTCGTTCAGATCCGTGCAGAATAGAATGAGTAATTCGGCGCTGTGGACGCCGAGTCTGAGCTACACGTGTGGAGCACGACGGGAAATCTGCGTTCTCTGATTAGAAGCAAATTTTTCCGTTTTCCGTTTTGTTGCCGGCGTACATTGGTGGCGTTGATTAATTCGCTTTTGCGGAGGGTACATCCGACAAGCTGGTTACCGGAGTTGCCCGGTTCCTCATATATCCCAATCTTCTACTAGAAATTCAATTTGTCTATAGCGTAAATCAGTTCCTTCCAGAATTTACTGCCGATATTTTTTTATTTCCAAAAATAGTGTCCAGAAACTTAAACTCAATTCATTTAGTTCGTTTAAAATAGGACTTAAATGCCGTTTTCAGGTGCACAGGGCAACTGTAAATGATTCATTCGTTTTCAGGGTTTTGTATTTTCCAAAGTCTTATACGAACAAATCTGATTGATGCAGGAATAGACATGTAAACTCACCGAGTTTGCACTGTGCCCACCAGTTGGCGTTACGAGTGCAGTTCCTTCACAAAACGGCGACAAACCAAGAAAAAGAGTTTTTGTTTATTGGAGTATGCGAGATGTTTATCTGTTCCGACTGTGCAGCGCACATTTAGGAGAATTACGGAAAAGTGCAGTCATCTAAACAGAGCATTGCGGGTGGTTCTTGACAGTTTAGGTTTACTGGTTTTAAATATATGTGTGTGTGTGTTCACACACTTCGTAGTTATAATGTATGGATCAAAATAAGAGGAAAATATTAAATAAACTTTCTTCTGAAACTGCTTTATTTCAGAGTTTTCGATGCATGATGTCAATTGTAGTATGCATTACGTTATGGGCTAGTACAGGATTATTGGCTCCATATCGATTGCTGTTGCTTTGTCAACGGTGCCCCTGCACATTTCAGTCGGTATGCAAGAGAGTGTCTCAAAGTTGCCTATCCCCATAAGTGGATTAGTGGCGCAGGACCAATTGCTTGGCCCGCCAGATGTCCAGATCTTAACCCCTTGACTTCTATCTTTGGGGCCGTCTCAGTGAGCTCGTGTATGGTATTGCAGCTGAGAATGTAGCACAACTGCAGCAGCGAATTATTGCTGCGCAACTGTGTAGAATGAGATAAACGAAGCCTGCTACATTCCGAGGACGGAAAGAAGTCGAACACGTCTGTCTTCGTCTACATGCATATCACTTTGAACATGTCCAGGGGTAAACGTAAAATACGTATTTTGTAGAATTTCGGGTCCCATCGTGTCGTTGTTTTCTGAGAAATTAATTTTATGTTGCACTACTGGTCGCCACTCTGCTGTATAACTTTTAAATAAAGCAATTTCATACCAAACTTTATTTAACCTTTTACTTTTATTTTGATGCATACGTTACATCCACGAAGTGTGTACAGATAGTTTTGAATCACCGTGTGTAGTCAACGGTCCGTGCTAGCCACGAACTTGAAATACCACAGCAAATTGTGTGGAATGTTTCGTGACAGCGGTCACATATCAGACCGTACTGTCTAGAGCTCGTATAACAATTAAAACTAGAATATTGTGGCCAACGCATTCGGTTTTGCATCACAGTGCAGGGAGCACTTGAGCCTGTACGCTTTGGCTCGATGCAGTGACTTTCTCCTGGAGGTACATCAAGAATCGTGTTTACGTTCCCCCACTACTAAGAACACCGGAAAATCTCAGAGAACGTATCAATGCTTTTCTGGTGACCACTGATAGGATGTTGCTACTTAAGGTATGGAACGAACTTGATTACAGCTTGGACGTATGTCATATGCTTAGAGGGGCACTCATAGAATATTTTAGAATCCAAAATGCAAATTTTATGAGTTTACCGTTCTGTCCACGAGTGAGTCATATTTGTACAAACGAATGTTTCATTTAGACAAGTATTGTACTTACATGTTATCCACTTGTGACAAATACACTGCTGGCCATTAAAATTGCTACACCCTGAAGAAATGCAAATGATAAACGGGTATTCATTGGACAAATATATTATACTGACACGTTCACATTTTCACGCAATTTGGGTACACAGATCCTGAGAAATCAGTACCCAGAACAACCATCTCTGGCCATAATAACGGCCTTGATACGCCTGGGCATTGAGTCAAACAGAGCTTGGATGGCGTGTACAGGTACAGCTGCCCATGCAGCTTCAACACGATAACACAGTTCATCAAGAGTAGTGGCTGGCGTATTGTGACGAGCCAGTTGCTCGGCCACCATTGACTAGACGTTTTCAATTGGTGAGAGATGTGGAGAATGTGCTGGCCAGCGCAGCATTCGAACATTTTCTGTGTTCAGAAAGGCCCGTACAGGATCTGCAACATGCGGTCGTGCATTATCCTGCTGAAATGTAGGGTTTCGCAGGGATCGAATGAAGGGTAGAGCCACGGGTCGTACCACATCTGAAATGTAACGTCCACTGTTCAAAGTGCCGTCAATGCGAACAAGAGGTGACCGAGACGTGTAACCAATGGCACCCCATACCATCACGCCGGGTGATACGCCAGTATGGCGATGACGAATACACGCTTCCAATGTGCGTTCACCGCGATGTCTCCAAACACGGATGCGACCATCATGATGCTGTACACAGAACCTGGATTCATCCGAAAAAATGACGTTTTGCCATTCGTGCACCCAGGTTCGTTGTTGAGTACACCATCGCAGGCGCTCCTGCCTGTGATGCAGCGTCAAGGGTAACTGCAGTCATGGTCTCCGAACTGATGGTCCATGCTGCTGCAAACGTCGTTGAACTGCTGGTGCAGATGGTTGATGTCTTGCAAACGTCCCCATCTGTTGACTCACGGATCGAGAGGTGGCTGCACGATCCGTTACAGCCATGTGGATAAGATTCCTGTCATCTCGACTGCTAGTGATACGAGGCCGTTGGTATCCAGCACGGCGTTTCGTATTACCCTCCTGAACCCACCGATTCCATATTCTGCTAAGAGTCTTTGGATCTCGACCAACGCGAGCAGCAATGTCGCGATACGATAAACCGCAATCGCGATAGGCTACAATCCGACCTTTATCAAAGTCGGAAACGTGATGGTACGCATTTCTCCTCCTTACACGAGGCATCACAACAACGTTTCACCAGGCAACGCTGGTCAACTGGTGTTTGTGTATGAGTAATCGGTTGGAAACTTTCGTCATGTCAGCACGTTGTAGGTGTCGCCACCGGCGCCAACCTTGTGTGAGTGCTCTGAAAAGCTGATTATTTACATATCACAGCATCTTCTTCCTTTCAATTAAATTTCGCGTCTGTAGTATGTCATCTTCGTGGTGTAGCATTTTTAATGGCCAGTAGTGTACATTCACTCATGGTGAGGCTGTTACTTTCTCCAGCCTGTAACTCATACTTGCACTAAGGCTGGTTGCAATGGCTACAGGTAACCCGGTATTTCCAACGCCTTCCGTCGTACAGTATATGTCATTCTGACACGTTTACTTGGGTATTGCAACTATTGAATAATGATTCCACTCCTTTGATTGAGAACTACGACACAAACTCCGTAGCGTCCCCTCGTTTTAAGTCGACGGCATTAATATTATGGCCCACCTGAAGATGTCAGTACATCCTTACCAAAAATCTCGGATGAAGGAAGGAGGAATGATTATCGTTTAACGTCTGGTCGACAAGGAGATCATTAGAGACGGACCACAAGGTGTGATTGTTTCAAAAATGAGGGAGGAAATCGGTCGTGCCCTTGCAAACGAAACCATCCCAGCATTTGCCTGAAATCACGCAAAATCCAAATCTAAATCGCTGGACGAGGATTTGAACCGTCGCTCTCACGAATGCGATTCCAGTGTGCTAACCACTGAGCCACCGTGCTTGTTAAAACGAAGAAAGAGCTACTTGTGTGTGTTTTGTATTAGCTTTAGAGGATGTGGCCAGCTACTTTGCAGGAACTCCCTTCATTAATCTCGAAGCACTGGGCGCGTGTGTGTATGTATGTATGTGTGTGTGTGTGTGTGTGTGTGTGAGAGAGAGAGAGAGAGAGAGAGAGAGAGAGAGAGAGAGAGAGAGTCGCATCAGACATTCGCTTGATTTTATAAATATCCTTCATTATCAAATAACGAAGAAGCCAAAACGAGCACGATTAATAATACATCGCGTCCGCTTTAGCCTTTCATACAATTGCGATTCCTGATAGAATGGAAGCATAGTTCTCGTGAATTAGTTGCTGGTGGAATATTTCAGTATATGCAGAGCAGCGCTTAGTTCAGTTAAAATTAAAGTGGTGAATATGTATCGGACTTTCTGTTGTGAAACCCACAAAAGATGCTCGATAATGTTCGCTGGCTGGCTTATTGTTGTTTACTCTGCACTAGCTTCTTCGGACTCATCTTTCTTGACATGGACGAACGTCTGTCACACGGCATGAAGCTGGCTTTCTAACAACTTCATACAAACTGCATTAAGCACAAGAGAGTTTGGGGTTTTGGAAAAGGTTGTCAGGTTGACTCGAGGGGCATTTGAACGCAGCTATTACCGTACACACTGAAGCACGTTTTCGAAACCTGTGCGAGAGTCTTCTACTGCCGTTCTCTCCTGAATACTGAAGTTAGTAGTAGATTAGTAGAGTGCCTCTTGGAGGGATGAATGTGTGGCGTGCAACGAGTCCTTTTACGTGAAAGAATTAATTTAAAATATCGTACCTATCGATTTCTAAACTCTATTCAATACACACAATACTATAATTGTAATCTGTCTCAACAGCCAATTACCTTAGTGTCACCATCCGTTACTTTCGTCGCAATACGTGTTTCATTAATTTTGGAAATTTGTGTAAGTGCTATGGGACCAAACTGCTGAGGTCATCAGTCCCTAAGCTTACACACCATTTAATCTAACTTCACCTAACTTAACGCTAAGGAAAACACACACACACTCATGCCCGAGGGAGGACTCGAACCTGCGACGGGGGCAGCCACTCGATCCGTGACAAGGTGCCTTAGACAGCGCCTCGTTTTATCAATGACACGTTATTTGGGTCGACACCAATGTTGTAAATAAGTGTGAGAAAGCTGCTTCTAAAATCTGAGTGTGAGAAAACGGACACCAAATGTGGACTTTAGACAGCCCAGCGCCAGGGGTACACAAGACACACACCCACTGTTTTCGGCATTACGTAGAAACTAAAAGGTGTCCCAAAAAGAACGGCGAATTTGAAGTTGCTATTTATTTATTTGAGAAAAGCAAACAAAACACACTGCTCTCTTCAGGAGATGTTGAGGTTTAAACGTGAAGCGTAATATCGGGCATATGACACCTCCCCCCCCCCCCCCCCTCCTACTAGCCTTAAACGCGATCGCTCGGTCTATGAAATTAAGCGTCACCCGCTCATACATTTCCCCATCAACTTCGTCTAGGGAACGTCGAATTTCTTGTTTGAGTTCTATCATATTACGAGATTCGTTCTGGTAAATCGTGACTTAGAGCACCCAACAGGAAAAGGCCACAAGAGGTCAGGTCACAAGATCTAGGTTGGTAGACTTGGTCTCCTCGTAACGAGATGAGTCAGTCCGAGAACTTTTCATGGAACAAAGTAGTTGTGTCTCCTGAAGTGTGCTAAGTTGCGCCGTCTTGTTCGAACCTTGAATTCCCTATGTAGTGGCCGAAGGAAAGCAGTGAGAATCGCGCAATAAAGAACTTCATTCATTGTGACACCTCCTTCCTTAAACATCTTCAAAAACGTAAGGACCGATCAAGCCCCAATCCAAATCACACACCGAACGGTAACTCGCTGAGGATGCATGTCTTTTTTGTGAACTACTCTTGCGTTCTCTGATTCCCCTGTTTGGCAGTTACAATTGTCGAAAAGCCGTTGAAATGGAAGTGAGATTCATCTGAGAAAATGATGTGCTTTGTGAAACCATCGTTCTCTTGTTCCCTTTCGAGGAACCACTGCACAAATTGCTTTCGTTTTCTACGACCTGCTTGATTAAGTTATCTCTGAAGTCTGTACGGTGGAAGTGCAAATGTTTTGGTGGGAATCTATTGCATTGTTGCTGAGACCCATGTGCATTTTGTGAATACTAAGGCGACATTATTTCCTCTGATTCACAGTAACAGAATAACGCACAGCAACAGCATTTGCCTCCCTCCGGCCAATTCGAGTGCGTGCAGGGCACTTTTGATCTTTGCTGCTGAACAGGTTTTTTAAAATTTCTTGATCAGCTTACGAACAATGGATTAATTTGGTGCACTGTTGTGTCCAAGAATAGCACGGAGTTTTCGGGCCATTTCCGTGAAGCTTTCACCGTTCTTGTAATAAGTTTTCACAATCAAGACGCTCTGTTCCGTACTGCTACCATGCCGATACTCCACAAACACTGAATGAAAAACAAAAGCACAGTATCAAAACATAACCTCAATTATCACTGATAACAAAATATTGAAAAACGATGGTGCCAACAACAATAAATAAAAATAATGTGCTTTGAAATTCGGTGTTCTCTTTGAGTCACACACTATAAAACTGCCGGCGTCTCGCCGGCGTCTCGTTGTTGAAAAAGCAGTCGCTCAGTTGCTCTTACCCATTTCAAGCTTCGCCGTGCATGGAAGTTCGCGTCAGCGCTAACACGTGAGCTGCTTTTCTTCGTGAAGTGAACCTGTGTCTGTTGATTTCCTTGTACCATACTCCGTCATCTCAATTGTGTCTAGACCTTCGTTAAATTACTCCTTGGCGGGATTAGCTGTAGAAGGGCAATGTGTTCTTTCTGTGCCTCCTTTAAAATGGCTTTGTGCTGAAATACTTTTTTTCGTTTAAATTTGTAGGCGAACTTTTCCCATAGTTAGGTGCCAGCTTTAATATAATTAACGCGATTCTGATAGGCCAGTTTCCACGGGAATCTCACTCCTAAAGCCATTAATATACTCTATCCGTTGCACAAAGCCATTGTAATAAAAAGTACAGGACACAAACTTCTCCTACAAACGGGCAAATGGGACCTGATTGCTTGTGTAAGGTATAAGTTATGGTCACTCTAGTTGCATGTGAATTAATTTGACCAGTACAACATCTTCCGGAATACTATTTCTCCATCACCTTCTCTCAGTGTCATCTAGTCTGTAGAGTCCACTGAGTGTCAACTCTTCATTGCTAATGGGAACGTTATCTAAGCCACTGTGTACCTCAAAAGAGACATGCAGAAAATTGTTTGAAAAAAAAAAAAGTTCAAATGTGTGTGAAATCTTATGGGACTTAACTGCTAAGATCATCAGTCCCTAAGCTTACACACTACTTAGCCTAAATTATCCTAAGGACAAACACACACACCCATGCCCGAAGGAGGACTCGAACCTCCGCCGGGACCAGCCGCAAAAAAATTGTTTGAATTTTAGGTTTCGCACTTACAATAGTGTTATGTTGATGACCCATTCGCCTTTCGCTTTGAATTGTTTAATAGTTTTGTACTGTATCTCACTCTCTCCAATACTTCCATATTACATTGTTTCTTATGCAATTTTATGGATTACGATTTTCTTTTTCGTCCAAGACTTTTGTTGTCTCTTGCCATAGTAGCTACAGTCGTCCCTACCAAAATACGTTCTCTTTGAAAGAAGGGCTCTCAAATTAAAACTGGCACGAATTGCAGCAGTGAATTAAACTAAATTCCACTTCAACACAGAGACTTCTTACACAGAGACTTCTTACATTCACAGTGAAAAGATGTTGGATGCAGACACTTCCAAATGTCGATAATTGGCAGCGAAGGAAAGACGTAGTTGTTTCAAATTTAAGAGCTTAATGATCAAACAGCAACTAAGAGAGCTCGACAAGAAGGAAAAACAAAAGGAGCGTTAAGATCAGCGATGATGAACAGGAATTTACCAAGATGGAAAACATCAAAGAGAAAGACACTGAATATGACGGAGGGAAAGGTGAAAGAAGAAAAAGAAGAACAAGATTGGGAGATGTACCACCCCGAAAAGAATACTGCTTCCCAATTTACAAAGACTGAAAGGAAGTGGCGCGGAGTAAAATAAATAAATAAATGAAAAATAAAAAAGGAACAGTGTGTTCTATCCTGAGTAAAGGTACCGAAAGGTAGCACAGATCCCTAATAGGGTCATCAAAAGTATTCTTTCACATGAATACTTCTGTTCATTTCTTCAAAAATGGTTTTGACCCGGTTATTTAATATATTAATGTTGTTTTATGCATACCGAACTGTGTGGCCACTGTGCAGTTAAAGAATGTCGAGACAAACCACAACCAGTCAGGTATCAGTGTCTCAAAAATCTTGAATACGAAATTAATTAAATACACTGAAATGAAAAGAACGATGGTTATGTCATCAGTGAGTGTCGAGTGATTTTTAACGGTATCAGTCGTAACTGTTCATGTACATTATCTGATCAAAAGTATCAGGACACGTATTAGTAAGACATTGATACGGAGTGTGTCCACTGTTCGCCTTTATGGAGGATTGAACTTCGCAGGGAAGACTTTCAGTCAGGTGTGTGAATGTCTGTGGAGGAATGGCAACCCATTCTTCCTCAAGCGCCTAAACCAGAGAAGGTACTGATACAGGACGCTTGAGTTCGGAGCGAAGTCGACGTTTTAGCTTATCGCAAAGATGTTACACTGGGTTCAGGTCAGGACTCTGGGCAGGTTAGTCCAGTTCGGAAAGTTACTGTCCACTTGCAGATGCTACTTTATGACAGGGTACATTGTCGTGATGGTACAACTAACGTCTCCGAGATGTTCCACTACTATACACAATACATAATGCTGCGAAAAGTGTTCATATCCTTCCGCATTTAGTGTTTTCTTAAGCGCAATAAGAGGATCTCGCACTAACCGGGCCAAACATTGTCTTTCTGTAACACCATCTCCTCTATGCTTAACTATTGGCACTGCACATGAAATGGAGGTAGGTGGGACATGTAGCTAGTTGGATGTATAGTAGACGTTCACAGAAAATTCCTTGTTGGATGCTAAGGCATCAAAGAAGATCAAGACAACCTAGTAATAGATGGATAGATTACTTTGGAAAACAAGTGAGACCAGCAGGGATGCGAATCATAACAGTTTCTAAGGCACGGAAACGTCTGATAGAAGCGTATATCCAGCAGTGAATTCCAGGTTGACTCTCACGGTGTTAATGATAAAGTCGTACGGCGTTGTTGGCTGGGAGCCGCTAAATGTGGGAGTTGTGTCTGAAGTGTATCTGCTGTGAAGGTGAGGCCAATGGGTGTGATAATGATGAGAGAAGGGAGGAAGAGAAATCCGATGCCGACACATAGACTGCTCCTATCGAATAGCATTAAGAGAGCTGCCGAGCCCAACGTTCCCATCCAACAGGCGGACTGCCATCAACTGTGTCACATGGCTCATTACAAGTGACACTGCTGAGAGTTGTGAAATTTAATCGAGGACGTTGGCACAGAGTTTGGTGATCAGAAGCTTTACACTAACACCTCTCCCCTCCTTTTTAGCCAAATCCTGGCGGTGAAAGTTCCTTGCACCACCAAGAATCGATCCGTCCCAACTATGAATCTAGCGCCGCTACACAACCGTACGTTGGCGACCTCGAATGCGGTTTTTTTTTCCTTTTTCAGACCTCTGAACTGACTTACCCAGGCAGTTTAACTATAATTTAACGTGGACTCCGAATTCGATTCAACTCAGAATTTTTCACATTAACTAACTTTGCCTGCAGTGGAAAAAGTGCTAAGAAGGACTGCCTGAAGATCAAGATCATAAACAACTTTATGGTTTTTTAAATTTTTTTCTTTCTCTTCCCTAAAGACTTTTGCCTACGTCTCTTTTTTAAACTAAATTTAAAAAAAAGGAAAGAAGGAAGTCCTTTCTTAGAAATTGTAATATTCTTTCTGGTGTAGTAAAGACCATTAGTGCTCCAAGAGCTTTGTTCTCATTGAATTCCGACTTCCATTTCTCATTAATGCAAATGAAGGAAGATAGTTAAAAATTTTGGAACCGCTCAACGTATCTTTCGCTGCAGCTTTGTCACGTGATCAACTGATGCTGTTAAAGATGATATAGAAAGTCCAATATATTCTGAGTGGCTGTGATTATCGAGTAGTGAGTGAAATCATCACGTACTAAGCATACTGCCTGTGTCTGGTTCCTGGGAACATGTGCCAGTCTGGATAGAGAACGAGAATCAAGTTTTTGGTGGTGTGGCTCGTTCTTGTAATCCAGGGCCAGTTTCTTCGTCGTCCACGACCAAATTTCATTTCGGTCATACCAAATGTATTCATGTGCGAGGGTCTCCTGTAGCTGACACTTCCTGCAGAGAGGATCTGATGTTGTATAGCTTCTCTATTTAGCAAGCTTCCCATAGATTACATCCAACCAAGTGGATCTGGCAGGAAGAAATTTTACGAAATTCCGCTTTTGATCCAATCTGTCGATGGGTACTTCCTGTAAAACGGGTATGCTGTTGGGTGCCGAAATGATCGTTGGTACAAAAAGATGCTTGAGTTTCCTCCACTGAGTGGTAAATCTTATAATTGCTCGAGTCTAATGAAATGATAATGCAGATGATTTTTTAAAATAACTTATGATCTTGACCAAACTATAAGGAACATATATTTTACCATTCAGATAATGTCGTTTTGAACCCCTCTTTATGCCGGTAGTTAATCCACGTTGAGGACAATTGGTGAGGTCGTCGTGACGTGTTCCCGTATGCCGCAAATATAACTGTATGCTCCGCGCCACCTATGGAAATAGGTCACAGCGCTCGGGTCTCGAGTAATTGCTAGACATCACGTGCGGTGGTTGCACACGATTCTGAGCGCAGCCCACCGCAAGTTGGATGAACTGCACGCGTCTGTTTACTGTACAGTCTTGGCTGCCCCTGGCGTACATCATTATCCGCTCTGCTGGTACGGCACGGTCTCATCCTCCATTTACGACTGCTTGCCGGCGAGCAGAAAATGCGCTGAAACCACAGAGGCGGCGGGCGGCGCGGCAGTCAGCAGATTTGCGCCTTGCTGCCGACCTGTGGCTGCCGCTGGAGGCCGCCGTGTTTTCGCTCCCACACCCCCACCACCACCACCTACACCCCACCCCTCTCCACCCCCAACCCCATGCCTCCCCCCCCCCCTACCCTACGCTCTTTACACGCCAGTGAAAGCGTGGCGCGTCGAACGCGATAAATTATTTATGAGGCGCCTAATCCCGCGCCGTTACCTAAGTGGCAGTTCGGTTCGTGTTTATTCCTCTCTGCGGGCACTGTGCGTGTCTCTCTCGCCTGACGAAAATGACTGCCCGCTGCGATGTCAACGCTGTATTTTCACGTCGCACCTACGCTGTTTCTTACACGTTACCAGACGCTCTTTTGTTTTAGCTATAACCAGTAATCCCCCCTTCCCGCCCGACCCTTTCAAACAATCGACCTCCCATGTATAAATCAGCTACATACGTATGATTACCTTACAAATAGGGTTAATGTGTTAAATATTTGACTTTAAGCATGCAAAACCTTTCTCGTGGAAGACGCAAAGCGCTGCTTATGTTGGCTCTATTAGTTTCGGATTATTCACCCCAATACTAAAGAAAAAGATTATGAAAGGTTTAAAATTTCATTTAAATATTGTTGGAAGAGCTGAGAATGAGAGCGTTTAGGTACTTAGAAAAACTTTACACATAATTTTAAACGTTTCTAAAAAAATTTCTCGCTGACACCGTTCACAAAATAATGAAAGGGAAAAAAGTTTATTGTTTACAGTTTCGTTTCTTATGCAGTAAAATCTCAGCATCAGGTATGACGTTTGAATTTATTACACGGTGTCCCGCTCGAAAGAGACCCCACAAACGTGTGTAGCAATTCCGCTGAAATTGCAGGGTATAATTTGTGACGTTTGACGTGGAAACACTGCACTCTGCAATATCGTTTGACGCAACAGTGTGTTTCCACGCTTCACCGTGGCTGGAGCTCAGTGTTCAGTGTTTAATGGCAGTGTATCGCTGTTCTGTGGAAGAGTGTGTGTTTCTTGTGAAACAGTATTGGATTACTGATTCTATTAAGACATGTCAGCGAGTATTTTAAATGTTCAAATGTGTGTGAATTCCTAAGGGACCAAACTGCTGAGGTCATCGGTCCCTAGACTTACACAACACTTAAACTAACTTATGCTAAGAACAACACACACATCCATGCCCAGCGGAGGAGTCGAACCTCCGGCGGGAGGAGGCTGAGCGGAGTATTTGTTGAACGGTTTGGTGACCAGCATGTACCGTCTAAATGCAACATTCGAAAGTTAGTGAAAAAGATGCAGATTAGCGGATTGGTTTTTTGAAAAGTCTGTTGGACGTTTCTCTGAGAAATTCGGAATGTCACGGAGCACATGTCACTGAGCTGCGAAGGAGGCGGAATATATCCAGACACGTTTAAAATTGTTCAGGAGCTGAATGTAAATGACAAAGACGAATGCATTTCATTTTGCCGTTGGTTTCAGAAATTTATTGCACAGAGGCCAGAAATATTGCAATACACATGGTTCAGTGATGAGGCGTGGTTCCAGCTCACTGTTTATACAAACTCTCAGAATACACGTTTGTGGTGTAGCGAAAATCCACATGCACTGGTCGAGCAACTCTTGCATTCACAAAAGATTGTAGTGTTCTGTATACTATCAAAGCGTCGCGTCATCGAACCATTTTTTTTTTCGAGTCTACTGCGACAAGTGCAGTTTACACCGAAATGTTTCGGAAAGTTGTGAATCTGTTGGACGATGATGAAGACTTTACCGTCGCTGCCAACAGGGTGGTGCCACATGCCGTAGGTCTCGAGTGACCATGGCTGTGGTCTAATCATTTTTCCTCGGTAGAGTGCTTTCGAAACGACTGTGGCCCTCAAGGTCACCTAACTTAACACCACCTGAGTTTTTCCTCTGGAGTGGCATAAAGGCAGGGTCTACAGGAACAAATCACGCAACTTGGAAGATTTGCGAGATAACATCATCCGTGAAATCCAGGCAGTGACATCATAGGTTCTTGCAGCAACATACGAGAACCTGCAGCCTCGTGTTCAACTGAGTTTAAAAGTCGAGCGCGGTCGCTTCCAGCAACTTTTGTGTTTCTCCTATATTTACGTACCCACGAACAAGATATGACATGTTAATTTAATTTCCTGATTTTTATGCAAAGCCTTTAGGTGAAATTTAAGCAAATGCTTCTTTGTGGGGTCTCATTCAAATGGAACACCGTGTACTTTCTCACTACTAATTCTATTAACAACATACACTCCTGGAAATGGAAAAAAGAACACATTGACACCGGTGTGTCAGACCCACCATATTAGCTCCGGACACTGCGAGAGGGCTGTACAAGCAATAATCACACGCACGGCACAGCGGACACACCAGGAACCGCGGTGTTGGCCGTCGAATGGCGCTAGCTGCGCAGCACTTGTGCACCGCCGCCGTCAGTGTCAGCCAGTTTGCCGTGGCATACGGAGCTCCATCGCAGTCTTTAACACTGGTAGCATGCCGCGACAGCGTGGACGTGAACCGTATGTGCAGTTGACGGACTTTGAGCGAGGGCGTATAGTGGGCATGCGGGAGGCCGGGTGGATGTACCGCCGAATTGCTCAACACGTGGGGCGTGAGGTCTCCACAGTACATCGATGTTGTCGCCAGTGGTCGGCGGAAGGTGCACGTGCTCGTCGACCTGGGACCGGACCGCAGCGACGCACGGATGCACGCCAAGACCGTAGGATCCTACGCAGTGCCGTAGGGGACCGCACCGCCACTTCCCAGCAAATTAGGGACACTGTTGCTCCTGGGGTATCGGCGAGGACCATTCGCAACCGTCTCCATGAAGCTGGGCTACGGTCCCGCACACCGTTAGGCCGTCTTCCGCTCACGCCCCAACATCGTGCAGCCCGCCTCCAGTGGTGTCGCGACAGGCGTGAATGGAGGGACGAATGGAGACGTGTCGTCTTCAGCGATGAGAGTCGCTTCTGCCTTGGTGCCAATGATGGTCGTATGCGTGTTTGGCGCCGTGCAGGTGAGCGCCACAATCAGGACTGCATACGACCGAGGCACACAGGGCCAACACCCGGCATCATGGTGTGGGGAGCGATCTCCTACACTGGCCGTACACCACTGGTGATCGTCGAGGGGACACTGAATAGTACACGGTACATCCAAACCGTCATCGAACCCATCGTTCTACCATTCCTAGACCGGCAAGGGAACTTGCTGTTCCAACAGGACAATGCACGTCCGCATGTATCCCGTGCCACCCAACGTGCTCTAGAAGGTGTAAGTCAACTACCCTGGCCAGCAAGATCTCCGGATCTGTCCCCCATTGAGCATGTTTGGGACTGGATGAAGCGTCGTCTCACGCGGTCTGCACGTCCAGCACGAACGCTGGTCCAACTGAGGCGCCAGGTGGAAATGGCATGGCAAGCCGTTCCACAGGACTACATCCAGCATCTCTACGATCGTCTCCATGGGAGAATAGCAGCCTGCATTGCTGCGAAAGGTGGATATACACTGTACTAGTGCCGACATTGTGCATGCTCTGTTGCCTGTGTCTATGTGCCTGTGGTTCTGTCAGTGTGATCATCTGATGTATCTGACCCCAGGAATGTGTCAATAAAGTTTCCCCTTCCTGGGACAATGAATTCACGGTGTTCTTATTTCAATTTCCAGGAGTGTATTTTGCAGATAGCACCCACTTACAGCTCTGAATGTATGTGCAAAGTTGTATCATTGCACGACACAGAGTTTGGGAGATATGACGTCATAAACATTGATGTACGTGAGAAACTAGCTTTTCTTAAAGTGGAGCGCAAATTACCCAGACTATACTCCGCCAGTGTTTGGAAAGGGGAACACTTAGCGACTTCCAACACAATTTGAACATAATTTAAAATGTTTTTAAAAACTTTTTCGCACATACAATCCTCACAATAACGAAAGGGAAAAAGTTTATTGCTTGCTAAATGTTCGTTGTTCATGCTGTAAAACTTCACCATCAAAAATGACCTTTTAATTTGTTATTTCTTTACACCTACAAAATTATATCGCTGTACGACGGACAGTTGAGGAGAAACACTAACTTTTCATAAAAATTTAACTAGTTCTCAGAATCAGGTTTACAAATATTTATAGAATTACAAAAAGTGTTATATCCACAGATTAACACGCATGTGCGAACAAAAATTTTTATTAGGTGGAGCAAGGCCACCGCTTAATTTTACAAAAAGATAAACTTTCTTCGAACTCAAAAGGCTTCTTCTCCTATCAGACTTCTATAACAAGCCAAAGACTATGCCACCTTAATGAATAGAGATATTAGCAACTGAACTGAATTTACGTTCCTTTGTCGGGTTTTCTCTCGACGCTTTCCGGCTGATGCCGAGGAAGTTGACGAGCACAGAGTCCGGGGTCGATGGCCGGCGTAGCGAAGACGTGGCGCCTGGGCGTTCCTGCTGCGTCGAAGTATCTTCCGGGCGGCAGTCTACATCTACATCTACATCTACATCTACATCTACATCCATACTCCGCAAGCCACCTGACGGTGTGTGGCGGAGGGTACCTTGAGTACCTCTATCGGTTCTCCCTTCTATTCCAGTCTCGTATTGTTCGTGGAAAGAAGGATTGTCGGTATGCCTCTGTGTGGGCTCTAATCTCTCTGATTTTATCCTCATGGTCTCTTCGCGAGATATACGTAGGAGGGAGCAATATACTGCTTGACTCTTCGGTGAAGGTATGTTCTCGAAACTTCAACAAAAGCTCGTACCGAGCTACTGAGCGTCTCTCCTGCAGAGTCTTCCACTGGAGTTTATCTATCATCTCCGTAACGCTTTCGCGATTACTAAATGATCCTGTAACGAAGCGCGCTGCTCTCCGTTGGATCTTCTCTATATCTTCTATCAACCCTATCTGGTACGGATCCCACACTGCTGAGCAGTATTCAAGCGAACAAGCGGACTGTAACCTACTTCCTTTGTTTTCGAATTGCATTTCCTTAGGATTCTTCCAATGAATCTGTCTGGTATCTGCTTTACCGACGATCAACATTATATGCTCATTCCATTTTAAATCACTCCTAATGCGTACTCCCAGATAATTTATGGTATTAACTGCTTCCAGTTGCTGACCTGCTATTTTGTAGCTAAATGATAAAGGATCTATCTTTCTGTGTATTCGCAGCACATTACACTTGTCTACATTGAGATTCAATTGCCATTCCCTGCACCATGCGTCAATTCGCTGCAGATCCTCCTGCATTTCAGTACAATTTTCCAATGTTACGACCTCTCGATACACCACAGCATCATCTGCAGAAAGCCTCAGTGAACTTTTGATGTCATCCACCAGGTCATTTATGTATATTGTGAATAGCAACGGTCCTATGACACTCCCCTGCGGCACACCTGAAATCACTCTTACTTCGGAAGACTTCTCTCCATTGAGAATGACATGCTGCGTCCTGTTATCTAGGAACTCCTCAATCCAATCACACAATTGGTCTGATAGTCCATATGCTCTTACTTTGTTCATTAAACGACTGTGGGAAACTGTATCGAAGCCTTGCGGAAGTCAAGAAACACGGCATCTACCTGTGAACCCGTGTCTATGGTCCTCTGAGTCTCGTGGACGAATAGCGCGAGCTGAGTTTCACATGACCGTCTTTTTCGAAACCCATGCTGATTCCTACAGAGTAGATTTCTAGTCTCCAGAAAAGTCATTATACTCGAACACAATACGTGTTCCAAAATTCTACAACTGATCGACGTTAAAGATATGGGTCTATAGTTCTGCACATCTGTTCGACGTCCCTTCTTGAAAACGGGGATGACTTGTGCCCTTTTCCAATCCTTTGGAACGCTACGCTCTTCTAGAGACCTACGGTACACCGCTGCAAGAAGGGGGGCACGTTCCTTCGCGTACTCTGTGTAAAATCGAACTGGTATCCCATCAGGTCCAGAGACCTTTCCTCTTTTGAGCGATTTTAATTGTTTCTCTATCCCTCTGTCGTCTATTTCGATATCTACCATTTTGTCATCTGTGCGACAATCTAGAGAAGGAACTACAGTGCAGTCTTCCTCTGTGAAACAACTTTGGAAAAAGACATTTAGTATTTCGGCCTTTAGTCTGTCATCCTCTGTTTCAGTACCATTTTGGTCACAGAGTGTCTGGACATTTTGTTTTGATCCACCTACCGCTTTGACATAAGACCAAAATTTCTTAGGATTTTCTGCCAAGTCAGTACATAGAACTTTACTTTCGAATTCATTGAACGCCTCTCGCATAGCCCTCCTCACACTACATTTCGCTTCGCGTAATTTTTGTTTGTCTGCAAGGCTTTGGCTA
Source organism: Schistocerca cancellata (assembly GCF_023864275.1). Lineage (NCBI taxonomy): Eukaryota > Metazoa > Arthropoda > Insecta > Orthoptera > Acrididae > Schistocerca > Schistocerca cancellata. The sequence goes on along the minus strand of NC_064633.1, from coordinate 119,241,266 downwards.
TGTTTATGTTTGCTGTGAAGTTCCCTTTGCTTCCGCAGCAGTTTTCTAACTCTGTTGTTGAACCATGGTGGCTCTTTTCCATCTCTTACGATCTTGCTTGGCACATACTCATCTAACGCACAATGTACGATGGTTTTGAACTTTGTCCACTGATCCTCAACACTATCTGTACTTGAGACAAAACTTTTGTGTTGAGCCAACAGGTACTCTGAAATCTGCTTTTTGTCACTTTTTCTAAACAGAAAAATCTTCCTACCCTTTTTAATATTTCTATTTACTGCTGAAATCATCGATGCCGTAACCGCTTTATGATCGCTGATTCCCTGTTCTGCGTTAACTTTTTTCAAATAGTTCGGGTCTGTTTGTCACCAGTCCGCGGCGGGTCGAAAGACGCCTGCTTCCCTTTCCTCTGGCTCCAGTCTTCCTCCGCTCATACCGGAGTGATGATTGACGGCCGTTGGCGATCCCTGACTGGTGGATGGCGATATCATAGTGTGACCATCCGCGCCGGAAAAAGTCTCGTGCGCGTGCGTAGTTCGCGCCTGATTGAATTTTTGGAGTGAACGCCTCTAGCACCCGCTGGCGGAACGCGCCGGCACTAAGTATGACGTACGATTTACATGCTAAGTGCAAAATATTTAACACATTAACTAATTTTTGAACTAATTAGGCGTTTGAACCTTTTTGAACATGAGAGTTCAGTTCTTGAAAGAAATGGGGGGGGGGGGGGGGGGGGGAAGGGGCAAAGGTGTTACTAGTAATCTCCTGTAGTCTCCGAAGTGATCACATTGTGGTTGTATTCATATGTAATGGAACTTCAAATATTAAAAGAATTAATTTTAATAATGGTTACAGTGAACAGATTGCATGGTGTAAATACTACAGCTCCCATACAGACATCAAAATGTAATCTGCTTGCCGGACTAGTACGGCTCCGCACTCGAGAAAATAAAAAAAGTATTATTCACAAACCGATCTCGAGTCCTACCCAGCCGCACAGACAGACGCATGAATGCAGTCTCATTTTGAACAGTTAATGGATTCTGACAGTGTACTCGTAGTAGCATGTGAACCCAGAACCAAGTGTCGCGAAATTTCGAAACTATTTCCCCATTCACCGTGAAATGAATCTAAGTCTCCCCTTCTCTCAAGCTCAGATCTTGGGTGCACTCTCGCTGCCAGTTCACCTGAAGCTGCTTACTGCATCATGAGACATTGTGCGGGTCCTTAGCACTGAAGAACTACATGAACAATAGCCAGCGACATACATAACTTACATTTTTAAATGTATTATTTACTTCATAGAATATGTTGGGTTAGCGTGTAATATGGTTCAAATGGCTCTGAGCACTATTGGACTCAACAGCCATGGTCATCAGTCCCCTAGAACTTAGAACTACCTAAACCTAACTAACCTAAGGACATCACACAACACCCAGTCATCACGAGGCAGAGAAAGCGTGTAATAACATTTTATTCCACTACGTGGGGAAAAATTCCGCTTAATAAAAGACACCGTTTGAGTAGTTTAATTTTCCTCAATCATGTTTCAGCTCATTATGTGCTATCATCTTTGAGATTTTATTTATTTTCTTTCTCACAGTCGCTATCACTTACGTCTGTTGGTTGCCTTATAGCTACCAAACATTCTAGAACTTGTCATGGGTTTTGATGCTGTGATCTCCCTTCTCTTGATTATGGCGTGTTGAAACATTTCATTTCATTTCGTATTGTCGTTTTTAGTTGTTACACGTGCGTTTAATTTCTTTCATTAGCAAACACGAGGTTTCCATCGTCATTTCAGTAATTTACGCACTGACACTTGTTATGGACCATGACTTTTGAACCATTATCTGAACTATATAATGAACATTACCCAAAAAATTATTATGGGTATGTCTCTTCACTATGAATAGGTCTCTCTGTGTGAAAACTGAAATAAAATTTATGGATGATTCAGCTGCCCCTACTGATGCGTTTTATGCAACCCACAACGCCTTCAAATACCATCTGCAACGTTTTCATATTCTCTCGTTTGTGCAAACTATTGGTCCTACAGAATAAATGAACTCGACCTTTATGTAGAAGACGCAATGAAGTTAAATTTAGGACTGGCTAGAGGCCATAGTTTCTGATTTATCCAAGGAAAACATAGAAAAATGACATTCAAACGCGTTTTTCTTGAATAACTCGAAAATCGTTGTCTCCAGCAAAAACGTATCCCAGTGCAAAATCTAACTACATCAAATTTCCTACGAAAAGGTCCTGCCCCTTTTTTCTGTAGGACCAACAGTCTCCATGTAGTGAGTGAGAGAATATGAAAATCTCATATGTGGTGTTGAAGGCGTTGTGGATTGCATAAAGCTTATCGGTAGGGCATGTGAATCGCACTGTATGCATTGAACCCGAGCAAGTGAATAAGGTGCTTTTACTCTTTACGTCACAAAGCGAGAAGAGGTAACCACCATTCGAGACAGAGCTGACAGTTCCCTACTGCTGCAGATGCTGATTTATGCTGCCTCAAAATTGCTTGTAAATTAGTACACATTAAAAAGCAAAGTTGATTGCATTATCAAAATTCAAAATTTAATGCTCTGAATAGGATAAAATTTCGTGACACACACCACAGTACTCCGTCACGCAGTGACATATTGGCTGGGAAATACTGATCTATATGTGCTCAGTGCTGAAAGATGGCTTTTTCTATTCTACTCGACGTACGTGGAACACAGTTGATGATCACTCGCGCTGGATGTCTTGGAGAGACCGGCGCTACAAAGAGGCGATTCCTGGGCTCGATGACGGTGGAGTTCGCGAAATGTACGGCAGGCCAGAGACGAAATCCAGACCAGCGAAAGTCGTCATAAGCGCGTGCACGCAGTCCACGGAGCGATCCGAACCGAAATCCGTAAACACGGGCAACGTCAATCACTCAGCTATCAACCGCCCGTATCGAAGAATTGAGGTGATAACGCGAACTTCCAGACAAGTGTGGAGCTGCAGAACTTATGGGCACACTCGCGTCAGTGGAGGAGCCCGCGTGGTACGCCCGCGACGGCGGCACTACCCGCGAGAGAGAGTTACAGCTGTCGTATGAAGCCCAAATACCTCTGATATGTCCTCCATATCGATAGTCGGGCTGAGCGGTGTAATGGCACATTCTCCTTACATTTCCTCAACAGTACTTGTCGATACATTTTTCGAATTTTTGGCAGTTCAGTATTACCAGTTGCATTTCTGAAAACTTTCATGTAATTTTACACACAGTCCGTTATATTTGAATTACAAATTATTTGCACTCTTAAAATTTCTATTATTAATTACGCAATACTGTATTTACTATTTTTATTTCCGGATTCATTCATGAAACAATAAACGAAATTAATAATGTAGCAAAAACTTGAAGTAATTCATTTGTTAATAAAAATAGGGAACCCGTTGAAATACTGTTATTTCCTCTGATGTGATCGGAAGTGTTTTTGTATAATAGGTGCGAACAATGTAATTTCGTCTTTGTTAATGTGAAAAATCACAATGATATAATACAATGTGAGAAAATCAATGGAAAATATAGTTACGTAAAAAAATAACAATCTTCCAATTTATCTAGTTCAAACCAACCGTGAGGACGTGATTTCAGATTTTCAGCTTCAAGAAGAAATTGAGCCATCTCAACATGACAAGCTAAGTAAACTTGAAAGTTTATTGTGATCTTCGCTCCTCTCAAATCTTCATACTTGGACTGGGCACTGTTTAATGTGGACAGTAGATGGAAGAAAGAAGGAGAGGGGAGATTACACTGTTGGAAATTAAATGGACAGGTAAAACTGCGTCTTCCGAGAAGAGTGAATGAGAACACAGATGCATCTGAATGAGTTAAACACTAACGAATGCATGAGAGTCTTAAAGAAACTTCATTGACAATGGTAGATTCACCTACATACCGTAAATACACTCTGTTTTAGAACAAAACATTACTGAAACGAGCCGGCCGGTGTGGCCAAGCGGTTAAAGGCGCTACAGTCTGGTACCGCGTGGCCGCTACGGTCGCAGGTTCGAATCCTGCCTCGGGCATGGATGTGTGTGATGTCCTTAGGTTGGTTAGGTTTAAGTAGTTGTAAGTTCTAGGGGACTGATGACCTTAGAAGTTAAGTCCCATAGTGCTCAGAGCCATTTGAACCATATTTACTGAAACGAACTTAAATCACGATCTCAAAAACAGCACTAAGACAGCTAAATTATCATCATTTTTAATTGAAAGGAATAGCCGTCAGAGGTTGGTAGTATTCTAATTGTCAGACAGTAGTCCACGTCATTTCGTGGGTGGATATTCCTTAAACGGTATCTGGAGACCTTTGTTATCAATATAAAGAAAAATAACCTTTGTCTACATTATTGTGCCATAAGTTCGTCATAATGCACAGCAGACCATAACAAAACAGAGCAAGTAAATACCAAAGATATTTGTGGTAGCTTGTAACACGTAGAACAATAGTGCAGTAAAATAGAATCCCATCGAATGAACTCACTAAAAGTTCAGTTTTGCGTCTGTGATGTATTACTTCTAGTGCTATGAAAATAGTATATTATGATACACACGTAATTCTAAATAGTGCTGTAGTTTTCTGTTCAAAAGCGCTAACGTTTAGTTTTCTCCCGGAAAAATAACCAGTTCATGCGAGACCCTTACAAGGTGAAATATATGATGTCCTTTCGGCACAGGTATTTCAGATCCATATCATTCCATTGAAACTCTTATAAGACGAAAACCCACCTATCTCCACAACCCATCGCACCTGCACTGGCTCACGAAATGAACCTATGTTAATCGTATACGAAACTTCTTGGACTATTTGAAACAGTAGATGATTTGCAGTAAATGTGTTTGCTCCACGAGGTCTAACCATAAATACACTCCCGGAAATTGAAATAAGAACACCGTGAATTCATTGTCCCAGGAAGGGGAAACTTTATTGACACATTCCTGGGGTCAGATACATCACATGATCACACTGACAGAACCACAGGCACATAGACACAGGCAACAGAACATGCACAATGTCGGCACTAGTACAGTGTATATCCACCTTTCGCAGCAATGCAGGCTGCTATTCTCCCATGGAGACGATCGTAGAGATGCTGGATGTAGTCCTGTGGAACAGCTTGCCATGCCATTTCCACCTGGCGCCTCAGTTGGACCAGCGTTCGTGCTGGACGTGCAGACCGCGTGAGACGACGCTTCATCCAGTCCCAAACATGCTCAATGGGGGACAGATCCGGAGATCTTGCTGGCCAGGGTAGTTGACTTACACCTTCTAGAGCACGTTGGGTGGTACGGGATACATGCGGACGTGCATTGTCCTGTTGGAACAGCAAGTTCCCTTGCCGGTCTAGGAATGGTAGAACGATGGGTTCGATGACGGTTTGGATGTACCGTGCACTATTCAGTGTCCCCTCGACGATCACCAGTGGTGTACGGCCAGTGTAGGAGATCGCTCCCCACACCATGATGCCGGGTGTTGGCCCTGTGTGCCTCGGTCGTATGCAGTCCTGATTGTGGCGCTCACCTGCACGGCGCCAAACACGCATACGACCATCATTGGCACCAAGGCAGAAGCGACTCTCATCGCTGAAGACGACACGTCTCCATTCGTCCCTCCATTCACGCCTGTCGCGACACCACTGGAGGCGGGCTGCACGATGTTGGGGCGTGAGCGGAAGACGGCCTAACGGTGTGCGGGACCGTAGCCCAGCTTCATGGAGACGGTTGCGAATGGTCCTCGCCGATACCCCAGGAGCAACAGTGTCCCTAATTTGCTGGGAAGTGGCGGTGCGGTCCCCTACGGCACTGCGTAGGATCCTACGGTCTTGGCGTGCATCCGTGCGTCGCTGCGGTCCGGTCCCAGGTCGACGGGCACGTGCACCTTCCGCCGACCACTGGCGACAACATCGATGTACTGTGGAGACCTCACGCCCCACGTGTTGAGCAATTCGGCGGTACGTCCACCCGGCCTCCCGCATGCCCACTATACGCCCTCGCTCAAAGTCCGTCAACTGCACATACGGTTCACGTCCACGCTGTCGCGGCATGCTACCAGTGTTAAAGACTGCGATGGAGCTCCGTATGCCACGGCAAACTGGCTGACACTGACGGCGGCGGTGCACAAATGCTGCGCAGCTAGCGCCATTCGACGGCCAACACCGCGGTTCCTGGTGTGTCCGCTGTGCCGTGCGTGTGATCATTGCTTGTACAGCCCTCTCGCAGTGTCCGGAGCAAGTATGGTGGGTCTGACACACCGGTGTCAATGTGTTCTTTTTTCCATTTCCAGGAGTGTATGCCTGATCTTGTATGGCGTACTTGAAGAACTTCCTCGCCGATTTGAGGCCATTATCGAAGGTAAAGTCGGTGTCAGATGGGATTAGCTTAACGTGTCCTGGAGGGGGCGGGGAAGGGTAGGGGAGAGGCCAGCAGCATTTTTCTTTGTCTGGTTTGCTTACTTCTGTGTTGTGTCACTCTCGTGTTAGCGCAGCACGCCGTACATGCAACTTATACTAATAGATTGAACCTAAGTAAAGGGAAGCGTCAGTGCGGTGCACGCTGGTGGGGTAAAATAGCGTGAATAGGCGCCCCGGCGCGCTAGCGTCCACTTCTAATTTACCGCCGCAAAAGCCAGGAGAGCGCAGGGCGCGATTCGCGTGCCAGCGGCCGCTGCAGCCACGCCCCGGCTCGGATTTACCACCGCTCAATGAGGATGGATGGCGGCTGCTAATAAAAATCTAAATACCGGCGATTTATGCGGGCCGGGTGGCGCAATCCCGCGCGGGGAGCGGCCGGGCGAGCGGGGGCGGCAATCCCATCCCCTCCCGCGCGGTAATGCCTGCGCCCGGCACGGACAGGTAGCCCGCGCAGACCCGACGCCGGGACACTAAATCAAATTTATCGCCACCGCGGCGACGGAGTAATTCCAGAAACCAATAGGCGGGGGCGCCGGCCGCTCTTGTGCTCGCAGGCCGCGTTCGCGTCGCAAATCAGACGCGCCGGCACGCTGCCGAATCAGCTGCCTATTGGAAGTGTTACCCGTGTTCCCACTGGCGACAGCAGTCGTCCTCTTAGTTCTGAAAACGCACTTACACCTCATATGTGGAAATTAGATCACCACCACCTTGGCTCGACTGAACACTTCCGAACATCCTATACTTCCCGTGAACTCCACTATAGCGTCTCCACTAATTCTCTCATAATCAAAAATCATGGTGTGCTTCCGCGCTATATCAACACGTCCCACCCGCTCAACCCTTGCACACACTCCGTATTCTCTTCCAGCACAAAGAGCCACCCCCACTTCCCGACAGCGATATCACACCCTGACATCTACAGCCCCCCACCCGCTTTCGTCCCCATCCCTCTCTTTCTCTCCTCCTCTTGACCTTGTCCTTATCCTAATCGCTATACTATTTATCACTACTGCCCCGATTCCCCTGTCTCCCATTACCCATCCACCCACGTTGCACTTACAACCTAATCCACGTGATTCATATATCTCCACAAAAATTTAACCAGAGCACCAATCCACCTCCTCTCACCTCATTACTCACACTAAATGCAGGTCTCTGCTACAAACTGGGACTGAAGTTTAATACAGCGCATTGCTTGTTTTTATTTTCTCGCAAGTCATTATAACTGGTTTAAGGCCAGACAGCGTTTCTCTATGTGTTATTAAAAATATCTACTATGAAAAGCGTCTTTTAATATATTTTAAAAATACACTACTGGCCATTAAAATTGCTACACCACGAAGATGACGTGCTGCAGACGCGAAATTTAACCGACAGGAAGAAGATGCTGTGATATGCGAATGATTGCTTTTCAGAGCATTCACACAAGCTTGGCGCCGGTAGCGACCCCTACAACGTGCGGGCATGAGGACAGTTTTCAACCGATTTCCCATACACAAACAGCAGTTGACCGGCATTGCCTGCCGAAACGCTGGATGCCTCGTGTAAGGTGGAGAAATGCGTGCCATCACGTTTCCGACTTTGATAAAGGTCGGATTGTAGCCAATCGCGATTGCGGTTTATCGTATCGCGACATTGCTGCTCGCGTTGCTCGAGATCCAATGACTGTTAGCAGAATAGGGAGTAGGTTGGTTGAGGAGGGCACTTGGTGCATAAGACGGCGATACGAGTTTAAAGCTCAAACGCTACTTACTACCAGACGTTCTTGCCGCACCCCATTCGTGACTCAAACATGGTAGAAGCTAAATGACAGTGGAACATGAACTACCTTTCGCCACTCACCGTAAGCTGACTTGGAGCGTGTAGCTACAGATGTTTTGGATGGCAGAGATGGCCATACAACATACTGTACTTTCAAATTACTTTCATTCTCTGAAAATGTAACCAACACGGAAGGCGTATCGAAAACATAAACTGCCTACAAAGAATCAGTCTAATAAACATTTTTCTCATTAGACTTATTTCATTCACTCGCCTCAAAAGGGGCGAACATGGGCGAGCAATGGCACAATACTCCACTCTTCAGGCAGTTCAAAGGATACAAATAAGGACAAAAAAATTGAAGTATGAACTACATACAAATACACTACTAGCCATTAAAATTGCTACACCAAGAAGAAATACAAATGACAAACGGGTATTCATTGGACAGATACATTATACTAGAACCGACATGTGATTACATTTTCACGCAATTTGGGTGCGTAGATCCTGAGATATCAGTACCCAGAACAACCGCCTCTGGCCGTAATAACGGCCTTGGTACGCCTGGGCATTGAGTCAAACTGAGCTTGGATGGCGTGTACAGGTACAGCTGCCCATGCAGCATCAACACGATACCACAGTTCATCAGGAGTAGTGATTGATGTGTTGTAACGAGCCAGTTGCTCGGCCACCATTGATCAGACGTTTTCAATTGGTGAGAGATGTGGAATATGTGCTGGCCAGGGCAGCAGTCGAACATTTTCTGTATCCAGAAAGGCCCCTACAGAATCTGCAACATGCGGTTGTGCATTATCCTGCTGAAATGTAGGGTTTCGCAGGGGTCGAATGAAGGGTATAGCCACGGGTCGTAACACATCTGAAATGTAACGTCCACTGTTCAAAGTGCCGTCAATGCGAACAAGAGATGACCGAGGCGTGTAACCAGTGGCATCCCATACCATCACGCCGGGTGATACGCCAGTATGTCGATGACGAATACACACTTCCAATGTGCGTTCACCGCGATGTCGCCAAACACGGATGCGACCAACATGATGCCGTAAACTGAACCTCAATTCACCCAAAAAAATGACGTTTTGCCATTCTTGCACCCAGGTTCGTTGTTGAGTACACCACCGCAGGCGCTGCTGTCTGTTATGCAGCGTCAAGGGTAACCGCAGCCATGGTCTCCAAGCTGATAGTCAATGCTGCTGCAAAAGTCGTCGAGCTGTTCGTGCAGATGGTTGTTTTGTTGCAAACGTCCCCATCTGTTGACTCAGGCATCGAGAGGTGGCTGCACGATCCTTCACAGCCATGCGGATAAGATGCCTCTCATCTCGACTGCTAGTGATAAGAGGCCGTTGGGACCCAGCACGGCGTTCCGTATCACCCTCCTGAACCCAGTCATTGGATCTCGTCCAACGCGAGCAGCAATGTCGCGATACGATAAACTGCAATCGCGATAGGCTACAATCCTCCTTACACGAGGCATCACAACACCGTTTCAACAGGCAACGCCGGTCAACTTCTGTTTGTTTATGAGAAATCGGATGGAAACTTTCCTCATGTCAGCACGTTGTAGATGTCGTCACCTGTGCCAACCGTGTGTGAATGCTCTGAAAAGCTAATCATTTGCATATCCCAGCATCTTCTTACGGTCGGTTAAATTTTGCGTCTGTAGCACGTCATCTTCGTGGTGTAGCAATTTTAATGGCCAGTAGTGTATAAAGTGTGGGATCCTGCCCACTCGTATAATATAGGGTGCCTAAGAAGTTCCTTTTCTCGGATAGCTAAACTACATACAAGCAAATCATATTAATGGAGTTTATTACTGTAGGCTCGTCTTCTAGTGCGGCTCTTCTAGAGCGTCCTTTAGTGTGACTCTTCTAGTATGCCGAGGCTGGCAGGTGCGGCGGTTATATTCTCTTCAGATAGAGGGCGCTCCTGTCGTGGTACGGTCCCAGTCAGCAGGCTATTGGCTGGCGTCGTCTCACAGCGTTCTCGGCGGTTACCTTCCATGCCGACGTGCCGGAGCTTGATTTTACACAAGAACATAAAGTAGGAATGGATTCGTCACTAACTGGTACACAGTCTTTCTGTTTACATCTCTATGTAATTTGTATAATGTAAGAGGTGGTGTGTCACTCATTGGCTCGTAAACTGTGTAAGTGATGATTTAAGTATTCCGTATTGTGTAAGACGCGTGTCTCCCTTCTCTCCCTCGTCCCTTCCTCCCTCCCTCCTCCCCCCCCAGCTTCCCCTACCCACTACCTTCTTTCCTCCCCCTCCCATCTCCTCTGCCACTGGCATCTACTCACTCTCCTCTCCCTCCTCTCCCCCCTCTTTTGGCAGGTCCCCGGACTCGCAGACATATAGTGAGCTTTCGCGCGCCAGAGATCATCGCCTAGTGTTTGTGTGTGTTGTCGTGTTCGTGCTCAAGTGTTCCATTGTTACTCGTTTGTGCTCCAACGTTCGCGTGTGCCATCTGTCATCTCTGTGCGTGTCCACGTGTCTGAACATTTTTATTTTGGACTCTGCGCCCGTGAACGGCTTCGTGTGTTTTAATTTTGAATGTCTACGTTTGTATATCCACCCTGTCTGTTCTGCGATTGTCTTCTTTTGTATCACTAGTTTTATCTGTGGCCGAAGAGTGGCGTAATGTGCCGCTGCTGGCCTACCTGTATCAGGTGTGAAATTAACAATAAAGGAAAAAAAAATGAGACGCGTGGTGTGGAGCGTTAATTTCTTCAAAGAACGTGAAGAGTGGTAGAGAGAGTATAAAAATTTTAAAAAAATATGTATATTTTACATGCGGAGAAATAAATATAATTTCGAATAATTAACGGACTGCGGCAAGGGAGTACTACTGAGCACCGCACAGTGCACGCTTACATTAGTTGTGTCTTTCATGGGACTTATTAATTGCCAGACATTGCAATGATTAGCATTTAGTACGTAATCTAGCGGAGAGCTAAAATTGTTGAGCAAGACAGAGATTCGAATAATTTACGCTGTAAATACACTCCTGGAAATGGAAAAAAGAACACATTGACACCGGTGTGTCAGACCCACCATACTTGCTCCGGACACTGCGAGAGGGCTGTACAAGCAATGATCACACGTACGGCACAGCGGACACACCAGGAACCGCGGCGTTGGCCGTCGAATGGCGCTAGCTGCGCAGCATTTGTGCACCGCCGCCGTCAGTGTCAGCCAGTTTGCCGTGGCATACGGAGCTCCATCGCAGTCTTTAACACTGGTAGCATGCCGCGACAGCGTGGACGTGAACCGTATGTGCAGTTGACGGACTTTGAGCGAGGGCGTATAGTGGGCATGCGGGAGACCGGGTGGACGTACCGCCGAATTGCTCAACACGTGGGGCGTGAGGTCTCCACAGTACATCGATGTTGTCGCCAGTGGTCGGCGGAAGGTGCACGTGCCCGTCGACCTGGGACCGGACCGCAGCGACGCACGGATGCACGCCAAGACCGTAGGATCCTACGCAGTGCCGTAGGGGACCGCACCGCCACTTCCCAGCAAATTAGGGACACTGTTGCTCCTGGGGTATCGGCGAGGACCATTCGCAACCGTCTCCATGAAGCTGGGCTACGGTCCCGCACACCGTTAGGCCGTCTTCCGCTCACGCCCCAACATCGTGCAGCCCGCCTCCAGTGGTGTCGCGACAGGCGTGAATGGAGGGACGAATGGAGACGTGTCGTCTTCAGCGATGAGAGTCGCTTCTGCCTTGGTGCCAATGATGGTCGTATGCGTGTTTGGCGCCGTGCAGGTGAGCGCCACAATCAGGACTGCATACGATCGAGGCACACTGGGCCAACACCCGGCATCATGGTGTGGGGAGCGATCTCTACACTGGCCGTACACCACTGGTGATCGTCGAGGGGACACTGAATAGTGCACGGTACATCCAAACCGTCATCGAACCCATCGTTCTACCATTCCTAGACCGGCAAGGGAACTTGCTGTTCCAACAGGACAATGCACGTCCGCATGTATCCCGTGCCACCCAACGTGCTCTAGAAGGTGTAAGTCAACTACCCTGGCCAGCAAGATCTCCGGATCTGTCCCCCATTGAGCATGTTTGGGACTGGATGAAGCGTCGTCTCACGCGGTCTGCACGTCCAGCACGAACGCTGGTCCAACTGAGGCGCCAGGTGGAAATGGCATGGCAAGCCGTTCCACAGGACTACATCCAGCATCTCTACGATCGTCTCCATGGGAGAATAGCAGCCTGCATTGCTGCGAAAGGTGGATATACACTGTACTAGTGCCGACATTGTGCATGCTCTGTTGCCTGTGTCTATGTGCCTGTGGTTCTGTCAGTGTGATCATGTGATGTATCTGACCCCAGGAATGTGTCAATAAAGTTTCCCCTTCCTGGGACAATGAATTCACGGTGTTCTTATTTCAATTTCCAGGAGTGTAGTTGCGAGCACTGGATGCGGCTGCTTGTCTCTGATAAGAGTTTGGTTTAATATGCGTGCCCATCTCGACACACTGTGCCAGTCAGAACACTAATATCACTTTCCCCTCTAAAAGAAGAAAATAGCACGTAAAGTAATTCTGGCGCAAAAGGCAAAAAAGGGAATAAAGCTTAATTTGGTTTTCGTTGGCCTGCACGAAATAACAATAAAAAATTGTCTTTTAACAGGTGTGTTACAATGTGCTCTTTGCGACATAGCTGTAACAAGTACATCCTTACGAAAAAATCACAGCAGCCTAATTTATCGCTTACGTTTCTGACATTTTAATTTAGTTTTTTAGCAATTCTGGAAGCCACACAGGTTGAGTGACAGTGACACGTTGCAAGACATATTATGCCTCATAATTCTTTGGAAACCGATGCGACTGCATTACGAGAAATGTCATTCCGCGTGTAGTGGCGGATACCGTAAATCAGACGCTATTGCAGAGCTGCTCTGGACGTGCGCGCGTGAATTTCGGCTGCAGTGTTTTCGACGTTCGCCCGTCCTCTCTGACCGTTATATACGCGCCCCAATCAATTCCGATTGCCTGTCACTGGTGTACGTGACAACAACAGGCTCCATCTGCTACCCACCGGCATCATTATAGTTAGCTGCTCGTTGTATCACTGAATGGGTCTGTTACGCTCAGTAGCACTGGCGATTTCAATGATTACGATCCAGGCGATCAAATGTCGTTTTTGGAGACTCATCTGCTCGTAATGCTGTAGACTACGCTCTGTTTCTCGTAAATTATGAAAACATGTATCACTTTGTTCATCAAAATTGAGATAGTGTGGAGCAGAAATCGAATTAAACATTCACTGAAATCCGCAATCTTCTCATATGATGTGAAATACCATAGATGAAAGCAGAACGATGAATTCATTACATGTAGATTTTCGGATGTTTTCAATTCATTACTGCACCGACATTTGCTGAGATGATAACGTAGGATATCTACTATATAGACCTGTGACTGTACTGAGAAGTTATTGTAAATTGAACACCACACACTGTGTCCTGAGGGAACCATCCCGTCACAAAAGTAATTTCGAGTGTGCCTCAAGGAAATGTAATACGACCAGTGTTGAATATGATTTACAAACTGATTCAGGACATCCCTGGCGTCCCTTTGAGGGAGGGTGATAACATATCGTTTCCGAACTATATTTTTGCAGTTCGGGAGCGACGTCTTGGTGTCCAACACTTCGAGGCAACATGTACTTGTGTTCAAATGATTCAAATGGCTCTAAGCACTATGGGACTTAACATCTGAGGTCATCAGTCTCCTAGACTTAGAACCACTTAAACCTAACTAACCTAAGGACATCACACACATCCGCCGCGCGGGATTAGCCGAGCGGTCTGAGGCGCTGCAGTCATGGACCGTGCGGCTGGTCCCGGCGGAGGTTCGATTCCTCCCTCTGGCATGGGTGTGTGTGTTCGTCCTTAGGATAATTTAGGTTAAGTAGTGTGTAAGCTTAGGGACTGATGACCTTATCAGTTAAGTCCCATAAGATTTCACACACATTTGAACATCACACACATCCATGCCCGAGACAGGATTCGAACCCGCGACCGTAGTAGCAGCTCGGTTCCGGACTGAAGCGCCTAAAACCACTCGGACACAGCGGCCGGCCGTAGTTGTGTGGTCGTTGTGACACTTCTGAATCTTCATTATGGCTCACCAGTTGTTATTTTAGACATTCATGTAATGATGTAAAATTATTATATGCAGTGTATTAGAAGTTAATACGCTTCGTCATCAAGCACCTTTGCTCGTAAATCGCCGTGTCACGGATTGTACGGCAGGTTCGAGTCCTCCCTCAGGTATGTGTGTTTGCGTTGTTCTTAGCATAAGTTAGTTTAAGTCAGTTTAAGTAGTGTGTAAGTCTAGGGACCTGTGACTTCAGCAGTTTGGTCCCTTAGAAATGCACAGACATTTCAACATTTCATTATATCGAGACGTTGGTGCATATGGACGTGCCGCAATACGCCTCCTTAACGCATTTCATATGTGCTCCATGGGAGTTAAGTCGAGGGAACAACAAGCCAGTCCATTTGCTGAATATCCTCTCGTTCCAAGAGCTCCTGCTCCTGCTCCACCATCACCACTACCACCACCACGACCAGGTCCACCACCTGCGGTGTTGGATTTGGTAGCGTGTTGTTATCTACTTAAAATGAAGTCAGGACCGAATGCACCCCTGAATAGACATACATGGGGAAAGAGTACAGTGTCACAATGACGTTGACTGGTGAGTATACAGTGTTCAAAGATTTAGAGGTCAATGCACCCATAGATGATTACGCCTAACCACATCATAACACCTGGATTACCAAAACGATCATGCTCGACAGTGTTCCTGGGTGCATTACATGTTCCCACATCTCGCCATATGAGAGTACGTCCAGTCATTACGAAACAAGCTGTGATCTTTTAAGGTTATATATCAATACGAAAAACAGGAACATAGTAAATTACTATCTATTACATTATGCTCAAGTATTAAAATTCTAAGAATGTGTAGAATACAACTGAGTACCGGCACAGACTACTGTGTAATATAGACCAAATAACTAACGAATGTGCTGAACAAAAGAAAAGGATGGGGGAGGGAGGGGCAAAGGTGAGGTAGAATTCAGTTGGATGTAGGTACGGAACAGTTATACTATTTATAAGCTCATTATCTCATGGTGTGAATAATATTAACTGGCTATTGCTACTTTAACAAGCCTGAATAATGGAACTGTAAACTGACCATCAAGGGTTAAGTCAAGATTCCGTGATTAGTGTTTATTGATAGCCAGAATTTCATGTAGTTTTAGTTTCTTGTTTTTATGCGCTTTTATGTAGAACGTCACAGGTAACGTCGTAAGAATGACATATTCCATAAATGTGATCATCGAGTGTTGTCAATGTAACGCGGGAGAACATGTCTTCGTTATAAAAAATACGATACTCGTATGTTCCACTATTTTTTATGCTAACTATTCATCCTCTTATGTTGTATTAATATTTGGGGACCTGACGATGATTTATGGCCAGACTTAATCGAAAGTAGCAAAAATTATTATATGACAGCGTCTGGCGGTTTTAAGATGCTGTTTCATAGATAACTGACAATACGTAATTCTGTAAAGTAGTGTAAACTGCGTGTGGAAGTTACAAATCCTGGAAAATGGAAATTTCCAACGACCAACACATTTTGGAATCGCATAGAGATTGGAGCCATGCAATATTTTATGCCACAACTTTCCTGCGTATGTTTTTCATGAAAGTTATGAGAACTCAAATTAGACGAACTGCATTTTGTGGACAAATAATATGCCACAGGGGTATGTACATTGTTTTCTTGATTAGAAAAATGTGTTCGACAGAGTGGGCTCGAATATCCTCCTGAAGACCTAAAAGGTATTGGATTAGACTCCACACAAGAGAGAGAGAGCGGTAGTAAGGATGAGCCAAGTGGAAATATTGCACGAGATGTTAGACACGGGCTTTTTTTTTTGTCATCAACGCATTTCTATAGATGATTTATTCGTAAGTTCTTCGGAGGTTGCAGAAGATGAATGCGCAAAAACTGCAGGACATACAGGAAAACGGCACGTACAGTATCAGTGGATAGAGCATTTCTTCAAGATTCGATTCGTAAAAGGCGTATGGCGTAGTTACAGAGCGCACCATTCTGGGGCAGATGTGTGCACACGTCACCCGCTCCTGTATTGTCGCATCGAATTAGTTCGCACCTGCGCGTAAGCAGCTCAATAAACGGATTTCCAAAGCGGACTGCTGTCGTTACATGTACACGCAAATCGCACGGACATATTTATCTTCCACGAACGGTAACCATGTCGAGTTCCTGTAATTCTCTGTCCACTGATATGTGTCTATTTTCTGCTTGTCCTGTAGTTTCTATGTAGTCTCCTTATGAAACCCCCGAGGTACTTACGAATAACCTTGTATTTATGCTGACAAACTAACAGGTAAGGCAAAACATGAAAAAGCAACAGACGTAGAAGTAGAAGGAGAATGGACAAGGACAATTAAGTACGGAGATAATCAAGAGTGTTGGGTGAATCAGACGAGTTTATGATGGAGAGGACCGTGAAAGTGGGAAACGAGTACGGAATAAGATTGATCTAAGAAAGACCAAAGTGAAGAGGATCATGAAACATGAAGGAAACAAAGTGAAGCAAGTAAAATCCTTTAGTTACTGAGGATGTTTAGTGTCAGAAAACGGAAACTGTGTGGTAGGAAAAAGGACATAGAGTAACTATGGGTTAAAGAGCTTTTCAAAAGATGAACGATTTGTCAACGAAAAGCATTTCGATAGAATTAAAATATGTGTGCTCTAAGTATTTCATGTAAGGTGCAGTACTCTATGGTAGCGAATCATCGGCAGTCAAAAAAGGAAGAGGAAAAGTACACTACTGGCCATTAAAATTGCTACAACAAGAAGAAATGCAGATGATAAACGGGTATTCCTTGAACAAATACATTATACTAGAACTGACATGTGATTACATTTTCACGCAATTTCGGTGCATAGATCCTGAGAAATCGGTACCCAGAACAACCACCTGTGGCCGTAATAATGGCCATGATACGCCTGGGCATTGAGTCAAACAGAGCTTGGACGGCTTGTACAGGTACAGCTGCCCATGCAGCTTCAACACGATACCACAGTTGATCAAGAGTAGTGGCTGGCGTATTGTGATGAGCCAGTTGCTCGGCCAACATTCACCAGACGTTTTCAGTTGGTGAGAGATCTGGAGAATGTGCTGGCCAGGGCAGCAGTCGAACATTTTCTGGATCCAGAAAGGCCCGTACAGGACCTGCAACATGCGGTCGTGCATTATCCTGCTGACATGTAGGGTTTCGCAGGGATCGAATGAAGGGTAGAGCCACGGGTCGTAACACATCTGAATGTAACGTCCACTGTTCAGAGTGCCGTCAGTGCGAACAAGAGGTGACCGAGACGTGTAGCCAATGCCACCCCATACTATCACGCCTGGTGATACACCAGTATGGCGATGACGAATACACACTTCCAATGTGCGTTCACCGCGATGTCGCCAAACACGGATGCGACCATCATGATGCCGTAAACAGAACCTGGATTCATCTGAAAAAATGACGTTTTGCCATTATGCACCCAGGTTAGTTGTTGAGTACACCATCGCAGGCGCTGCTGTCTGTGATGCAGCGTCAAGGGTAACCGCAGCCATGGTCTCCGAGCTGATAGTCCATGCTGCTGCAAGCGTCGTCGAACTGTTCGTGCAGATGGTTGTTGTCTTGCAAACGTCCCCATCTGCTAACTCAGAGATCGAGACGTGGCTGCACGATCCGTTACAGCCATGCGGATAAGATGCCTGTCATCTCGACTGCTAGTGATACGAGGCCGTTGGGATCCAGCACGGCGTTCCGTATTACCTTCCTGAACCCACCGATTCCATATTCTGCTAACAGTCATTGGATCTTGACCAAAGCGAGCAACAATGTCGCGAAACGATAAACCGCAATCGCGACAGGCTACAATCCGACCTTCATGAAAGTCGGAAACGTGATGGTACGCATTTCTCCTCTTTACACGAGGCATCACAACAACGTTTCACCAGGCAACGCCGGTCAACTGCTGTTTGTGAATGAGAAATCGGTTAGAAACTTTCCTCATGTCAGCACGTTGTAGGTGTCGCCACCGGCGGAAACCTTGTGTGATTTCTCTGAAAAGCTGATCATTTGCATATCATAGCATCTTTTTCCTGTCGGTTAAATTTCGCGTCTGTAGCCCGTCATCTTCGTGATGTAGCAATTTTAATGGCCAGTAGTGTACTTCGATGGGTTTAAAGTGTGCTTGTCGAGCAAATAAAAAAAAAGTTATGTGGAATGACAAAATGGGGAATGAGAAACCGTATACCTGCGAATAGGAGAGGGACGAAAACAAGTCGAAACTGTAAGAATGTGAAAACATCTTTGCTGAGACTTATACTGCGAAGGAACTGCTTAGAACGACGAGCCATTGCAGGAAAGATGATAGGAAAGACATGGAGAGGAGTAGGAAGTCCTTGAATGTTGGATGGCATTAAAAATAGACGAAGCTAACAGCAGGTTAATGAAGAAACACAGGACAGGAGAAGGTGGCGAGCGTCCAGTCGGTATCTGCAGAAATCAGATATAACAAGAAAAAGGAGATGTCAGGTTTTTGACTGTTATTGTTTGTAGCCCTTTTCTGCTACGTCTGATAAGAAGCAATAGTAATGATCTCTCAGAGAAGTGTTACGGTATAGGGCAAGCTGGCAGGCGGTGCAGTAACGGAGCCTCGGAAAGGTCTGCGTTGCAAACGGCGCCGTGTCTTTCGCTGTTGACACTGGTCGGCGGTCGCAGGAGGGAGGGGACGCAGGGATGAGTTGGCGGGTGGGCTGGCGGGGGTGGGGAAGGAGTGGGAGTGGGCTGGGGTACCTTGTTTACTCGTCGTGTCGCGCTGCCGCCATTACTGGCAACGGCGGAAGGGCCGCGCGCCACTTAGCGGACCCCGTATATATGTGTGTGTGTGTGTGTGTGTGTGTTCCACCCCCTGCCCCACCCCCCTCTCGCTACCACGCCACCCTGTATTAGGCTTTTAGCTGGCGGAAACTGCCAGTCCCCACGGTGTCCACCCGCAATCTCGGACACGCTTTCTGCCGCTCGCGGTCGAACCATAACCGGGCAAAATGGCAGTGCAGAGTGTAACAGTTGCCCGGAAGAGTTTAGAGGTGCTAGATTGGGCACCTGGGATGACACTTTTATGTCGAATGGCTACATCCACGTCCAACAGCAAGTTTCTTCGAGGCAGGAAACCAGCATAGGGGTGTTTCTAAGCTTTAAGTACGAGACAGGTCATATGGCGGAGGGAAGTGAGCTTTGTCGCGTCCCGGCACAGCCTCACTATACCAGAATGAAGTAAGCGCGAACTGCGTAGCGCAATCGGGACGTTAACGACAATGGGTTAATTATAAATTTGCTGTCAACCTTTATATTGGAGATGAGGGGAGAGAATCTCCTTGGTGTGAAGCAAATAAGTTTCCTGAAAATAGGTTACAGAGCTGCAACAGGCAGAAAAGATTGGTTAGTTTCTATCAAGTTTATTCTCACATATACTTTTGTGAGGTGTTGAACCATAAACCCTTTAGTAAGATTCAGTCTATTTATTCGGACTCGCTACTTCAAAGCTAATTGCCGGTACATATAAGAAACAAGTACAAATCAATCACTTGTTCTTGGTTAGCACTGAAATCTCTGTGAGTGATTGAGACAAAGACTGGCAGCCTCTGTTCAACACTATTCCAATTAAACTCTAAAAATCCTACTTGACCTGCAGTTCCTGAGTGTCCACCAGAGTATGTCACCATCTTCTTATAGTTGAAGTCTTTATCAGCTGTATCGGATATTGTGGGCCTACTCGGCCCCGCTGGCGTCTCGCTGCGGAATCTCCAAACTGCCGGCACTGGTTCTGAATCTGCATCTGAATCTCTGCTTTTAGCTATTCCGCCGCCTGGCCCTTTATTTCGTTTCTCATGTACTTGGGTGCAGAGGAGTTAATTTGTTTCACACGGCCCTTTCATTTCTAAGTGATCAGATTGCACAAGAATGCCTATGGGGAAACATGACACTCTCTTTTCTAATTGGTCGGCTTGCGCAAGAATGCCTTTGATTCCACACGACACTTTCGTTTCTAGCTGCACGCAACTTAATTTGATTCCACACGAGTCTTTTCTGCACGTGACCGACACTCTTTCTTGCTGTATTACCGTCCTGGGGTTTGCATCTTCCGTTGCGCAAGTTTGATTCATGCTGCTTCCTCTGGCAGGAAGTCAAACACTAAATTATTTGATCAACAAGCCATAGTTGGCAGCGTCCGCCACTTATCTTGTCCCTATGTCCTGGTGGACTATTTCTTAATGTCGACTGGCTGTTTCCCAATGGAGCCTGGACTCTTATTATGGTCACAAAAGCAAGAATAAAAATTAAAATTTTCTACAGTCACAACAGCTGGCCCTCGCACTAGACCCGTCATATGACGGAAGACTGAAAACGCTCCATCACTAAGAGGCTACTTTAAAAGCTATTCAATATTATCCATGTATAAAAATTACCCAGCCCATGAAAATTTCAGCCCTCCCCTTCTGAGCTTTTTTCATTTTTTGGCTATGTAGTTTCTGTGTTACTAGACGTATGTTGACATTATCAATTGCGAACCGGCTGCTGTGGCCGAGCGGTTCTTGGCGCTTCAGTCCGGAACCGCGCGACCGCTAGTGTCGCAGGTTCGAATCCTGCCTCGGGCATGGATGTGTGTGATGTCCTTAGGTTAGTTAGGTTTAAGCAGTTCTAAGTCTAGGGGACTGATGACCTCAGATGTTAAGTCCCATAGTGCTTAGAGCCATTTGATCAACTGCAGACACATTTGCGTTGATTTTTGGTTTGTCTCCAGACTGTCGACCAATAATCAAAAGAAATATAACCATTATATTAATATTACGGATGCTGTTGAATTCCGTAACTGTTTCTTTAAGCTACCAGTCACGAAAGTGATTGTAATAACCTGAAGAACGACACTAACCCGAAACCTGTCGGTCTTTAAATAGATCTATTCCGGCGTAAAAGTCAAGCGCCGGCACCACGGTCCGGAACAGTAGAGCAGAGAGGGCTCTGAAAAAGACGTCAGCCAATAGTACTCTGACCGAGCCCTCTCTAGGACGACACCTAATCAGCAGCTGCCTCTAGGCGAAGAGAACATCAGCGCCGCATCGCATGGCCGCGTCACAGTTGAAGACTAGCCGTTCTACGAGATCTACAGCAGCGACTGTAATTTTCACTTGTATTAGGACTTAGGACAACGGGGGAATTTTACAGTTGAAGCGGCCTTCAAATCCAGACATACAGGAGTGCTCGGGGTTGATATGATTCTCTTGAAGGATAATCCCCCCCCCCCCCCTAAATGTTGCCAGGGTTGTTTCGACTATACTGTACAAGTTTCGCTGAAAAGCCCTTACGTAGCCTCCATACAGTTCCGATCTCTCCTCGTGTGATTTATGTGGAGCCCTGAGGAAAGACGTTTGTGGCTGTCGATTTGCTCGGGACGTAAAGGTGCACGCCTGGGAGGTATCATACTTTTCCATGAACGCTTTACTATTTTTTCTCACGGAGGGAGAGATGTACTAACAGCTATGGTGATTACTTCTGAAATATTAAACAGTTTACTTTAGTTATTTTCCGTCGTCTCCTTTTAATTTGACTGCCCCTTGTATTTCTGGAGGTATGACGTCATAAATAGTGAAACTCATGGAAAATTCTTAAAACGAAACTATCGAAGCTCTTTTATGCATGGGAATTAGATCCTTTAAGGGGGGTAGGACGTCAAACGGGCCGGCTTGGAGCAGGAGATGCACCACAAGACATTTCAATTTCCAGTGTCTATACTTTTACAAATAATTTCATAAAACTTTGTCAGCATGACCAGGAAGGAGTCAGAATTCACACTCATAGCAGTGGAAATTCTAAAACATAACGAAGTAATTTTTTTTAAGTGTGAAATTTCATCATTTTTTTCACTTACTAAAGGCAGCATTTGTTGCTATAGGTATACTTTTCTTCATAAGTAAGAGAGATTCTTCGATGAATTTTGCGCAGCATACAAACCATACTTAAAGGAGTGTGAAACTCTAGAATCATCAAATCTATTAAAAACTGTGGTAGAAATTGAGGTAATTAACTATAAAATTTGTATTTTTTCTAAACATGAAGTTTAAAATATAACAGTTCACTCGTTTTTTCATAAATTAAATAAATTCTAGAGTTTCATATACCTGTGAGTATGGTATGTACGCTGTGCAAAATTCATCGAAGTATCTATCTAACTTATGAAGAAAAGTATACCTATAGCAACAAATGCAGCCATTAGTAAGTGAAAAAATGATGAAATATTGCACGTAAAAAATTTTATTTTGCTATGTTTTCGAACTTCCTACTGCAATGGGTGTGAATACTCAATCTTTCCTGGTGATGCTGACAAAGTTTTATGAATTTAAAAAATGGTTCAAATGGCTCTGAGCACTATGGGACTTAACTGCTGAGGTCATGAGTCCCCTGGAACTTAGAACTACTTAAACCTAACTAACCTAAGGACATCACACACATCCATGCCCGAAGCAGGATTCGAACCTGCGGCCGTAGCGGTCGCGCGGTTCCAGACTGTAGCGCCTAGAACCGCTCGGCCACACCGGCCGGCTTTATGAATTTATTTGTAAAAGTATAGACACTATAAATTAAAATGTCCTGAGATGCCTCTCCTGCTCCAAGTCGGCCCGTTTGAGGTCCTACCCCCCTTAAAGAAACTGGAATTGGGGCATTATGATTACTGGTAATTAATTGAATTAGCTCCCGAATTGAAGAAGAGGCGCAACAAATATATATATATTTTTTACATATAAAATACATCAACATCGCCAGAGGAACAGTATGTTTGCAGCATTCTGAAGCGGAAGCGATGTTTTGCTTTGTTACTAACAACAATAATAAAGTTTTTTCATACTTTTGATGATTTTGAATAGTGGTACAGACACACAGGCTTACAATGTGGCACGCAGAATAAAAGTAATGTGAGATAGAGCCAAATTGTATATAAATACAATTAAAATATTTAGGTTTAGTCCTTCCACACGTTTCTTCAGTTCCAGAGTTTCACTGTACCACTTCTTTCACATTACGATGTTAACAAAGATTTAATGAAATGGGGGAAAATTTTTTCAAGCTAACTAATGAAAAGTTTAGTACTCTAAAAATAGGACTGCAGAGATATGTGGATTCTTCATTGTTTCACATGATTTGTTGCAACAACCTCATCTTGAAGAGGCAACTGCGTTAAAGCTTTACAGCGTCGTCAGTAACTGATGAATTCAAAATACGAAACCAAGAATGTAAAGTTTTTGATAGCTACACATACCTGTGGAAATGGAATCCCATGAGTCAGCTACGTTCGGCATATTTAAGGACTAGCACTCGATCGTGAATCACGGTGTGGAGAAGCATAAGTGGCACGAATGTAGTTATCGCTGCAGAAACAACTAAGGACTTCATTCGAGGTCTCCTGCCTCCCTACTGGAGGTGCGTGTTCGAATCCCAACACCGACGTTGTTATTAACTTCCAGTTTATCAGTATTTTTTTTATAGTTTGTGCTTTTTCTCAGTGATTAACGGAATAGACATGTGAATATGGTGATAAAAATAAATGGATGCACATCAAAAATACAAGCTGAGATAACTGAATAGCTGCGCAGCCGAAACCAAACATATAAAGAAATTAAAACCGAGGAAAATGAGAAAAATACAGTAGCGAGTGGTATAAAAAGTAAGTCGAGTCAGATACTAAGCCCTGTGGGTATGGAGGTATAGCAATAGTTCGCATGAGGCAGGGATCAGGAAAGAGTTAAAGTCCTTGTAAACTAAACATCCCGGCATTCACCTTAAGTGGGTTATAGAAACCTCAATACATGAGTCGTGGATTGTGATGGATGAGACATAACAGAACAAGTTTAAATCTGAATCGGTATGGAGTTCTTCAAACCTCTTATGAAGCCTTTATCCCGTAAAATGTCTTTTGTCCTTGTGAACCATGTGATGTGGGGCACATCCTATTCTCTTTCTCAGCCTCTTTGTATATGTATCTTAGTTTGACTGTGTAGTGCAGGAAATGGAACTGCATTTGAGGACTGCAGCATAAACAGGCCTACCTCATTTGAAGACACCAGCTGACCTTAACTCCCCCCCCCCCCCCCCCCCCCCCTCCTGCCGCATCACCGCTCCGGGCCACCACAGCCCCTTATACTTCCCTTGATGGGATATATATCACGCTTCTAAATCGCCTATGTATCGCTAACCCTCCGACCTATGATTAACGTTGCCGGGTAATGGCCAACGCGCCGTTACAGGAGTATACGTATAGCTTGGCTTTGGTATGCATGTGTTTGAATGCTTAGTAAGTGGGCTTGCTCCGTAATGGAGCATGTTGCTCCCGTATTCAGCTGCTAAGCACAACTCCGAGCCCCCCCCCCCCTCCCCCCACATCCACAGCCACTGTCGCAGTGGGGGAGACGTTATTGCCGTTGCTTTACTAATGTATGGAACCGATCGTATAAACTGGCGCCTGTCTGAAACGAGAGATCGAACTCGAGCCGTTCTCGAGGTACAGCTTTTATTACTATTGTATTCAGTATTAAATAATTTAGAATGTTCATTAATTCTTTAAGAGACGAAATGTTCTATCCTACATAAAAATGAAATACGTCAGTATGTACTCTTTGGGAATGGTAATCAACAAAATTGCTCATTTTATTATTTACTTCTAAGACCCCTGTCAATTATGGGGTTGTAAACATCGATATAAATTATCAGCAGCACAATATATGTGCTGAAAAAGTTTTAACTTAATTAGCAATATCAACATTATTTGTAAACAAACGCCTTCAAGAGGAAGACAATTTCCGAAGGACTGGAGTTCACAATCAACTTAGACCAGGCGTGTAAAACAACATTTGCTGCCACTGCGGTAAGAGAGTCAGATTGACGGTTTTCTTCATCTTCAGAGTTGGTTTTGTGTTCAGCTAGCGTTTGTCACCTGTGAATTTACGCTTTTGATATTTCCTGATGCAAACGACGGTAAGTCAGTAACATTTACTACGTTATAATGCACGAAATCGGTACAGGAGTCGTATGAAGCATATACACAACTTGTTTTATTCCGCGCCGTACGTGTAAATAAACAGACTATCGTGACTTAAGTTACTAGTTACATCGAATTTTACTGCTTATATGCTGTGAAACGCGTGTTTTAGTGAAAAATGAACATTGCAGGTAATACTGTTTCACAAATTATCTAGAAATTGTTATCCGCTAAGTTACTCAATTGTTTGCTGATATCTGAAGCCTCCCACCTTAGAAACATAAAAACGATATTCACATTTATCAGAGAAACTACTGTGAATGTATTAATGCTTATAAAATCGATTATTTATAGTATTTAAGGTAGTAAACAGAATTTGAGGCCAGTGGTATATATGGCTACCAGTGTAGCTTAAGGGGTTAAACACCAAGGATAAAAATATTTGTGAAAGTCCATTCTGCCTTAGCACCAATGAGAGTTTCGAGTGTTAAATTCCAAATTCTCAAATAAAGTATTTATTTCCGAGTGAGTTAGTACTAGTTTTGCAGAATTGTTGAACACCGTAGGGTAGAACTACTTAATCATAATAAACACTGCTCCAGTGATATGAAGAGAAAAGGCAGACTGAACAATGGAAATCGAAATTGATATTTAGCGTGTTCCTACTTGGAGGGAAAAATAACTGACGACGATATAAGTAAAGAGTATCTAAAGCACAAACTAGCAGTAGTACGGACAGCGTTTCTGAAAAAAAAAGAACAGGAAATGAAACTTCCTGGCATGTTAAAACTGTCTGCCGGACCGAGACTCGAACTCGGGACCTTTGCCTTTCGCGGGCAAGTGCGTGGGTAGCTCAGTTGGTAGAGCACTTGCCCGCGAAAGGCAAAGGTCCCGAGCTCGAGTCTCGGTTCGGCACACAGTTTTAACCTGCCAGGAAGTTTCATATCAGCGCACACTCCGCTGCAGAATGAAAATCTCATTATGGAAAAACGAGAAATGATAGCGTGAATGTAAAATTCAGTGTTAGCAAGTCTTTTCAAAAAGTCTGGAGTGGAACTTGGACGATAAAAAGCACATAGACAAGAAGAGAATAGAAGTTTTTAAAATGTGTTGCTATGGATTACTCTGAAGATTAGATCGGAAGATCGGATTTCTGATGAAAAGGTACTGAATTGAATGGGGAAGAAAAGAAATTTATGACAGCACTCGATTAAAAGAAGTCATTCCCATTCTCCTCTACAATCGAAATAGTGCCCAGCATACAGTCACTGGTATCCGTAGACTTCTTCATAACACAGCGATCGATTATCCTTTGCAAGTGTTCTGATTTCACCATTTAGAAGAAGGTATTGATGGTTTGACAGGACAAATACGTAGGCCTGAAGGGATAGTTAATTTGGTAATTGAGGAAAGTGTGAGGGGTAAAAATAGTAGACGGAAATTACTTAATCGAACAGTAATGGGTCTCTTCGCCAATTTATGCACAGTATGCTACATTTATTTACGTTCAACGTCTAGTGCCAGACTCGAAATAATCAGTCTTCCAGCATTTCTGGCGTTGCAGCCATCCTGTAGACAGCCGCCTCTTTTGCAGACAGCCTCATGTTGCTTCCCAAGTTATGCACCATATAGTGTAAGTACATTGTGTTGTGTACGCCTTTGCACTCAGTGGTAAGAAGATGTGGCCTATATAGTTGTGCGGCAACTGTCATCGTTGGAGAGCTGGACAGGAGCAGAAACGATTAGCGAATAAGTTAATCGCAGCAGACAGAAGATTTACACTACTGACCGTTAAAACTGCTACACCAAGGAGAAATGCAGATGATAAACGGGTATACATTGGACAAATATATTACTCTAGAACTGACATGTGATTAAATTTTCACGCTATTTGTATGCATAGATCCTGAGAAATCAGTACCCAGAACAACCACCTCTGGCCGTAATAACGGCCTTGATACGCCTGGACATTAAGTTAAACAGAGCTTGGATGGTGTGTACAGGTACAGCTGCCCATGCAGCTTCAACACGATACCACAGCTCATCAAGAGTAGTGACTGGCGTATTGTGACGAGCCAGTTGCTCGGCCACCATTGACCAGACGTTTTCAGTTGGTGAGAGATCTAGAGAATGTGCTGGCCAGGGCAGCAGTGAAACATTTTCTGTATCCAGAAACGCCCGTACAGGACCTGCAACATGCGGTCGTGCATTATCTTGCTGAAATGTAGGGTTTCGCAGGGATCGAATGAAGGGTATAGCCACGGATCGTAACACATCTGAAATGTGACGTCCACTGTTCAAAGTGTCGCCAATGCTAACAAGAGGTGACCGAGACGTGTAACCAATGGCACATCATACCATCACGCGGGTAATACGCCAGTATGGCAATGACAAATACACGCTTCCAATGTGCGTTCACCGCCATGTCGCCAAACACGGGTGCGACCATCATGATGCTGTAAACAGAACCTGGATTCACCCGAAAAAATGATGTTTAGCCATTCGTGCACCCAGGTTCGTCGTTGAGTACACCAACGCAGGCGCTCCCGTCTGTGATGCAGCGTCAAGGGTAACCGCAGCCATGGTCTCCGAGCTGATAGTCCATGCTGCTGCAAACGTCGTCGAACTGTTCGTGCAGATGGTTGTTGTCTTGCAAACGACCCCATCTGCTGACTCAGGGATCGAGAGGTGGC
This sequence comes from Schistocerca cancellata, assembly GCF_023864275.1. Classification (NCBI taxonomy): domain Eukaryota; kingdom Metazoa; phylum Arthropoda; class Insecta; order Orthoptera; family Acrididae; genus Schistocerca; species Schistocerca cancellata. Next base: position 119,213,171 of record NC_064633.1, on the reverse strand, counting down.
TGCACGATCCGTTACAGCCATGCGGATAAGATGCTTGCCATCTATACTGCTGGGATCCAGCACGGCGTTCCGTATTACCTTCCTGAACCTACCGATTCCGTATCCTGCTAACAGTCATTGGATCTCGACCAACGCGAGCAGCAGTGTCACGATAAGATAAACAGCAATCGCGATAGGCTACAATCCGTCCTTTATCGAAGTCGGAAACGTGATGGTACGCATTTCTCCTCCTTACACGAGGCGTCACAACAACGTTTAACCAGGCAACGCTGGTCAACTGGTGTTTGTGTATGAGAAATTGGTTGGAAACTTTCCTCATGTCAGCGCGTTGCAGGTGTCGCCACCGGCGCCAACCTTGTGTGAATGCTCTGAAAAGCTAATCATTTGCATATTACAGCATCTTCTTCCTGTTGGTTAAATTTCGCGTCTGTAGCACGTCATCTTCGTGGTGTAGCAATTTTAATGGCCAGTACTGTATATAAACTGTATTACTCCAAGGATACGAAGACTCATTACAAATAACGCAACAGGACACAGTCTATCTATGAACGTCAGAAGGAAGACAGTCCGAGTGCAAGTGGACTGAGTGACTGTGCGTGCCGTCCTTTACTACGGCGGCACGGGGCCCTCGTCTTACAGAGACACTCCAGACATAGCTCAGTGAGCCCACATCATTGCGTCTGCCAGGTCGCATGCGGCTGCTATCGATGTCGGACGGAAACTTTCAGTTCTGTTGATATCACATATTGTATACAGAAACAGCATATAACACTCCCTTCGGCTACTCCCAAAAATATGAAATCTCAGATTCTCTTGTCCATAGACAAGAGCACATTCCCCCTCCCAAATGTATGGGCAATGAAACAGCCGGCTGGGGTGGTCGCGCGGTTCTAGACGCTACAATCTGGAACCGCGCGACCGCTACGGTCGCAGGTTCGAATCCTGCCTCAGGCATGGATGTGTGTGGAGTACTTAGGTTAGTTAGGTTTCAGTAGTTCTAAGTTAGGGGACTGATGACCTCCGCTGTTAAGTCCCTTAGTGCTCAGAGCCATTTGAAAGAGATAAACAAGAAATTGTGCTTTGCTTAAGGCCCACTCCTCAGTATGTTTATTAACAGAGCAATCACAAATGCAAATACTGAGATTTCGTAAAGGAAAGACACCTCATTGCTTCGCTGGTGCTGTTCCGGCTTGTTTTAAGGTAAATATTTGGCGTGAAGCGATTCATCGTGGTACTTGCTGTATCTACGGTCTGACGGCTGCATCAGCGAAGTGCGTGCTGTGGAGAGAGAGGCTCTACCTGTGGGGAGGCTGGATCCCGCGGCGGATATGAGGCAGGCGGGGGCGGCGCTGACGCAGGCGTGTAGTGGAGGTTGGAGGCGGCCTAAGTGCTGGCGCCTCGAGTGGCCGCGCTCTTGCGTGGGCGGGGGCGGCGCGGCGCCCGCCGAGAGGTGGGAATAATGGCGGCGCACTCCGGCGGCGGCTGTCACCCGCAGCAATTATCACGCGCCGGCTCTGCTGCGGACAGCCGACGCACTGCCGCGCCGATCCCACCGAGCTTCGATGACCGCCACAAATCGGAGTGCTTACAGGTGTCAAAGTAAATAACTTCAGCACCGTAATAAATAACTTTACCACCAAATACGATGTTGTCACTAAGCAATGGTATTAGGACATATGCTGTTTTCAGTATAAGGACGCCAGACAAAATACACTGTCTGATCAAAAGCATGCGGACATCCCTGTGTAATGATTACTAGGTGCTAGATGTTACGAGAGGCGGACAGTCAGTATAAATGTGGGCCGGGAGTATTTTGAAACATTCCCTATGAAACATTCCCTTAGAAAAATTAAGAATTACTGAGCTGATAAACCTCTTACGTTATTTGATTTTCAAACAGCTGAGCATAACTGAACGTACTCGGACATTCCTTTCTTTACTTTTTCTGATCAACGCTAAACTGCCACACAATATTTTTAGCGCAACGCAGTCTGACTTTCAATAATCCCTACAAAAGAATAGCCCTGACTAACAATAACCTATACCTTTCATGAATCACTTACCTCACAAAAATCTTCGTTACTCGAACTACTGCAATACAGCGAGCGCCAATACTGCCAGCTAAATAAAAGATTCTAATTACTGAAAGCACTAACTACTGATACTCATAGTTAGCAATTGAAAGATTTTGTATATATATATATATATATATATATATATATATATATATATATATATATATATATATATCAGTTCGTGACATCCAGTCTTACAAATTTACTCTTTCTGATGGACACAGGTCCAGATCATCCGCTCTCAAAACTCCGCCATCTCTCTCTCCACATCCACCACTGCTGGCGGCTCACCTCCAACTGCGCAACGCTACGCGCTGTTCACATCCAACTGCCCAACACACAATAGCGAATATTCCAACAATGCAAATCAGCCGCAGACTGCACACAACACAGTCAGTGATTTTCATACAGAGCGCTACGTGGCATTACCAACATAGAAACCTGAACAGCCTACTTACAATTTTTTTGTCAGTAGGGCAGCAGTAACAGCACAAAGAGTCTGTCACGAGAACTCAGTGAAAATAATTTCTGCCGATCCATCTACCAAGGGATGTTAGTATTAGATGATATGTCACCTGACGACTGGGATGTGGACCCGCAGTACTGTAAGAAAGTAGCCATCCCTCTAGTCAATGGAACTTCTTCCAGTATGAGGAAAGGTCATTTTCAAGAATGCCTACATAACGGAGCCTTATAAGACGTCGGGATGACAGTTCAGTTAACTGATTGTTTATCACATCACACCACACACAGACGTAGAAGCGGCTTTGAAAATTTGTCTCCACAAAGACAAAAATGGCTCTGAGCACTATGGGACTTAACATCTGTGGTCATCAGTCCCCTAGAACTTAGAACTACTTAAACCTAACTAACCTAAGGACATGACACAACACCCAGTCATCACGAGGCAGAGAAATCCACAAAGACATATGAGTTTTCTTTCGATAAATAAACTCATAGCACGTTAGTAGAGATTCGTGCTGCTGTAAAAAGAGCGATGCGCGAAGCATACAACCACTATCACCGTCATACCTCAGCAAAAGATCTTGCAGAACACCCAAGGAAATTCTGGTCTTACGTAAAATCGGTAAGCGGGTCGAAGGCTTCCATCCAGTCACACACTGATCAGTCTGGCCTGGCAACGGAAGACAGCAAAACGAAAACTGAAATTTTAAATTTAGCTTTGAGGAATCTTCACGCAGGAGGATCGTACAAACATACCGCCGTTTGAGGCTCGTACAGATTCCCGTATGGAGGACATAGTGATAGACATCCCTGGGGTTGTGAAGCAGCTGAATGGGTTGAAAATAAATAGATCGCCGGGTCTTGATAGGATTCCAATTCGGTTTTACAGAGAGTACTCTACTGCATTGGCTCCTTACTTAGCTTGCATTTATCGCGAATCTCTTGCCCAACGTAAAGTCCCGAGCGACTGGAAAAAAGCGCAGGTGACGCCTGTATATAAGAAGGGTAGAAGGACGGATCCTCAAAATTATAGACCAATATCCTTAACATCGGTTTGTTGCAGGATTCTCGAACATATTCTCAGTTCGAATATAATGAATTTCCTTGAGACAGAGAAGTTGCTGTCCATGCATCACACACGGCTTTAGAAAGCATCGCTCCTGCGAAACTCAACTCGCCCTTTTTTTCACATGATATCTTGCGAACCATGGATGAAGGGTATCAGACGGATGCCATATTCCTTGACTTCCGGAAAGCGTTTGACTCGGTGCCCCACTGCAGACTCCTAACTAAGGTACGAGAATATGGGATTGGTTCCCAAATATGTGAGTGGCTCGAAGACTTCTTAAGTAATGGAACCTAGTACGTTGTCCTCGATGGTGAGTGTTCATCAGAGGTGAGGGTATCATCTGGAGTGCCCCAGGGAAGTGTGGTAGGTCCGCTGTTGTTTTCTATCTACATAAATGATCTTTTGGATAGGGTGGGTAGCAATGTGAGTCTGTTTGCTGATGATGCTGTGGTGTACGGGAAGGTGTCGTTCTTGAGTGACTGTAGGAGTATACAAGATGACTTGGACATGATTTGTGATTGGTGTAAAGAATGGCAGCTAACTCTAAATATAGATAAACGTAAATTAATGCAGATAAATGGGAAAAAGAATCCCGTAATGTTTGAATACTCCATTAGTAGTGTAGCGCTTGACACAGTCACGTCGATGAAATATTTGGGCGTAACATTGCAGAGCGATATCAAGTGGGACAAGCATGTAATGGCAGTTGTGGGGAAGGCGGATAGTCGTCTTCGGTTCATTGGTAGAATTTTGGGAAGATGTGGTTCATCTGTAAAGGAGACCGCTTATAAAACACTAATACAACCTATTGTTGAGTACTGCTCGAGCGTTTGGGATCCCTATCAGGTCGGATTGAGGGAGGACATAGAAGCAGTTCAGAGGCGGGCTGCTAGATTTGTTACTGGTAGGTTTTATCAATACGCGAGTGTTGCGGAAATGCCTCAGGAACTCGGGTGGGAGTCTCTGGAGGAAAGGAGGCGTTGTTTTCGTGAATCGCTAATGAGGAAACTTAGAGAACCAGCATTTGAGGCTGACTGCAGTACAATTTTACTGCCGCCAACTTATATTTCGTGGAAAGACCACAAAGATAAGATAAGAGAGATTAGGGCTTGTACAGAGGCATATAGGCAGTCATTTTTCTCTCGTTCTGTTTGGTAGTGGAACAGGGAGAGAAGATGCTAGTGGTGGTACGAGGTACCCTCCGCGACGCACCGTATGGAGGATTGCGGAGTATGTATGTAGATATAGATGTAGAATACAAACAAGCAAAATGATAATTTCTTTGTGACCAACAGTATTTCTGTAACAACTTAAAACTGCGTTTTTTACTGTCAAACAATCAATACCCTATTCGAAAAGGTCAAATCAGAACACCTGCAAATGTTGTACGTAACAGTTTATTCTAATTATTCGGCATCTACGCTTCCTAATGTATTTACTATTTTTTCATAAATATACAGAATATTAGAGTACTGAGTACTGATATTGCGATAATTGGTATCTTACTGTGTGGCCAATTCAGCGTGTTAGTTGCTTTTCCTCTCTGTCTGACAGGCCTCCTGCGAACACATCACATAATTTACTTCCTGATGTTATCTGCAAAACCGTACCTGCGCCGTATAGTGGAATACGCCTGTCAGTATCGACGTTCCAATTTGTGTCCACGAGTCCATAGCTGCCCTATCATCCAGGAGAGAATAAATATTAATAGCTTGCTTGTGTCACTCGTTCTTGGAAACACCAAGTAACACAAAAACATGCAACTTGTAGTAGCTGCAATTACGAGGGCAGTTCAATAAGTAATGCAACATATTTTTTTTCTGAAACAGGGGTTGTTTTATTCAGCATTGAAATACACCAGGTTACTCCCCAATCTTTTAGCTACACAACACTATTTTTCAACGTAATCTCCATTCAATGCTACGGCCTTACGCCACCTTGAAATGAGGGCCTGTATGCCTGCACGGTACCATTCCACTGGTCGATGTCGGAGCCAACGTCGTACTGCATGAATAACTTCTTCATCATCCGCGTAGTGCCTCCCACGGATTGCGTCCTTCACTGGGCCAAACATATGGAAATCCGACGGTGCGAGATCGGGGCTGACGTGCAAGCAATTCCGCACAGATGGTTCTCCTTTGCTCTTTATGGTGTTCGGTTAGACAACGAGGGACCCAGCGGGAACAAACCTTTGAATATCCCAACTGGTGAACAATTGTGACAGCACTACCAACAGAGATGTCAAGTTGAGCACTGAGTTGTTTGATGGTGATCCGTCGATCATCTCGAACGAGTGTGTTCGCACGCTCCGCCATTGCAGGAGTCACAGCTGTGCACGGCCGGCTCGCACGCGGGAGATCAGACAGTCTTGCTTGACCTTGCGGCGATGATGACACACGCTTTGCCCAACGACTCACCGTGCTTTTGTCCACTGCCAGATCACCGTAGACATTCTGCAAGCGCCTATGAATATCTGAGATGCCCTGGTTTTCCGCCAAAAGAAACTCGATCACTGCCCGTTGTTTGCAACGCACATCCGTTATACAGACGCCGTTTTAACAGCTCCGTACAGCGCTGCCACCTGTCGGAAGTCAATGAAACTATACGAGACGAAGCGGGAATGTTTGAAAATATTCCACAAGAAATTTCCGGTTTTTTCAACCAAAATTGGCCGAGAAAAAAAATGTTTTGCGTTACTTATTGAACCGCCCTCGTATTAGTTTGCAAATGAAATAAACACAGAGTTAGCGTTGTTCAGACACTGTCCTCGGTCATCAGTAGAAATATCTGCACATATGTCCCTAACACCATGTATATAGAATGTGTTTCAAAGTGATTGCGACGAACATCTTGTGGTGTCACCGCACTTGCTAGGTGGTAGCCTTTAAATCGGCTGCGGTCCGTTAGTATACGTCGGACCCGCGTGTCGCCACTATCAGTGATTGCAGACCGAGCGCCGTCGACAAGTTATGAGCCATTTTTCGCACAATCCAATATTTACAAGACTATCGCTAGTTTTCTACAGTTCAAAACTAGTAAGTCAGAAGAACTTAGCACTAATTCATAAGTAAAATGTCTTGAACAAGTAGTGCTCTACAGCTTTTACTTATTCATTTATTGCCGGACTACCATCGATCGCAATCTTATCAGCAGTGAAATCTGCATTACAGAAGACAAAACCTCCCTCAGATTATATTTGTCTCTAGTGTACAGTGTTTCTTATTAATGTGACTAATAGTTTTTCATGTAATTTACCTTTCGTTATATATTGGTTTTTGAGCACATGCCAAAACCATTTGCCAGTAAGTCACATAATTACCTCATTATACCACAGATTTGATTAACATATTAATTATGTACCGACCATTGTCGATATGTTTATCTTCAAAGTTATTGATTTAGTTTTTTATTTCATACTTTACATAATTTCATTTAGAAATTGTGTTATCTTTGTTAAAAGATTACTAAACAAAGGAATTTATTTTAGCATTAAAGGCTTACAAGAAAGTTTGTGAACTTTTCATTATTTTTTGTAAGTTCGTTACGTTTGTTCAAAATAATGTCAGGGTGGTCACAAAAGTGAAAACTTCTGCCTTCCGAAATATTCAGCAGGCTGTCTAGGAGTGGTAGGCACTGTGTTATGTTACTCACTGTGTGTTTTTGTTATTTCAGGTGTGAGCTAAATGCACACTAGTTCGGAAAACAAGTACTTATATTATTTCCACATACCATACATGACGCTAACAGGTTACTTCGAGGTGGTAACCTTACAAGTAACACAAGTTTTATTTCAGTTTCTCATTATTTTCGACGTATTAAGAAACTTTCTTCTTTTTTTATCGGAAATTTTAATGGTTACACACGCATGTATATTTATTTGCCCATAAAACGAGGTTTCAGTAGCTATGTAGCGTGTTATTACGACTGCATGAGGTTTATTTGTTTCATTGTGCGTTTTCTTGAAGGATGGCGGGGGAAATTCAAAATGTTATTAATATTCAGAATATTCGATATATATATATATATATATATATATATATATATATATATATATATATATGTGTGTGTGTGTGTGTGTGTGTGTGTGTGTGTGTGCGCGTGTGGGTAGCTGTCGTGGAGGCAGTGACAGACTGTGACAGAAAGGGTGGGAGACTATAATAATAGTGTGTGCGTTTATGTGTGTGTATGGGGGGGGGGGGGGGGGGGGGAAAGGGAGTGGCTATTTATACAATTCTTCTATAGTAGGAAATAGAATTTTACTGCATATTGACCTATTCATTTTGAACGTTTTTTCCTTGGTCCACTGATTTTAGTAAATAATAATTCTCTACTCTAATGTTAATTTTTGGTGCAAGCTACCCCTAATTTTAAGAACATTCAGTACCATGTCTACCTTTGTTTGGTGATGTTTCCGCGCCAGCAGATATTCCGAGAACGTTCACTGGGAGTTATTACTTTTTCATTTTTTTAGACGTTCTGTATATCTGGTCCTAAAGCTCCAATACGGTTGGTTCACATACATAGAGTGACAGAAATTGCAGTGGTTGGAAGGCAGGAAGAGGGAGAAAGGGACAGTACGAGTGAACACTATTTTTCCTACTTGCTAGTGTCACTGTAAATTGGACTGCAATATAAATGGTAGCGATTATGGTTACTCTTTATTTAAAGAATTGTTCTGTATAGATGTGAGTACCAGAAAGTGAAAGTGCATTCGAGTCTCGGCTCCCAAGAGGAAAAAGAGAGACGCTGTGCGATTTGGCAAGCGCTCCGCGCAGCTGCAAGAAGGCGCGAAGGAACGGAGGAAGAGATGGGGAAAGGAGGCAGGGCGGATTTGGCGATAATTAACGATAATCGATAACTAGGACATGACGCGCCATCGGCAGGCAATTGAGAGCGGGTTATTGGCTGTGAGAACCGCCAGAGGCAAAAGCCGCGCAGGTGGTCCATGTGGGTGTGACGTGACACGGGATTACTCCCTTTCTTCTTACCTCTCCTTTTCCCACACTTTTCCGAATCGCTTTTCAGCGTGGCGGTGTGCGAGTTGATTAATGGGCGGCATGCTGACTGCTCACTCGACACGGAACCTATTCACGGGTATGCGGAGCGACGCGGCCCTCCATCACAACGTACGTTCTACTGTCCCTTGCGACACATGTAACCCTTGACCCGGAAATGAGTCTGTTCTTCCATAACGATTTTATATTTAAACGCTTTCGCTGGAAACTTAATGCTGCGGTTTTCTATTCTTCCTACGTACATTAAGGCCAAAAAAAAAGCTCTTCCCATCTTACAGTTTAATTTGTTACACTACACATTTACTCTTCGGTCTATGTGACCCGGGTATTTAAAATTTAGCAACATGTACAAATACAGGTGGTAAATTTTTTTTGTTAAGTATCTGAAATACATGCACAATGGTTTTTTAATAACGACGCAGATCTTCGATAGTTTACTGTTGAATTGTATGAAGTGACATAACTATACAGTTCGCATCTTTGGTTCAAATTATCAAATCACTAGCTACCTGGAGAATGAAATTCAGAAAACAACGTTAAGTAAATGAAAATAATCACTATCATGTAACTGACGCGACAGGGAAGTTGCCGGGAGGCACGAATGTTGTGTGTTTCATACTGAACTGGCGTTTGGCAATGATGGGAACACATCGTGCCGTAAGTAATATGGTTAGAAGTAATGTAAATACCGTACATGATGGGTGTATGTGTGTGTGTGTGTGTGTGTGTGTGTGTTTGTGTGTGTGTGTGTGTGTGTGATTCAATATGCATCGGACGCCGACTGAGGTGGCACACAGAGCTGAAAAAAATAAGAAAAAATAAGCTTGTGTTACAGCACTCTTGTGAAGCTTAGTACGAGCTATGATGCATTGTTGAAACTCACTTCCGCAATTCTTTGTCGTGGACCCTCTATGGCAGACTTATTCGCCGTACAATGCAAAGTATCGTGTCCACATTTGGGTTTGATTCAATGGAAGCAGACAGTTGGAAGCTGAGTCATCTGCAGCGCTGCTGAAAGAACGTACTGTTCGTAAACGAAGGAAAGTTACTGAAGTAATTTGTCGGAAGACGTCTTACTTGTAGCATCAAGAATAGCACACTACATCACACCATATCCTAATTTGGTCGCCCTTTCTGCAGCCTCAAGGCACTGCTCCTCCCTCGACTCATAGCGGTTGTTCGATAGACGGCATGGCATCGTTCTCACAACTTGTTACTTCATCATGATGCAGACAATATGTACGAAATATTTATGTATTACATACACAACCGTTCCTCTTGAATCAGTGCATCTATTAGTGAAAACCGGATCGGAATTCCTACACCAGTTCTTAAGATTAGCCTGCACGTAGTGATGGATGCGAGGAGGCGACTTGAATTTGTATTGCCGAGTTTATCGTTACTAGTGACATCTCATCAGGTACACATATCAAAAGAAGTTTTTACATCACCTCGGTTCCGAGAGTTCCGGAACCTGTACAAAAAATTGAAATAGAGATCAACATAAACATTTTTTCCGTCCTTTTTATTGCTTTGACAAACCACCATACAACGAGACCTTCAGAGGTGATGGTCCATATTGCTGTACCTCTAATACGCAGTAACACGACCTCTTGCACTGATGCATGCTTATATTCGTCGTAGCATACTATCCACAAGTACATCAAGGCACTGTTGGTCCATATTATCCCATTCCTCAACGGCGATTCGGAGTTGATCCCTCAAGAGTGGTTGGTGGATCACGTCGTCCATAATCTATCCCAGGCATGCTCGACAGGGATTCACAAGATGTGTACGATGCGGGCGCGAATTGTGGTCCATGAAGACGAATGCCTCGCAAATATGGTATCGGAATGGTTCCACTATCGGTCGGAGGCTGGCATTCACATATCGTACAGCCGTTACGGCGCCTTTCATGACCACCAGCGGAGTACGTCGGCCCCACATACTGAAACCCAAAACTTCAGCGAATCTCCACCTTGCTGCACTCGCTGGACAGTGTGTCTAAGGCGTTCCGCCTGCCCGGGTTGCCTCCAAACATGTCTCCGACGACATGCCTGGTTGAAGGAATATGCGACACTCATTGGTGATGAGAACGTGAGCGCTCCATTCGGCATGTTGTTGGGCCCATCTGTACCGCGCTGTATGGTGTCGTGGTTGCAAAGATGGACCTCGCCATGGACGTCGGGAGTGAATTTGCGCATCTTGCAGCCTATTGCGCACAGTTTGAGTCGTAACAAGACGTCCTGTGGTTGCACGACAAGCATTATCCAACATGGTGACGTTGCTATCAGGGTTCCTCCGAGCCATAATCCGTAGATAGCGGTCATCAAATGGTTCAAATGGCTCTGAGCACTATGGGACTTAACATCTATGGTCATCAGTCCCCTAGAACTTAGAATTACTTAAACCTAACTAACCTAAGGACAGCACACAACACCCAGCCATCATGAGGCAGAGAAAATCCCTGACCCCGCATAGCGGTCATCCACTGCAGTAGTAGCTCTTGGGAGGCTTGAGCGAGGCCATGTCCGAACAACATCGCTTTGGTTCACTCCGAGACGCTTGGCCACTTTCCTTGTTGAGAACCCTTCCTGGCACAAAGTAACAATGCGGGCGCTATTGAACCGCGGTATTGACCGTCTAGGCATGGTTGAACTACAGACAACACGAATCACGTACCTCCTTCCTGGTGGAATGACTGGAACTTTCAAAAATGGTTCAAATGGCTCTGAGCACTATGGGACTCAACTTCTGAGGTCATTAGTCCCCTAGAACTTAGAACTAGTTAAACCTAACTAACCTAAGGACATCACACACATCCATGCCCGAGGCAGGATTCGAACCTGCGACCGTAGCGGCCTCTCGGTTCCAGACTGCAGCGCCTAGAACCGCACGGCCGGCTTGACTGGAACTGATCAGCTGTCGGACCCCTCCGTCTAATAGGCGCTGCTCATGCATGGTTGTTTACATCTTTAGGCGGGTTTAGTGACATCTCTGAAGAGGGTCTGTGTCTATGATACAATACCCACAGTCAACGTCTATCTTCAGGAGTTCTGGGAACCGGATGATGCAAAACATTTTTTTGATGTGTGTATATGCTGTAGAGGGTTCATGTATCTAACGCAGTAGTTTCTTTGTGGCTACCATGACAAAATTATTTCTCTCTGATTAATGATTGCAAGCAATAGTAACTGCATCTGACAGTGCAGAGAAAATTTATAAAGAAGAAAAATACACCGATGACGGCAAAATCAAAAGGCACTTCAGACATTGATACCTCACATGGCAGTGTGCAAGGGCTTCAGTTAAAGGACAAAAATACCATGTAGAATTCAGAAACTTTTCCATAAACGAGAGAAACATTTTGGAACTGCTTGTCCAACAATATACGCTGTACAAAATTGTTAAGGCTTTCGTGGCCACTTGTTGACAAACTGCCTATTGGCTTCTGTCTCGGGTTCTTCGGCCGACGCTCATACGTCATACGTCAGAAAAATCATTATATGAACGTCGGCCGAAGAACCCGAGACAGAAGCCAATAGGCAGTTTGTCAATATACGCTGTATCCAGAGTAGGTGACACAAAACTCCCTTTTCAGGCTCTTTTGAACAACAATCTTCAAGAGTACTGTGGTAGAATTAACTAATATTGAGGGTTCAAAAGTTCGTGGCCACATGTGGGAAGAATTCCATCAAATTACATGTTGGTTCGTTATTGCTGGTTGCTGTGTGTAAAGAGTATGTTGAATCACCAAGCAGTCCATGGGATACAGAGACAGGTAGAGCCATCTTATCTGCCGTAATGTCACAGAAACGATTCTGCCGCGTCTCACGTGTGTTATGCTTTGATGACAAGTCTGACCGAAGAGCAAATGACGAGTTAGCATCCATTAGAGTTCTGTGAAAAAAATGTGTACAAATACTGCCGAAATTATATTATGATACCACAAATGTAACTGTGGGAGAGCAAGCAACGCAAATAGAATTTATGTGTACTATGTCCTTAAATATCAATCGGGCATTATAATCCGAAAGAGAACATGTGCATAGCTTTTTTAAGACAAGGAGCAGGGTCAAAGACATTTTATCTTTAATTTCGTGATATGCTTGTACTTGTCTTTCTCATTCTACGTATAAATCTTTAACATGGCTATATACAGCAACTGTCTTGGAGAGAATGAAAAAATAAGCCAACCGGTTGGGTGACACAGCTATGCTGGAACCCTTGACCTAGGTTTTGATAGTTACAAAATTATATTCTTCACAAGGAGGTGCAATGCTTTTTACATATTATGTTGAAACGTTACGTTATAATAAATTCGTTTGGTTCTTGTCAATTAAAAAACCACCTCAGAAACAATAAAATAACAAATCATGGCCTTCAGTGAATATCAGTGTAAACTTCACGAATAAAATGATGAAAGATATTTTCTTTGTGTATGTGTTTTAATAAGCTGGTAACTAATGAGTCAATGAAACGATTGGTTACTGCTTATTTCTAACAACTTTTTTATATTTGACTTGTTCTCAGTCAATACGTGTACACGTCATAAGCCATGCTCCAACTCAAATCAGTTTCCTGTCTTTGCTTTCTCTGCTGTCATAGTCCAACATCTACTTTCACATTCACTAATCTCACTAATCTTGAATGTCACGTGTCTTTTCCGGGTTCTGTGTTGAGTAGTGTGTGTGTGTGTGTGTGTGTGTGTGTGTGTGTGTGTGTGTTAGAAGGAATGATGAAGCATTGCCCGGTACATTTTGAGTGCTGCCCACAACCCCTTCTCAGAAAAGAAAGCTAACTATACACAGTGAAGGTAGATCTTGTTAGAAAACATCTAAATCTACATCTACATGGATATTCCGCAAATCGCACAAAGGGTCCCTCGAACCACCTTCCAATAATTCTCTATTATTCGAATAGCGAACAGCACGCGGAAAAAAACGAACACTTCCAGTGCAAGCTCTGATTTCCCTCTGCAGGTCGGCTTCAAAAAAATATTTTCGCACTCGGAGGAGAAAGTTGGTGATTGAAATTTCGTGAGAAGATTCCGCCACAACGCCTTTGTTTTAATTATGTCCGCCCCAAATCTTGTATCATGTCAGTGATACTAGCCCACATTTCGCGATAATACAGAACGTGCTGCTCTTCTCTGAACTTTCTGGATGTACTCCGTTAATCCCATCTGGTAAGGACCCCGAACCGCACAGGAATACTCCAGAAGAGGACGGACAAGCGTAGTGTATGGAGTCTTAGACAGGGCGGAAAGCCAGTGGTCCTGCACAAAAGAGGCAAAGTCTACAACAAAAACTATGGGTTTGCTTTTCTGTGATTCCTTGTAAGGAATAAGACAATAAATTGTGGACGCCACTCATATTTTATGTACCAACAAAGTGAGAAAAGTCAGAAGAGTCCGAGATTGTAAAAGAATAAAAATAAAATCATCTTTCATCAAGACAGTGTGTTTCCAGGGTGATTGGTACACGTATTATTTTTCCATTTATTAACCAGGCACAGGTCCATTTTGCATTATTTTAGGTGTTGTATGGCCCTAGTCTGTGTATTTTAACAACGGAATGATTGAGGTTTACGTATTTTGGTTCTCTGTGGAAAATGTGAGTGCGGGTGACAGAGAGTGTAGCAGGGTGGCTGAGTACTGTATTTTTACAATCTTTTGGTGCATGATTTTCTAAAAAATTAACCACATTCGTCTCTAGTAAGAACACTGATGGCCTCACTCGTGAGAGCCCCACATGTCATAAATATCGTCATCTCGAACCTGATAATGCCACATTCGAGTATATTGCGTAGAGATCACGGCAATACGATACGAGAGATTAGAGGGTGGCTTCAGAGGCATGAATACATTTTTAACTAGGTCAATACGTGAATTAAATAGAACAAAAAACGTACATAACTGTGAAGGACAATCAAACAACTTAAAATCGGAGATGGTAAAATAGTATAAATTAAAATCGAGTGAAAGTCCAAATGCGTAATAGGTATTTATTGTGTATACAATCTATGACGACCGGTTTCGTACCCTGGAGAATTATCTTCAGGTAATATAAAACTAATACTTCATGTGACAATAATTCCAAGGTACAAGTGCGCGTAAAAACATGTCACTTCTTGGTAAAACCTTGGATGAAACGTAAGATGGGCATCCGATCTGAACCATGCATAATCAGTAACACATCTCCAAAACGCAGCAAGAAGAGAAGCCGCACACCACATGACAATCCACGTGTGGTACGATAAAACCGTCAAAATCCATGGAAGAAACAAAGAATTAAAAGCCGGCCGATGTGGCCGAGCGGTTCTAGGCGCTTCAGTCTGGAACCACGCGATGTCCTTAGGTTAGTTAGGTTTAAGTAGTTCTAAGTTCTAGGGGACTGATGACCTCAGATGTTAAGTCCCATAGTGCTCAGGGCCATTTGAACCATTTTTTTTGTTCGAGCCGCTGACCACCAATCCATTCTGCAAAAACCGCACATCAATATTACTTTCGATTTCCGCACTACAGGGTGTTTAAAAAAGAATATACGTATTGCGAATGCATATTTTTATTAAACCTTGAGACATACAAATATGAAACTTTACACACATATTTACGAACCTCTCAACTTCAGATTACAGATGTTCAGTATGTCTTCCGTCAGCGACGCGAACAATATCACATCGATACTTAAATTCCTCCCATACTCGGGCAAGCATGTTCTTCGTCACTGATGTTACGGCAGTACGGATCCGGTTCTTCAGCTCTTCCAGGTTCTGTGGGAGTGGTGGTACATAAACGTTGTCTTTAACGAAACCCCACAGGAAGAAGTCAAGAGGGTGTCAAATCCGGTGACCGTGGAGCCCAGCTGAGACATGCTAAGTCGCCAGCTCCTTGACGACCAATCCAACGGTTCGATAGAGTTTCATTCAGATATTCACACACGTAGCGACTTCAGTGAGGGGGTGCCCCGTCTTGTTGAAAACTGAAGTTGTGTTCGTGCAGCCTCGGAAACAACCATCTTTGTAACATAGCGAGATACTGCTGACCGTTAACCGTGTTTCCATCAAAGAAGAATGGGCCGTAAACAGATGATCGGGATATCGCACAAAACTCATTGACTTTGGGCGATTCTCGTACATGTTCAATGGCTGCATGTGGCTTCTGTAGGACCCAGATTAGAACATTGTGTTTGTTTACCCGACCGCTAACATCGGAAGTCGCTTCATCATTGAACACGATGCGTTGTGCAAAAGTGTTATCATTGTGAAAAGCATCAAGAATCTCGTTACAAAATGCCACACGTTTGGGTTTGTCATCAGGACGCAGTGCTTTTAACAGCTGTAACTTGTACGGCTTCATAACCAACCGACATCTCAAAACACACCAAATTGTTGTTGTAGGCAGTTTAACTCTCGACTGGCACGACGAGTTGATTTTGAAGAACTATGCTGGAAAGCAGATTGAGTTCTTGCAACATTTTCTTCAGGAACACGAGAGCGGCCAGGACTCTTTCCTTTACATACACATCCTGTACCTAGAAACTACCGATACCCGCTGCGAATGTTCCACCCATTCGGAGGATCAATTTGGTACCTCAACCTGAAACGTCTTTACACTGTAATCACGGAATTGCACTTCGCCAACTCCAGAACACAAAATAATTTCTGCTGCGGAGTAGCCATTTTCAACAAATGACGGTTACCGAGCAAAACAGAAGATAACTGACATCTAGCGGCTATTAATATAAACTAGACTATGTATTCGTTTCTCCAATAACCGAGCCGAGGCACAGCGATTGGTAGTTTGGACAAAATAATACTTTGTAATACATTTATTCTTTTTTAAATACCCTGTATATGAATCACTCTGTATATGTAGCGCCATATATAAATCGAGGAAGGAAATAAAATTCGTGTATTTGTGTTTAAAGGCGGGCTTCTTACGAAAGAAGGTATTTTTATAGGGACCTTTTTATCACGGTCAAGTTCAATGATGTTTATTATGTCTGGGTCTTTTACAACGATGGGTTGCACCATTACTGTTTTTAAATGAGTGCCAGTCTACATCCTGTTCTAGTTGCTACCATTTTCCTCAAGGAGCGAGAAAAATAGAGGAGGAAGCTGTACGCCGCGTTCCAAGGCAGCCTCGTTTCGTTTCGCCACAACGCGAACGCGCATCCCGGCCGGCACAGACACTTTGCCCCCGTCATCAGCCCTGCTGGAAATTACCAACTTCATCAGGCGCTACAACCGCGCCGTATAATCTGGGGCCGCCAATATTGCAAGCGAGCGTCGGAGGGCGATCGGAGCGCCATTAGCGGCGGCCGCCGGTACCACGCTGCCGTCCGGCCGCCCTTAATGGCGACCCTCGGTGCTAACGACGCCAGATGCTATCTCCCGGCGCGGCTCGCTGCCCGCCTGTGTTTTCAGGCATTTTCGCACCTGTTTGCCCCCGCCTCTGGCGTCCTCCCGTGAGTGTTGGGGGCACTGACTCCTGAACGCCCTGCGCGCGCCCTGTGCAGCAACATGCCGAATAACGACAGCTCCACTCACGAAACACCACGTTCCAACACTATGTGTACGATCCTAAAATTACGCTCCGCGTGCGCTTTTGCCACGAGCTGCCGAAGGTGACAGCTTCAATGATGAAAATAAGCTCAATGGACAAAACATTACTCATCCCGCACTGTAATTATGAGCGCTGTAGAAGGTGTTTAACTGGTACGAAAGCAGTCACGTGACCCTTCACCGGTGGTGTAAAACGGTGTGTGGCGGATGGTACTTGTGTCTCTATCTGATTTCCCCTTCCCTTTTCCTTACGCGAATGGCGAGTGGGAATGATAATTCTCGGTAAATCTGTGTATTAGCTGTTCAAAATGTGTGTGAAATCTTATGGGACTTAACTGCTAAGGTCATCAGTCCCGAGGCTTACACACTACTTAACCTAAATTATCCTAAGGACCAACACACACACCCATGCCCGAAGGAGGACTCGAACCTCCGCCGGGACCAGCCGCACAGTCCATGACTGCAGCGCCCTAGACCGCTCGGCTAATCCCGCACGGCGTGTATTAGCTCTAATTTCTCGAATTTTCTTGTTGCGGTCATTTCACGAAACGTCTGCGGAGGGGAGGGGGGGTGAGCTGTCCTTCCTACTACTTGTTTTATGTGGCCAATTCACTGTAAGGCGCTTCGGATGGTTATTGCTAGATACTTTACTGTAGATACGGTTGCCAGCAGTTTGTCATGAATGGTGTAGTACAGTAGTGGATTTCTTCTCCTGTGCATAGCAGTACTTTACACTTATTTACATTCTGGGTCAATTAACAGTCGCTACAACATTCATCAGTTCTCCACAGGTCTCTTTGGAATCGCTGTAGCGTTCGGGCGTTGCTACTTTCTTGTAGGCAACCGTATCGTCTGCCAATAGCCATATCGAGCTTCCAACGTTTTTCTTCCACACCTTGTTGTTTTGCGTGGCACTATCACAGCATAGGCCTACATTAATGCTTTAACCACTTTCTTGCTTCCCACTGTTGCAGAGCAATTCGGGGATGGCGACTGCATTTTTGAACACGATCGAACACCTGTTCATAATGTACTGCCTGTGGCGGAGTGGTTACACGACAATAACATCCCTTTAATGGACTGGTCTGCACAGAGTCATGACTTGAACCCTATAGAACACCTTTGGGATGTTTTGGAACGACGCGACATCGATACCTCTCCTCAGTGCAGCACTCCGTGAAGAATAGGATGCCAATCCCCAAGAAACCTTCCAGTACCTCATTGAACGTATGCCTGCGAGAGTGGAAGCTGTCATCAAGGCTAATGGTGGACAAACATCATACTGAATTCCAGCATTACCAATGGAGGGCGCCACTAACTTTTAAGTCATTTTGAGCCAGGTGTCCGCATACTTTTGATCACATAGTGTATATCTAAGAATCAAGGCAACATTTACATCTACATCTACATCTACATCCACCTGCCGGTGTGAGGCGGAGGGTACTTTCAGTATCTCTATCGGTTCTCTGTTCTATTCCCGCCTCGTATTGTTCGTGGAAAGAAAGTCTTTCGGTATGCCTCTGTGTGGGCTCTAATCTCTCTGATTTTATCCTCATAGTCTCTTCGCGAGATATACGTAGGAGGGAGCAATATACCGCTTGACTCCTCTGTGAAGGTAACTTCATTAAAAGCCCGTACCGAGCTACTGAGCGTCTCTCTTGCAGAGCCTTCCACTGGCGTTTATCTATCATCTCCATAACGCTTTCACGATTACTAAATGATCCTATAACGACGCGCGCTCCTCTTCGTTGGATCTTCTCTATCTCTTCTATCAACCCTATCCCACACCGGTGAGCAGTATTCAAGCAGTGGGCGAACGAGTGTACTGTAACCTACTTCCTTTGTTTTCGGATTGCATTTCCTTAGGATTCTTCCAATGCATCTCAGTCTGGCATCTGGTTTACCGACGATTAATTTTATATGGTCATTCCATTTTAAATCACTCCTAATGCCTACTCCCAGATAATTTATAGAATTAACTGCTTCCAGTTGCTGACCTGCTATATTGTAGTTACGGAGTGGCCGTGCGGTTCTGGGCGCTGCAGTCTGGAGCCGAGCGCCCGCAACGGTCGCAGGTTCGAATCCTGCCTCGGGCATGGATGTGTGTGCTGTCCTTAGGTTAGTTAGGTTTAATCAGTTCTAAGTTCTAGGCGACTGATGACCTCAGAAGTTAAGTCGCATAGTGCTCAGAGCCATTTGAACCATTTTTATATTATAGTTAAATGATAAAGGATCTTTCTTCCTATGTATTCGCAGCACATTACACTTGTCTACATTGAGATTCAATTGCCATTCCATGCACCATGCGTCAATTCGTTGCAGATCCTCCTGCATTTCAGTTCAATTTTCCATTGTTACAACCTCTTGATATACTACAGCATCATCCGCAAAAAGCCTCAGTGAACTTCTGGTGTTGTCCACAAGGTCATTTCTGTATATTGTGAATAGCAACGGTCCTACGACACTCCCCTGCGGCACACCTCAAATCACTCTTACTTCGGAAGACTTCTCTCCATTGAGAATGACATGCTGCGTTCTGATCTAGGAGCCGGCCGGAGTGGCCGCTGCGCTTCTAGGCGCTACAGTCTGGAGCCGAGCGACCGTTACGGTCGCAGGTGCGAATACTGCCTCGGGCATGGTTGTGTGTGACGTCCTTAAGTTAGTTAGGTTTAAGTAGTTCCGAATCCTGCCTCGGGCATGGATATGTGTGATGTCCTTAGGTTAGTTAGGTTTAATTAGTTCCAAGTTCTAGGCGACTGATGACCTCAGAAGTTAAGTCGCATAGTGCTCAGAGCCATTTGAACCATTTTGTTATCTAGGAACTCTTCACTGCAATCACACAATTGGTCTGATAGTCCATATGCACTTACTTTGTTTATTAAACGACTGTCGGGGACTGTATCAAACGCCTTGCGGAAGTCAAGAAACACGGCATCTACCTGGGAACCCGTGTCTATGGTCCTCTGAGTCTCGTGGACGAATAGCGCGAGCCGGGTTTCACACGATCGTCTTTTTCGAAACCCATGCTGATTCCTACAGAGTAGATTTCCGGTCTCCAGAAAAGTCATTATACTCGAACATAATACGTGTTCCAAAATTCTACAACTGGTCGACGTTAGAGATATAGGTCTATAGTTCTGCACATCTGTTCGACGTCTCTTCTTGAAAACGGGGATGACCTGTGTATCCTCGGGATAGCTTACAAATAATTTGCTACTCTCAATTCATCGGCTGTACTGCTTCCAGCAGACTGAGTGCGAACGCCAGTGGAGTGTCGGAGCGATTATGATGGAACGATCGGCAAATGCCGACGTCGCGCCGCAGCGGGGAGAAATATCGGCAGGCCGGCTGGCTGGGCGGCAATAAGGCGTCCTGCTCAGTATTCCGCGGCCGCGCCTCGATATTCTCTGCGACCTCGTCGCGCGGCGCCGCAGGTCTGCACGTATGTAGCGTCGCTCCGGAAGGACGGCCAGAGCCTGAATAATGGACGGCGCGCCCCACTCGCCGGGGCAGCGAATCCGGCGGCTGGCGCTGCGCCCCTAGACAGGTTACTTCCGCTGTCAGAGCGTACTGAAGGAAACGGACAAACTGCTCACTATATCACTACACTACTGGGCATGAAGTTAGCAACACCAAGAGTGACAGTAAAGAATAGAATTTTGTGGTGTCACCGCCAGACACCACACTTGCTAGGTAGTAGCCTTTAAATCGGCCGCGGTCCGTTAGTATACGTCGGACTCGCGTGTCGCCACTGTCAGTGATTGCAGACCGAGCGCCGCCACACGGCAGGTCTAGAGACACTTCCTAGCACTCGCCCCAGTTGTACAACCGACTTTGCTAGCGAAGCTACACTGACAAATACGCTCTCATTTGCCGAGACGATAGTTAGCATAACCTTCAACTACGTCGTTTGCTACGACCTAGCAAGGCGCCATGACCAGTTATATTGAGATTAAATAATGTATCAACAAGAGCAATGTTCACCAATTGTGGATTAAAGTTAAGCATTCCAAGAGCTTCGTATTTTATTTATTAGACTCAACTCCTTTAACTGTTCCAGACCTCACGCCAGTCTGCGTGAGCTTAAACGCGTGCATTTCGGCCTCCTGTAGCTACACGGTGTTGGCTCTTCTGCCAACACATCAAATTTTACTTATTATGCGTATGTAATAGGTAGAATGAATCAGTATATGGGGGGTGTACAGCAAGCGAAATTTAGTCCACAGAGCTATGACCACTGGCAGCAACAGTGGTTGTAACCCAGCTGGGCATAGAGTCCATTTTGCTTCATTCGTGTGCCACACCTCCTTAACTGTAAAGGCTGGCGAGTAGTGAAGAAATGGTTCAAATGGCTCTGAGCACTGTGGGACTTAACTTCTGAGGTCATCAGTCACCTAGAACTTAGAACTACTTAAACCTAACTAACCTAAGGACGTCACACACAACCATGCCCGAGGCAGGGTTCGAACCTGCGACCGTAGCGGTCACATGGTTGCAAACTGTAGCGCTCGGCCACTCCGGCCGGCGCGAATAGTGATGTGCCCCTCTCTCAACAACCCGCTGCCACATGTTTTCCTTGGGTGGAAGATCTAGCCAGGGTAACAGTCGAACGTTGTCACTATCGAGGTAGTCAAGGCAGCATAGGCAACATGTGGTGTTGCGTAGTCTTATTGAAAGATAACGCCATCGAGGCCTCCAAGTCAGGGCACAACTACCAGCCTTAACGTATCACAAATGTAGCTCAAGACTATTGTCTGTGCAAACTGGCGGTGATGGTGTACGAACCCAACAACATCCCAGTTCAGGTGTTCGACCCGTTCGACGATGACGAGTACAATATGGCAACGTTTGTTCTCATCGGAGCACCAGACGCGGTTACGCCCATCGTGCTGCAGTACTCAAAACTGGGACTCGCGAGGAAAGCCGACGTGGTGCCATTCGCATGTCAAGTTTTGTCTTTGGAAGCACTGCTGTCGAAGCTCTCCTACGACGTCAATGGAAGCCGCTACAGTGGTATCCACGCTGAGACTCCGTGCCGCACAGAGTGAAGTTCGTAGGGTATTCGTCTTGTTGCAAACTATCCCATTTGCTGAGTAACATTACGTGACATGGCTGTAATACCGTGCACAATCAAGCGAACAATGTACCCTCTTGGGGTATAGCCGCATGGGAGCATAGGGATCCCGCATGGCGTTGAGTATGCGACCCCTGAATGCATCGATTCAGTATTCCCATGACAGTCGTGATATCCCACCCCATACGAGTTGTAATATCTTTTTATTTTTCTTTTGCCTTTTAAAGATCAGAAACGGAGCGAGTACGTGAGTAATGTTCGGGTTGCATACTTCACAAATCGAGGCGCCGCTGTTACATCAGAGCTAACGAGCTTCCTTCGTACCTGCTGTATGACGGGTCTGAGAACTGTGTTGCAACAGTCGCTTCATACTAGTCGACTCGTTCACTCTGAATGAAGCGCATAGGACTGTAGGGCTGGTCGTGACTTATTGCTGCTAAGGAAGCTGGGTACACCGTCTTGCTGCTGTAAAGTAGCCCTAACAAAACTAAATGCCCGCATCTCGTGGTCGTGCGGTAGCGTTCTCGCTTCCCACGCCCGGGTTCCCGGGTTCGATTCCCGGCGGGGTCAGGGATTTTCTCTGCCTCGTAATGGCTGGGTGTTGTGTGCTGTCCTTAGGTTAGTTAGGTTTAAGTAGTTCTAAGTTCTAGGGGACTTATGACCACAGCAGTTGAGTCCCATAGTGCTCAGAGCCATTTGAACCATTTGAAAACTAAATGACGGGTTGTCGATTCTCAGATGGCCTTTAACGAAGCTGTTTCTTCTGATACCGTAGGGGGTGTAAGGCAAAAATTAATTGATACAAAGTACACAACTGCAAATGTGCTCCGCTAGAGAAGGAGTGATATCTGGAATACGTTTCATGATATAGTCCACGCTTCAGATTAAAAAAACATACAAATTCCGCCAAGCGCAAACAAAATGGGTTTAGTCTTGTTTATTCCATTTCCACCATGGGAAAACAAATGTGCTACTTCAAACGAAAGCTGGGCGCAGAGCAACGCCATTGTTATATTCCTGCGACAACAAGCGCGCTGTTTCTGTATTCATTTGGTGATGGTAACTAGTGTTTGTGGGCTAACAGAGGGTTGTGCAGCTTATCATTCATTTCTGCAATTTATTTTAATAATTAATCACCATTTAGAGAATGCAGCTCACCTTCACGTCATATTTTCTGGTATTGTCGTTACAGACTCGGTACGGCCTCGAAAGTGTGTATCCGTCAAAATAATCGTTCGACATTCTCTGTATAGATATTAAATACTGAAAAAGATTACAGCAGTCATCGGAAAAGTATTACCTATATAAATGTGCGTATAAACACAACAATTTTCACTGCTAATCAGTCAGTCGTTACATTGGTATATAACTTGCTTATGTCATTAAGGCATGTCCGACATTGTGTGACATTTTAACTAGCACTTCAGAATGTTTTCAAAGCCGAAATCATGATTGTGTGAAGTAAATGAATAGTAATTTACAGTTTAATGGCAGAAATTTCTTCCAAAACGGTTGCGTAGCTACATGTACATCTACATAGAAACTCCGCAAGCAACTACTTGACCGTTTGTCATTTCCCCTAGTATTCACTCGCAAAGAGCGAAGGAAAAATGAGCGTTTGTACGCCTCCGTATGAGCCCTAATTTCTCGTATCATATCTTCGTGGTCCTTACGCGGCACGTACAATGGCGGCGGTAGAATCGTTCGCCAGTCAGATTCAGATACCGGTTCTCCAAATTTTCTCAACAGTGTTTCTCGAAAAGACAGTCGCCTTACATTCAGGGATTCCCATTTGAGTTCCAGAAGCCTTTCAGTAACACTTATTTGTTTTTCGAACCAACCGGTAACAAATATAGCCCCAAACATTCGAGCAGTACTCAAGAATGGTTTATCCCAGCGTCCTATATGCGGTCTGCTTTACAAGTGACTCACTCATTTTTATCCTATACAATGGCGTGACAGCACTACAACATCCTGTATCAAAACATCTGCTCGCTACTCATCAGCAAATGTCTTTTGATGCATACCCTGTCCCAACACAACATCCATAGCTTCATCCTCAATGGAACATTCCTCCAACCCTCTCACCCCATCCAAACCCCTCCCTGTATCCTCCAATATACGGACAATCCCTTTCCACTGGCCAGAAGTGGAGTTGCACGTGGCTACTACAATAACACCCCTGTTTGCCCACCCTAGTACCGCACTCCCGCCAAACACCTAATGCTTACAGTGTTCTTAAAACACTAACCGTTATCCGTGCCACAATCTACATCCAACTTAAATCACCCAATTCCCTGTCACTTGCTCACCCACGCCGACTGTCCTTTTGCACGAATATTATTGCCACTGATCTAAACATCCATAGCAGCTCAGGGCGTTTCACTATGTTTTGATGGTTTCAAATATGAATAACGTACGCTGAAAGCAAGATACAGCGACGGTATCCATTCATCGCGATTCGGCGTATTCTTCATTACCACCCAAATGCGCTTGTGTCGAATGGCCGCCTTGTCCGCCTTACCTCTAGAGTCATTTGAAGGGGGGAGTGTACTCCGACTGGCCGAGAACCTTGCCGCAGTTAGATGGTCGAATCCACGATCAAACTTCGACAATTCCTTCAGCAGTTACGAAAGATGTGTTCAAAAATTGGGTGAAACGCCTCAACTATTGTGTAGCCGCGAATGGTCGTCATTTGTCCAATATAGTATTTCACAAGCAAACTTGAAACTCGATTAAATGTTCGACTTTTTTCGGGATTAGTTTGTGGTTGTT
Organism: Schistocerca cancellata; assembly: GCF_023864275.1. Classification (NCBI taxonomy): domain Eukaryota; kingdom Metazoa; phylum Arthropoda; class Insecta; order Orthoptera; family Acrididae; genus Schistocerca; species Schistocerca cancellata. The sequence continues at coordinate 119,188,130 of NC_064633.1, read as the reverse complement.
AAAATTCGAAATGGTCAAAACATTGTGAAACAACCTGATAATGTAAAGCTGTCACCAACTCGAAGCTTGATTTTGGTGGTAAGTTCCTATGGGTCCAAACTGCTGAGGTCATCAGTCCTAAGGTTAAACACTACTTAATCTAACTTAAACTAACGTACGCTAAGGACAACACACACACACACCCATGCCCACGGGAGGATTCGAACCTTCGACAGGGGGAGCTGCACGTACCGTGGCATGGCGCCCAAGACCGTGCAGCCACCCCGCGCGGCCGAAGGTTGATTTCAGTACCACAGTTATTTAATGGGCGTTTACCTTTTGGAAGTAGTAGGCCGTTGCATATCTTCAAACTGCAGTTTTTTAATAGAGGCTCCGAACATTTTTTCGCATAAAATACACTGCCAGAGATGAAAGAAATGATGAATGGTAAAAATCCTAAAACTTAGCAGGAATCGAATCCGAGACCTTAGGAGCCATAATTTGGCACATTACTACTGTGCCACCTTCGTTGCACTTTCTAGATAAATCGCAGGGTATTATGGAATACTAAATCGCTCCGTTTAACAAAATAACATAGTTGCTTCTCTACCTCAGTAGACAAAATTGTTAAGAGCACTTTCCATATTGCAAAACATTGATATTTTCCTGTACTACTCTTATCATTTATCGGAAACATGAAAGATGGTCAGTTCTCTGCGAACATCTCTACACACTGCACCTAAATTGCTAGCGATGCCCTCGTTCGATTTCCCCAGTGTTTTATAAAGTATGTTCTTCAATTGTCTCCAGAGGTTACCTGGGAGAATTCAATGAGACACTTGTAGGTTATATATATATATATATATATATATATATATATATATATATATATATATATATATATGGTTCAAATGCAAATGGCTCTGAGCACTATGGGACTTAATTTCTGAGGTCATCAGGCCCCTAGAACTTAGGACTACTTCAACCTAACTAACCTAAGGACATCACACACATCCATGCCCGAGGCAGGATTCGAACCTGCGACCGTAGCGGTCGCGCGGTTCCAGACTGCAGCGCCTGGAACCGCTCGGTCACAATGGCCGGCAGAGGTTTGTCCCCTTAGTTTTAGGAGAGGTTTGTCCCCTTAGTTTTAGGAGTCAAAGTGTCTCTGAATGTGGCTCGGGAAATGGTTTCTGACTTCAGTTTGGATTTTAAATCACGCTTGAAATTACCTCGAAAATTTCGGTTTCACTCTGAAACACTGTTCAGTGACGCAGCGAGTTTCATATAAAAGCAACACACAACCGGTAAAGAATCGAGAAACGCCACGTCAAGCCGACCGGCTGTATCAGCGCAACTGCCGCATGGCTGCTGCGAAACAGATTCCGAGTGCGGCGCGCGGCGGTTTCCGAGCGACGGTGCCCTGCCGGCGGGAGCCAATACTGCGGTACAGAAGCGGCGCTTTTATTATTCAAGCCGCGGCGCGGGGAGTATCTCTGCCGCGTCACCGACACCCCCAGGCGGAACGGATCTGCTCTCCTCCCGCGGCCCCCGCCCCAGCCTTTGCCACCGGCCCAGGCGGAATACGGTGTCGAGCGAATTCGCCGCAAGAGCGGGCGGGCGAGCGAGTCGAGGTCGCCGATCCGTTCGGCAGGCGTCGAAGGCAAGCCGTGCGGCAGGCGGCAGCGAATTTCGCCGACCCGCCGCTGCCACCATCGCCTCGCTCGCTGCATATTGCGTGCCAGACGCGGCAAAATTGTTAGCAGAAACCGGAAAACGAGTCGGCTGAGCGGCGGGCGACAGGAGGCCGAACGCGGCGAGATCTGCTCGGCGCCGCGTATCGGATATCGGGAAACGATAATCCCTCGCAGCGGCTCTTACCTTTATCTTCTCCCTCTCTCGCAATTTTCGTCCGGGCACGCGTTTCGCGCGCCACTGTTTTGTATCGCGCCCACTGCACCGGAATCGCGTTCTGAGCCCGCTCCACTGTTGGTACTATAACGTTCGTGTAGTGCATCCGGCAGTTGCCGAGAACTGCCGATAGTTCCAGAGAACCTCAGTGCGCCCATTTCAGTATAGCTGGATCCCAAATCAGCCGACAGTGCCGTAGATCGCTTTTCCCGTCACTGTGTCATTCTTACAGCGAGCGTAACAGCAGTCAACTGCGTGTAGAATGAACAATTGTAGCACACGATAAAATATGGAGATAAGTTACAAATTACACTCCTGGAAATGGAAAAAAGAACACATTGACACCGGTGTGTCAGACCCACCATACTTGCTCCGGACACTGCGAGAGGGCTGTACAAGCAATGATCACACGCACGGCACAGCGGACACACCAGGAACCGCGGTGTTGGCCATCGAATGGCGCTAGCTGCGCAGCATTTGTGCACCGCCGCCGTCAGTGTCAGCCAGTTTGCCGTGGCATACGGAGCTCCATCGCACTCTTTAACACTGGTAGCATGTCGCGACAGCGTGGACGTGAACCGTATGTGCAGTTGACGGACTTTGAGCGAGGGCGTATAGTGGGCATGTGGGAGGCCGGGTGGACGTACCGCCGAATTGCTCAACACGTGGGGCGTGAGGTCTCCACAGTACATCAATGTTGTCGCCAGTGGTCGGCGGAAGGTGCACGTGCCTGTCACCTGGGACCGGACCGCAGCGACGCACGGATGCACGCCAAGACCGTAGGATCCTAGGCAGTGCCGTAGGGGACCGCACCGCCACTTCCCAGCAAATTAGGGACACTGTTGCTCCTGGGGTATCGGCAAGGACCATTCGCAACCGTCTCCATGAAGCTGGGCTACGGTCCCGCACACCGTTAGGCCGTCTTCCGCTCACGCCCCAACATCGTGCAGCCCGCCTCCAGTGGTGTCGCGACAGGCGTGAATGGAGGGACGAATGGAGACGTGTCGCCTTCAGCGATGAGAGTCGCTTCTGCCTTGGTGCCAATGATGGTCGTATGCGTGTTTGGCGCCGTGCAGGTGAGCGCCACAATCAGGACTGCATATGACCGAGGCACACAGGGCCAACACCCGGCATCATGGTGTGGGGAGCGATCTCCTACACTGGCCGTACACCACTGGTGATTGTCGAGGGGACACTGAATAGTGCACGGTACATCCAAACCGTCATCGAACCCATCGTTCTACCATTCCTAGACCGGCAAGGGAACTTGCTGTTCCAACAGGACAATGCACGTCCGCATGTATCCCGTACCACCCAACGTGCTCTAGAAGCTGTAAGTGAACTACCCTGGCCAGCAAGATCTCCGGATCTGTCCCCCATTGAGCATGTTTGGGACTGGATGAAGCGTCGTCTCACGCGGTCTGCACGTCCAGCACTAACGCTGGTCCAACTGAGGCGCCAGGTGGAAATGGCATGGCAAGCCGTTCCACAGGACTACATCCAGCATCTCTACGATCGTCTCCATGGGAGAATAGCAGCCTGCATTGCTGCGAAAGGTGGATATACACTGTACTAGTGCCGACATTGTGCATGCTCTGTTGCCTGTGTCTATGTGCCTGTGGTTCTGTCATTGTGATCATGTGATGTATCTGACCCCAGGAATGTGTCAATAAAGTTTCCCCTTCCTGGGACAATGAATTCACGGTGTTCTTATTTCAATTTCCTGCAGTGTAGTTACATTATTACAGCAAAACACAATTATTATTTCAGTTTAAAAAGTTTCAGATGGTTCAGATGGCTCTGAGCACTATGGGAGTTAACTTCTGAGGTCATCAGGCCCCTAGAACTTAGAACTATTTAAATCTAACTAACCTAAGGAAATCACACACATCCATGCCCGAGGCAGGATTCGAACCTGCGACCGTAGCGGTCGCGCGGTTACGGACTGTAGTGCCTAGAACTGCTCGGCCACTCCGGCTGGCTGGCCGCGGTGGTCTAGCGGTTCTGGCGCTGTAGTCCGGAACCGCGGGACTGCTACAGTCGCAGGTTCGAATCCTGCCTTGGGCATGGCTGTGTGTGATGTCCTTAGGTAAGTTAGGTTTAAGTAGTTCTAAATTCTAGGGGACTTATGACCTAAGATGTTGAGTCCCATAGTGCTCAGAGCCATTTGAACCATTTGAACCACTCCGGCTGGCCTACAAAGTTTCAGTCGAGTTTTAGTTTAATTAAACAGACGCTGCTGCCGATCCGACTTTTCAACTTAATCCTGCTGACATGTGTGGATAACAATACACAATATCTTCAATAATACCTCTCCCTTGCAGCAGCAGTGCATATCTGTAGTGTGGGACGCAAAATATGATTTTTTTCTTCTACAAACGCTTTAACAAAGAAGTTGGTTATCAACGATGGAGGATCCATGGTGCACTAAAAATAAATAACAACGGATGATGAATTACCTTAGAGTTATTCAGATTCATTCATCGTCGTTCAGTAAGTGAAGGACTCGATTCGTGAGTCAGCAGTCTAACCAATAACATGTATATATTAATATGCATATTCCTCGTTAGCATATCTGGACAAATATGGGAACTATGATAAAATCGACTTGTATAAAACAATCACTGGGAGACAGATTCACACTACCGATTTAACATCACCTTTGACAAGGTTTATAGTTATTATAGCACAGATAAATTAATGAAGCATACATTACCCAAAACATACGTCGAAATAATGATGGATACTGCACAATATGTGCCATTTCTACCATTTGATGCCCTCTATGTAAGGCTGGCATTAGATAAGATTGGCAAAAATCTCATTAAACATGTCTGTTGCAACAAGCAACCTTCCGAGGTAAATAGAAGGGTATTTTAGTGTATTACAGAGAGTATTACTTGTTGTTATCATTCAGCGAGTGGTATATATGTTTTGTTCTTTATGCTGAATCCGTCAGCAACATTTTATTCTTCTTCGGAAATTAATTATAACCTACATATAATTCGTGTTTTAAGCAAACAGTGAGGCAGTGTGTGTTATTAATGGGTGCAGGAGCACGGTCTGTAAGCATTTCTCATTATGGTACTTAACACAAAAATTTCTGTGCTCTTCGCAAACAATAAGTCAAAGCAACCAATCCTATGGATGATAGTAAATTTAATTAAAGGCATGTTTTCACTTAGTTGAAACGTATGGAAAATTTCCTAATTTGACGCACTTCGACGGAAATAAATAAGATAAAAGGCTGTAGCATTTTAATTTTGAATTTATGAAGCGAAATTTGACCGTAAGTTGTTAATTTCCTTCACTGAAAGAATTTCGCTGAGGCATTTCATTTCACACAGGATGTCCCTGGAGTAATTATCTGTATTCCGGGATATGATAGGAACTATCGTCCGAATCAAAGAAGTCTAGTAAAAATGGACTCTAAAATGCATACTTTAAGAGCTATGAGCACTACTCCATTTTCGATATAGTGAAACAAATCACTTCTACCGCAAGATTTTTGCTTTCCATATTTTGAGACGTGATAATTTGGACCAAAACATGGGACATGCGCTCTAAAACGCAAACCTTAAGACATATGAGGACTTATCCATCTCCTCTACAGCGAAGCATATCTCTTCTACTCAACAAGTGCTCATAGCTCTTAAGGTATGCATTTTCGAACCCACGTATACTAAACTTCTTTCTTTCGGATGATCGTCCTGCCAGAACCCTGAATTTTGATCATTTCTCCCGGGAAACCCTGTATATCGTGTCAAAAGTGGCTAAAATCTTGCGCAATAAAGTTCTTTTGACGTCGAGTCAATGGTATCGATGCTAGAATAAAATCAAAATGGATAACAGCGTCGTCGGAGAGCAAATACATCCATATGCCGACGTATACCTCTCTACCAGCTGGATGCGTAATGACTACGTGGTATGAACAATTCCTCTATGATGGCAGCCACTTCAAACACTGTTTGCTACCATACCCTTGTTGATTTGATGATGATGTTTTCGTCTGCCGAAGAACAAGATTTTTTTCAGCAGTTCTCAAACCGCATTTTTTTTTTCATGATAGCATTGTCGAGTTCGATTATGCAACATTGAGTGTTGAACTTTATTCTGCTACTAGTATGAAACAGCGTGGCATGGTGTTAATTCTGAGAAAATAAAATTCATGAGTTATACTTGGACAACTGCGTTATAAATATGATTTATTTAGGTAGACTGTAATTTGTGTCTGATGTAGTAAGATCATTAAGTTTATTTTTTGTGCGTTACGTTTTTTACCCCTGAGGGTAGAGCAGGTCCCAGAATGTATTTTCGCTTTGTAGTGGAGTGTTAACTTACGTGAAATTTCCGGCAGACTGAAACTGAAAGTCCGACCAGAACTGGAACCTGTGACCTTTGTCATCCGTGGGCGAGCTTTCTAATGTCTGAGCTACCCATGCACGACTCATGAGCCGCCCCCACAGATTTACTCCCGTAGGAGTCACGTACTGGCTGAAGTAAAGTCGTGAGTTGTGTTTGGATAGCTCAGTCGGTAGAGCACTTGCCTGCAGAAGGCAAAGATTACAGTTTATAGTCTCGGTCTGGCACGCAGCTTTAAGCTGGCAGAAAGTTACGGTCGAACGGATTGTTTGGAATCCGACCAATAGTAAAACTCGCTTCTTTTCAATCTCATACCAGGCTACTTGCTAGTCGGGCAGAGGCGTACCAGTAGGGATCACTGGAAGGGGATTAGCTGTTGAGACATTTGCCTTTTAGCGATGAGGAACATCAGAAAACGTTGTTTGGAACCAGCTGACTGAAACTACTTTTAATTAATTTCTGTGACAGTACTTTTCATGTTCCCAGACAAAACAGAAAAAAAGCGTCCGTGTAAAAGGATTTTGAAGTTATGGCCTGCATGGCGCAAATAGTGTGCATGGAGGACAGAAACGAAACGGAAAACGCTGCTGGGCTAGCTCTAGACGCAATTTCTTGTACTAATTTTTAGCAAAGTAATTTGACTTCAGTGCCATCATCCAAATAATGAAGAAGGTCATATCTGTTCTGTTCCAGGACACCTATCGGAGTTTTCCTGCGGGAAGCTGTACTACAGGACATTCATGCTCGACTCGAAGAGGGATTCTCTATACGTTGGCGCAATGTGAGTACACATCGTAACTGTGTGAATGGCACAGGTTACGCATGATACATTTTTTTTTTCGTTCATTACTTCCATTTATAATTGCAAGACTAGCTGATATGCTGTTTGCCAGCCTGTTCGTAACATATTCCTGAATGTGTCTGCCACTCTATTTTTACAGTGGATTGATATTCTATAAGCCATCGTTTTCGTGTCTACTTTAAGGAAGGGGTAAATTCTTAGATGGCACATTCACTAAGCTCACGGACGGTTATTCCAGCCATTTACCACCACTGACAGAACGGAAGGATGATGAAAGTTTAACTTGCTATCCACGAGGATATCGTTGTATACAGAGCACAATTTCAGGTGGCTTATCGATGGTGAAGGAACTCGGCTATGTCAATTTCAAAGGTACCAATCCGACAGTTATTTTAACCGATGTAGGTAACCACGGAAAATTAAACTCTTAATGGCCAGTAGAGGATTCGAAACCCTCTCTTCCACAATGGGAATCCGGTTTAATGAAGTTATAGTATACTTTAAAAAATGATAACTTTTTAAAATATTCGTAAACAATAGTATATGTATCATGGGGTGAAGTAAGTATTGACTTTTATAGACCATATTTATTAAAATACATTGCCTAGTACCACACTGCCCTCATGGCAGCCAGCAACTGTTCTTAAGTATAGGACCATTACCGAGTAGGATTAACAGAAGAGAAAGAGAAGATCCAACGAATAGTTTTTCGTTTCGTCATGGGATCGTACAGTAAGCACGAGAAAATTGCGGAGAGGCTCAAGAAATTCCAGTGGCAGTCGCTACAGGAGAGGCGTCGTATATTTCAGAGAAGACTAATGTCGAGACTCCGAGAGCGTGCGTACAAAGGCGAGCCGGGCAGCATATTTCTTCAATACACACATGCCCCACGAAATGACAACGACGAAAATAATCTGAGAGATTAGAGCTTATACTGAAGTTCATCGACAGTCATTGTTCCCACCCGCCATTGGCGAATGTTACACGGATAGGAGAATATAACAGTGGAACCAGAGGTAACAAGTAACAAGAAAACGGAATTCGTGGTTATAGATAAGATTGGAGGTGGAGCCAAGACTGACAAAATGTGGCTATTGAGCAACTCGAGGATGTAACAGATTTTAGCTATGTCGGTAGTAGTGTGGAGGAGAACAATAGATGACTGAAAGAAATCAAAGAAGAGTAACATTGGTCTGAGGTTCCTTACAAAATAAGAAAAACCTTCTACAGAACAAGCACATCAGGTTCTACACTAAGAAAAGATGTGTAAAGACCTCATTTGGAGTGTTCTGACATAGAGATGTGAAACCTGCCCTTAGACAGAGCTTTTAATGAGACAATGCCATGTGCACGGACGTGGTCTTTTACTACCACATAATTCACCTTAATAATAATATTTATAATTTTACTTGAAAATACAGCTCTCCGGTTGCACAGGTAAAAAATTTTCAACTTTACCTAGGTTTCAACTGCTCTAAGGCAGCCTTCATCAGAAGAAAAAAAAATTACATTACCTGTAACAGAGTTTTGGAATAATATAAAAATTATTAAATTAAACATATGTAATAAAATTACATCATAGCTAACTGCTACGGTACAGTAGACAAAGAAAGCATACTTACATAGAGTAAATAGTTATGAAATGGTTTAGAGCAACAGTGCTCACGTTAAAGATAAAAATATATTTGTACATTATAAAATTTTCCTAGGAATGCACAACTTGACAAAGACGCGCCGCTAAGGGTCGCGTGTGCGGCCGGCACTGTAAGCAGCATCAGACTGACAGGCGCGCGCGCCGTCGATGTTAGAAAGTCGGCACCTTGTCTCGCGCCATCTAGTATTGAATGCTTGTACTTTACAGTGACAACAACTGTCAGAAGCATTGGAACAGGAGTGCACGTAATGTGCTGATTACATTATGTCAGGTAGTATGTAACAGATCGAAAGTTGAACAAAATATTATACTGTAAAACAGGGAGAGAGAGAACAATATTTAAGGCTACAGTACGGGAAGCATAATAGCAATATTCCACGTTAAGTGATTTTAAGAAAGGGCTTTACGCCATCAAAGAAATTTTTATCACGTAATAGTAACTGCTCATTGAGGATTAAATGGTCGTTACGGGAAAAATGTTTGAAAATTTCCAACTGTTCAAGAATATCAAGTCTGAAGCCTTTCTTTTTCGTATGTAAGATACTAATATCATGAACATCTTTAGGTTTGTGTCCTGTGATAAGAAGGTGGTCAGCGAATGACGAATTATGTACGTTCGTACCTTTATTCCCTAATAGATGCTCTTTATATCTAATCGAAAAAGCTCGTCCAGTCTGTCCTGAGCAAGTGTCACAGGTGATTTTATAAACGCCTGAGCTTTGCAGAGGCGACCGTCTTGGTTTTAAATTATGGATAAGATTATTTTTGAGAGAGTTGTTGGTAGAGAAAACTATGTTGCAGCCATATTTATTTTTAAGGAGACGTTGCAATCTGTAGGTTATTGGCCCTACATACGGTAAAGAGAAGTATTTCGTCAAATCGCTAGGCTCGTCAATAGTGGTCCCAAGCGTGGTAATTCTGTTATTGGTTTTCTGTTTGAAGACATCATCTACTATATTTGGTTCAAAATGGTTCAAATGGCTCTGAGCACTATGCGACTTAACTTCTAAGGTCATTAGTCGCCTAGAACTTAGAACTAATTAAACCTAACTAACCTAAGGACATCACATACATCCATGCCCGAGGCAGGATTCGAACCTGCGACCGTAGCGGTCGAGCGGTTCCAGACTGTAGCGCCTTTAACCGCTTGGCCACCACGGCCGGCTATTTGGTTCGTAACCATTATTAACTGCAATGGTTTTAATTAGATTCAATTCGGTTTTTAAATTTTCAGAGGACAATTGCTCTATGAACAGCAGAGTGAAAAAATGCTTTTTTGTGAGATCGTGGGTGTGTGGAACAGGCTGGCACAATTTGGTTAGAAAGAGAATCCTTCAGTTTTTTAATAGGATTTTAAATAAAAAAATTCAAATTGCTCTCAGCACTATGGGACTCAACTTCTGAGGTCATTTGTCCCCTAGAACGTAGAACTAGTTAAACCTAACTAACCTAAGAACATCACACACATCCATGCCCGAGGCAGGATTCGAACCTGCGACCGTAGCGGTCTCGCGGTTCCAGACTGCAGCGCCTAGAACCGCACGGCCACTTCGGCCGGCTTTAAATAAAACTGATATAATTTTTACTAAAGGTGAAATCTCTTTGTTAAGAAAAGGTTTAAAATAAAATGTCAAACTAAACTTATCTGATCAACACGTAATAGAAAATATTATCGTTGAACGCAAAACTGGTCTAAATAGTGTAAAAATCGAAAGATCGCAACAGACCAGAATTGCTCATTATGTATGTAATTTGCTTAGTAGAAATGTAGTTCGCCCTGAAAATGTCAATTATGACAAAAAATTAATCTACTCTATTAATGTTAGAGATAATGATGCTCTCATAACAAAATCAGAAAAGGTAATTCTCTTATTATTGCTACAAAAGATGAATATGTAGCAAAAACTTTAGAATTTTTTGAGGAAAATAATATTTCTGAGCTAAGGTAGATCCTACCCCACTTTTACAAAAAGAAATTAGATCCGCGGTCAATGATGCAAATTCCTTACTTAAGCCATTCCAGAAAAAACAGCTGATTAACATGAACCCCCAGCCGCCTAAGCTTCGGTCCCAATTTAAGGTCCACAAAATAAATCACCCTATTCGGCCTATTTCTAACAGCGCTTACCACGATCTAGCAAAATTCCTTCATTATAAATTAAAAAAGGTCTTATGTTTTTCGAAATAATTACTCTATAGCTAATAGACAGAGTCTTATCAACAAAATAAAAGACATACACTGCGACGAAAGCAAAAAGATGTTCTCATTTGATATTAAAAACCTTTATACCAATGTGCCTGTACTAACGACTTTAGATATCATAGAGAATAACTTACGTTTGTTCAAAAAAGAACTCTCTGATGAACAGATCACTGATTTCATTAACCTAATGCAGATCGTAACAAAGTACAATTATTTCGAATTCAATGGACAGCTGTACCAACAACCTGATGGTCTTGCTATGGGCAATCCCTTAGCTGGGGCATCCTAGCAGACATTTTTATCAACTCTCTGGAAGAGACATTTTTCAAAAATTTTTCCACTACCACCTTAGGAATTGTTTCATATTCTAGTTACGTCGATGACATTTTAATCGTCTATAACGGAACGAACGATGGCATTAACCACCTGTTCGAGATCTTTAACAAACTACATGAAAACATCACCTTCACATGTGAACTTGAAAACAGCTCCCGTCAGTTACATTATTTAGACTTAACTTTGACAATAGTGAATGACATAATCTCCTTCAATATTTTTCGTAAGGATTCTCTTTCTAACCAAATTGTGCCAGCCTCTTCCACACACCCACGATCTCACAGAAAAGCATTTTTTCACTCTGCTGTTCATAGAGCAATTGTCCTCTGAAAATTTAAAAACCGAATTGAATCTAATTAAAACCATTGCAGTTAATAATGGTTACGAACCAAATATAGTAGATGACCAATAACAGAATTACCACGCCTGGGACCACTATTGACGAGCCTAGCGATTTGACGAAATACTTCTCTTTACCGTATGTAGGGCCAATAACCTACAGATTGCAACGTCTCCTTAAAAATAAATATGGCTGCAACATAGTTTTCTCTACCAACAACTCTCTCAAAAATAATCTTATCCATAATTTAAAACCAAGACGGTCGCCTCTGCAAAAGTCAGGCGTTTATAAAGTCACCTGTGACACTTGCTCTGCTTATTATATAGGACAGACTGGACGAGCTTTTTCGATTAGATATAAAGAGCATCTATTAGGGAAAAAAGGTACGAACGTACATAATTCGTCATTCGCTGACCACCTTCTTATCACAGGACACAAACCTAAAGATGTTCATGATATTAGTATCTTACATACGAAAAAGAAAGGCTTCAGACTTGATATTCTTGAACAGTTGGAAATTTTCAAACATTTTTCCCGTAACGACCATTTAATCCTCAATGAGCAGTTACTATTACGTGATAAAAATTTCTTTGATGGCGTAAAGCCCTTTCTTAAAATCACTTAACGTGGAATATTGCTATTATGCTTCCCGTACTGTAGCCTTAAATATTGTTCTCTCTCTCCCTGTTTTACAGTATAATATTTTGTTCAACTTTCGATCTGTTACATACTACCTGACATAATGTAATCAGCACATTACGTGCACTCCTGTTCCAATGCTTCTGACAGTTGTTGTCACTGTAAATTACAAGCATTCAATACTAGATGGCGCGATACAAGGTGCCGACTTTCTAACATCGACGGCGCGCGCGCCTGTCAGTCTGATGCTGTTTACAGTGCCGGCCGCACATGCGACCCTTAGCGGCGCGTCTTAATCTAGTTGCGCATTCCTAGGAAAATTTTATAATTTACAAATATATTTTTATCTTTAACGTGAGCACTGTTGCTCTAAACCATTTCATAACTATTTACTCTATGTAAGTATGCTTTCTTTGTCTACTGTACCGTAGCAGTTAGCTATGATGTAATTTTATTACATATGTTTAATTTAATAATTTTTATATTATTCCAAAACTCTGTTATAGGTAATGTAAAATTTTTTTACTTCTGATGAAGGCTGCCTTAGAGCAGTTGAAACCTAGGTAAAGTTGAAAATTTTTTACCTGTGCAACCGAAGAGCTGTATTTTCAAGTAATATTATAAATTTCGTCTACGGTTGCTGCATTATCGGCCATGTTCAAAATTATAATAATAATATTATAATGATATACTTTTGCTTCATTACTTTAGTAGCAGTATTCACTTTTCAGGCCGTAACATTAACTAACCAAGCAAATAAATAACATAAATAAATAAATGATTCAGTTGGAATTGTATGTATACTATATGGCAGGAATTATTACGTATCTTCTATTTGTTCATACGTGTGATATTTCAAACATCTAGTTGTTTCAGTGTATTATATGTGTTGTGTTTCAACAATACCAATCAGCATCTAAACAGTAGCTTGTATTCGTACATGTAGTATGTACATAGCTAAGGTATCATTTCATAAACGTGGTTTAATGTTTTCAAATACCGATTTGAAGATTCCCTTTTTTATGGTAACAATATCATCCACATCTGTTCACTACTACATTAAATATCTTACGATTTCTGAAGGTGACACTAACGCAGTGACGAATCTGGTCGCGTAATTAATACAGCATACTGTATTAATATTTATACGGCTGGTGGTGTTCCTTATTCCTACAAGGAAATACGGAAAAAGCTCGCCTCGCAGCTGCGGAAATGTGGTTCTAGAGGAGAATTACGAGAACAAGCTGGGCTGATAGAAAAACAAATGAGACGTTCTACAGGAAATAGCAGAGTAGAAACAAGTACTAAAAATTACAGGCCAATGCAAAGCAAAGCTTATTGGACACTTAATTAGATGCGATATTCTGCTACAAGACGTTTTTAGAAGGCAAGGTATCAGGAAACAAAACGAATGGACTACTGCGAACATCCTAACTAAAAAATATGGTCTGTGAGATGGTATGTTCTTCATACGTGGAGATGACGAGGACTGCTGATGAGAGAAAGCTGTGGTGCACAGAGAAGGCTTAGCCTTTTGAAAGATGGGGCCAAAGTTATCCTCCGCCACACACAGCAAGGTGACTTGTGGAGTACAGATGTAGATGTAGTTCGGTGTATCAAATGTTTATCGCGGAGGCGAGGCGTTCCCTAATCGGAACCCTACTGCGACGACATAGAGCGAACAGGTTGACTAGGCGGAGGAGGTGATGAAAGCGAGGCCCATTTGTAGGAGGCGGCCAGGCCCTTATCGGAGGCGCGAGGGGGAGGCGGCGGGAGTGAAGACGCCATTGTCTGCCCCCCACCTGATAACGTCTCATTGTCTGCCGCGACGCCCGCCGCCCTCTGCAGAGTCACCGCCGGTGATCGATGGCCGGCGTTTAACCCGCAGCCGCTCAGCCGTCCGCCCGCCTTGCACCGGCGGACCGCACTGGCGCTGCACAGATTTTCCCTCCCTTCTGCGTCGGTCGCGATCTGCAACGACCACTCTAACTCTATCGGCCATTTGCCCCAGCCCTCGAATGTTATATTTGCTAACAACTTTTTGTCTTTTCGGGGGCTTATACTTACGTGTTTAGTACAGACACTTGTTACACGGAAGGCAATCCCCATTTAGCCTGTACCAGTAAACATCGTCTCCCACCTCATATTCTTTTGAGTCCAACTGCCATGTATACACTTGTTACTGAAGTTTTGCCGAATAAACAACGAACATTTAGTAAGCAATAAACTTTTTCCCTTTAATTGTTTTATGGAGCTGTAAACGAAAAAAGTTAGAAGTAGCTAAGAGTGTCCTCAACACTAGATGAGTATAATCTCATTAATTTGCGTTCCGTTTTAAGAAAAGCCAATTCTCACACATCTCTATTTTTACGTCATATCTCACGAAATAATTCAGACAGTTTTTTTGCATAGGCAGCTAAAATGTACTAAGCGATAAACTTTTTGCCATCCATTATTTTGTGCGAGGTGTCAGCGAGAAAAAAATTCAGAATTACGTGTAAAGTTTGTTCAAGTCGCTAAGCGATCTCATTCTCAAATACCGGAAGAATGTAATGTTGGTCGTTGCTTCGCTGTGAGCAAGCTGTCTCAAGACATACAGGGCGTTCGAGAATTTCCCTTACAAACTTCTAGGACTTTTAGAGGGGAGTGAGTACATAATATTTTGAAGAGGAACGCATATCTGGAAACGTACCGTTTACGTGCTAAAGCCGTTTGGAAACACGTTTGTTAGCTTGGTTTTCCAAAGCATAGTCATAGTGGGGTGCTTTCGTCAGCCTGGATGATACCATTTCGTGTCTATCCTACGTTCCTCACCTGGTTTGAGTCTCACTCAGATGTCTGTGCGTGTTAAAGGTGGTATGGAGTGTTGGAGGAGATATGGATGTAGTTATTGGTCATCCACAACATAACAGACGGTGTTGGGAACAACAGTCATCGCACACGCAACTGCTTGTGTACTCGTTGATGGGTTCTCTTCAGTGTGGCTCTGAGCACTATGGGACTTAGCATCTAAGGTCATCAGTCCCCTAGAACTTAGAACCACTTAAACCTAACTAACCTAAGGACATCACACACATCCATGCCGCCCGAGGCAGGATTCGAAACTGCGACCGTAGGGGTCGCGCGGTTCCAGACTGAAGCGCCTAGAACCGCTCGGCCACAGCTGCCGGCTAGTGTTTTTATGTGAATCCTTTAATCTAATATTATACCTCTTAATGTTTAGGTTATGACACCATTTTAAATTTTTAAATTAGGTCAGTAAGTATATAAAATACTGAAAATCAAATTTTTGTTACCCCTGGAACCCGCTAGACGGACAACCTACAGCTTGAACAGTGTGACGATCTAGTTGCGTAGTAACATAGACTACGATCACACAGAACACGTTCTCGAGCTGACAGCCTGATGGTACATCAAACACACATGTTCCTCTCTTGGGGTAATCACTCCCTCGGATGTATAACTATAATGTATTTGGAGGTGATAAAAGTAATCTCTCTCATCATTACGTCATTATACACGGATACACTGACGGGGAAAAAAAAATCGGAACACCAAGAGGGAGTTATACGACATAAACGAAAGTTGGTTGCCGTATTTCAACATCTGAAAGATGATCCGCATTAAAATTTGTCAAAAGTCCCATGAGCGTGGCGCTATTAGGCTATTAGGATGGAATCAGGTTTTCTTTAAATACACGCTTTGACGCTTTCCTTGCCATTGCCAGTCTACATTTTATATCCTCTCTACTTCGACCATCATCAGTTATTTTGCTCCCCAAATAGAAAAACTTCTGTACTACATTAAGCGTCTCATTTCATAATCTAATTCCCTCAGCATCACTCGACTTAATTCGACTACATTCCATTTTCCTCGTTTTGCTTTTGTTGATGTTCATCTTATATCTTCCTTTTAAGACTCTATCCATTCCTCGTCCTTTGCTGTCTCTGAGAGAATTACAATGTCAACAGCGAACCTCAAAGTTTTTATTTCTTCTCCATGGATTTTAATACCTACTCCGAATTTTTCTTTTGTTTCCTTTACTGCTTGCTCAATATATAGATTATATAACATCGGGGTGAGGCTACAACCCTGTCTCACTCCCTTCCCAACCACTGCTTCCCTTTCATGTCCCTCGACTCTTATAACTGCCATCTGGTTTCTGTACAAATTGTAAATAGCCTTTTGCTCCCTGTAATTTACCCCTGCCACCTTTAGAATTTGAAAGAGAATATTCCAGTCAACATTGTCAAATGCTTTCTCTAAGTCTACAAATGCTAGAAACGTAGGTTTGCCTTTCCTTAATCTTTCTGCTAAGATAAGTCTTAAGGTCAGTATTGCCTCACGCGTTCCAACATTTCTACGGAATCCAAACTGATCTTCCCCGAGGTTGGCTTCTACCAGTTTTTCCATTCGTCTGTAAAGAATTCGCATTATTATTTTGCAGCCATGGCTTATTAAACTGATAGTTCGGTAATTTTCACATCTGTCAACACCTGCTTTCTTTGGGATTGGAATTATTCTATTCTTCTTGAAGTCTGAGGGTATTTCGCGTGTCTCTTACATCTTGCTCACCAGATGGTAGAGTTTTGTCAGGAGTGGCTCTCCCAAGGCCATCAGTAGTTCTAATGGAATGTTGTCTACTCCCGGGGCCTTGTTTCGACCCAGATCTTTCAGTGCTCTGTCAAACTCTTCACGCAGTATCATATCTCCCATTTCATCTTCATCTACACTCTCTTCCATTTCCAAAATATTGTCCTCAAGTACATCGTCCTTGTGTAGACCCTCTATATACTCCTTCCACCTTTCTGCTCTCCCTTCTTTGCTTAGAACTGTGTTTCCATCTGAGCTCTTGATATTCATACAAGTGGTTCTCTTTTCTCAAAGGTCTCTTTAACTTTCCTGTATGCAGTATCTATGGCTCTGAGCACTATGGGACTCAACTGCTGAGGTCATTAATCCCCTAGAACTTAGAACTAGTTAAACCTAACTAACCTAAGGACATCACACACATCCATGCCCGAGGCAGGATTCGAATCTGCGACCGGAGCGGTCTGGCAGTATCTATCTTACCCCTAGTGAGATAAGCCTCTACATCCTTACATTTGTCCTCTAGCCATCCCTGATTATCCATTTTGCACATCCTGTTGATCTCATGTTTGAGACGTTTGTATTCCTTTTTGCCTGCTTCATTTATTGCATTTTTATATTTTCTCCTTTCATCAACTAAATTCAGTATTACTTCTGTTACCCAAAGATTTCTACTAGCCCTCGTCTTTTTACCTACTTGATCCTCTGCTGCCTTCACTACTTCATCCCTCAAAGCTACCCATTCTTCTTCTGCTGTATTTCTTTCCCCCATTCCTGACAATTGTTCCCCTATGCTCTCCCTGAATCTCTGTACAACATCCGGTTTAGTCAGTTTATCCAGGTCTCATCTCCTCAAATTCCCACCTTTTTGCAGTTTCTTCAGTTTTAATCTACAGTTCATAACCAATAGATTGTGGCCAGAGTCCACATCTGTCCCTGAAAATGTCTTACGATTTAAAACCTGGTTCCTAAATCTCTGTTTACCATTATATAATCTATCTGATACTTTCTCGTATCTCCAGGATTCTTCCATGTATACAACCTTCTTTTATGATTCTTGAACCCAAGTTTTAGCTATGATTAAGTTATGCTCTACGCAAAATTCTACCAGACGGCTTCCTCTTTCATTTCTTACACCCAATCCATATTCACCTACTATGTTTCCTTCTCTCCCTTTTCCTGCTCTCGAATTCCAGTCACCCATGACTATTAAATTTTCGTCTCCCTTCACTACCTGAATTATTTCTTTTATCTCCTCATATATTTCATCAATTTCTTCATCATCTGCAGAGCTAATTGGCATATAAACTTGTACTATTGTACTAGGCATGGGCTTCGTGTCTATCTTGGCCACAATAATGCGTTCACTATGCTGTTTGTAGTAGCTTACCCGCACTCCTATTTTTTTATTCATTATTGAACCTACTCCTGCATTACCCCTGTTTGATTTTGTATTTATAACCCTGTATTCACCTGACCAAAATCTTGTTCCTCCTGCCACCGAACTTCACTAATTCCCACTACATCTAACTTTAACCTATTCATTTCCCTTTTTAAATTTTCTGACCTACCTGCCTGAGTAAGGGATTTGACATTCCACGCTCAAATCCGTAGAACGCCAGTTTTCTTTCTCCTGATAACGACGTCCTCTTCAGTAGTCCCCGCCCGGAGATCCGAATGGGGGACTATTTTACCTCCAGAATATTTTGCCCAAGAGGACGCCATCATCATTTAACCATACAGTAAAGCTGCATGTCCTCGGGAAAAATTACGACTGTAGTTTCCCCTTGCTTTCAGCCGTTCGCAGTACCAAATGGCTCTGAACACTATGGGACTTAACATCTATGGTCATCAGTCGTTCGCAGTACCAGCACAGCAAGGCCGTTTTGGTTAGTTTTACAAGACCAGATCAGTCAATATCCACACTGTTGCCCCCGCATCTACTGAAAAGGCTGCTGCCCCTCTTCAGGTACCACACGTTTGTCTGGTCTCAACAGATACCCCTCCGTTGTGGTTGCACCTACGATACGGCCATCCGTATTGCTCAGGCATGCAAGCCTCTCCACCTACGGTAAGGTCCATGGTTCATGGGGGGATTTAAAAACAAGGTAACTGAACACAACAGGCACATTACAAAGAGCAACATTTTCCTCGTTCAGTTGTTAAATTTGTTTTTTCATCACGATCGCGATTTTGGCCTATTACGCAATTCTCAAGTGCTAGCTTAACAACAAAAATTGTTTAAACATCATCTCAGATTTAAGAACACAATCTATTCTCAAAGTATTAGCTCTCCCTATCTCATTATGAATGCTTTTAAGAGGACACTGTTCAAAAAATGGTTCAAATGGCTCTGAGCACTATGGGACTTAACATCTATGGTCATCAGTCCCCTAGAACTTAGAACTACTTAAACCTAACTAACCTAAGGACATCACACAAAACCCAGTCATCACGAGGCAGAGAAAATCCCTAACCCTGCCTGGAATCGAACCCGGGAACCAGGGCGTGGGAAGCGAGAACGCTACCGCACGACCACGAGCTGCGGACAAGGACACTGATCTCATGCCTGTCATCTTTACACGTTCCATATGACAAACATGAAAGATAAGACAGTGTCCTCTTGAAAGGATTGATGCACTGACGCACTTCGTAGTGATGACGGAAGAGCTATTTTTAAAAAATTGAGAACAGAATATGTTCTAAAGTTTAACTTGTAATTAAGGAATTTACATTTTTGCAGCTATCGCTTAAGAATGGCATAGTAGGCTGCCGCGATGAATAAACATATTTAACAACTGACCAGGGGGAAAATGCTGTCCTTTCTAAAGTACTGTAGGGCTGTGAACGCAAGTACAGAGAAAATAATACAATAGATACCTTTCATATGGATTTCGCAAAAAGTGGGAACGCGTAGTAATGACTTGATATTTAATAAATAGATGACAACAGAGAAAAAATTTCAACAAGTGTTACCTTGAAAGGGAGAAATATTTTATCGTATGGTTAGTGTCCTTTAACTTCCTTATCTATCGTATTTTTTTTCTGGAACCATGTAATTTTCTAAACAAAATTTGACAGCTCGTGAGAAAGGCAGTAATGATTCTTCTTATTCCTTTGAAATACTTCGTTACTGATTGGAGAAATTAACTAAATAAGTCATTTACAGCTGGGTGCTACACAATGGGAAAAGTGAGTAATGTGCTATAAATATATATAAAAAATATTGAACTTTGTGTATACAAGAAGCAACATGCGGCAAAAATTTGAGCGAAAAGTTGAGATTCCTTGCAATAATATGAACAAAAAACTTGTAATATGTCGTTTCAGAGTCTTATGGAATGTGATTATCGCTGTCATTAAGACGAGCGAAAGGAATGTCACTGGATTTTCCTTGTAGATCACACCCAGATTGTGCACAGGCCGGGATTTTGGTCCTACTTCAGCATTGGCTTAAAAGAAGTTGGTTTCGTCTAACTGGAGCATAGTTTGCTTTAGGTTTCACTAGTACGCCGAGTGCTACTCCGCGGGTGACCGAACTGTTTGAGGCTTTCCTGCTGCATTAGGGAATTTTCGCTGAACATTATATGGTGCTAGATGTCCTATTAGCGCAGAGCATAACAGTGCAAGTAAACATCACCAATATGATTCTTTAATTTTTAGGCAAAAGCCAATCGCGTTGCACATTATCGTGGCTTGACGAGAACGTCGAAAAATAATTCTGGGGTTCCTCCGAAATCAACGTTGGAAGCTCTAGAACGCGTTGCGAGTTTTACAGATTTTCTGCTGCGGGCGGTTTTAGTGTACGGGTGAGGGTATATTGCAACCTTATTCTCACAATTGGCGAATGTGCCTGTCCTGTGTAGGGGTACGTTGCGAAATGACACTAAAAAAGGCTGCAAATTGTAAAGAACGTTGCTCTGGGCAAAACACTACATCCTGTGTCAGTTAAAAGATCAATTAGGGCTACGAGAACCTGGCGTCTACAGCATCGGTTACGAGTGTGGGATGCTATAAATCGGCCAGACGCCGCGCCGCTATACAACTCGCTGCGCTGTTCGGAACAAGTGATATATGTTCGCCTCGTTCAAACCGTCAATTCCGCAGTGGCAAAGCACAGCATCAACGAAGGCCACATGTTTGGTTTTTGAACAGACAGAGGTGTTGTCCCCACTGCCGAGCCAACGTGTTCTGGTATTCGGTAACCAGAGGCAGTGGAAATAAAGATTTACAACAATCCTGTCAAATGGGACAGCATTTCTCTGGTGAAATCTGCATAGTCAGTAGCGTTAGCAAAAATACATCAAGAACGGCCTGATTTAAAAGCGGCGGAGGTGGCGAGCAGAATGGACTCGAATCCTGTGCCCCCCCCCCCCCTTCTACCCACCCTTCTCCGCTCACACCATCGGCCTCAACATTTCCGCAGGCACGCGACTGACCCACCCGTTATGTATTCGGCAGAGGATTATGCGGTCCAGCGAGTATAAAAGAATGGACAAGTCATGAACCCAACGCTAGGCGTGCAGAATGCAAGCAGGACATTTGTCGAAACGTTGCGACAACACGACGCCACAACTAGGCTGATAACCTGAGAAGATTTCGGCAATGAAATTCGCGAAAAGAGGGTGCATTCTCATAAATGACAGACATGTGCGATAATGTGCTTCCGCGGGCACTGCCAATTTCAGTAAAACATTTCTGAGTATCTGGCCGCCTCGTCATGTTATTTACAAAACCAACGCTTCGACTACTTCGGTCGTGTCATTCCTCAGGGTGTGTATTTACGTTTTATTGAAAATGCCAGACCCCTAACAGAACAGGTTTAATTCATACATCGCCGGCCGATGTGGCCGAGCGGTTCTAGGCGCTTCAGTCTGGCACCGCACGACCGCTACGGTCGCAGGTTGGAACCCTGCTCGGGCATGGATGTGTGTGACGTCCTTAGGTTAGTTAGGTTTAAGTAGTTCTAAGTTCAATTTGATGACCTCAGATGTTAAGTCCCATAGTGCTCAGAGCAATTTGAACCCTTTAATTCATACTTCCTTTCTGTTTAAAATGGTTCAAATGGCTCTAAGCACTATGGGACTTAACATCTGAGGTCAGCTGTCCCCTAGACTTAGAACTACTTAAACCTAACTAACCTAAGGACACCACACACATCCATACCCGAGGCAAGATTCGAACCTGCGACCGTAGCAGCAACGCTGTTCTGGACTGAAGTGCCTAGAATCGCTCGACCTTCCTGTTTAGAACGTAATAATTTTGCATATGAATGGTTTTGGTAAGCGGTAGAGATTTCGCGCTACAGAAGAATGTTGGAAATTAAATGGACTGACAAGATAAGAAATGAGGATATACTCCGCAGAATCGACGAAGAAAGAAACATATGGAAAACACTGACAAAAAAAGGAACGAGACGATACATTTGTTGAGACATCAGGGAATGACCTGTGCGGTACTAGAGGAAGCTGTAGAGTATAAAAAGTGTGGGAGAAGACAGAGATTGGAATACATCCAACAAATCATTGAGGACCTGGTTGCAGGTTCTGCTCTGAGACCACGTGAGGAGGTTAGCGCAGGAGAGGAACTCGTGGCGGGCCGCATCAAACCAGTCATAAGGCTGCAGCTACTTGCACGGCTCACTGCCAGAACCATGCCGTCCGACCAAAGCAGTATCCCAAATATCCCAGAGATTTCCAACTATTCCTTAGGATTTCTGAGGGCATATTTCCTAACAGACTTCAATATCTTATAGTGACAACCATCTGTAAAACTGGAGATTAACAAAATATCACTAATTACTCATTCAAAAGTATTCGAGAATGTGGCCGATGATAGAATACTGACTCATTTAACTGAGCGGTACTTGTTCACAAGTTCTCTGTTTGGCTTTCGTAAAGGATTCGCCACACAGAAAGCAATGTAAGAAAAATGGTTCTAGTAGGATCTGCGCTCTGAGGGCTCCGTACAAATTAATGATTTTCGATCGATCCAGGGAATCTATTATCTCGACTATTTTTGTCTTTTATCGCCACTGATACTGGCAAGATATCGGTCCCAGATATTCCAAGACTTTCGAGAATGTTTTAATTTTGATGCTTGAAGTCTGACAACAAATGACATAAAAGTTTTTTGCGTGTGATATGCTTGCAGATTAACAGTTTTAGGACTTTTTCCTTTACTTTTAGTGTGAAAACTTGCTGCATGTCAAATTTCATGTGTCTAGGGCGACGGGAAGTATCCTATGCCCTTTGATGAGTGATTTTCTGAGTATCAAAATATGTTACATACATGCCCATATCTTTTGATTGAACTAACTTAAAAACATACATTTACTACACAGCCAAGGGACTATAGCTCTTAGTATGTGGCATAAATTTGTATTTGAATCGTCCACTCGTCCCTGAGAAAAAGGGTTTTTAACATACAGTCAGACGGAAAACAGAGTGATCCTCTAAGTGTTACATTTGTATCGATTGAGATACAGAACCCTAAAAATAAGTGCTTACAGTGCTAAACAAGGCCTCATTGACTGACTGTATCACAGGCATGAAACAAACCTGATTGGCAGAGCATAGCATGTGGGGTGTCACTGTATCTGTACAGACCCACTCTTGTTTTAATTTACACAAATCGTCTTCCAATAACTATAAAGTTAGCTCCAGAAACAGTAACTTTTGGGCCTCTCTACGCCAAGTGGTGTAATTTCGGATAGAGTTCCAGCGTGGCCGTCACGGATGTTGCTGAAATTTAGTCCGAATATTCACATATGTTTCCAATGACCATTGTGAAAGTTTCACAATCGTTAATTCAATACTTCTGCAGAGACTGTCATTTGTTTGACCCTATAGCGCAGCTATAGACAGTGCACCCGTGAGTCTTCGGCAACTTTGAGATATAACATCTCCGATATTACTTGGACATCTTATACAGTTTTTGCCTCTCTTAAGCGAAACAATAAAAGAAAAAAATTCCTGGGCGATTTGCATATGGACAATTAGAAGGTAAATCGTCCGAAAAAATTGATGCTCGAAAAAATGTGAAGTTTAGCTTTTTATATCTCCGAAAGTAATTGCAGAACACACCTGAAACCTTACAGTTACTCAATAGTTTACAAATAGAGGGCAAATTCGAAGCTTTTTCAAAAAGAGGCATAAAACGGATGCTTTTGTCTCACTTTTACAGGAAAGAGTCTTCTGCAAACTGCTTTAAATCGTTTTCACTGGAAACACCTTTTTCTAAACTACTTGAAAAGCTATATTTTGCTTTGCAATGCAAGCATATAAGGCTCCAAAAAACAATGATATGGTATAGCGAAATCGTCCAAAAGAATAGACGCTTGAAAAAATGTGAAATCTAGCTTTTTATATTCTGAGAGTAACTGCGGGATACATCCAAAACTTCGCACATAATAACTTAATAATATGTGATCTTAGAAAATAAAATTTCATTTTCCTATTGTTTTCCAGTACATTACATACTGCGGGCAAAAATGACGATTTTTATTTAAAAAAATGCCAGAATGGTTATTTGTGACCCACTGTTACAAGAAAGAACCTTCTGAAAACTCTTTTAAATCGTTTACATTAGAAAGATTGTGTTCTAAACCACCCAAAAAGCTGTATTCGGTTTTGCAATTCAAGCATATAAGGCGCTAATAAACAACTAGTCGGTCAAAAAAACCGACGCTTGAAAAAATGTGAAGTTCATCTTTTTGTATCTAGGAAAGTGACTACGGGATAAATTTGAGACTATGGGCATACTAACATATCATTACAAACAAGGTCCTAGAATATAAAATTTTATTCTCCTACTGCTTTCGAATAATTTACCAACTGAGGGCAAATTTGACAATTTTTCTAAAATTGCCAAAATTAGCTATTTTTGACCCACTTTTACAAATAAGAGTCTTCTGAAATATCTCTTAAATAGTTTACATTACAAATGTCATGCTCTAAAACACCTAAAAAACTGTGTTTGGTTTTCCAGTGCAAGCACATAGGACCCTAAAATTGAACGACAACGTGGAGTTCTATTGAAAATGGGCCAATTTTCGCTGGTACTTAAATTAAATCTGACATATTTTATCACGTACAATTGTTCAGTACTCTCTTGGAAGACAATATCAAATACCTGACGACTAGGAAATGCACTTGAGTGAGAAAAATTGCTCGTAAGTAGTCTTTTTTGTTTTTGGTTTTTTAGACATCTCTACAGCATTCAACTCTACAAAATTCTTTTTATGATAACTTAAATGGAATAAGTCATCCAATATAAAGAACAGTTATCTCTTTTTTGAGGCACTAATAATTTGAGGCAATCAGATTTGAAAAGAGTTCTTTTTTGTTCTTGTCGTATAAAAATTTCTTCTCAAGCAATCTCATCAGTGACATCATCTGGCCTGCAGTACAGTTTTCCTCATGACCTTCTACAGCAAATGAAGGAAATATGTAAGAAATTCATGCATACTGAAGCAAATATAACATTAGGACCCTAAAAGGGACCTCTTGTAGCTTTGGCCTCTGACGCTTATAAAAATATATCATCAGCTTGGGATCGTCGGTAAAGAAACCCTTATCAGGATTGGGAACCTCTTAAGAACCTCGACCGTGACTGCCGTTGGACAGCTAGGACTGCTGAGTTTCTCATTTTAAAAGGGGCAGGAAGTGGTTAAGTCACCACGGACCATACCAACACATTTCTGTAATTTCTCATGTGTACTCTTAATATTCCACGTAAACCGCAAACTATGGCAACACACAGTGCGCTATACCTTAAATCAGGATTAAACTAGCACATCAGTAGCATTACACAAAAAAGACATACTAATCATTCTCTCTAATATGAATTCATTCCAAAAATTAGAAAGACTGCTATGAACTTCACCAAATTTACACAATGTCACAGTGGTGTAAAACTTGTAACTTATTTATAGATGCCTGTTTCAGCTGTTTGAATAATTTTACTGTCATGATCTCCACCGCCTTTGTAATACGCAGTTAGATGGTGAACTTTATTACGTTTGATTGTGTAGTTATAGCAGAAAGACTGAAATACATTACAGTAAGTCGTGACAAAGACATTCTTGTTAGAAGTTTTGCGAGTTATTCGCGCTTTATCTCACTTCCTAGTCGTCAAGACTTTTGATATTGCATTCTCCAGACAGTACAAAACAATTTAAAAACATGATAAAATATGTCAGATGTAATGTGAGTACCAGCGGAATATGGACCCATATTCAATGCACCCCCACTTGTTGTTTTCTAGGGCCTTGTATGCTCGGATTGGAAAACCAAATATAGTTGTTTAGGTGTTTAGAGCATGGTATTTCTAATTAGAACAATTTAAAAGAGTTTTCAGAAGACTCTTTCTTGTATATGTGGATTTGTTATAGCCATTTTCGCGATTTATTTAGAGAAATCGTTGTTTTTGCCCTCAGCTTGTAAACTATTGGAAAACAGTAGGAGAATAAAATTTTATATTCTAATACCTTGCATTGGTAAGTTATCAGCAAAGTATCAGCTTTATCACGCAGTTACTTCCTGAGATATAAAAAAGGCTAAACCTCACCTTTTTCAATCGTCTATTTTTTCTTTTTCGGACGACTTCGCTTCACCTTGTCGTCGTTTTTTAGCGCCTTACATGTACGCACTGCGAAACCAAATATAGTTTTTTTAGGTGGTTTAGAACATCATATTTCCAATAAAAACTATTTAAAACTGTTCGCAGAAGACTTTTTTCTGTAAGTGAACCAGAAGCAGCCCTCATTGTAAGCTATTGGAGAGCACCAGGAGGATGAGATTTTATATTCTAAAACCTTGCATTAGTAAGTTTGCTTCAGATTATCGATAAGCAAATCGCTCAGAATATCTTTTCTTATTATTTCAGTTACGAGAGCGGTAAAAGTTCTACTAAATGTCTTAGTTTTGTTTCTTTCAAGAAAATATCACAGGGGGTATTATGTCTCAAAGTTGCCGAAAACTTACGGGTGCACTATTGACAGCTGAGCAGCTACGGAAAAATATCTTTGTTGTGAGATCTTTTGGTTCTCTCAGTTCATCAGAGATGCTGTCTCTCTCTCTCTCTGTGTGTGTGTTCGATAAAATGTTATTACGATGTCAGTATTCTTATATCGTGACATATTAGATGACTCGGAATTGTGAGCTACTGAAATCAAGGTACGGTGAACATATACAACCGAATTATTTATCTGTCCATCAATTTGGTTGGATTTAACACCCCACATAGTGTCGCATAAGTTGGTAATGATGATTCTGCTACTCTCCAGAAACACAACTGTCTCTACAGCAAATACATGAGAGAAAAACTCTTCTCTCGTCAGTTAGTTCAACATATTTGTTGGCTCGATAATTCATTATTTTTTGCAGGTCGTGGTATTAGCCGTACTCGCAAAGGCTTGACCGCGATTGTAGTTGTTTCTCCATCACTCCGGTAGATGGCAGAGCCTCCACATGTGCCAGCGAGCCCTCTGGCACTCGTTTGTGGAAATTACTGCATCCAGTTCCAGGTGTTTCGTGGGTTAAAGTGATACAAAAAGATTACATTTGTATGAATCGACAACGAATTCGCACAGAGAATATGGCATGCTAGTAAAACTGTTTTGAAACTCTGTCATCGCCTGTTGCAGAAAGCCAGCGGAGGTAGACGAATGTATCACGGCTAGACAAAACTGCCGAAAGAACTAGCCTTTATTTCTAGTGAAACGTCGTCCATTCATTTCTCTCCCAGGAAGAGGTACTTGAGAACTAATATAATTTTTTTACTCTGTCTTAGTGAAGGGCATCCTGCAATATTAATACATCGTGAATAATTAACCGTTAGTGAACACCAGAATACTATGTTTGTCTAATGAATTCTATACAGTGAACTAATCGGTATATATTCCAGTAACATTTTCAACTTTGGATTCTTTTTGCCTCCAAACCAGTCTTATTTTCAAATTACTAGATTTAGAAAACAAAACTATTTACAAAGCCAAGTTTTCATGTTGTTTCATTACAATTAGAATCTGTATTCATTAGACTATTCAATTACTTGTCAGTTATCCATTTACAGCTTCAAAGTCTAAGGTCCGAAAATTAAACATGTTTTTATATAAGCACAAACGAAGTTTCAACCTCTTTTTGTTGCTCGCAAGATTATGCATCCAGATCAACAATTTTTGGAATGTGACAAACCAGATTTTTGCTAACAACCTCAGAAAATAGTTTACAGCGCTTACTAGGATATAGTCCTGTCCATTCTAAAGTATTATTTTCTTCCGCTTTGATCAGCACCGAACAGTGTTTATAAAGACGTAACACTGACACAGTGACGAGCTTTATAATTCATTAAGCAAATCATAAAGATGCACTCAAGATATTCTTGGATACGTAAATCCGTATTTGGCAGCACGAAAATGATTACTTGTATAATTACATTACTACATCGTTCTAACAGTCAAAGAACTAATTACTATTTGGACATACCTATCATCGAAAGAGAACTGCGAAAGAATTAGGAAATTTGACTACTGCGAAACCATTTACCGATTCGTTCTTAAGATACTATTGCAAGGTGGCACAGGAAAAAAAAAAAAAAGTTCAAATGGCTCTGAGGACTATGGGACTTAACATCTATGGTCATCAGTCCCCTAGGACTTAGAACTACTTAAACCTAACTAATCAAAGGAGATCACACAACACCTAGTCATTACGAGACAGAGAAAATCCCTGACTTCACCGGGAATCGAACCCGGGAAGAGGAGCAGCTGGAATTCTATTACTGTGCTCACGACCAGACAGTAATAAAAGATTGATAAACATTGAACAATGGCAATATGAAATAGCCTTCACTGTAGAACCAAGTAGATCTGATAGGTATCCCTCAACGACAGCTGTCAGAATGATTATTTAAAAC
Source organism: Schistocerca cancellata (assembly GCF_023864275.1). NCBI lineage: Eukaryota > Metazoa > Arthropoda > Insecta > Orthoptera > Acrididae > Schistocerca > Schistocerca cancellata. Next base: position 119,159,395 of record NC_064633.1, on the reverse strand, counting down.
TGTAATGAGACAACGTAAAAACTTGGCTTTGTAAATTGTTTTCTAAATCTCGTAATTTTAAAATGAAGCTGGTTTGGCGGCAAAAAGAATGTTACTGGAATATATATCGATAGAAAGAAATATTCCAGTTTCCGTAACAGCTGATATTGCCTATAAAATCCAGCCACTACGCGACTTTTCACAGTTAATTTATTAAATTTCGACCAGGCTGTCGAAAACGAGCCAAAACATTCGCACCAAATTCTTAATAAAATAGCATGAACCATTTTAGAAGCGTAAAACCTTCATCTGTGTCCCATATATTTGAAAAGTCACGTCCACCATTAAGAAGCGGGCTCAAAAAATGTAAATTATGTAAACAATATAACCACTTTCACGATGTAAACCCACATAAACCGTAATAACGACAGATATGAGTGAAAGATCAATCAGTTCATCCACGCCTTCAAGAAAATGCAGTGCGACAATTTTCAGAAATCAGGCGCTCCGTAATCGCCTGGCTCTCACGTTGATGTTACCCTCCCTCTGTGAAGTTTTTAGTAAGATACAGCATGTGGTTTTATGATTTCCGAATGCCAAAAGTCGTAGTGGCGGAAGCTACATCTCGCGCGTCTTTCATAGAGTGCAACACAAAGATACATACATTTCATTACCAAACCATACACATGCACGAACACATCCCTCAAAAAGCATAAGAAGACACAATGACAAATAAGATATCGTGAGTGGCTGTTAACAAGAAAATATGTGACATTTGTACAACCACATCAAAGTTCAACCAACGATACATATTGCTGTACATACAAAATGAAAGTACGCACATCCTTCAAAAAGAAAATGAAGTCTTTGCCTACAGTGAGGTACGAGGTATAAAGTCACTTAGCTGTGCTTGCTGAACGTCTTGCAGCGATGTCTGCTGTTAGATGGCGTTGGTGGTAGTGACGGTGTAGCATATTCATAAATACCCAAGTACTTCCATTATCTTCCAATCGGTTTGATGAATGTCTGCTTCTGCTGGTTGCATGCTGGCTGAAAGCCGCCACAATCGTCTTTCGTTTTCGTTCGAACGTCCAAAACACATTTGATCCACCTGAAGGAGCTGCTTTTGTTCTCACAGAACATTATACGGATGTCAGAAGTTTATTTGTTCGCATATCTCCCTCAGTGAGCTAGCAACAACAATCACGTCTCAGCCCACGCACTCTTTGTCAGAGGGTCTACCGTTCAAATTGACCATCGATATTATTGTGATCTCTGACTCGCTTAGCAATTTTGCGTACATATTACATTTACTTAAAAAACAACAAAGATTTACATAAAAGGAAAACACAGTACATAAGTGAATGAATGTGTTAGTAACTACGAATATGTTGAGCAGCATAAACAGTTGAATAACTAGATGTCTTAATAATCAACACATTAACTCATAAAAAACCTATTATGTACATGTCGTGTCTGTCCAAAGCAATAACGTCAAAGATAAAAAAGAATGGATCGTGACACTATAATGCAGTAATGTAAAAGAAAAGTTAATACTCACTATCAACAATATATTCACACTGGACGTATAATAAATAATTCTCCGTAAGTAAGTTGTGATAGACAATGCCAGAAAAACAGATTTTCCTGATAGTCCTCACGTTGTGTTCTGTTGTTCACAGGGATCGCGTCTTCAGACTGAACCTCAACAACATCAGTCAGTCGCTGTGCGATGTAAGTATAGACACGTTTTGTTACCATTCTCAGATTTTGATGCCTTTCTCTTTCTTTAGAGAAATAACACGCAAAAAAAAGCACTATAGTACATAAACGGGGTAGAGAAATATTATTACGGGCCATTAGCGTAGCAGCAGTTTCACTGTACACTGACTAGCTTGATTGATGAAATAAAATAATTTTTCAGTTCAGTGACTAACAAATCAGCCGGCCGCGGTTGCTGAGCAGTTCTAGGGGCTTCAGTCCGTAGCCGCCTGACTGCTACGGACGCAGGTTCGAATCCTGCCTCGGGCATGGATGTGTGTGATGTCCTTAGGTTAGTTAGGTTTAAGTAGTTCTAGGTTCTAGGGGACTGATGACCTCAGATGTTAAGTCCCGTAGTGCTCAGAGTCAATTGAACCATTTTTGAACTAACAAATCACCATCACTGATTTCACTCTGGGGCTAATATTCAGAGGTCATTTCAGAATAAAAAGTCACTATAGCAACACAAAAAATCTGGGAGTCTGCCAGGAGAGCATATTATTTTAATTAATTATTAATTGCTCTTTTTATTTGGACAAAAACTATTTTGTTTTGCAGCGAAACGCAAGTAATAATGACTATAGGCATGTCATTCTACTGTAATGTACCATTTGTACAAAATGTCACATTTGCAATTTGCTTACCACGACGTATTAGATATGCAATTACACTGACGGAAAAGAAAATCGCAGCACCAAAAAATAATTAACGTATGGTAACGAAATTTCGGGAATGCATTTGTCTAGGTAACATATTTGGCTGGTTAAAATACAAGATCACAGGTTAATTTAAGTGCGAGATAAGCCATTGCAAATATGAAATGCTGGGACTTTCTTAACCGGTGTAGCGGTCAGAATGTTCAATGTAGGAATGCAATCGTGCATGTATCGTGTTGCACACGTGCCGGATGTCAGTTTGTGGAATGAAGCTCCATGCCTGTTCTACTTGGTAAGTCGAAACAGATGATTCAAGTAGCACTAAGGACTATGGGACTTAACATCTGAGGTCATCAGTCCCCTAGACTTAGAACTACGTAACCCTAGCTGACCTAGGGACATCACACACACATCCATGCCGAGGCAGGATTCGAGCCTGCGACCGTAGCGGTCGCGCGGTCCCAGCCTGAAGGGCCTAGAACCGCTCGGCCGGCAGTCAAAACAGGGAGGGTTAATGCTGCTTGTGGATGATGCTGGAGTTGTAATCCGATGACGTCAGATATGTGCTAAGTTGAAGACAGTTTTGGTGATCGAGCGGGCCAAACCAACATGTTGACACGCTGTAGAACAAGTTGGGTTACAACAGCGGTATGTGGTCGAGCGTTATCCTGTTGGAAAACACCCCTCATATGCTGTTCATGAATGTCAGCACAAGAGTCGAATCACCAGACTGACGCAAAAATTTGCAGTTATGTTGCATGAAAAAACCACAAGAGTAGTGCTGCTGCCATACGAAATCGCACCTCAGACCGTAACGCCTGGTGTAGGTCCTTTATGTAAAGTACGCAAACAGGTTGGTTGCAGGCCCTGAACTAGTCTCCTCCTAATAAACACACGGCCATTACTGGTACCGACGCAGAACCGGCTTTCATCAGAAAACACAAAAGACCACCGCTCTGCCCTCCAGTGAGCTCTTGCATGACACCACTGAAGTCGCAAGCGGTAGTGGCTTGGGGTCAATGGAATGCCCGCTAGAGGGCAACTGGCTCTGGGCTGTCCTTGATATAACCAATTTGTAACAGACCGTTGTGTCACTGTGGCGCCAACTGCTGCTCAGATTGCTTCTGTAACCGAAGTACAATGCGCCAGACTCACACACGTAACATCATAGTCTTTCTTCTCTATAGTGCCACGTGGTTGTCCGGAGCTTCTTGACACCATACATTCTCGTGACCACGACTGCCATCAATCATACAGGGTGAGTCACCTAACGTTACCGCTGGATATATTTCGTAAACCACATCAAATACTGACGAACCGATTCCATAGACCGAACGTGAGGAGAGGGGCTAGTGTAATTGTTTAATACAAACCATGCAAAAATGCACGGAAATATGTTTTTTAACACAAACCTACGGTTTTTTAAATGGAACCATGTTAGTTTTGTTAGCACATCTGAACATACGAGGGCAGTTCAATAAGTAATGCAACACATTTTTTTCTGAAATAGGGGTTGTTTTATTCAGCATTGAAATACACCAGGTTATTCCCCAATCTTTTAGCTACACAACACTATTTTTCAACGTAATCTCCATTCAATGCTACGGCCTTACGCCACCTTGAAATGAGGGCCTGTATTCCTGCACGGTACCATTCCACTGGTCGATGTCGGAGCCAACGTCGTACTACATCAATAACTTCTTCATCATCCGCGTAGTGCCTCCCACGGATTGCGTCCTTCATTGGGCCAGACATATGGAAATCCGACGGTGCGAGATCGGGGCTGTAGGGTGCATGAGGAAGAACAGTCCACTCAAGTTTTGTGAGCTCCTCTCGGGTGCGAAGACTTGTGTGAGGTCTTGCGTTGTCATAAAGAAGGAGAAGTTCGTTCAGATTTTTGTGCCTACGAACACGCTGAAGTCGTTTCTTCAATTTCTGAAGAGTAGCACAATACACTTCAGAGTTGATCGTTTGACCATGGGGAAGGACATCGAACAGAAAAACCCCTTCAGCGTCCCAGAAGACTGTAACCATGACTTTACCGGCTGAGGGTATGGCTTTAAACTTTTTCTTGGTAGGGGAGTGGGTGTGGCGCCACTCCATTGATTGCCGTTTTGTTTCAGGTTCGAAGTGATGAACCCATGTTTCATCGCCTGTAACAATCTTTGACAAGAAATTGTCACCCTCAGCCACATGACGAGCAAGCAATTCCGCACAGATGGTTCTCCTTTGCTCTTTATGGTGTTCGGTTAGACAACGAGGGACCCAGCGGGAACAAACCTTTGAATATCCCAACTGGTGAACAATTGTGAGAGCACTACCAACAGAGATGTCAAGTTGAGCACTGAGTTGTTTGATGGTGATCCGTCGATCATCTCGAACAAGTGTGTTCGCACGCTCCGCCATTGCAGGAGTCACAGCTGTGCACGGCCGGCCCGCACGCGGGAGATCAGACAGTCTTGCTTGACCTTGCGGCGATGATGACACACGCTTTGCCCAACGACTCACCGTGCTTTTGTCCTCTGCCAGATCACCGTAGACATTCTGCAAGCGCCTATGAATATCTGAGATGCCCTGGTTTTCCGCCAAAAGAAACTCGATCACTGCCCGTTGTTTGCAACGCACATCCGTTACAGACGCCATTTTAACAGCTCCGTACAGCGCTGCCACCTGTTGGAAGTCAATGAAACTATACGAGACGAAGCGGGAATGTTTGAAAATATTCCACAAGAAATTTCCGGTTTTTTCAACCAAAATTGGCCGAGAAAAAAAATGTGTTGCATTACTTATTGAACTGCCCTCGTATAAACAAATACGTAATCAGTGCCGTTTGTTGCACTGTAAAATGTTAATTATATCCGGAGATATTGTAACCTAAAGTAGACGCTTGAGTACCACTCCTCCGCTGTTCGATCGTGTGTATCGGAGAGCACCGAATTACGTAGGGGTCCAAAGGGAACGGTGATGGACCTTAGGTACAGAAGTATGTGGTATCAGCATGATGGTGCACCTGCACATTCCGCAATCAACACTAGGCTGACCCTTGACAGGATGTTCGACGGGCGTTTCATAGGACGTGGAGGACGCATAAATTGGCCAGCCCGTTCTCTTGATCTTACACCTCTGGACTTCTTTCTGTGGGGTACATTAAAGGAGAATGTGTACCGTGATGTGCCTACAACCCCAGAGGATGTGAAACAACGTATTGTGGCAGCCTGCGGCGACATTACACCAGATGTACTGCGGCGTGTACGACATTCATTACGCCAGAGATTGCAATTGTGTGCAGCAAATGATGGCCACCACATTGAACATCTATTGGCCTGACATGTCGGGACACACTCTATTCCACTCCGTAATTGAAAACGGAAACCACGAGTGTACGTGTACCTCTCCCCTCATGGTAATGTACATGTGCGTCAGTGAAAAAGACCAATAAAAAGGTGTTAGCATGGATCCCTACGTAATTCGGTGCTCTCCGATACACACGATCGAACAGCAGAGGAGTGGTACTCAAGCGTCAACTTTATGTTACAATATCTCCGGACGTAATTAACATTTTACAATGCAACAAACGGCACTGATTACGTATTTGTTTATATGTTCAGATGTGCTAACAAAACTAACGGGGTTCCATTTAAAAAAACGTAGGTTTGTGTTAAAAACATATTTCCGTGCATTTTTGTATGGTTTGTATTAAACAATTACACTAGCCCCTCTCCTCACGTTCGGTCTGTGGAATCGATTCGTCAGTATTTGATGTGGTTTCGTATATCCAGCTGTAATGTTAGGTGACTCACCCTGTATACTGTGACTAGATTCCGGCCAAGTCTTTCTGCAGTTTCGCAGGAGGAACATCCCACTTCTCGTTCAAACTCAGTGAGTTGTTGTTAATGGCGTCTTTGTCGTCTTAAAAGCATTGTTGACCAACATCTACTCACCACGTCCAGTCTTAAAGATAACTAGCGCTCACAGCCGTTACAGCATGTGTTTAAAGAGAACCCGATCTGCGTTTTCATAGTGCCACTACTAGCCCCTGCTCAAAGCGACTGACGCGAAATGTGAATAGATATCAACTTTCAGATGTATATACGCGCCTGTCAAGTTTCGTTTATGTCGCACAACTCCTTCTTGGTGCTGCGATTTTTTTTTCCGTCAGTGTATTTCGTCTACAGCAGCTCATGTTGCAGACGATATGAGGTTGTATTGAAGTGTATCATGGTCGTAGGTACCTGTGAGTCGCATGTGTAGAATCAATACTTTCAATTGCTTAATATAAACTTTTAATGAGAATTCTGCCTCCCCGAAAGTATGTAAAATGCATGCCGTGTTTCAGACTTCATGGATGCAACCCTACTTGCAGCTATGAATACCGATATGAGAGAAAAGTAAAGAACAAAATGGTAGTGGGAAAATTGACGCACCTGTAAGGAGGCTTAACTTGATATCTTCTGAGAAGTTCGTTTTTACTGAGGTAAAGGGCTACCAGTATAAGACTCTCGTTCTCCACGGGGAAACAAATTATTTGGAGGGGAGGTAGTACATCGCAGATATGTATGAGAAGATAAGTCCCGAAGCGGGATGGAATAGAGGAATAAGTTGGTGTAGAATCAGTTTGACAGAGCACTCATTGAAATACACTGAAAAACAGCAGCAGAAGTGGACGACATACGCTGCAAGTTACTGAAATCTCTGGAAGGCGTAGGAGGTGCAAAATTATTTTACCAGGTGTTAGAAATCTTTGAAACCATACACTTAGAATAGGATTGCCTGAATAGCGTCATTATCGCAATACCGAATATGGCACGAGCCTGTAGCAATCGAATAACCGTTATGACATCTCACTGTAACTGCTAATTTAAATAACGTATCAAGTCGCACAAAAAAGAAGTGAGACTGACCACATTACCGAGGAACTGTTTGTCGTTCCTTACTAATACGAGACTGTTTTTCTTTTTTTCGTGAGTATGGGGGAGGATTGAATTTTGTTCACAAACTGTGAAAAGTTGCGTAAAAATTGATCAGCCATACAAGAAAGTGATTGATGCAGCCTAATAGTGCACTGCACTTCCTATAAATGGATCAGTGAGGATATATGCATTTTTCATCATCAACATTTGTGTGCTTAATAAGTGTGGGACACCAGACACCTTGGAACAGGGATTTCATCGTTGTCTGAAAACGAACGTGCATTCATGTACACATTAATCAAAGGTTGTTTTGGAGGTGGCGATATGCATATCCTGATTGGAAATAAAGAACAATGGATTGAGTACTTTGATTTTCTCTAAGTTAAGAACCGTCTACGCGAAATGGATTTATTCACTCGGATAACCGACATTAATTACAAGTTCAATTGTTCATGGAGCTGAATAACTTAAATCCGGCATGGCTTTTACATTCAGAGTGCTTTACGCTGCATATACTGGGGTCAGGAGAAAGAATTAGGTGGTCTGCTTTTGCGGTTAATTGACAGAACACTGTGGGGAAAGTGCAGCCAGTCTACACAGGAGACTGCTTACAAGTCACTCGTATGTCCCGTCTTAGAATAACGCTCAAGTGTGTGGGAGACAAATCATTTAGGATTAACACGGGATACTGAACATTTAGATCAAATGGTTCAAATGGCTCTGAGCACTATGGGACTTAACATCTGTGGTCATCAGTCCCCTAGGACTTAGAACTACTTAAACCTAACTAACCTAAGGACATCACACACATCCATGCCCGAGGCAGGATTCGAACCTGCGACCGTAGCAGTCGCGCGGTTCCGGACTGAGCGCCTAGAACCGCTGAGACTGAACATTTAGTAAGATGGGCGGCACGAATGGTCTCATATTTGTTTGAGTTACGGGACAGCGTCATAGAAATATTGAAAAATGTAAATGGCAGACTTTTGAAAATGAATGCAAATTATTTCGCAAAAACCTACTTAGAAAATTTCAAGAACCAGTACTGAGTGAAGAATTTAGAGATATTCTTCAGACTCCCTGAATCGCTTCCGTAGGGACCATGAAAACAAAACAGACATTTAGACAGGCATTCTCCTCGCACTCCATATGTGACTGGAACGGAGAAAACCCTAACATGTGATACGATGCTAAGCACCCTCTGCCACGGAGTTCTCAGTGTTTTGCAGAGTATGTGTGTAGGCTTGGACATGGATGTAGAAGATGCATGTCATTCCGTCGTTCCGCGTCCTTAATGTAGGAGGTCACAGGTCTTTCAATATGATATCAACATTTCTCTTCCACAGACCGCAAGAGAATTCGGAAGAGTTTCAGCATCCGACCACAAGATGGAATCGTAAACATTTTTCGTTGCTTGGCTTCCAAATAAGGTGATCTTTCCGATTTCCTCTTCTGGTTAGCGAAGACGGCGTTTCATGTGCCACAGATGTGACTCCACAATTGGTGATATTCCCTGACATTGCCAGCGATTGTTTTATTGCTTCCTTCCTCTGGAATTCGATTCGATGGTGGGTCCCGTAAATATCGTGGCGACTCTCAACAGCACACAGAAAAATTTCCACCAGCCGCTTCTGGTGTCATGGGAACGCAGCTGCAAGCAAGACGCCAAACGTACAGTCTTTTCGCAAAACACGTTCCTAATGGTCATACCGCCCCTAGTCTAAACCAATTGGCTGAGCGGTGAAGCTCCGCTAAGAGACTTCCACTGGTTGGAGCATCTCCTTGTCATAGGGCTAGCGGAAGGCTTGCAGCTTGTAACCTCCCCGCAGTGTATAAACAATGAGAGCCAAGCGTAGCCTCGCCACAAAAAATAATAATAATTAAGTGAATTTTTCTAATATTGTAAGCTCTGAACAAAATTGGCTCCGATTTATTGTATGTGTGCAGAAATGCATTCACATTTAATGTTCCCACAAAACTCTTCTCTCATCCAACATCAAGTTCGAAACATAAAAATTCCTAAACAGCAAAATAATGAAAAAGTTCAGCAACCTGATAAATTTTATGAGGACAGCAGCGCTGACCTTCGGCCTTGTATTCTGGATAAAAAAAGCAAAAATTCGTACCTTAATAAAACTGCAATTATATCTGCTCTTAAGTTGCAATTTTTCGACACAGCTTCGTGCAATGCTGGCGTATATTTTTTTTTTTTTTTTGATTATTGGATGCAATGATAATGGATTGGAAATTCTTTAAATTGAAATGAATGCTTTTCTTTAAAAGAGTTGCTTTATATTGTAAAAATTATTATTGGGGCATTTCTTTGAACAAATTAAATTACAATTAACATACATTATTAAATATGCGCAAGGCTGCTTCTTTACCTTCTACAACAATACTCATCCTCCAGAGTCCTGACCAGAGTCGCGAGCAGAGCACACAGCCGACGCGTGCCGACTCCCGCCGACTAGCACGGACTAGCACGGACTGAAGACTACTGTCGACTGGCAACTACTACTGTCGACTCGCGCGGTCAAGCGCAGACTAGCAACAGCTAACGATAAACTACTCTCTGGTCAGAGATTCTGTCATGCCTCGCCCATCGCCGGCAATGTATACGTCTTTCAAGCTATCCACAACTCACACGGGCAGTGCGTAATTAATGCCAGTCCTATCCTGGCACCTCACTCACGACCTTACGAGGTTGTCTGAAACTAACAAAATACGTTCAGTTGGTAGTGGTGTTCTTCAAAAGAGGACGCCATTTCAGTCCACGTACTTTGTTATTCGTTTTTTGCAGTTGTTTAAAACGCTTTCGGTTTTTGTTTTCCTTGAAGTCCACGGTTGTTGCCTTCCGGTGGAGGGCAACAATATCTCTGTAGTAGATGGTACGTCCATTGTGAAAAGTATTGTCTTTGGGTCGTCTATGACAAAAATGTAGTTGTATGTTTATGGCCGCCGCCCGGGATTAGCCGAGCGGTCTAGAGCGCTGTAGTCATGGACTGTGCGGCTGGTCCTGGCCGAGGTTCGAGTCCTCCCTCAGCATGGGTGTGTGTGTTTGTCCTTAGGATAATTTAGGTTAAGTAGTGTGTAAGCTTTGGGACTGATGACCTTAGCACTTAAGTCCCATAAGATTTCACAAACATTTGAACATTTTTTTGTTTATGGCCCCAAACAATGAAGTGATATTAATACCTAATTCGGTTTTATTGTTCATTAGGGCATTACACTAGACGTTTCGGGATTTCACTCGTCACCTGTATCTTGTTATGCTTTCTTTTAACACTAATCACTTGAGTACAGCATCAAATAAAGTAAAACTATCCTAATGAAGTTCTTGTAGTTGCCTTTTTCCAGCAGTAATTTAGAAAAGCCCTTTTATTTCGTTTCATAGTATACATATGTGTTCTGTGTTTAATTTAATTTTAATAAGACATCAGATGGTCGACAAAAGGCCGAAACCTATAGCGCAATGCCCAAATGACCAAAAACACTTACAAATTAATAATATTATGTGACTGATGGCGATCACTAACGTACAGCTACATTCTCGTCCACTGTCACAGAGCTGATAGAGTTTGATGAAAACTGTCACAAGACTGAGAAATACTGTGATACTGGACAACAAATACACTGATGATCCAAAACATTTTTACCGCCGGCTTAGTAGAATGTTTGTCCACCTCTGGAGCGAAATGCAGTAACGATTCTGCGTGGCGAGTATTCGGCAAGTTGTTGGTAGGTTTCTGGAGGTGTGTGGCACCAGATGTCTAAACACAGTTGACGCATTTCGGGCAGTGATTTGTGGACGCTGAGAGTCCCAGATGTGTTCTACCAAGGTCATATCAGGTAAATTCTGTGACCAAGACATCCACTCAAGCTCACTATCAAGCTCTTTAAACCACTGTAGCGTATGGTGACCTTGACAGACGTAAAACTATCTTGCTGGTAGATGCCAGATGCCATCTCCGCCGATAAGACATCAGGCATGAAGGGATGCAGATGGTCTGCAATAATATTCACTTAATCCACAGCCGTCGTGGTAACTTCAATTCCTACTACAGTTTCCACGGAAGTCCATGTGAATGTCCCCCACTGCATTGCTGCGCTCACCGACTTGCGACCGCGGCGCGGTGCATGTTCCGAGTAGCCGTTCGCCTAGTTGACGGCGTATCTGGACATGAACATCGGGGGTGTAACAAGATGCGTGATGCATCGTATCACACGTTCAGAGGTTTCTACTGATCTACCAGCAAATCTCGATGGTCCCGTGTCCATTACAGTCATAAACCAACGATGTCGTAGAGTCAACACAGAAATACCTATAGGGCTCGTCTGTTGCGGAGCACCATGTTCAACGGTGTATGTGTAACGGTGTGCTACGAAACACGTTTGCATGCACCAGAACTGTGTCCTGTCGTCAGATCTGCCCCAGATCGCCGTTTATACCACTACACAGAGCGGTTAAGCGTTTGAGCTTCACATTCTGTGATGAGGCGTGGATGTCCGACACCCTCTCGCCTACTCGTATTTTCGCCGTTTGTCAGCCAAATTCCTCAGATGCTCCTAGCAGCACGCCGATCAGCTTCGCCTTAACAGACATGCTGTTTCATAGGCCCCGGGCCATAACAGTCTGCCCTTTGTCAAAGTCCCTTCCGACAGTGGATTTTCCCACTTGCGCCCCGTGGCGTCGCTAGATTGACCCGAACGCTTGCAGCTACGCTTAGCTTACGCAGGCACTGCCAATCCAATCCTGGCTTCTCACTCGTGTCCTTCTTGGTTTCCAGTACAATATTAACCAAATATGGTCAGTTATTGGCGGTCTTCTTCGAACCAGGACTCGATTTCAGTCTTCTTCGTTGCTTCCAGTGGTTCAAAACACTTCTCTGCATCGTCTACGTACTTTCCTTATTACATACATACCTGAAACGCCACCAGGCGAAACTTAGGATGTTTTCGGTCTTAAGTATATTTCTTTAATGTACAAAACTCAGCCTCAGGTGTTGTATTGACAATATTTCCGAGCAATACTTTTAACCTGTAACGTGTTGTCACTAGAGCTATGAATGTCTGAGAAGCTCGCGTCTGACGACCAAAACTAATACATCCAAGACAATGCGACCTTTACCTGGGTGTTCTGCACGTAATGATAATGGTCGCTATGTTCCCGGCAGGCGATGTCTGCAATTCAAATGTGTGTGAAATATTATGGGACTTAACTGCTAAGGTCATCAGTCCTGAAGCTTACACGCTACTTAACCTAAATTATCCTAAGGACAAACACACACACCCACGCCCGAGGGAGGACTCGAACCTCCGCCAGGACCAGCAGCACAGTCCATGACTGCAGCGCCTGAGACCGCTCGCCTAATCCCGCGTGGCGCGATGTCTGCACCTGCTAAATATTTCCTTATTAATGTGAGTAGTCTAGTTTTTCTTCAGTACCTTTTAAGAACAAAAGAAACTGGCACTGAACAAAGGCCAATATTCATGAGTAGTAGCACGCCAGATATCTTTTATGAGAGGCTTGAGTTCAGGTTGACAAGCTGCAAGACTGAAATGACGAGGAAGTCGTCGACAGTTTAAATTACAGGCTATTTTAATGTGGGATATGTAAAGATGATGGAGGGGCTGCCGCAAAGTTGTCAGTAGAGCAAGTATGCGTTGACGCCATTTCTCGCAACACAAAAATGTCATGGGGAAATCCATTTGGAGGAATGAGTACCATGTTAATGAATTCTTCCGTCGCTTCTAGGTAGAACAAAATAATGATAAATGAAAAACACAATATTGTGTTTGTTCTACAGGATTAATTTATTTAGTTAACTGGTTTTCAGCTTATAGGGCCATCATCAGACTTAAACAACTTACTCATCTGCACTGAGGCAGACAGTAAATCTCGTCTTTGAAGATGAGACATATTGTTACGTCTTATCCAGCGTTGTTTACAAATACATTAATCTTTTTTACAACGATAGACAGTTAAAGTCTGATATGGCCTTGTAACCAGAAAACTGGTTAATAAATAAATCAATCCTGCCAGAACATACACATTATTGCGGTTTCCATTTATGACTGAATACCACTTTCGTGTGTTGCTGCTCCTCGCCTGCCCACAGCTTTCACTAACAACTGGAACCCAATGTGGGGGATGCCATACCGTGTGGCCTTGGAACCATATGACGCGGTCCTACTTGCAGGTGTGTGTCAAACAGTTATTGTGAACACTGATTAATCGAAACCAATAATATGGATGTACTACCTCACGATATTATTTCACTTGACATCCCGTGGGAGCTATCGGAAACACTCGGTGAGGCTACAGTAACAACTACAGTGGTGTTCAAATAATTTACGGGTTTGTTGCCGGGTGACGTCGTCGACCACCGCCGATATTTCAGCAGGAGCACACCCAGCCATTCTCAAGGCACAACTAGCAGGCAGTTGTGCCTTGAGAATGGCAGGGTGTGCTCTTGCCGAAATATCGGCGGTGGTCGACGACGTCACCCGGCAGCAAACCCGTAAATTATTTGAACATTCAATTCTCCGGGAAAAGTTAAGGTCTCACAACTACAGTGCTGACTAAGCAAAGCACATCGCACAGTGAATGATATCAATACAGTTGTGGATATATTAGCAAGTGATTCACCATTTCTTGGTGAAATATCACGATAAAGCTCACGATAAGCCGACCGATGCTCCCTCATTTCCAGAGCAATAATATTGTGGTCGACTGATATTTGGTCAGGAATGGCAGTACTACAGTCACAACAGTGGGAAGAACCCAGATCCAACTCCTCAACTGCGATATACTGTGCAGTCAATATTTACAAAAGTAGCAGGGAATAATATTAACCACCCTCCAGTCGCACCCTTTCTACCTCTCTTCTTTAAACTGCCCATCGATTTTGGTCAGCTTCCCGGAATAATGGCGTCAGCTGTTCGTTTGACAATACTCTTCTTGCCACTTGCCCCTCCCCACGCTTTTGTTGCAGATGCTTCACTATCTATTTATCGCTTGCGCCTTGTCCCACGGTTACGCAGGGTCGGCCATGGTTAATCGGATTTGGCATGTTAATTTTAAGGGGTGGCCGGATGCCCTTCCTGCCGCCACCATGTACCCTCCAGGACGGAATGAGTGTACCCCAACTGTCTGTGTCTAGTGGAACCCATGAAATAGTGTGAATGTGTTTAGATGTCTGCGTGCTGTGTAACCGAGGCGGAACCTGGGGACCAGCCCGGTATTCATCTAGCTGGATGTGAAAAGCCGCCTAAAAACCACATCCACGCTGGCCGGCACACCGGCTTTCGTCGTCAATCCGCCGGGCCGTCTATCCGGGGCCGGCGCGCCTACCCGAGTCCAGGAAGCAGCGCGTTAGCGCACACGGCTACCGTGGCGGGTCGTTGCGGATGCTTTACTGATCATAAACAATCTAGTCAGTACGTGCCTTGTTGTTGTACGGAGTGCTACTTGCGACGGAGGTTTAAGCACTGTAATCTGGAGGGAAGAGTGCGCCAGTATAAATATAAAGTTTACATCAAGCTTCAACCAAAATATAAGTTACAAAAATGTGATCAATGAAGCTTCTATCACCCTGTTTACATGGAACTCCCAAAACTGGATTACCTAATACTGCTTCTAGGTGGTCGTTAAGCACTTCAAAATCGATTCTAAATTTCCATTTCCGCAACCGATTTTCGCTCCTTTGCAGATGCAACCGGTTTTGAAACGTACTTTGGCTGTCAAGTTTCGTCTTGTTTTTCAAAATTTTCGGCTGTTATGGACAGAGTGGCTTTTCGTACAGTGAAGAATAAGTAGAAATGTTAGACTGAAGCTGTTTACACCTCGTCTGATCGAAGAGAAATAGCGATTGCGCTGACTAAATCATAAATTGTAACAGCTGTTTTCCAGACGCCATATTTATCAGGACTAGCAAATCCGCTTCAAACCATAACATGTAAACACGGCAGCGGAAAACGGTTTCCGAAATTCGATTTTCGTGTTAGGGAAGATGTGCTGCATGTAAACGTAGTATATGAGGTTGAGATTAGCCAGAGACAGAAATGTCAATGAGGAACAACAGCGTAACACGATGGCACATTACCTAGCTGTAGCATCTCTCCGTATTGTCCCGACGACGGTTGTCCACAAGATCCTCTGTGATAGACACAGATGCTACGTGTTGACTGCTTCAGGACACCGACAGAAGTGATGCCAATGACTCTGCTGTGTCCTGTTTAAAAACTCGCTCCCAACAAGAAAACGACAAAATGTCAGGGCAGGATTTATTTTCTATTGCCGCCATAAACGGCTGTTCGTACAAAAAGCTCTTCCTGCCTTACTACTGAGTTCCGGATGAACGATCTGTCAGGTTGTCATTACCTAGTTCGTGCTAATCGGCAACTACCTCCCACGAATGTATCTCTGCGCTTCAAACGAAGGAGCTCTTTAATGGTCACCGCCATCTTGGCGACCATCAGTAATTACAATTTACAAGGCACTGTCTTAAAATTAACCAAGCCCAGAATTACTTCCGTACAGAGAAAGAATAATATTAAACACTTTTTGTTTCACTTTCGTCTCAGGCACACACAGAAAAACGGTGGGCAGGTATTTTAATGCTAAATTTACAGCTCCAGTCTCCAATAAAATAAAAGAAGTATCACAATCGGTTACTGCTTTTAGCTACTTTTGAGATCACATACAATTCGGAGCAGACGGTGTCATCGTGATGTGCAAAGGCGTCCTAGAGAATCATTTCTTCGGGTATGTTGCTGCATAATGCACCCGAGGACAGTAATCACAACTATACCTTATAGCGCATCCTTTGCCATTATCATCGTCCGAATTGAGCCGAGAGTGGACAAGAGACGACATCTTGCATCCAGCCTACACAGTATATTTAATTTGAGCCGCTGGATCATCAGCTGTGAAGAAGTGTCGGGAAACCGATGACAAAGATCCGATATCGTGTAATTGTTGGCTGAATTGCCTATCAATCACTGTAATGGCGTCGATCATGCACTACGTAGAACAGTGCGAGGTGTAATTACTATCGAGTGTATTGCAGTGTTCACTGTGATCCAGCGATATGAGGTCCGTCAGCTAAGCGCTTGATCCCACAGTATTGAATCTGGGTCACCAGACCCGGGCTTAACTGCGGGTTGACTGGGAACGCCAGTCGCAAGGCAACGCTCACTGTCTGATACGCTTAGGTCAGACCAGAACGTTAATGCTTTGGGGTTAATCTGTTATTAGTTATGGGCCATTCATGGTGCACTGGGGATACATTTAAATGCGATTGTGACTCTGTAGTAGTGGTACTGGCTCTTACAACGGACTAATACTCAACACGACATCCGACTATCCCCTTTCCAGTTATTAACTCAACTCTTATGTCCTGTTGCTGCATTCTAACACCTCATCTTCATTTCGGCATCCCGTAAAAGACGAGAAAACGTTGACTGTTGGTAAAGGGATCTGGGGCTCAGTAGGTTACGTTCTCGTACAATGGCTTACATTAGTGTCTTTCGTATAGCTTATTTCTCATTATGCTCATCTACTACCATTTTCTTTATTAAATTTTTTCTTCTTGGCTCCCCGGCAATAATTTACTGAACTACAGAAGTTATCATGTCCATTATAATTATCCGGGTTGTTATGCCGTGGTCGGTTGATAAATTCTGTGTCGATTCCCAACGTTTCGTCTCCGACTGCGGGAGACATCTTCAAGGGCGTCCGCAGCTCGATGGAAGGTCCAACACACCCACTGGCTCGCTACTGACTGCCGCTAAATTCCATGTCCGCGCGCTCCCACGCCGCGGCGTGACGTCACGTGTTTTGAAAACGTCAGTGCAATTGGCCGCTGTCCGTCGCCGTCGATCGCCTTTGCCATCACCCAGTAGTGGACGGGTGCTACACATCTTCTTTAGCACCGGCATCCATATACCGTTTAATTTCACGCCCTCCTCCATTCAGTTGAAATTATTTGTGTGTTTAGCGATTTCGATTGCCTCCCTGTAGAGCCTATCTTAATATCCGCTTGTGGCCGCTAGTACTTGCGTCTCCTCGAAACGAATATTGTGGTTCCCTGGCTGGAAAGCATGCTCCGCAACAGCTGATCGTTCCGTTTCTCCTCTTCTACAATTTCCCTTGTGCTCTTCCAAACGTTTAGAAACAGTTCTTTCAGTGGTACTCACATAAACATCACCACAGCTGCATGGGATCCTATACACTCCAGCATTTTCCAGTGGTTTGCGAGTGTCCTTGGCGGGCTTAAGGTATTCCTGTATCTTCCTGTTGGGCTTGAAATTACGGTAATATTCCGCTTCGTCAAGATCTTCCCTATTCTTTCCGTTACATTTTTAACAAACGGCAGGAAAACCTTAGATTTTGCAGTAGCTTGTACGTCAGTATGATTTCTGCGTGGCTGCCTCAACGCACGTTTTATTTCGGCGGACGAATATCCGTTCTTCATTAGTGCATTGTGGAGATGTTCCATCTCAGTGTCGAGCAACCCAGGTTCACAAATATTTCTAGCTCTATCCGCTAACGTCTTGATAAAACCCCGCTTCTGTTGTGGGTGGTGGTTCGAATCCCGGTGCAAATAACGGTCCGTGTGCGTGGGTTTCTGCAGAAACGCTTTCCTTGCCATTGCCAGGCAGCATTTTAAGTCCTCTCTACCTCGACCATCATCAGTTATTTTGCTGCCCAAATAGCAGAACTTTTCTGCTACTTTAAGTGTCCTCTTTCCTAAACTAATTTCTTCAGATTCACCTGATTTAATTCGACTACATTCCGTTATCGTTGTTTTACTTTTGTTGATATACATCTTATATTCCCCTTTCAGAATCATATCCATTCCGCTCAACAGCTCTTCCAAGTCCTCCGCCGTGTCTGAGAGAACGTCATCCGGAAAACTCAAAGTTTTTATTTCGTCTACGTAAACATCAATTCCTACTCCAAATTTTTCTTTGGTTTCGTTTACTGCTACAACCCTGTCTCACTCCCTTCTCAACTCCTACTTCTCTTTTATGCCCCTCAAGTCTTATAACTGCCATATAGTTCCTGTACAAGTTCCAAATAGCCTTTCGCTCCCTATATTTTACCCCTCCTACTTCCAGAATTTCAAATAGAGTATTCCAGTCAACATAGTCAAAAACTTCCTCTGAGTCTACAAATGCTACAAACGTAGGTTTGCCTTCTCTTAACCTATCTGCTAAAAGAAGCCGTAGAGTCAGTATTGCCTCGCATGTTCCTACATTTCTCCGGAATCCTAACTGATTTTCCTCGAGGGCGGCTTCTACCAGTTTTTCCATTCTGCTGTAAAGAATTCGTCTTAGTATTTTTCAACCATGACTTATTAAGCTGATAGTTGGCTAATATTCACAACTGGCAGCACCAGCATTTTTGGAATTGGAATTATTATGTTCTTCTTAAAGTCTGACGGTATGTCGCCAGTCTCATACAGATCTTGTACATCTTGCACACCAGATGGAAGGGTTTTGTAATGGCTAGTTCCCCAAGGTTATCAGTAGTTCTGACGTTATGTGGTCTGCTCCAGGGGCCTTGTTCCGACTTAGGTCTTTCAGTGCCCTGTCAAATTTTTCTCGGAATATCGTATCTCCCATCTACTCTTCATCTACACCCTCTTCCATTTCTACAATATTACCCTCAAGTACATCACCCTTGTATACTCCTTCCACATTTCAGCTTTACGTTCTTGGCTTAGGACTGACTTTCCATTTCGACCCCTTGGTATTCATAGAGCTGCTTTTACTTTCTCCAAAGATCTCTCTAATTTTCCTCCAGTGATATATGCTTCTGAATCCTTACATTTGTCCTTTAGCCATTCCTGCTTAGCCATTTTGCACCTTCTGTCTACCCCAATTTTATGACGTTTGTGTTCCCTTTTGCCTGCTTCATTTACAGCATTTTTATATTTTCAGTTAAATTCAGTATCTCCTGTGTTATCCAAGGATTTCTGTTAGGCCATGTCTTTTTACCTGATTGATCGTCTGCTGCTTCCTCTATTTCATTTCTCAAAGCTACCAACTCATCTTCTACTGCAATCCTTTCCCCTGCTCTTGTCTGTCGTTGCTTAATGCTACCTCTAAAACTCTGAACAGCTTCTGGTTCTTTCAACTTACCCGGGTCCCGTTTCCTCAGTTTCCTACCTTTTAGCAAGTTCTTCAGTTTTAATGTACAGCCCATAACCAATAAATTTTGGTTATAGTCCACATCAGCAGCTCTAAATATCTTACAATTTTAAATCTGGGGACTGATTATCCAATTCAAGTGGAAGTAAAACACAGAAAACTTTAAAAAAATCATTTTATTGTAAGAGTCCCATAAGAAGTTCTGTAAACAGCACCACAACAGCTAACAACACTAAAAACAGTTCAAAATACGTATTTTTCTGCGTTTGGTTGTCATTTGCAATCCACCATTTTGTAATAACGAATAAGTGTATCTCGGTCGACAGTACAATGTAATGAGGATATTCCAGCCACTCGAGGACAATGACCTTTTCTAAACAAAGTGTTATGGCTGTGGAACCATATGCGACGGGATTATTGTTACCACGGCTGCGGCGCGACTGAACTCAGTAACTGGAAAGATGGATGATACTGGATGAGCTATTCCCTCCTGACAGAACTGAAGAGTTGAGTACTGGGAAAATATTCAACTGACTGTTCTGTGGACTCTTAAGAGGAAAATATAAGTTTCTTAGTTGAAATTCTATTATGGAGTCGGTTTTCTGTTGTAGTGAAGCTTACCCTTATTCTTGCGTATCATACAATGCGTAATGGAGGGTACCTTCAGTGCTGTTAAAGGTTGCGAAATTCATGTCTACAACTGTCTAACGTTATTACAATTTTAGCTCGTCGATAGCGAAACTTTGGATATTAGTATTTCATGTGGTTTAGTTGTGGTACTACAAAAAATAACTTGTATATACCAGTTCCTTGGTGTTTTTCTTTCGCTGATGCTCTTTGTGGAAATGACTGGAGTGTGTTTCTTGTTCTGCATGTCACGTGTAAACCTTGTTTCTTTAGTATGTTTGATATGCTGTGTGTTGGTTTGGGTTTGTATGTCAAAGCGTACCATTTCTTTTGTGAACCATATCATGAGCGTGCCTGCTCTGTGTGTGCTGTAGTGCCTTTGTTGGTTGTGGGGTTTTGTGGTGCTTGTGTCCTCTGCTCGTTGTCATTGTTGTTTAGTTGTTTTGTAATTTTGTGGCTGAGTCTGTATATTAAGTGGGTGTTATACCCATTGTTTTGACTATGACCTGCACTGTTTCTAATTCTTTTTCACACTTTTCTCTGCTGAGCGAAATTTTATTTAGTCTGGGTATGATACGTTGGCGAACTACTGGTTTCTGGTTTTGTGAGTAGTTTGATGTCGTGTGTATAATTGTGTCTGTTGCTGTTGGCTTTCTATAGATGTTAAATTTATGCTTATTGCTATATCTCTTTATTGATCTACTCTAGCAGTGCATTTGTTTCTGTGTTCTTTTTCCATAGTGTATTGAATATTTTATGTGTATTGTTTACATCTGTTTGAAGTTTATTTCTTTTCTCAGCTGCTTCATGCATTGCACGGATTCCATTATTTTCTCTCGCTATATTAAACTGAAACAGTTAAAGCATATTAATTTTTGGCAAACGACTGTGTAGAATTTCCCTGTATAGGAAGTATCCTTAGAATTCTGAAAGATGGTCTGGATGACAGAAATTGTCCTCGTAATACGGGAAAGTGTTTTCGGTGGTAGTAATTATTCTCGTTATACCGTCATAGACGCATTGTATCTTCATGTGTGATATAATTATAGGTCCTTTCGTTAGCTGTTAGATCTCTGAAAAAATGAGTGACGTATATGTTAGACGTGATGGTTTGGTGGGAAAAAGATCGACCAATAACTCGTGTTGTACACCGCTCCTGTTTTTAATTTTGTCAGAGGCTCTTGATGTAATATTTTCAGAACTCAAAAATTGACATTTCTGCGTGTTTACGTACGCTAATAATTGCAGCCATGTATCATAATAAAAAAAGGAGTATTTTAGGATCAGCCTCTGCAGCATGCGCAGACTGCAACAGCCAGTCGGAGTACCGCAGATGTTACTGCCACGTCAGTCTGAAATGCTAAAGGTTTTTCCGGGCCTCTTTTCGAAGAGGTTTATTCTCGATTAAAACACGTTCACTACACGCCAAACTGTCCGAGAAAGAGGCTGTAGTATCACGTGATGATCGCAGCCTACCCATGTACTGTCAAACTTGTTTCCATTTGATGGAACACACTGTATCTGAAACAGTTCGGCGTTACTGAAGGTGGGAGAACCACGTACATCTGACAGTGGTGAATGCAAGTACCTTGATGATACCCGAAAATGCGTGTAGTGTCAAATAGGTAAGTGTGGCAGGAAGTGAACGCTTACCACCGACAGTAGTTGCAGTTATGAGGTCGCTTACTTGCACTTGGTAACTATACGGCTTTGTCACTGGGCAAATTAGGGCTAGGCAACAGGCATGGCAAAAATAAGTAGCAACACAAATTAGCAATGGTTTACAATGACTTACTGAAAGAAATTGTACATTGGAGTATGAAGAAAATTTGTAGTAAGTTCCTATGGAACCAAACTGCTGAGGTCATTGGTCCCAAGGCTCACACACTACTTAACCTAACTTAAAATAACTTACGCTAAGAACAACACACACACCCACGTCTGAGGGAGGACTCGAACCTCCGACAGGGGGAGCCACGCGAACCGTGGCAAGGCGCCCTAGACCAGGCGGTGGAGTATGAAGATTGTGTGTGGCAACGTTCACTTGCAGTGCTCTGCTTTAAGCACTGGTATAGTCCTAAAAACCTAAACCCAATGAGCAATGACTTACATCACTTGCATAATGTCCAGTTTGTCTCTCCTTGGTGGCGGCTGTATATTGCCCTATACTGAGCGAGTGCACTGCCGGTAAGTACTGTACAACTGCTGACAGGAGCCGTATATCTGCTTTTATCCACGTTTAGTTTGGGCATGTACATTTGGCAACTATTTGTATGACGTCACACGGATGTGTAACATAGTCTTTGTGATGTGCGCCCTCTTATGGAGCCGACCCTTAAGCAAGTTCTGCCTAAGTCGTAGGCAGTTCGACAGTCTTCTATGTCTTCCACGCCACGTGTTTTCTGGAGGGCACAGCAGTATTTATCGGTAGAATCACAGGAGCGACAGAGAATATGCAACGAAGAGCTGCTCGCCTCCTCACAGGTCAGGAAGTTGGTGATTGAAATCCCGATCGGACAGTCTACATTTTTTAGGTTCTTTCAGGAAATCGCTTATAGCCGACTCCTACTTGCTCCCCTTTAGAGAACACGACGATTTGATATTCCACACGCCCAATCCTAGCTTGTGTTCTATCTTATAGTCGAATATCTGTCTATATGGCCATCTTCCGCAGCAGCTATTACATATCAGGTATTATCGTTTTTACCATCTTAAATATACTGCAGCTTAATAGTGTTTTGCGTCAGAAACATTCAGTTTTATTTACAAGGCATTCACTGTGGTCATTCTGGAAATATGACATGCATAGTACATTTATAAGTTTTACTGTTTGTATATCAAACACCGCTTATCTTTATAAATATGACGTGCAGTTTACTTACAGTGCCTTATCCCGTGTTGTTTACGTGTTCTGATTTCCTTAAAGTCTAAAGAAACCTGGCTGCACGTTCACCTACTGTGGGCCGGAAAAGCCGAAAAATCGCGAAAGATGAACGTACAACAAAGTTTTGCTTCGTGTTTTAACTTCTCTGACAACGAAGGAAAAAGCAGTAAATTTCAGAACATGTAAGGAAAGAAAAACGCGAAGTGCGGGGAGTGAGGAGGAGTATGGAAATTTATCGAGGAACAACTTCTAACAATACCACCACTTGCAAAGTAGGTTAGAAATTAGATTAATAATGTTGCTCACGCGGTATATGTTCGCTTTATCGGTCAACAACAAAGTTATTAACTGTGGACGGTATCGTCAGAATGGAAATAATGAAGTCACTGTAAAAAAGTCATTAATTTTGGCACTTATCTTGAATGGATTCCCACGTAGATTTCGTGGAAGTTGTTATGGCTTATCTTGTTGATTCTAGGGTGATTCCACTTTGACTGCTAGAAGAACCAGATCTGTATTTTGGCAATATTTGAAGACCTAACAATTGCGTTTTTCAGGAAATTCTTAATGATCAAACAATCCCAGATCAGAACAATGGTATGGTAGAAATAATTTTTGACTTGGTGTTCACGATCCAAATTTTTATTAAACTTCTTGTAAATTCACATATAGTTCTTCTTAATTGTCACATTATCAAGAAAACAGTTTTGTATCAATCTTCATATATTTAATTTCCACTTTAACCAGATACAAGACTTGACTGTTCTTTTACAAAGCGAAACAACAACTTAACTTCTGAAAAGTGAAACAAAGACTGCTCTGTGCGCATTCGCGCCAGAACGGTTACAAGTAAGTCAAAGATTATGACAGTATCACAGAAATGAATACACACAAGAACCATATCACTGTAATATATCGATACATCGGAGTACCTATATATTAATAAAACCAAATGTAAATATTGTCACAAAAAAGTCTGTTACTTCACAGAAAAGTAGTACGATATTACTGGTATCGAGAACTGGGGTTGGAGTGCCGTAATGGTCACGTAAATAAAGAACCATTACAAACTCCTCACACTGTACGGTGACTTGCGGAATGTTTCAGGAAGAAATAGATAACTTACAGTGCTACTTGCAGCAGCTGACAAAAATGTAATAATTCAGAGGTTTCA
Organism: Schistocerca cancellata; assembly: GCF_023864275.1. Lineage (NCBI taxonomy): Eukaryota > Metazoa > Arthropoda > Insecta > Orthoptera > Acrididae > Schistocerca > Schistocerca cancellata. Next base: position 119,135,245 of record NC_064633.1, on the reverse strand, counting down.
GAAGCATACAATCCGGAGGAACATGGAAGGAATGATATCTGAACGCGCGGACAGAATGGAAATGAGAGTATTTGGTTGCTTTTGACAATTTATCGGTCTCGTAGTTTTCCATCCCCACTCTGGACCTCGTGGCCCTGCTTTCGTATGCATATCCGTAATAAAAATTCCAGCTCTCCGTGGAGGAATGAGCGTCGGCGTGGGACGAGGGCGTGACTACCGTCTGGTGGCGCACAGTGGGAGAAGGGGGCTTTGGGAAACCGGTGGGTGTGAGTGTGTGTTTGTGTGTGTGTGTGTGTGTGTTTGGAAGGGGAAACACACTGCTTACTCCTTTCTTCCCGGAAAGCTGCTGGAGGGTGGGTGGAGAGAAGAAAGTGGCGAAGGACGGGAGGGCACGGAAGGGCTGTTGGCTGAAGGGCGGCCGGTAGTGTCGGGTCAGACGGCGGAGGCCGTATCGTTTGGCTCTTCGGCAATCGCTCGTCCCAACACCACTAGTGCGGATTGGGAAAAAAGCACCCTCCGCCCGACCCCGGGCCGGCTATAGTGTTACGGCGCTAGCGGAAGCCTCGGCGCCCCTGTAAAAGGACCGTCTACGCCGCCCGGTGCTGGAAGGGGGTGAGTTATGAGGCCAGTGGATATATGGCGGGCGGCGGGATTTTCGGCGTGCGCCGCAAGAGTTAACACCGGGACCGCACGGGGCGAGGGCGCGGGGCCGTCCAGCGGCGGCGAACGTTCGCTTCCTCCCCTCAAATAGCACCGCCTGGCCTTTTCGCAGGTGCTGCCCTCCCTGGATCAGTGCCTATTTCCTGGCGCACGCTATCTCACACTGCGGACGAGCACTTTCTGCCAGCATAACTACTCCTTATCTTTAAGTGTTCTTCAAGTATGGCTAGAGCAGGGAAAGGCTCAGAACAGTCTCTTTTTTTGGGAAGGGGGGGGGGGGGGGAATTCTACCTAATGAAGGTCACCATTTGATTTGTCTTAACAAAATGTGTTTCAGCGCTTTCTGTACTACCTTCAGAGGGTTGGGTTGTTTTGGGGCAGGAGACCAGACAGCGAGGTCATCGGTCTCATCGGATTATGGAAGGACGGGGAAGGAAGTGGGCCGTGCCCTTTGAAAGGAACCATACCGGCATTTGCCTGGAGCGATTTAGGGAAATCACAGCTTCAGAGGGTTATACTTATTAATATTACAAGAATTACCCGCAATGCCACGCTTCTTTATAGAATCGATCTCTCATGTATAAAAAAGCATCAAATGTCTCATTACCTTTCAAATGAATTAATGCGTTAAATAATTCATTTTAATAATATAAAACATTTAAGACTGAAGACGAAAACCGTAATTATGTTAGCTGTATTAGTTTCGAGTCGTTTACCTCTAGATTGATGAAGAAGTCATTATTAAACAATGGACAAGCCTAGTCTGGGTAATTTTCATTCCGTTTTCATAAAAGCTGGCTTGTCATACATCTCATTGTTTATGACATGTCTTTTAAACTATATATCGTGCAATGATATAATTTCGCGGGGACATTCTGTGTCATTACTGGTTACAGTCTGGAAAAATACACTCCTGGAAATTGAAATAAGAACACCGTGAATTCATTGTCCCAAGAAGGGGAAACTTTATTCACACATTCCTGGGGTCAGATACATCACATGATCACACTGACAGAACCACAGGCTCATAGACACAGGCAACAGAGCATGCACAATGTCGGCACTAGTACAGTGTATATCCACCTTTCGCAGCACTGAAGGCTGCTATTCTCCCATGGAGACGATCGTAGAGATGCTGGATGTAGTCCTGTGGAACGGCTTGCCATGCCATTTCCACCTGGCGCCTCAGTTGGACCAGCGTTCGTGCTGGACGTGCAGACCGCGTGAGACGACGCTTCATCCAGTCCCAAACATGCTCAATGGGGGACAGATACGGAGATCTTGCTGGCCAGGGTAGTTCACTTACACCTTCTAGAGCACGTTGGGTGGCACGGGATACATGCGGACGTGCATTGTCCTGTTGGAACAGCAAGTTCCCTTGCCGGTCCAGGAATGGTAGAACGATGGGTTCGATGACGGTTTGGATGTACCGTGCACTATTCACTGTCCCCTCGACGATCACCAGTGGTGTACGGCCAGTGTAGGACATCGCTCCCCACACCATGATGCCGGGTGTTGGCCCTGTGTGCCTCGGTCGTATGCAGTCCTGATTGTGGCGCTCACCTGCACGGCGCCAAACACGCATACGACCATCATTGGCACCAAGGCAGAAGCGACTCTCATCGCTGAAGACGACACGTCTCCATTCGTCCCTCCATTCACGCCTGTCGCGACACCACTGGAGGCGGGCTGCACGATGTTGGGGCGTGAGCGGAAGACGGCCTAACGGTGTGCGGGACCGTAGCCCAGCTTCATGGAGACGGTTGCGAATGGTCCTCGCCGATACCCCAGGAGCAACAGTGTCCCTAATTTGCTGGGAAGTGGCGGTGCGGTCCCCTACGGCACTGCGTAGGATCCTACGGTCTTGGCGTGCATCCGTGCGTCGCTGCGGTCCGGTCCCAGGTCGACGGGCACATGCACCTTCCGCAGACCACTGGCGACAACATCGAAGTACTGTGGAGACCTCACGCCCCACGTGTTGAGCAATTCGGCGGTACGTCCACCCGGCCTCCCGCATGCCCACTATACGCCCTCGCTCAAAGTCCGTCAACTGCACATACGGTTCACGTCCACGCTGTCGCGGCATGCTACCAGTGTTAAAGACTGCGATGGAGCTCCGTATGCCACGGCAAACTGGCTGACACTGACGGCGGCGGTGCACAAATGCTGCGCAGCTAGCGCCCTTCGACGGCCAACACCGCGGTTCCTGGTGTGTCCGCTGTGCCGTGCGTGTGATCATAGCTTGTACAGCCCTCTCGCAGTGTCCGGAGCAAGTATGGTGGGTCTGACACACCGGTGTCAATGTGTTCTTTTTTCCATTTCCAGGAGTGTATCTGTTGCGAATAAAATTACTTGTGAAGAAATAGTGAACTTATCCTGATGCTGAAGTTTTACTCTAGGAACAGCGAAAATGTAGCAACCACAATTTTTTTAATTTCATTATTTTTATGTGTATAGAGGATGCTTACCAGAGGGGAAATGCTTCGGAAAAGTTTGTAATTACGTGCAAAGTTTGTTGGAAGTCGTTAAGTGCTTTCAGTTCTCACTCCCACCTCTCTCTCTCTCTCTCTCTCTCTCTCTCTCTCTCTCTCTCTGTGTGTGTGTGTGTGTGTGTGTGTGTGTGTGTGTGTGTGTGTGCGCGCACGCGCGCCGACCGGGGTGGCCGAGTGGTTCTAGGCGCTAAAGTCTGGAACCGCGCGACCGCTACGGTCGCAGGTTCCAATCCTGCCTCGGGCATGGCTGTGTGTGATGTCCTTAGGTTAGTTAAGTTTAAGTAGTTCTAAGTTCTAGGGGACTGATGACCTCAGAAGTTAAGTCCCATAGTGCTCAGAGCCATTTGAACCATTTTGTGTGTGTGTGTGTGTGTGTGTGTGTGTGTGTGTGTGTGTGAAAGAGAGAGAGAGAGCGAGTGAGATTGTACCCTAAGCCCCACACGGTACAATGCTACCCTTGTTGTCAGGGATACACTTTGCTTCGTCAAGATCGTCAATTGCCCGTTGTAATGTTTTTTTATTTTAAAGGACTATAGGTCACAATAAATTGTATTCCTTTTTTTTTCAGAAAGATTCTTTGGTGATGGAAGCGAGTCATGTGGCGAACTGCGTCTCCAAAGGCAAATCTGAGGTAAGTAAGAGCAACGGGCGTAGAACTTCGTAGCGTAACACTCTGTTATTGATTGTATGTTTGTACTCACGGCTTTTATTCTAGTAGGACTCTTAATTGATTTTGGTAGTGTTAATGTTGATGTGTGCTACAGCTTCCAGGATCTGAGATACACGACTTGGCCTCAGTGGTACCATGAGTGGAGTATGTACAGTCCTAGCTGGTCTGCTGGACTTGTGAATGATATTAGGCTATGATTTCCCTTTCCATAAGAAAAGAAAACTTCCTACCACTGCACTGGAGCAGAAATCGAAACAATGGAGCGACGACGTTGTTGACACATTGACCTCTCCATCAGGGGAATCATATTCAAACTTCGTCTCACTTTTCTGATTTAGGTTTCCAATTGTTGCCCTAAATGTGAAATATCCCACCTCCCTAGTCTCTCGGTTGGAATCTCTCCCCCCTCGGAGCTAGACTCACGAAAACGTCGCATACTCTCTGCGGAGACTGAAGGGTACGGAAAAGAGCTAATATCGTGTCGTAGTCAGACATGTTCATATGACTCGGTTCCTTTAGATCTCCCTCTGTAAACCAGTCAGATACTCGGTGGGCAACAAGTGCCGCCCCAGCACACAGTTTTTAGTTTCTAACCCATTTTCGTCGCAGCATGGCAAACAATAAGAGATATCATCCGATTCGTCATTTTCGTTACATTTCTTCAAAAGTGCTTACAATGACACCGCTAGTGTTTGTGCATTGTCGATTTGTACGATGTAAATAACTATTTCATACACATCAGTGGAAAATAATGTAGGGGTATCCTTGGCAGATTAAAATTGTGTGCCAGACTGTGACTCGAACGTGACACCTTGCCTTTCGCAGGAATACTTTTACTGACTGTGAGGTATCCAGGCCCGATTCACGATCAGTCTTCACAGATTTCTTCCAGAAACAGTCCTCCAAGCTATATCTTTGCAAAAGCCTTTCTTCCAGAATTGCTAGTCCACCCAGGTAAACCCGTGAATAAGAGTTTTAGGACGTATCTGGATAGCTAAATCAGAAAGACAAGGACCTAGGTTCCAGCACCGGTCCCCACATATTTTTAATCTACCGAAAAGTTCAAAAACTGCTGTAGAGTGAAGTATCCATACGTTTGACAGTGTGTTCTCATTGGCCACCAAGCTTGTGTCGTTTCCTGTCAGTACTACTACAGAAGTCATAGTAGTGTGAATGTAAGATACAAGGCGTGTGATGCGTTCTGCGCAAAGAGGGCCGGAGGATAAGTTGAGGCATTACCGGTGTGGTGTCTGTCTCTGTCCTACGCCACACGCCCAGCCGCTAGGGGATGGTGGTTCTCGCTGACACTACCGGTTTTCGGTTATATCGGTTTTCCCAACGCCAGTGTAACCTGGGTATTAAAACCGCTCAGGACAACCGGTTTCTGAAATAACCGATTTTCGGTTTTTTATTCCCATTATTTCCTGTAATAAATGTGGAAATCAAACAAAAATTCAAAAATATTTACTGCCTCAGTATCAAGATAGATAGAATCAAATTACTAAATAGGCAAATTTAGTTCCTTCCACGGTTCGCTGCTTTTCACGAAAAGTGATAAGTTGTTGAACACTAGAAAAGATCACCATTATTTTCCAATCGATTCTAATTTGTTTGAAACTATTTGGGCGTCAGGAATTGTCACTGCTAAAGGGTGAAAACAGACGCTGAAGAACTTTAAATCTCGTGTTAATTTGCCCGTTGTCTACAAGCAAATAAAGGCGTATTACGTAATGTTACACAGGCAATGGATAATCTACTTTCAATTTTTATTGTTAACTATGAATGAATGAAGGAGTTTTGCTATTTGGGGAGCAAAATAACTGATGATGGTCGAAGTAGAGAGGATATAAAATGTAGACTGGCAATGGCAAGGAAAGCGTTTCTGAAGAAGAGAAATTTGTTAACATCGAGTATAGATTTAAGTGTCAGGAAGTCATTTCTGAAAGTATTTGTATGGAGTGTAGCCATGTATGGAAGTGAAACATGGACGGTAAATAGTTTGGACAAGAAGAGAATAGAATCTTTCGAAATGTGGTGCTACAGAAGAATGCTGAAGATTAGATGGGTAGATCACATAACTAATGAGGAAGTATTGAATAGGATTGGGGAGAAGAGAAGTTTGTGGCACAACTTGACCAGAAGAAGGGATCGGTTGGTAGGACATGTTCTGAGGCATCAAGGGATCACCAATTTAATATTGGAGGGCAGCGTGGAGGGTAAAAATCGTAGGGGGAGACCAAGAGATGAATACACTAAGCAGATTCAGAAGGATGTAGGTTGCAGTAGATACTGGGAGATGAAGAAGCTTGCACAGGATAGAGTAGCATGGAGAGCTGCATCAAACCAGTCTCAGGACTGAAGACCACAACAACAACAACAACAACAACATGAATGAATTGTTAAGTTATAAGTTTTCTTCTTTGTTGTAGCTCCTCCTGTTCATGGCCTTTTAACCCTGCGGCGCATGGTGTCCACTACAGTGGACAGCTGTTAATGGTCGCTTCTTTGGCATTTTCAATCAGTCCTGAGGCTGCAAATGCACACAGTTCACTGCAGTGGGCACTCCCTACTGGTGTTGTGTCCTGCATGCATTTGCAGCCTCATGACTGATTGGAAACGCCAGAGAATTGACCATTAAAAGTTGTCCACTGTAGTGAAATTCACGCACCACAGGGTTAAAGGAACTGGAGCACAGTACTTTACTAGTACCGTACTTCATAAGTACTTCCAAACTAGGGATGTTGCCGCTGTATAATACAACTAATATCCGACGATGACAGCGCGAAACAACCATGTAGAGCTCGTGGGACAGGTCTTGTACACTGTATGTACAGGCGTACTCTTTTATAACCCACGTCACTTGGTAACAGCGGTGCTTTACCGGTTCTTATGCCATGTGACTGTTTCCCGTTTTTGTCGGCAATGCTATTAAAATAGCATTGATTACTTTTCCCAGTTTGTGTAATAACGCAAGAGAAATTTTAACAATAAAATTACTCGTTTGTTAAAGATTTATTTAAAAAACCAAAAGTTTTAGCCCTGCTGATATGGCTAATTGATGTTTCAGCTTTTTATCCGATTATTAGTGAAAATAAAAAAAGAGAAAACAGCTGTTACAAATGGGACAAAACAGATAGAAAAACACCGCTGATTCAGAATTAAAATACCGGTGTCGGTTTTAACAGACCTGTTTCTCCCATCACTGCCAACCGCAGCCTGCCGTGGTAACTGGCAACGCTGGGGTAAGTGTCTCAGTGGTTCACTCTTTTCGTTTCCCATTCTTTGGAAAAAAATCATACGCTCGAAAAATTATCTCTGCCTTTCCTTGACGTAGTAGATGTCCTGTCCGCTTTATGTCATCCAAGATGAAGGCGACAGTGGCTACAGACACTCGCCATATCTAAACTAATGTAAAAATCAGCGGTAAATATTCTACGCGAGCGCGTAGTATTACGCTGCAGACACTTGCGGCAGAATGACGCTATTGGCAGAGCATAAGGTGGCATACCGACTGCCCCTTACCAGTGCGCGTCCTCCCGCTACCCACAATCTTAATTGGTCACCACGTGTGCTGGGTGTTTCACAGTTCCTGTTATAGGCTTCTAGTTGTAGAGTGCAATTAGTAGTGTAAGTTTTGAGGAAACCATGTCCGGTTTTGAGGAAGCCATGTCCGGAAATGTACCGTTTGGATATAAATTAAGTTTGAAGATGGTATCACTTTGTCCGCAGCTGGTGGTCGTGCGGTAGCGTTCTTGCTTCCCGCGCCCGGGTTCCCGGATTCGATTCCCGGCGGGATCAGGGAGTTTCTCTGCGTCGTGATTACTGGGTGTTGTGTGATGTCCTTAGGTTAGTTATGTTTAACAAGTTCTAAGTTCTAGATGACCTCAGATGTTAAGTCCCATACTGCTCAGAGCCATTTTTGAGACTGGGGCCCCGTGGCAGCCAAGCATGAACCCGCCAAAGAGCAGCGAGCCCTCTGGGGGGGGGGGGGGGGGGGAATTATTGATAACTTATTTAGTCAGTATTAGAATCTTGCAAAATTGTGATACTAGAAATGATCCTCCGAAAATAATTTAGTTTCGTCGCTGAAACAGAACCCAATCATCTGGTTTTTGCCCCTATGAAAATTTCACTTTACGCCTCAGGGGGTAATTACCACCAGGTTGGGAACCAGTGGTGTAGTGCATACCTTCTTACGTGGCATTTTGGATTTACTCTACCATATATGAAACGTATCATACGGGATGGAGTTACCTGTCTGGGACGCACCACCACATCAAAAGTCATTTATTGTTATTACTTAAACCAAGTACTGGCTTCAACCTAGTTCACATATTACCCTCGATGTTTCGCAATTTCAGTTACAGGATTCTTAGGGTTGTAGAGGGAACGTAGGACACACAGTTCGGACAGTGAACGGTGTCCGTAAATGTACTGTTTGAAAGTAAAATAAAGTTCAAGATCGCTTTCATAGCACCCTCCTCACGGTACGCACACAGCTGGGACACTGAGTTCTGAGCTGTGTGCGCTACCGAAATCATTTCCCGTGATGATCCTGCTGATCGCTGCATGATGGGTATCGGCGAGGCATGGTTTCGGACTATGGTCCGCAGACCTTAGTGTAAGTCCATTGTACAACACAGACAACAGTCCTAATTGCGAAAGTACCAGTTTCTTGAAGCCGTTGTTGTAGGCGGACAAAAATGTTACGTGATGAACTGAGGCGATCCAGAAAACGATCTCGATGCATGTGTTGTGCAACTCTACAATTACGTACAGTACCGTAAAGCAGGAGATTTGAAAGTAATCCGATCTTGATATCTATAATTGGACATGGGTTCCTTAGCAGTATTTCCCCTCTATAATCCCTAGAAGCCTGTTTAATAGGAATTGTGAAACACTCTGTAGACGGTAGCAGTATAAAAAGAGGCGGGGAATAAGGTTTTGTCAATAGAGAAGCAGAAAACATCAGAATGGGTCAATTATGAGAACTCAGTAACGCTCTTGATGGACTAGCCATTGGACCTCGCCTAAATAACACATGTATCACTGACATTTCTGCCGTCCTAAAGATGCCGACGTCGATTGTTGAGATGTGAGTGTGAAGGGGAAACGCAAAGGAACAGTCGCAGCTAAACAAGAGCAGGCAGACAGCATCTACAGAGGGGTACAGCCTGTCGCGCACTTCGGAGGGTGGTTTTAAAAAACCGCATGAAATCAGCGGAAAGAATCACTTTTGAGTTCCAATGTGCTATCAGCAGTGAAGATAAAAAAATGTGCGTAAAAAGTTAAAAAGAATGGGCTACAATGGTCGAACAGTTCCTCATATGTCGGAGCACAGCGTTATGTGATAGACTGAGGTGATCCGGAAACTGTTCTCGATGCTTGAACTGTACCATTACGTATCGTACCGTGAAGCAGGCGATTTGAAAGTGGTACCATGGTTCAAATGATTCAAATGGCTCTGAGCACTATGGAACTTAACATCTATGGTCATCAGTCCCCTAGAACTTAGAACTACTTACACCTAACTAACCTAAGGACATCACACACATCGATGCCCGAGGCAGGATTCGAACCTGCGACCGTAGCGGTCGCGTGGTTCCAGACTGAAGCGCCTAGAACCGCTCGGCCACACCGGCCGGCGGCCCCAGTCTTTGCAGCATCTTTTCCCTTCCTTGTTGCATGTCTGTACTCTTGCTGCTCTTTTTCCCCTATTTTGGGGAACATGTCTGGACTGTTTTTGGAAATCTATTCTGTATTTTCGGCAGTCAGTATCAGAATACTCTCTGCTGTTCCTCCTTTCTTTCTTCGTTCCTCTTCTTCTATCCTTCATCCGTTTTGACGTTTGAAGTTCATCTTTTGCTTCCTCCCTGTGCGCTCCTGAAGGCCGGCTCACTCGTCTGACGTGTAACTGTGACTATGTAATGCGTAATTCCCAGCCCCAGATATGGTTCGCACTTACCCGCTGGTACACGCCAGGCCCAGAAGGGTGACTGCCTGGGCTGCTACCTTCCCCAATTTGCCGATTGGTCACTCTTTCAGGTGTTCGGGAGGTGTGATCTGAGGTGTGAACAATCACCATGACCTAGGGCGGGTGAGCCACCTCTTGAAGGGGAGCCCCATTTGGGAGGACAGCGTCATCAGAGATGGCGCCAATCGTGGGGGATTTTCTCGCAATTAGCCAATCACCTTCTCAGTCAACGGTTACGGAACGTAAACGGATTCAGAGGACCTCCCAGCTGCACCACGGTTCCTCGCGGTTTCACCTACTGAAGACGGTCAGTCCTTCGATACGGTAAATCCGTTTATTATTCAGGAAGGTGTTGATGCAGTTGCTGGCCCTGTGAAACTTTCTCTAGTTTAGGCTATGGCACTTTGCTTTTGGAGACTGCTTCTGATTCTAAAGCACAACAACTTCTTGCAGCTTCGCTCCTTCATGGCTATCCTGTTCATGCCGAGGCCCATCGAATGCTGAATTTTTCCGTGGTGTTATCTGCACTAGGCTGCTCGATGGTGTGACCGAGGCAGAAATCCAAATGCACCTCTCTGATCAGGGTGTCATTGCCGTATATCGGGTGATGAAAAAAGTAGATGGCACCTTAGTGCCAACACGCACTCCCTTTCTCACTTTTGATACTGTGGTACTTCTGTCAGAGATCAAAGCAACTTACGAAGTTATTACAGTCAGACTGTTTATTCCGAAGCCGATGCACTGCTACCCGTATCAACGTTACAATCACACTCGAGAGTCCTGTCGGCACCCAACCAAATTTGTAAACTGTAGTAGGGATTGTCCGCACCCTTCTCCCTGCTACATCAACTGCAATGGCGACCATGCCGCCTTCACCCGCGATTGTCCCATGTATCTCAATGAGCGGGCTGTCCAGGAGATCCAGGTGAAGGAAAAAGTGCCTTACCCGGTCACTGACAAATTGTAGGATAGTCGGAAACCCAGCATTCTACCATCTGGCACTTACAGTACTGTTCTTTCTACATCTTGCCCTACGAAGCACGTGGCCACACAGACATGCAACCTCAAATTTAGCAACGTGGTTGTGAAATCACCCAGCGTAGCGTTCCCATTTCCTCTTCCAGCTGTGCAACACGTCACCAAACTCTCGCCTCACGGGGGGAAGTCACCAGATACACAACCGACAGGGCGGAAAGGACAGAAGGAATAATCCCTTGAAGACTTCCTACATCCCTCCAGCCAACCAACACCTGCCTCTTTCTCTGCTAACCAGAATGACTCCAAGAGGTCAAACAAAGGCAAACGGTCGTCTCCTTCGCCGATTCGAAGATCCTCTTCGACGGTGTCACCACGTGATACCCTTGCCCGGCCGCCCCCGTGTCATCGTCTCGCACCACCAACCGTATTTCCGCCCTGGACTCCGCAAGTGGACAGCAGAAGAACGCCGACGCTTCTGTAGACCTCATGGAGCAGGGTCCTCCTGCCTCTGTGCCTTGTAGCAGCGAGTCTTCGAAGACTGGCACTCGGCAGCCGCCGAGGTGACAACCTTCATTTTTCTTCGTCATGACTCTCCTCCAATGGAACATTCACGGCCTTCGATCCAACAAAGAGTAGTTATGGCTGCTCTTAGAATCGCAGCTTCCACTTGTTCTCTGCCTTCAGGAAACAATATTGCGTTCTCGCGACCGCTTTGAGCTCTCGCGTTTCTTCCAGGTCCGTTTTGATCTTCCCCCGAAGTCGGCATTTCATCCCATGGGGAAGTCATGCTGCTCGTATGGGGTGATGTTCATAGTCATCTATCTGACTTCCCGTCCTCAAGCTGTTGCAGTTCGCCTTTTCCCTCCTCACTTGACCTTTCTCCTTTATACCGTTTACACCCTCCTTCATACGATGTCACCAGAGCAGTCTTCCCCTTTCTGTTGCTTAATGATTTTTATCAGCACTATCCCCTTTAGGGGTCTCCCAAAAGCTGTCCGAGAGGTGGCCTTTTGGCTGACCTTCTTAATCAACTTACCCTCTTATGCCTTAACAAAGGAGCACCCACGTTTCTTTCAGACTCCGCACACACCTATTCCCACTTGGACCTATCCTTCTGCACTGCCCAGCTTGCTCAAGGGGTCTGTTCTCTCTGACACATACTCGAGCGACCATTTCCCGTGTGCTATCCGTTTGCTCACTCCTACTCTACCTCCTTGCATACCCAAATGGCAGCTTACTAAGGCCAACAGGAGATTTTACTCCTCCCTCGCGATCTTCGACGAACAACATTTCCCCAGTTGTGATGCCCAGGTGTAATATCTTACATACGTTATCCTCACCGCCGCAGAGCGTTCCATTCCTATCACTTCTTCTGTAACACGCCTTTTCACGTGCTCTAGGCGTTAATAACCGTCATCCTACTACGGCAAACAGCATTCATTACAAACATGCGTACGCAATGTCGTGGCGTTCTTCGGGATAGCATAAAAGCTGGATTTCATTCACTTGTCCTCTTAGCAGTTCACTCCCTCTTCCGCCGTGTGGGCCAACCTCCGGCGGCTCTCTGGGACCAAGATCCAGTCCCCAATTTCAGGCCGGGCAGTAGAGGACGATGTCGTTGTTGACCCTAATGCTATCACCAACACCTTGAGCCACCATTTTGTGAATATTCGAGCTCCTCCCACTATCACCCTGCCTTCGTCCATTGGATTCTCCGAATCTTGAGTGCTAAAATGCCGCCTTTACTATGAGGGAGCTAGATCATGTTCTCACTTCATCCTGATCCTCCGCCCCAGAGCCAGACGCTGTTCACATTCACATGTTGCAGCACCCTTCTCTTGCGGGCAACCACTTTCTGCTTCATACATACAAACGCATCTGGGCAGAAGGCACGTTTCCCAGACGCTGGCGTGAAGCCACTGTCATACCCATATCTCAGCCGAGTTGGGCAAACGCCTTCCTTCTAACTACCAACCCATGGCAGGTATGGTGGCTCGAGTCCCGCAATTTACTGACCACTGCACAGTGTGGACTTCAAGCGCTCCGTTCTGCAGTTGACCATCTCGTCACTTTGTCCACTCATGTCATGAATTGTATTCTGTGGAAATCACAGACTATAGGCATGTTTTTCGATTTGAACAAAGCCTACGACACTTGCGGGAAGACGGATATCCTCTGTACTCTCTACACATGGGCTTGCGTGACCGCCTGCCCCGTTTCCTTCAGGATTTTTTAAAAGGTCGAGTTTTCAGGGTACGTGTGGATTCTGCCTTGTCGGACGCCTTCATCCCGAAAACAGTGTGCCTCAGGGTTCCGTCCGGAGCGTCGTCCTCTTTGCTGTCACTGTTAACCCTATTCCGCCGGGCATCTCCGGCTCCCTATTCGTAGACGATTTTGCTATCTGATGCAGTTCTCCATGGACTTGAAGGCGTCTTCAGCGATGTCTCGATCATCTTTAGTCTTGGAGCATCGACAGTGGCTTTCGTTTTTCCACTGACAAAGCCGTTTCTAAGAATTTCCGGCGGTGCAATTGATTTCTTCCACCGTCTTTACATCTTGGGCCTGTTGTTCTTCCGTTCGTTGCAACTACGAAATCACTGGGGCTCATGGTCGATAGTAAACTCTCTTGGTCCTTCCACGTGTCTTACCTGGCAACCTGCTGTACGCGGTCCCTCAAATTTCCTACGTGTCCCCAATACTACTTCCTAGGGTGCCGATCTAACCACCCTCTTCCGTTTGTACCACTCATTTGTCGGTTCTAAACTAGACTATGTATCGTCCACATCCTACTGTGCTGTGCTGCCTGTGGTTTGGAACGCTGCCTATACACGAGCAACAATGCTGTGAGCAATACCAAACGCCTGGGCTACACTAGTCAACATGTCATTCTTCTTCCAGTTTGTCGGTGATATTTCCCCGTGTGAAGTCATCCAAATGCTGACTCGGGGTCATCTTGTAATGAAGAACAACACCACACTGCACCATAACTCCTCGCTGACTCACATACGCAGTTTTTTCCGGTTCCTCCGAGTGCCTTGTGTTGTAGGACCAACCTTATTTGGAACAGTAGTCACGCTGATTTCACGTCAATGGATGCACTGCTTTCTGTGCACGACTGAGAGACCTCTGGCAGTATGCTCCACCACATTTATTCATTTCCACAGGGCGTTGATATGCTATGTTAATTTGTCTATCCCTTTCTTAAGTTTCACGAAGGAGCTTAATAAGACAAACAGAGAATTTTATTTGCGTCGTAGATATATTTGGCGTATAATGAGGAACATTTCCATACCAATACATTCATGTGCATATCACAGTTAAGTCATACCGGGATACCTTTGCCATGCGATGTATTGTTTTAACGCCCAGTCAAAAATTTCCTTTAGTAATTGCAGCAGAGAAAAATGTCTCGTGAAGACACACTACTCTTCACAGTTTTGGTATTCGTGGCTATTTTGATATACACTCCTGGAAATGGAAAAAAAGAACACATTGACACCGGTGTGTCAGACCCACCATACTTGCTCCGGACACTGCGAGAGGGCTGTACAAGCAATGATCACACGCACGGCACAGCGGACACACCAGCAACCGCGGTGTTGGCCGTCGAATGGCGCTAGCTGCGCAGCATTTGTGCACCGCCGCCGTCAGTGTCAGCCAGTTTGCCGTGGCATACGGAGCTCCATCGCAGTCTTTAACACTGGTAGCATGCCGCGACAGCGTGGACGTGAACCGTATGTGCAGTTGACGGACTTTGAGCGAGGGCGTATAGTGGGCATGCGGGAGGCCGGGTGGACGTACCGCCGAATTGCTCAACACGTGGGGCGTGAGGTCTCCACAGTGCATCGATGTTGTCGCCAGTGGTCGGCGGAAGGTGCACGTGCCCGTCGACCTGGGACCGGACCGCAGCGAAGCACGGATGCACGCCAAGACCGTAGGATCCTACGCAGTGCCGTAGGGGACCGCACCGCCACTTCCCAGCAAATTAGGGACACTGTTGCTCCTGGGATATCGGCGAGGACCATTCGCAACCGTCTCCATGAAGCTGGGCTACGGTCCCGCACACCGTTAGGCCGTCTTCCGCTCACGCCCCAACATCGTGCAGCCCGCCTCCTGTGGTGTCGCGACAGGCGTGAATGGAGGGACGAATGGAGACGTGTCGTCTTCAGCGATGAGAGTCGCTTCTGCCTTGGTGCCATTGATGGTCGTATGCGTGTTTGGCGCCGTGCAGGTGAGCGCCACAATCAGGACTGCATACGACCGTGGCACACAGGGCCAACACCCGGCATCATGGTGTGAGGAGCGAACTCCTACACTGGCCGTACACCACTGGTGATCGTCGAGGGGACACTGAATAGTGCACGGTACATCCAAACCGTCATCGAACCCATCGTTCTACCATTCCTAGACCGGCAAGGGAACTTGCTGTTCCAACAGGACACTGCACGTCCGCATGTATTCCGTGCCACCCAACGTGCTCTAGAAGGTGTAAGTCAACTACCCTGGCCAGCAAGATCTCCGGATCTGTCCCCCATTGAGCATGTTTGGGACTGGATGAAGCGTCGTCTCACACGGTCTGCACGTCCAGCACGAACGCTGGTCCAACTGAGGCGCCAGGTGGAAATGGCATGGCAAGCCGTTCCACAGGACTACATCCAGCATCTCTACGATCGTCTCCATGAGAGAATAGCAGCCTGCATTGCTGCGAAAGGTGGATATACACTGTACTAGTGCCGACATTGTGCATGCTCTGTTGCCTGTGTCTATGTGCCTGTGGTTCTGTCAGTGTGATCATGTGATGTATCTGACCCCAGGAATGTGTCAATAAAGTTTCCCCTTCCTGGGACAATGAATTCACGGTGTTCTTATTTCAATTTCCAGGAGTGTACATAGTTTGCACCAAAAAAAAATTTCTTAACTTCTCTTATTTTAATACTTCTCTGAGGTCCTTTTACGCTACCATTAATAAAAATAAAACGTGCTTGTCAGGAAGTGGCATTTATAAATATGCTTCGTGCTAGCGAGTACAATGTTATTCATTCTTTTATGACAGATACCACTCCAAATGCTGTCTGCCCACCGATGACGAAAAGGAAACTATAACTCTAATTCCGTCACTGACATAATGTTTTAATAATCACACGAATATATCGGTAAATAAATCATTTCGTCACTTTCCCTAATCGCATTTCGGCACGAATATATCATTACAATTATTGTCAGCATTATTGTTGTTTCCGAAGAAACATGCTTCGTTGTAGCGAAAACATATTTGGTGGATGATAAAAACAGTTGACGAGAGTCGACCGTGAAATGGTCATACTCCTAGCCTGCCACTTTATATGCTTAACATCACAGTACGACATATAGCACCCCCGACTGTGTTGAACAGGCTTGTAAAAACTTGAAACGCGATTTCTCGAAAACGCATGAGAAGCGCGCTGTACTACAGGAGTATTTGCCTAAACTAGGTACTAGAATTTTGAAAAAAAAAAAGCAAAATCGACGATGCGTTGGGTGTACCCTTCGGCGTCCGAACTGCATACCAAACTGAGCACCAAGTGACCTGCGACCTACCACGGTGAGTGAAAAATCGGCGCCAGGACGCAGGAATTGCGTCGCAGAGGTCAGTGTGTGCGTGCGTGTGTGTGTAAGCGTGTGTGTATGTGTGTGTGCGTGCGTGCGTGTGTGGAAGGGGGGGGGGGGGGAGTGCAAGGGAGAGATGTAGGGAGGCCGTGGCACTGGACGCAGTTTAATTACTCACGACTAGTTTCCCTCATAATTGACCTCTGCACTGTACGGGACAGTCGCCTGCTTAATTGAAAGCTGTCGATTTTTAATCTAATCTGTCATGTTCATATCTGTCTGCTCGAGAAGCGTTTAGCAACGTTACAGCTTGTTATCTGATAACTGCTGTTCGACGGTGTGTATCGTGTCGCATTTGTACTGAGCTACCAGTTTTCAAAGTGTTTCTTCGCGATGCATCGGTGTGATTCATTGTGATGAGCTTGAAAACTTCGTTTAAAAGGAACTACCATAAGTGAATGTTCTCGATTATTAAAAGTTTAGTTCATAAATGACAGTCATATTTACTCCCTTTATTAATTTAGTGAAATAAAGTGAAGAATAACCAGCAGGCAATGCAAACGCATTGACGGAAACTTCACCTCACGGAATAAGTTGAGATTACAAAAATGAAAGTAATCAGTGACACCGTCATTAGGGGTCTTGGAGAGGCTCCAAAATTATTTAACAATAACACACAGCTATTGCTGGGCGAGGATCTAAAACTACGTTAATTTTTCCAACTATTTTCGTATGAGAATCCAGTGTTTTTCCGCATACTTTATGATGAAATTTCCTCGGGGCGCCTCGAATCATCGTTTTGTGTTTTCATCCTCGTCATGCTCAAGACAAGATGAAGAGTCGACAAAAATGTCGGAACGGTTTTCATTCACCACCAAGTATTTTTCGAGTACAGCATCACATAATCAAAAAAAAGCTTTTCTGAAGAGTTATACGGAGAAAGCATTTGGCAATGTTGACTGGAATACAGTCTTTGAAATTCTGAACGTAGAAGGTGTAAAATACAGGGAGCGTAATATTTTTTACAGCGTGTACAGAAACCAGACTGGTTTTGTAAGAGTGAAAGAGCACGAAAGGAAAGCACTGGTTTAGAAGGGAGTGAGACGGGGTTGCAGCCTAACCCTGATGTGATTCAGTACGAACATGAAGCAAGTGGTGAAGGAAACGAAAGAAAAATTTGGAGAAGGGATGAAGGTTCGGAGAGAAGAAACTAAAACTTAGAAGTTTGTCGACGATATTATAGTTCTGTCAGAGACGGCGAAGGATTTGGAAGAACAACTGAATGGGTGGACAGTGTCTTCAAAGGAGGACGTAAAAGGAACATCAGCAGAAAGAAGACAGGAGTAATGGAATGTAACCGAATTAAACAAGACGATAGTGAGGTTAGGAAAGGAGACACGAAAAGCAGTAGACGAGTTTCGCTACGTGTGCAGCAAAATAAATGATGATGGATAAAGCAGAGGATCTGCTGGGTGATTATCATTGAAATGAAGCTACTTATGGAGATATGGAGATGCAGGGTGGGATATAATCATCGTATGTCCGTGAAACTTGGTAGATATGCTAATGCTTTAATGCGGAGCCAACTGCCGCTAGAAAATAGTAAGTTCCAGCTTTGGCCACCAGGTGCAAATCTGGCGCCGCACAGCTTTTTGCCGACATCTCCGGTGCCCATATTGAACAAATTGTGGAAACGTTGGTTAGTAATCAAATCAAAATTATGCCTTTCTGACTTGGCTGAAATTTTCTACCGATGTTCCGTTCCTGGTCCATTACATATGGGAGCACATCTATACGCCTTTCTTGCATTCACAGAACAAATTTGCTACTCCGTGGCCAAAATGGGAAACAACTTTTTTTCAGCGTAAATCGGTTTCGCAACAACGCATTAGAATATCTACCAACTTTCGCTCCCCTACTATAATTACAGCCCACACAGTATCTCTGTGAGTAGCTGCACTTTAATTATAGCCACCTGGTACACTGCAAACTTATTACAGCTAGGAAAGCACTTGTGAGAAAGAGGAATTTGTTAACATTTAAAGTTTAATTTAAGTGTTACTTACTCTTTTCTGACGGTGTTAGTATGGAGTGTAAAATTGAAAGAATGTCAAACGTAGACTGTTGGACAATAAGCAGTTCAGACAAGAAGATAATACAAACTTTTGAAATGTGGTGCTAGAGAAGAAACTGAAGACCTGGTGGGTATATCGACTAACTAATGAGGAGGTATAGGATTGAAACAAGGAGAAAAGAAATGTATGGCAAAGTTTGACTAAAAGAAACGATCAGTTGATAGGACACATACTGAGGCATCAAGGATTCGTCAGTTTGATTTTGGAAGCAATTGTGTGTGTATGGATGAGGTGGGGGGGGGGGCGGGGAGGGAGGCTAAAAATTATAGAGGGAGACCGACAGATGAATATAGTAAGGAGGTTCAAACGGATATATGAGTCAATTGCAGTAGTGATTCGGAGATAAAGAGGCTTGCTCAGGATAGGATAGTGTAGAAGGCTGCATGAAACCAGTTTTCGGACTGAAGACCACAACAACGCACAGTATATCTCTGAAATACAATAGGCCTCCTTCACCGTACATAACAAAGTGCAAAAGTTCCATAGTTGTTGGATCAACACAATTATTTCGTTGTTGTTCTCTTACCTTATCTATGTTTCCTTGTGTATTTTACTATGGGTTGCTATAACGTTGTACTCCATTCTCTTCGCTTATTAAATTTAAATGGGCTACATCATTTCGGTTTCCTGGAAACTTCTGCCTCCCTGTGTTTGAAAGGCCGTCTCCTCGTTGTGATTTTTCATTTTCACCCGTTATTCTCTAAAATTTTCACTTGTCGTTTTATCTTGTTTTTGCAGAACTTATATACTTAAAGAGTGTAGCATTATTTTAAATTTTTCTAATCTTAGGGTTTCCCTATTTATTAGTTAGATTCAACGAGCTCAAATCTTACACATTTTTTCTCCTGCAGGTATGTCTTGATTTTGCCTTTTTTTAAAAAAAAAACTACCTTTTTGTTACAGCACTTCGACTGCCGCAATCATATACGCGTCATCCAGCCAATGGGTAACGGAAACCGTCTCTATGTGTGCGGGACCAATGCACACAGTCCGAAGGACTGGGTTATTTACGTGAGTACAGATATATTTCATACTTTACTTTCACAGAGCAATGCATGTAATTTGCCTCGAAAATCTATGACACTACTGGCAATTTAATTTTCGTCTCATCTGGAAGTCTCTCATATTCATACAAAAGCAAAAATTGTGGAGCACACTATGTAGCCTTAATCTTGATTGGTGCTGAGTGTTAATTTTATCACCGCCCAGCGTCGTGAGATCACTGTGATTCTATTATGGTGATAATTTTCTCTTTGGCAATAAGCACCGTAATTCAACATACGTGTGTCTGCGAGTACTACAAAGGAGACCTTCAGTAGTTACTTGTGTTCGATATTAAGGGTACGTTTTCGTTGTATCTGTGAACCAGCTTGGCCTGTAAATAATATTAACGGAACTAATTCCTCTGATTAATTTGTGGTATGGTTCTGGAGGTCACGCCTCCCATCTCAGCAGAGCGCTGCCCTCGTACTGAGTTGAATATAGACCAGTGCCCTACCCCAGGCCGGCCGGTGTGGCCGAGCGGTTCTAGGCGCTTCAGTCTGGAACCGCGCGACCGCTACGGTCGCAGGTTCGAATCCTGCCTCGGGCATGGATGTGTGTGATGTCCTTAGATTAGTTAGGTTTAAGTAGTTCTGAGTTCTAGGGGGCTGATGACCTCAGCAGTTAAGTCCCATAGTGCTCAGAGCCATTTGAACCATTTGAACCAAACCCCAGTTTCTGACCTCCGCTTCCGCAGTCAACATCATATAGTAGGACAATGTTAGTCGAAGTCGCAGTGAACAAGATAGTGGTCTTCACATTGTTGGATTTCAAAGCCATGGTGTATACTCACAACGCTCCAGGAGATACTACAGACACTGCAGCATACTACAGACTGGTCCTGAGCCAGATGATAAAGGATCACATACCAAAAGTAGTGTTATAGGCCCTTTGTAGTTCCTTATCTATATAAACGATTTGGGAGACAATCTGAGCAGCCGTCTTAGGTTGTTTGCAGATGACGCTGTCGTTTATCGTCTAATAAAGTCATCAGAAGATCAAAACAAATTGCAAAACGATTTAGAAAAGATATCTGAATGGTGCGAAAATTGGCAGTTGACAATAAATAACGAAAAGTGTGAGGTCATCCACATCAGTGCTAAAAGGAATCCGTTAAACTTCGGTTACACAATAAGTCAGTCAAACCTAAAGGCTGTAAATTCAACTAAATACGTAGGTATTACAATTACGAACAACTTAAATTGGAAGGAACGCGTAGAAAATGTAGTGGGGAAGGATAACTAAAGAGTGTGTTTTGTTCGCAGGACACTTAGAAAATGTAACAGCTCTATTTAGGAGACTGCCTACACTACGCTTGTCCGTCGTCTTTTAGAATACTGCTGCGTAGTGTGGGATCCTTACCAGGTAGGGTTGACGGAGTACATGGAAAAAGTTCAAAGAAGGGCAGCACATATTGTATTATCGTGAAATATGGGAGAGAGTGTCACTGAAATGACACAGGATTTGGGATGGAAATCATTAAAGCAAAGGCGTATTTCGTAGTGACGGAATCTCCTCACGAAATTCCAGTCACCAGCTCTCTCCTCCGAATGCGAAAATATTTTGTTGACACCGACCTACATAGGAAGAACCGATTACTACGATAAAATAAGGGAAATCAGAGCTCGTACGGAAAGATATAAAGGTGTTCTTTCTTTCCGCGCGCTGTACGAGATTGGACTATTAGAGAAATGTGAAGGTGGTACGATGATCCCTCTGCCAGGCACTTAAATGTGATTTGCAGAGTATCCATGTAGATGTAGATGTAGATGTAGAAAGAAGGGGAAAGGACTTTATGAGAGAAGGGAGTTTCTTCAGTATAATGTCAGGCGTTTCGTAGCCCAAACTGTGAGGAGATTTTTGACCATAAAAGGCATTTCTAGGTTACGCCCCCCAACTTACAGCCCAGAATTGGCACTGTCGGAGTGTTCCATCTTTGTTAATGCGTAAAAGGACGTCCCAGGAAGTGTTTTTTATAATGAAACTGTGGAACTGAAAGCTTTAAAGATGATTTTAAATTCCTTGAAAAAGTGTGCCCGTCACCATTTCTTGCGGAAGTGTCAACGGAGATGACGCAAGTCTCTCATTTGACGGCAAGTATATTGAAAGTAACAAAAATTTGAATTTCTAAACCAATGGAATAAGTTTTTAGAAAATGAGAGTCTTTATTGAACGTACCCAGGACGTATTGATAATAGTATGTGAAGGTACCGGTATAGTTTACGCTTGTTCTTTGTAATGTGAGAAGAGTTTAGGTGTCTATGGCTGTGGACACATTTTAGGTGTATTTAAAGCTCTTGCTAACAAAATTGCAGTTGCCTACATGTGTTACTTTCCTGAAGATGCATCGATCAAGTGCAACCTCTACTCGTTAACGATGGGATTGTTCCCTGTTTCAATTTTTTTCCTCTTTCATTCTACGTTCTCCAAATCACCATCTATTCATTTATTTATTGCCACACGTAAATAATACCATGCTCAAAGCACAGAAATCGAGAGTATTTTATCGTGTCTTGTTAGCTGCCTCTAAGCGTTTCGAGGCGGCACTTGTAAGCTTGAAATGTACGCATCTGCAAATGGTCGTCGCAAACGAGTTTTTCGTGTATAATCAATAGGTATGTCGGACAATGACACCACCGCCATCAAACTGAGCAACTGAACATCATGAATGTGGTGCCCAGGGGACAGCCGCGAAATACGAACATGCCACCCCGATGTGGTGGTAGCAGCAGAAACGCCTATTCGTAATAAAAGCTGATATTTCCGTTGTTACTGCATATCGCAGCACGCGCGGATGAGTATTCCCTACAGCGAGAGTTCCGTGTTTTCAACTGACAGCGCACTGCGGCAGCACGGCCCTGACGATGGGAACCGTCCGCAGAAACATCATGTAAATTACGTTCCGCCTATTATTTAACAGTCTGCAGTAACAACATGCCGTTTACGTATAATGATAGCAAGTTATCAGCTGCTTCTGGCCGTTCATTTGCCCGACACAGTCGACAGCAGAAATTTAGTAATACGAGGTGCATTCAAGTTCCAAGGCCTCCGATTTTTTTTTCTCCTGACTGGAAAGAAATAGAAACAGGCGCATTGTTTTAAAATGAGGCCGTGTTCATTGTCAGTACGTCCCAGAGATGGCAGCACCGTCTGGCAGATGGAATTTTACCGCCAGCGGCGAAAATGAGAACTGTTTTAAATACTTAAAATGGCGACGTTTTCCTTACTTGAACAGCGTGCAATCATTCGTTTTCTGAATTTGCATGGTGTGAAACCAATTGAAATTCATCGACAGTTGAAGGAGACATGTGGTGATGGAGTTATGGATGTGTCGAAAGTGCGTTCGTGGGTGCGACAGTTTAATGAAGGTAGAACATCGTGTGACAACAAACCGAAACAATCTCGGGCTCGCACAAGCCGATCTGACGACATGATCGAGAAAGTGGAGAGAATTGTTTTGGGGGATCGCCGAATGACTGTTAAACAGATCGCCTCCAAAGTTGGCATTTCTGTGGGTTCTGTGCACACAATCCTGCATGACGACCTGAAAATGCGAAAAGTGTCATCCAGGTGGCTGCCACGAATGCTGACGGACGACCACATGGCTGCGCGTGTGGCATGTTGCCAAGCAATGTTGACGCGTAACGACAGCATGAATGGGACTTTCTTTTCGTCGGTTGTGACAATGGATGAGACGTGGATGCCATTTTTCAATCCAGAAACAAAGCGCCAGTCAGCTCAATGGAAGCACACAGATTCACCGCCACCAAAAAAATTTCGGGTAACCACCAGTGCTGAAATAATGATGGTGTCCATGTTCTGGGACAGCGAGGGCGTAATCCTTACCCATTGCGTTCCGAAGGGCACTACGGTAACAGGTGCATCCTACGAAAATGTTTTGAAGAACAAATTCCTTCCTGCACTGCAACAAAAACGTCCGGGAAGGGCTGCGCATGTGCTGTTTCACCAAGACAACGCACCCGCACATCGAGCTAACGTTACGCAACAGTTTCTTTGTGATAACAACTTTGAAGTGATTCCTCATGCTCCCTACTCACCTAACCTGGCTCCTAGTGACTTTTGGCTTTTTCCAACAATAAAAGACACTCTCTGAGGCCGCACATTCACCAGCCGTGCTGCTATTGGTTGGTTCTGAGCACTACGGGACTTAACATCTGTGATCATCAGTCCCGTAGAACTTAGAACTACTTAAACCTAACTAACCTAAGGACATCACACACATCCATACCCGAGGCAGGATTCGAACCTGCCACCGTAGCAGTCTCGCGGTTCCGGACTGAGCACCTAGAACCGCGAGACCACCTTGGCCGGCCGATCTGCTATTGCCTCAGCGATTTTCCAGTGGTCAAAACAGACTCCTATCGTTGTGAAAAATGTGTACGTCTGCAGGGCAATTACGTCGAGAAATAACGCCAGTTTCATCGATTTCGGGTAAGTAGTTAATTAGAAAAAAAATCGGAGGCCTTAGAACTTGAATGCACCTCGTACATACACTTTTTGGCGACAGTTTATAATAAGGTAGCTTGACTATGCTAAAAGTTTTGCTTTCCAGCATTCAGCTTCGGATAGACCGTTGGTGACCGATTTAATATTGTTTTGTTCTCAAAATTTCGAAATATTAACAGTTGGTGTATTGATAGTATCTCTGTAACCCTGGATATATTTTATCAATCCAAAACTATAGAGAGAGAGAGCTAACAAAGAACAATCTTACATTTTCACTTCGTTGTTGTTTGCAAAATTAATTTACTCTGCACTCAAGTTAAAAGACTGCTATATCGGATTTGTGAAGAATTTTGCAGGTTTCTGTTGCTGTGATCTTTGGTTAGAATATTGATTTGACAGCTCCTCATGCTCGTCTGTCAAGCCTTTACATTCTATACAACTACTGCAACCAACAGCCATTGGAATTTGGAATCTGCTTATAGTGTTCAAGCTTCGGTCTACTTTTTCAATTTCTATCCCATCCCCATCGCCCCCTCCCCCCGCCCCCCAAACACACACCTTTCTTTCCATTAAGAAACTGATGATTCCTTGGTACCTCAGAATATGTTGACTCAACCAACCCCTTTTCTTCCCTTAGTTACGTTTTGCCACAAATTTCTTCTCTCCCTAGTTCGATTCAGTATCTCCTCATTAATTAGTCGATACACTCATTTATTTTTCACCATTCTTCTGTAACGTCACATTTAGAAATCTTCTGTTGTCTTTATGTCCACTTTACACGCCCGTTCCGGACTGCACTCCAAATACCCTCAGAAAAATTTCGTTGCATTTAAGTTTTTATTCGACGTTAACACATTTTTTTGATGCTTTTCTGGTTATTGATCTCCTCTCTACACCGACCATAGTCAATTATCATGCTTCTCAAATAGAAAATCTGGTTTATTGAGTTTAGTGTTTCATTTCCTATTTTAATTCCCTCACTGTTGCCTGATTTATTTCGCCTACATTTCATTACACTTGATTTACTTTTGTTGGTGTTTATCTAATAACCTGTTTTCAATACACTATTCCTTCCGCTCAGCTGCATTCCCCAGTCTTTGCCATCTCTGAGAGAATTACGATGTCATCGGCAAACATTAAAGTTTTCATTTCTTGTATCTCAGCTGTAGTTCCCTTTCCAAATTTCACCTATGCTTCATTTACTGCTTCTTCAGTATACTTATGTCAATGATGGGATACAACCGTGAAATACATGTGTTAGCATGCATTCCCATCCTCAGCACCAGTTCGTTTTGGTCATGTCAGCTGTTACTAGAACAAAGGCGGTTACTCTAATTGATCGTTTTATAGCAAACTTCGGTACCCACTGCTTTACTACTCGATATACCTGTTTGGCACATGTACGAAAATAATTTCGAAGTATTTCTATGAATGCAACGAACTATCATTTCAGAAATGGAATTTGGGCTAAACAGTGACTTATTTGATGAACTGGAGATACTTCACAAAAACATATCTGTACGATTAAACATCAGCAGTAATGGTGACAGATAAATTCTAAGAATAATCAAAAAAAAGTTGCAATTATGTGCAGGAAATTCCGAAGGAAGTGTAAATAGAAATAGAGAGGAAGGAAGATTAGGATTTGGCGTGACGCTGAGGTCATCAGGGACAGGGCACGTGCTTCGAATGCCGAAGGGCGGATATTCGAACTGCGCTCCTCCTGGGACCGGTACCTTAAACGCTGCACTCCTTTCTTTTTTCCAATGAAACATCTTTACAAGGTAGGGCTGCACAGCTGTAAAATGTGTAATAAGATACCCTTTGGTTTACGCCACCGGCTGCTGTGAAAACTTTATTACAGTGTGCCACTGGTCTCGATCTGGGTTGACTGTCATCTGTCACTAGTCACAAAGTCGTTTGAGAGTCTTCCTTTCTGATTTATTGAACATAGTTGCCTTCATGCTGGCGTGGACGGACAAACATTTTTATTTATATTGTATGTCAGCAACGCACAGATGCGTCCAGTTACGAAAAGTGCTTGAGTGACACATAAAACCCGATTTTTGCCTATTTAAGTTATTATTAAGGACCGGCCTGAGTGGCCGTGCGGTTCTGGGCGCTACTGTCTGGAGCCGAGCGACCGCTACGGTCGCAGGTTCGAATCTTGCCTCGGGCATGGATGTGTGTGATGTCCTTAGGTTAGTTAGGTTTAATTAGTTCTAAGTTCTAGGCGACTGATGACCTCAGACGTTAAGTCGCATAGTGCTCGGAGCCATTTGAACCATTTTTTTTTTTGGTTATTAAAGCAACATGTTACAACAACTTTTCACCCGTTGCCAGAAGATGGTCTACACAGCTCGACACCGGTAAGACACTGGAATGAAATTGATACGGGAGCTGTTGGTATATATGAATGCGTTTTTCAGTGACTGTTTACGTTTTGGTACTTCATCTTCCCTCTTCTGTCCTACCTTATTCTATCAAAAATCGCCGTCAACGGCATTATCTCATAGCTAAAGAAATTGTCTTCTCAGGAAAATTCATTAACTGTTTCCCAAAATATAATGTTCTTATCAGAAATTTAAAAAAAGAAAAACTGTTTTGGAAAAACGAAATTCCATTTGAAAACAAAACTCTTTCTTGGGAAAAATGTGTCTTGACTAACTGGATTATTTTGTGAAATAATAGACGTCCTTGTAAACAGAGTATCGTTTGGGAAAGTGAAATTTTCTTAAAGCCTTCCTGCAACCTGAAATCTGAAAAATGAGATTGGTCCTGGTTGTTCGCTCGATCCACCGGCAAAGAGTAGTGCTACTAATATCTCCCGTAATACTATTCTGCGTCTCTCTTGAGCTAAATAAAATGATATAATCAACCAATCAAAGTAATTGACTTACATTGTGAGCGTGACAAAGGTTTTACAAAATTGTTGATGAGAATAACCTGACTAAACGTGATTTTTAAGCGGTTCTCTGCACAATTTTAGAGGAACGCAATATTTGTGTATCTTTGCCATAGAAACACAATACACATATGGTTGCAGTACGAATTAAAACAGAACAAAAATTTACAGTAGGGTGCACATGACTTTGCTTCCTGGGCGTAATTGACAGTTGTGGAGAAATTAAGGGCTTCTGTGGCATAAAACACTGGCGCGCCAATGAAATTGGCATACACATGCGTATTCAAATACAGAAATATGTAAACAGGCAGAATACGGCGCTGCGGTCGGCTGTGCCTATATAAGACAACAAGTGTCTGGCGCAGTTGCTACATCGGTTACTGTGCTGAAATGGCAGGTTATCAAGATTTAAGTGAGTTTGAAGGTGGTGCTGTAGTCGGCGCAAGAGCGATGAGACACAGCATCTCCGAGGTAACGATGAAGTGGGTATTTTCCGGTACGACTATTTCACGAGTGTACCGTGAATGTCAGGAAACTGGTAAAACATCAGATCTCCGACATCGCTGCGGCCGGAGAAAGATCCAGCAGGAACGGGTCCAGCGACGATTGAAGAGAATTGTTCAACGTGACAGAACTGCACCCTTGCACAGATTGCTGCAGGTTTGGATGCTGGGCCATCAACAAGTGTCAGCGTGCGAACCATTCAACGAATGGGGCCGAAGGCCCACTAGTGAACCTTTCATGATTGCATAACACAAATCTTTACGCCTCGCCTGAGCCAGTGAACACCGACATTGGTATGTTGATGAGGAAACATGTTGTCTGGTCGGATGTGTCTCATTTAAAATTGCATCGAGTGGATGGACGTGTTTCGGTATGGAGACAACTTCATGAATCTACAGACCCTGCATGTCAGCAGGGTCCTGTTCAAGCTCGTGAAGGCTCTGTAATGGTGTGGGGCGTGTGCAGTTGGAGCGATATGGTACCCCTCATATGTCTAGATACGACTCTGACAGGTGACATGTTCGTAAGCATCCTGTCTGATCACCTGCATCCATTCATGTGCATTGTGCAGTCCGGCGGACTTGGGCAATTCCAGCAGGACAATGCGACACCCCACACGTTCAGAATTGCTATAGAGTGGCTCCAGGAACAACACTTGCACTGACCACCAAATTCCCCTGACATGAACGTTATTGAGCATATCTGGCATGCCTTGGAACGTGCTGTTCAGAAGAGATCACCACTCCCCCGTACTCTTACGGATTTATGGACAGCCCTGCAGGACCCAGGTGTCAGTTAGTTCCAGCACTACTCCAGACATTAGTCATGTCGTGTTGCGGCACTTCTGCGTGCTCGCGAGGGTCCTACACGACATTAGGCACGTGTACCAGTTTCTTAGGTTGTTCAGTGCAGAAATTGCTTCCTGTCCATGTATGTAAGATTCCTCATCATTATCGCCTCCTGATAGAGAATGACATCACATCGCAAAGTCCAAATGAAAAGCACTAGGCAGACTGATGAGAGTATCAACAAACTGTGGAAGGAGGGAAGAGGCAAACTGACAAAGACGGTAAATGTCGGACTCACTTAAATGTAACATCAAGAAGAGTTCCAACAAACAAACTACCGGTATCTGTTGACACAAGAATGATCACGAACTGCCTAACTCTTCTGTTGGGAAAGAATGCCACTGCACAGCTGCTGGAAGAAACTGTAGGTCGGACAATAATAAAACAGTCTAGATCTCCATGTTCGTTCAATTTTTTACATTTAATTTTTAGTGTAATGGTACATATCCACGCTTGATATCCTTACACACACACACACAGTACTTTATAGTACTAGGACTGAAGCCATGTTCAGCAAGTCGAAATCGATGATCAAAAAATGAACATGGTTTTTACTTCGTTATACCAACGGTGGTCACGGCTTTTGCAAGACACTTTATTTTCACTTATTTAAAAGGTAGTAAAATGATAGCGGTGGTGAGGAGTAAACTAATTGATAGATTAGTATACGTATTTGTAGCCTGCCTAAGTGGCCGTGCGGTTCTAGGCGCTACTGTCGCAGGTTCGAATCCTGCCTCGGGCATGGATGTGTGTGATGTCCTTAGGTTAGTTCGGTTTAATTAGTTCTAAGTTCTAGGCGACTGATGACCTCAGAAGTTAAGTCGCATAGTGCTCAGAGCCATTTTTTATACGTATTTGTACATGCGCAGGGGGACTCTACCCTGTCCATTATCGACAGCCAGTTTCAAAGACAAAATTTATGTTAGAGTCTTTGGATTTTCTCTAGATCATTCTTCGTATAAAGCGAAATGCAGTGCTGTAGTGGTTAAGAAGAGCAACTGCTATGCGGAACCAGCTTGTCTTCATGCTACCGTCGACAATCCTAATTTAGTTCTGCATGGTTTTCCTGGATCACTCGGTACTCGTTGAGGTCCCTGGCTCTCTTGAAGGATATGACGTCAGAGTCGTCCATTATTCTGTAAAGCAGCTAGTGCTCCGTCTCTAATTGCTCTGATGTGGGCGGCTCGTAAATTCAAACTCGCCTCCTCGCTGTGTAGACGGCAGAGCAGAACGCATTATCAGCTGGTAAGCGACCCTGTGAGTGCAGGATTATTGGATGCAGCAAAGTGGATTATCTGCGCCTTGAAGTGGCGGGCGCACAGTGGAGCTGCTGGCACACTTGGGGCGGGTGCGCTGCTGAGTGCCGGAGACACAGCAGCGGCTGCGGGGAGGTCCTTTTTGAGGCAGACGTTCGCGCTCTCGCTACCGCCTGTGGTTTCTGCTGAGACTGTATCATTCGGTGCTGCCATCTAATTCTTCAAAAATGGTTCAAATGGCTCTGAGCACTATGGGACTCAACTGCTGTGGTCATAAGTCCCCTAGAACTTAGAACTACTTAAACCTAACTAACCTAAGGACGTCACACACATCCATGCCCGAGGCAGGGTTCGAACCTGCGACCGTAGCGGTCGCGCGGTGCCAGACTGAAGCGCCTAGAACCGCTCGGCCACATCGGCCGGTTAATTCTTCGATTTTGACGTCTTATTGCCACTAGAAGTTCATCCTGAGTTGCTGAAGATTTGAGAGGAGTTTGCTGCTTCATTTTTTGGCAGTTAAGAAGGCGTCTAGTGAGTTCAACTACTCTTGAAGATGATGGGCTTAGTGGTTGTGTCTGCAACGAAACGACATTAAGAAACGTTGGGCACTCTGCTTTGGGCAATTAGGGTTAAACTTGTATGAAATAGAATGAGGTTTTCACTCTGCAACGGAGTGTGCGCTGATATGAAACTTCCTGGCAGATTAAAACTGCGTGCCGGACCGAGATTCAAACTCGAGACCGTTGCCTGCGCGGGCAAGTGCTCTACCAACTTTCTTTCTTTTTTTAAACCCATTATGTTCGTTTTCGTTTGTTGCTTCTGCTCGGGGCGGATGTCACAAGACATACGTTTCAGTTCGTCGATGAGCCATTAACTCAGTTTTCTTATCATAGAGGGCCGGCGAATCTCATTTTGTTCGTTGGATCTGCTCGGGGCGGACGTCGTAAGACATCCGTTTAAGTTCGTTGTTCATCGATTGACTCAGTTTCTTTACTATAGAGGGCAGCTAACCCTCTGACCGAACACGCTGAGCTACCGTGCCGGCTCACGGCTTCATGTCAGCGCACACTCCGCTGCAGAGTGAATATTTCATTCTGGAAGTATCCTCTAGGCTGTGGCTAAGCCATGTCTCCGAAATATCCTTTCTTTCAGGGGCGCTAGTTCTACAAGGTTCTCAGGAGAGCTTCTGTAAAGTTTGGAAGGTAGGAGACGTGGTACTGGCAGAAGTAAAGCTGTGAGGACGGGGCGTGAGTCGTGCTTGGGTAGCTCAGTTGGACGCCTGCACGATAGCTCAGCGTGTTCGGTCAGAGGGATAGCTGCCCTCTGTAATAAAAAAAGACTGAGTTAATGGACCAACATCTAACTGAAACGGGCGTCTTTCGACGTCCGCCTAGGGCAGATATAACGAACGAAAACGAACAAAATTAGATTACAAAAAAGCGGTCAAAAAAAAAAGAAAGAAAAGAAGAAAAGTTGGTAGAGCGCTCGCCCGCGAAAGGCAAAGGTCCCGACTTCGAGTCTCGGTCCGGCACACAGTTTTAATCTGCCAGGAAGTTTTGTGTGAAATAGATTTGGGTTTTAAAATTCAGCGCTATTCAAAACACTATATTTCTTTTTTTTATTTCTTTAGCCAAAAATGTTTGGATAACTTTGTATTATCTTGAGTGCGATTCATTATATTTTTTAAAGTACATTAATTTTAAAGATGGAATGGTACAGGTAAGCTTGCTTCTATGCGTTTGTCACGGTTACCGAATATTGTGCATCCCTTACTTGTTTTATTGGGTATCGTAATTATATACACTGTTTGAGGTCTTACATTATTCCCGATGCGTGCAGCGACATAAGTATTCAACTGTTTTAGTGTGCCGAAGAGTTAAGTGAAGGAAACGGTGGCCTACCACGACATGCAAGCAAGGAATTAGCAACGAAACGAGTGGTTATGTGCTGGAGGCATTGCACCAAAAATGAAGGCCAGTTTTGTTTTATTCACCCTGTACAACATGCCCCACGAGTATATTTCATGTCCTGAGGAGGTTATTACACATTGCTTCTCTGATGCAAGAGCAAGTTTTCATATTGATTTCTGTGTACGGGTGAAACAATAACTGAGAAATGCTACGTAATTTTTTGGGGTCCGGATGGAAATCTATCTCAGAAGAGGGATTTTAAAACATAAACATTATTTCATCAGTAAAACGCCTCTGAGTACAAAAAGTATTTCGCAATGGAAAACTGATGGTTTAGAAGTAGGAATTGATGGGACAATAAAAGAAAATGGCTCTGAGCACTATGGGACTTAAACTGCTGAGGTCATCAGTCCCCTAGAGCTTAGAACTACCTAAACCTAACTAACCTAAGGACATCACACACATCCATGCCCGAGGCAGGATTCGAACCTGCGACAGTAGCGGTCACGCGGTTCCAGACTGTAACGCCTAGAACCACTAGGCCACTCCGGCCGGCGATGGGACATTCACTCTGTTCCCTAAATTAGGGATGGATTTTAAAACGTAAACATTATTTCGTCAGTAAAACGCCTCTGAGTACAAAAAGTATTTCGCAATGGAAAAACTGGTGGTTCAGAAGTAGGAATTGATGGGACATTCACTCTGTTCCCTAAATTAAGGTCCTCTGTTCTCTATCTGTTCTCACATTTTAACAAATTTGTCATTGGTAAGCGATTTCGCTCCAACAAGAGGCTGTGGAAACTATAACAGATACTACTCACAGAAGATACGTTGGACGAGGTAAA
Source organism: Schistocerca cancellata (assembly GCF_023864275.1). Lineage (NCBI taxonomy): Eukaryota > Metazoa > Arthropoda > Insecta > Orthoptera > Acrididae > Schistocerca > Schistocerca cancellata. Next base: position 119,102,974 of record NC_064633.1, on the reverse strand, counting down.
TTTAGTTAAAAAGAGATTACGTCTAAAATAAGTATTTTTCATGTTTTTAACCGTTTGCTTTCAAACTGAGAATTTTTTTCTGACTACAAACTGGTTTTTTGTAATCCGAGTGTTGATATATTGCCGCTCTGTCCTTTCTATGGAATCAGCGAGTTAAAAGTCTGACAGAATGGCAGAAAGAAACTATCTTGGTTCGACGTTCACTTCACCACACCGTGAATCTAATTGCCCGATATCTTGGTGAGACTGTCCACCGTTTCTACAGGGAATGGTGTACCACTGTCATCCACGCAACACTGCGTATGAACAGTGGTCGTGAAAGGCGCTATCTGACAGAGACTAGTTATGAAAGAGACGTCCTGTCAATGAGTATAGGTTTTAAACCCTTGCAGAAAATGCTTGTTAGTAAACGCAGATCCATCTCAATAAATTTCAGAGCGAACATTGCGAAGGGAACTGCTTGTAACGGACATCTGGTGTCGCGTTTCTCGCGAGAGCCCTTGCGCGCAATAGTACGTACACTGAGGTGGCAGTGGTCATGGGACAGCGGTATGCGTATGTACATACATACACAATATATAAAACGGCATGCATGACGAAAAAATCGTTTGTACTCATAAAAACGCTTTCGACGCGATTATGTTCGCACGGCGGGAATTAACAGACTTTGAAAGCAGAATGGTAGTTGGAGATAGACGCATGGGACATTCCGTTTCGGGAATCGTTAGGGAATGCAATATTCCGAGTTCCACAGTGTCAAGAGCGTGCCGAGAATACCAGATTTCCGGCATTACCTCTCCTTACGGACGACGCAGTGGCCTTCAGTAAACGACGGAGAGCAGTGGCATGTGCGTAGAGTTGTCAGTGCTAACAAACAAGCAATACTGTGTGAAATAACCGCGTAATCAACTTGAGACGTACGTCGAACGCACCCGTTAGAATAGAGCTGCGAAATATGGCGTTAATGGGCTACTGCAGCAGACGACCGACTCGAGTGCCTTTGCTAACGACACGACATCGACTGCAGCGCCTCGCCTGTGGTTCGTGACCGTATTGGTTGGACGTAAGCGACTGGAAAACCGTGACCTGGTCAGATGAGTCCCAATTTCAGATGGTAAGAGCTGATGGTAGTGTCCGAACGTGGCGCAGACCCGGAGAAGTCATGGACCCATGTTGTCAACAAGACATCGTGCAAGCTGGCATAATTATGTGGGCTGTGCTGGACTGGGTCGTCTGGTCTAACTGTGGAAATGGTTATGTTCGGATACTTGAAAACTATTCACCGGCATTCATGGACGTTATATTCCCAAACAACGATGGAATTTTTATGAATGACAATGCGCCATGTCACAGGGCCACAGTTGTTCGCGTTTGGTTTGAAGAACATTCTGGACAATTCGAGTGAATGATTTGTCCACCCACACCGCCTGACCTGAATCTCATGAACATTTATGGGACATAATCGAGAGGCTAGTTCGTTCACAAAACCTTGCACCGGTAACATTTTCGAAATTATGGATGGCTGTAGAGGCATCACGGTTCAGTATTTCTGTAGGGGGCTTCCATCGATTTTTTGTGTCCATGCCAAGTCAAGATACAGTACTACGCCGAGCCACAGGAGGGCCAATACAATATTAGGAAGTATCCCATGACTTTAGTTACCTCAGTGTAAAGAAAAAGGTCTTGACACATAAAATGGGGAGTACCTGACTGAATAACTGTGATCCGACGACCGTCGATTTCCTCTCTTCAAGTACACCGACAGCCCAATGAGGCAATTAACCCGCAGTGTATGAATGGTGAGGTTCTGGTTGGAGGTGGGACCTTGATATTTTTTGAGTGATTTTAGTACTGGGACCATTTATTCAGGGTACAGTGATGGCGAATCAGCATGTTAGCATGTTTATTTTAACATTCTCTGCGACCTAATTTTGTCTCTGTTGATCGTGTTGTGACTGGACGAACCCCTTTCGTTTCCCCTAACTGTGGGCTCTTTTATTGCCCTGGGAGAGAGAGAAATATTGAGACGTAGATATAGTTCGCAAAAAATCACATTAACAACTGCACCACAAGAAGGGGGTGTGGGGAGGAGAGGAGGTGAAATACGTGGACCCACGGGATTCGATGTCGGGTGAACTCCTGTACTTGACCTGTAGTGATGAAAACAAGCGAGGTGTTGCAATGATAATACGCTGGACTGGCATTCGGGAGGACGCCAGTTCAAATTCGCTTCGAGGAAGCCTGATTTAGGTTCCCCTTGGTTTTCCTAGATCGCGTAAGGCAACTGCCAGGATGGTTCCTCTGAAAAGAACACTTCCAATAGCTTTCTCCATCTTACCTATTCCGAGCTTGTGCTAACGACATTCTCGTCAACAGGACTTTAAACCTTAAACTTTCTTTCTTTTCTTTGTATAAAATCAAGGCTGTAATTTCATTTCTTATACGTTTTCATACTTGGCTATGTCACGAGTACATTCAGCATGTGCAGAACCGTAATATTTTTTTAGAGATGCAGGATATAGATAATAGTAATGTAAATATTAATCGCTCAGTCGGAGATAAAAGTAGCCACTTAGTAAAACTGGGCTAGCGGGAGCTATTTAGCATACCCCGTCAGTCCATAAACTTTGGAGACTGGATTAAAAAAAATAGAGGAACGTTAAAAGGGTTATTTTAGTGGTCTTAATGCTTCAAACATTCTACATAGTCTTCCCAGTTCAACTTGAGTACAATGCACAGAAAGCTTAAAAAACAATTCGAAACTGTCGGGAAAGACCTTATCTTGATTGTTGTTGTCTGTTTGAACGACACATTTTCTTGAATGTCGGTTATGTCGTCAAGCGTTGACTATTGAAGTAAATTTTTGCACTTACGTGGAGGGTACTTATTGATAACACCAGGTCTCAATACGCGTGATATTTTCTTTCCGCGAAAAATCTGTGCGTTTTTTGCAATTCAATCAAGCCGTGGCCCAAGTGTCAGGCATTGTTTTTTTCCCGGGAGTCAAGGTGTGCCGGACGAACTTTACACACATTTTTCTCTTTTTCAAAACGTGTTTTGACCAATTAATTTATAGATGTTGCTTCATTGCGATTTGTAATACGAGGACGTTGCACACTACGGTCGCGCGTCCTCTACTTCACACTACCTGCTCGCAAGTGACTGCTCGAATGTACATCTGTTGTTTACAGTTATTTGTTCAAACTGTCAGCGCACTTACTGCACTGGCGTCTCTTATCACCAGAAATAAAATCAGTCTCGGAACATTCTGGACCGACAGGATAATGAAAAAACAGAAAGAAAGAAATCTTTTCACGCCAATTATATACATATTTTTTAAAATCATCTAACAAGGAACGCAAGTTAGCCCAACTTAATTCCAATAGAAGTAATTCCTAGCAGCTGCTTCTCTCTATTAGTTGATATCTTGACTCAACTCTGGTCAGAACAGGTGGCGGAAAATATATTTAATTTTGTCCAGGGATGATATTGCGGATGTTAAATACGTGAAAGGAAATCTGTTTTCGTGGTTCTGAGCACTATGGGACTTAACATCTGAGGTCATCAGTCCCCTAGAACTTAGAACTACTTAAACCTAACTAACCCAAGGACATTACACACATCCATGCCCTAGGCAGGATTCGAACCTGCGACGGTAGCAGTCGCGTGGTTCCGGACTGAAGGAGGGCACCGCTCGGCCATCTGTTTTCGTCTACGCCGAGTAAAGTTAGTGACTTTCTGGACACAGACAGTGAAACCATGAGACTTTCGAAATCCTGTTGAGGTCCAGAGAACACGTAGTAACGAAGGAAAAAGTGTGTCTACAGTTATAACCATATGAAAAGCACTGTACTTGGCATTCTGAAGAATGAGCTTGACGTGAATCTACCTTTACAGGACTAATCTCTACATTTGGGACAGTGCGACCATACGACAATTCGAATACTCCTAACAGTAGACAGAAGTAGAATTGTTTGTGAGGATGAGTGCTGTATACTCCTGTGTATATGATTGTTGTTATACAGTGATGTGTGCGTTGATGAAAGCACAAGAATTGTTTAGTAAAATCGGCTGATCTTTTACTGAGCTGTAAGTGCTACAAATGCATTTGCACGAATGGCCAAAGTTTCCATCGCCCACGGTGAATGTGAAATTGAGGTACGAGTCAATTTGCTACTACTCTGGCGGCACTATTAGTTTGGTCGACTAACCTTTTTGATAGATGAATTAAGTTACAAGCGTTTCGGAGCTTTTGATGAGCTTGATGAACTGGAAGCGACACTTTAAAGCACTTACGTTCATTACAGCTTGACATTGTACCTGTACATTGGACAGCATTAACATGCTTCCAGCATGCTGATAAATTGCCTTTGATCCTGAGAGCCGGTAGGTATTAACACACTGACATTTGTACTTTACAACGAACGTTCGTTCTAGTTCGCATAATATAATCTTCGCTTCTGGAAGATTTAATTAGCGCCATCCCTGCTACATGCCGGTCCGTACTTGTCGCCTCTTACGTCTCTTGGTATAGCGTCTGGTTTAACTGGTGCGACAAACTATGCATTTATTTTATTTCACCAGCCATAAGAACCAACCAAGCTCATTAGTCATTCAACACCTGCTCTCTACATTGGGAGCAACTCAACGAAGACGCACCAGTCCGCTCCCGATAGTGACGTGCACTTGTGCCCTTCCAGCTGACTTACTATAATAACTACAAACAAATGTGATTCCAAATTCTAAAGTTAATATAATGCCAAGATCAAAACGAGATTAACATTTTCTCTGCATTCTCCCACTTCCAGTCGCATTCATATATCCCATACGACGTTACACCGCTAAGATAAGACTAGCTGAGATTATTTCTTCGGCACCATAAGAAGTCATCACCATAATTTGTCTTTAAATAGAATACCATTCACATTTAATATCCCAATGATAAACCTATCTCCAAAAAAGCGCAAGTGTTGACGATGGCTGACAAAAACAGGTATTTCTTAACTTTATTTGTTGAAATAACATTAAGATTTAAATGCGCAGCGTAACTTGTACAGGATCAGATTATAATACAATCAGATGTGCCAGAGAAGAATTAAGTGTAGGTTCATAAACTCTCAGGTTCTGTGTCTCGCCCGCAACAACACAGAACTCTAAACCATCAAATCAGACTGCTGATAAAATTGGTAAACAAGTTTCTTGTGGTGACAATTTTCGCAGCAGCTGCACGTAATTACAGTAGTTCACCAGAAAATCACCATTTGCGTGTTGCACATTAATATTTATACGTATTCCGTATGCATCCAGGCGCGTTTATCCCTTTTAACATCTTCAGTTGTGTCTTGGAATATTACATAACTTTTTTTGTTGCCACATATTGGTTTTAGATTTGCAAGAGCAATTTTTAGATCCGTAACCAATAAAAGATAACGAAAAAATTCATGTAGCATTCCAGGACACCTAGACGTCTTGTTAAAAAGATGAAACACGTCTGGCTGCATAAATAAAATATAGATTAATGTGCAGGATACAAAAGCTGTTTTTTCTTGTAAACTACTGTAATTTAAAATTAGGAAAATATAATAATCATGTTCATTCTCTAAAGCTCCGACATGTCGTCATCGCAATTTTGTATTCTGAAACTTGAAAGAAGAACTCTCTTTCTTAAGTACATTTTAATTTCACATTAACAACAATCTACCTTTTTTGTAATAAAACGTAGCCTAGACAGCAATGAGAGCAGTTCCACGTAAGTTAGCAGAAATGAATCGTACTGTTATGAACTGCTTTAATAATAACTTAATTTTCAATTACTGTTTTCTTTTGAATGCGTCCCCACAACCTCGTTTCTTCTCTTTCCCGAATCAGCCCTTACCAGACGGGTAACACCGGCATCAATATATTGTCAGAGTGACTTGAAAAAACACGGTAATTTTTTTCTTATTGCTTGCAATTAATGAAAGATCTGCACAAGTCAAGCCCTAGCCTACAAAGCAAGGAGATGATTGAGGCAGAATCCGATTATTAGCGTGATATATAAGTTAATCTGCCGGCCGGGGTGGCCGAGCGGTTCTAGGCGCTACAGTCTGGAACCGCGCGACAGCTACGGTCTCAGGTTCGAATCCTGCCTCCGGCATGGATTTGTGTGATGTCCTTAGGTTTAAGTAGTTCTAAGTTCTAGGGGACGGATGACCTTAGAAGTTAAGTCCCATAGTGCTCAGAGCCATTTGAACCATTTTTTTTTTTTTAGTTAGTCTGTGTAATATATTTACACGATTTCCTGAAAACATTTAGGTGAATGCCAGGTTGGTCGAACTCTGAAACCGAATATGCGAACAGTTGCAGAAAAAAAAACACTCTTTCACGCTATAGACGATAAGGAAGCAAATAGCATACGCGGTATTTCTCCCCTTACTGTAGGGTGAGTCTTTGGTATCTGTCTTTGGTATCTAGTATACAATTTGGAAAGCAGGTTCGCTGTTGGAAGAGTGGGGAAGTATTAAATTCCAACAAATGATAGCCGAGTACCACAGCTGAGGTCATGCTTTGAAAATCAGAGTATGTGTCAATGATAATAGTCAAAACTGGCAGCTTTTCGTAGAGTGCCATGTATCATGATTAAAATCACCATGTAACATTCAAGAAACTCCAGGTTTAAGTTGATGAACGTCTTGACTGAAAAATGGATTTTTACGGTAGAAACGGCCATGTTTCAACGTCAGATAGAAACGCCATCATTATTTTTCAGTTTACGAGAGCAATGATTTTGTCTGGACAAGAGTAAGACATCGTACCATTTTGTTATGTCAATCTATTGAGGCATTTGTGAATTCGATACAGTACGACTGCTAAGCAAAATATGTCCATATGTAGTATCATCACAAACATGTGGTTCCTCAAAGAATATTTTACTAAAAAGTATCAGATGTAACCTACGGCACTAAATAAATAGTTTTAAAGTTATGTTATTTACTGTAAGTAAACATTAATACAGCTTAAGTCCGCCTGTTTAGCTGAGTGGTAACGTACTTGGGTACCAAGCAGCGGGTCTGGGTTCGATTCCCAGCCGGGTTGAACTATTCTCCACCCTTGGCTTCAATACCGCACGGTCATTTCTTTTCATTTCAATACCGCTTAAGTCGCCGGATCATAATATCCGGGATTAAATTAGAACTGCACAATAAAATAAACGAAGTAGAAGGAAATGACACGTGAAGTTCCAGAAGATCAGCGTCTATTACTTAATAATAACGTGTGCAAGTCCAGAGTCTTCAACAGGACACGGCCATGCTACCTCAGATATTCAGCTTTTCATCTACAGTCGAGCACAGCTGACACGGTCAGAAGTCCTCCTGTGGCAGTACAGCATGACAAGACGACGAATTCGACGAAGTCCAGTCTAACGGAGTAATAACACAAACAGAATCCAACTTGTTTGAGGCAGCTGCCTGAAAAGAAAGGATTTTCGCCCCCTCTTTGGGCGGTTCATGGCTGTTGCAAGGCTATTTTCTTAGTTCCCCAGTAGCCGAGTAGCGTGGCAGACATTCACACCACTGCTTGTGGCGGGACTGTAAACATACGAAGTCTGCAGTCTCGACATGTTTTCTGCCTTCGATGAAAAAGTTGCAAGAGAGCCCACAATGTTATATAGAGCTGCAAGTGTTGTACAGAAACGAAAGTAACGTCGAATGTCCATCAAGGAAGCGTAATAGGAAGTACAATGTTCTCCGAGTTCATGAACGGATTGGTTCAGTAGTACTATAAGATTATGCGCTGATGACGCTATGTTAGCAGGAAGCTATCGTCATTGGACAATCGTAAATCAATGTGCCTGTTGTGGGGCGTCGATGGCCAAACACGGGACTCCAGATGCCCGAGCTGAATCCAGGACCCACCGCGCCATATTTCATCAGGAGGCCAAGCAAGTTCAATAGTTTCAAGGGGCAGTGCAGAGTGATACAGCAGTATTCGGTAGCATTGCTTTGTTCACATAATTTACAGTACTTCGATGGGTGCAGTATAGTGTCAGCGTGCTGCCTGCAGCACAGTTCTGTGAGTCCAGCCGGCTCAGCAACTCCTGGTATGCCGACGCCGCTGCTCTGTCATCAAGGCCGCTCAGCTGGGAGTCGGCCGTGCTCTGCTCGATCCCCGACTGCCGAGGTGTCGCTTCTTGCGCCGCGTAGCTGCCCGCGATTCCAGAGCATGTTACAGTCCCTGGTGCCCGCCGTCCTCCACCCCGTTCGGCCTGCTGTGTCTGACCATGGGACGATGGTGGATTGGTGGATGTACTGGTCACCTGTGGCCCTCGGGCCGCCACTGCTCCCAGGACAGGCCTAGGCACGAACCCTCCTGGATGCAATGCTGCAACTTGCCGGTAGTGGTGCTTGCCGGATGGCAACAACCGCCGCCGTCTCTGGCGCCACTGCAGCGCTGCCACGCGCTCCAGAGTGTACGCCTCTCCGGCCCCCAGTACGCCAGGCGGGAAGCGAACGTGGCCCGTCCTGGACCTGCTGCAGATTGATGTCACTGCCCTCCTTCAGGCAGACCGTGCACTCTCCAAGTATCTGGCTGCCGTTTCGTCCCGTGCTGGTGTTGTGTCCCCGGAGCCAGAATACAGTCCAAACAAGTACATACACTCCTGGAAATGGAAAAAAGAACACATTGACACCGGTGTGTCAGACCCACCATACTTGCTCCGGACACTGCGAGAGGGCTGTACAAGCAATGATCACACGCACGGCACAGCGGACACACCAGGAACCGCGGTGTTGGCCGTCGAATGGCGCTAGCTGCGCAGCATTTGTGCACCGCCGTATGTGCAGTTGACGGACTTTGAGCGAGGGCGTATAGTGGGCATGCGGGAGGCCGGGTGGACGTACCGCCGAATTGCTCAACACGTGGGGCGTGAGGTCTCCACAGTACATCGATGTTGTCGCCAGTGGTCGGCGGAAGGTGCACATGACCGCAGCGACGCACGGATGCACGCCAAGACCGTAGGATCCTACGCAGTGCCGTAGGGGACCGCACCGCCACTTCCCAGCAAATTAGGGACACTGTTGCTCCTGGGGTATCGGCGAGGACCATTCGCAACCGTCTCCATGAAGCTGGGCTACGGTTCCGCACACCGTTAGGCCGTCTTCCGCTCACGCCCCAACATCGTGCAGCCCGCCTCCAGTGGTGTCGCGACAGGCGTGAATGGAGGGACGAATGGAGACGTGTCGTCTTCAGCGATGAGAGTCGCTTCTGCCTTGGTGCCAATGATGGTCGTATGCGTGTTTGGCGCCGTGCAGGTGAGCGCCACAATCAGGACTGCATACGACCGAGGCACACAGGGCCAACACCCGGCATGATGGTGTGGGGAGCGATCTCCTACACTGGCCGTACACCACTGGTGATCGTCGAGGGGTCACTGAATAGTGCACGGTACATCCAAACCGTCATCGAACCCATCGTTTTACCATTCCTAGACCGGCAAGGGAACTTGCTGTTCCAACAGGACAATGCACGTCCGCATGTATCCCGTGCCACCCAACGTGCTCTAGAAGGTGTAAGTCAACTACCCTGGCCAGCAAGATCTCCGGATCTGTCCCCCATTGAGCATGTTTGGGACTGGATGAAGTGTCGTCTCACGCGGTCTGCACGTCCAGCACGAACGCTGGTCCAACTGAGGCGCCAGGTGGAAATGGCATGGCAAGCCGTTCCACAGGACTACATCCAGCATGTCTACGATCGTCTCCATGGGAGAATAGCAGCCTGCATTGCTGCGAAAGGTGGATATACACTGTACTAGTGCCGACATTGTGCATGCTCTGTTGCCTGTGTCTATGTGCCTGTGGTTCTGTCAGTGTGATCATGTGATGTATCTGACCCCAGGAATGTGTCAATAAAGTTTCCCCTTCCTGGGACGATGAATTCACGGTGTTCTTATTTCAATTTCCAGGAGTGTAGAAACAAAGTAAAGGTTTACACGGAATATTTACAACATCGCTGCCAGACTGGCCCCTATACGTGTAGACCAGCACAGGTACAACCCGACTCTCGACCGACCTGGCACATCTCTCAAGCTAAAAGTGCCTGACTATTTATACTGCTTTTCCCGTCGCTTTGGACGTAGTGTCAGAGAAAGACAGAAACTATGGCAGGGGCAAATTCCCATATGTCAGCCACTTACACATCGCCACTCCCGGCTCTGGCCTACTGCCTCGCCTCATACATCGCAATAACTTAAAGCAGCGCTGCAGTTCCCAGCCTCGCTGTTGCTTCACTTCAAACAAATCGTATCTGCAATACGCCGCTGCAGCTCCACGTCATGTTTACTCTGCCTGGCCTACTGGCTGCTGACACCACACACTGCCAGCGGCCCCAGATTTCATCGCCCAACAGCGCCTTTTCTGAATTTTTTAACAGAATTCTCCTTTCCTACGACTACGACTAATACTAGCACAGCACGCCGAAACACTTGGGATGACGAATGGCAGCTCTCTTTGAAAGTGTTTAAATGTACCATAGTGACTACAACAAAGGGAAAGAGCCCAGTAGCATCTGATTACAAGATTAGCAGTGAACATCTTCATTACGTCACATCGCTTAAGGATTTAGAGGTTATACTGCTAAGCAGTATGAAGTGTGAGTACCGCACAAAAAGAGTAATAGGGAAAGTGAGTAGGAGACTTAGATTTGCTGCAAGGGCTCTGATTCCCAGGCTGCAGACAGTCCCCAAGCACACACGGCAGCTTCATCAGTACAGCACTGGACATCACGTTGCTGCCCAGCTGTTCGACTGACAAAGGCTTGTCTGTGGATGGGTTTAAATACAGCTGCTCAACACTGACTACATAGAAGAATGGCGTTTCTGTGTCACAGCGGGTCGTCATGTGGCAGTTGGTCAAACCAGAGTGGCTTCCCAAACGTTGGCCCCAGGGCATTGACACGCGGAAGTCTGATGATATGGGAGCCGCGGCTTCTGCTAGGATGCCGAGTGCCAAGGCTGGCGACTAGCGACAGTCGTTATCCATCTCTTGATGCACTGTTCTCGGCTCCTAGCTTTGCTACTGTCCTTCCAGTTACTTTACGTAGGTCGAGCCACACCTGACACTGCGCTATGACTTCCAGCCACGCATGTGCCGCAGAAAGCCAGGCGAACTCGTGGACGCAGACCCAGCGTGGACCACGCAGAACACTGGCTGCCCTTGCAGCACAACGGATGTGCGCCTGATCTGCTTGGTGATAACTCGGCTGTGGTGGATTAGAGAGAGGGAGAATAAGCTTGCTGAAAGTTACCGAAGATGACCGACACTCCTTCATCTAATTAAACAGCAGCCTGCGTGGCATTAATAGCGTAACTCACACGGACAAGCACAGTCCGCGAAGTTGCAGTGTGCGCAGGTCCGATGCTCTTCCTCTACGACTTGCTCTCCATTGTGACGTTGCTGACGACCATGTTTCCTAATCCGCGTGGAAGGGGTCATGTGACTGTAGACTCACAATCCACGCACGCTCATCCGCATGAATGCAAGTGACAACAAACCGCAATAGCTAGTAATGGGGAACGTCTGCACTCACACAGCTTCCTCATGTGTATTCTTCGTCTTGCTGCTGTTGCTGCCTTCTTTAAACGAGACGGATGGCACCATCCCTGTCTTTCTCTCCATGATGGCATAGCTACTAACTGGGTTACCAACATCATCATTACTCCTATGGCATTGGGATAATTGCGCGGACCACTTCAGGCCTTTTGTGTTGTTAAAGGAGAGAGGGATATCGTATCATCACCCAGCAGCGGAGAAGACAGAGATGTTTGATGTATCATTGGATCAGCGTAAGACGTACTACTGGTAGTAAGAGCCCAAGAGAGCGAGTTGCGGAGTCCATCACAGGCAGTAACGTCTCTGGGCAAATTCACTGGCGTCAAGCAGCCTGTAAAATCCATCACATTGTACACCAAAGAGATAATGACACAAAATGGAGCTGTTCAGAATGCTGTCTGCTTGCATTTTGAGCTCGATTTCTTTTTAGGTGGTTCTTGGCGTGCTGTAATGTATTTCTGGCTCGCAACTTCTGTGAAGTCGATCAAATCCATCTGTGGACAGATACGAAATCTGAGTGGAACCTTTATGTTCTGCAGCTCATCCATTGAAGATTAGCGTTTGTGGACTCATCTGGAGCATCACCTTGCGGTACTCACAATCTGTTGATTTTGGACATGAATACGAGCACCAGTCTGCTGAATTTTCGTTTTGCGCACGTAACGGACAGTGCTTGTTTGTGCAGTATGGTATGCATAAAAGATAACACAAGACTGCATGTTGCCTGTTCAAATGTTACTATGTTTGTGAATACCTAAGGGACCAAACTGCTGAGGTCATCGGTCCCTAGGCATACGCACTACTTAAACTAACTTATGCTAAGAACAGGACACACAACCATGCTCTAGGGAGGACTCGAAACTCCAGCGGGAGGGACCGCGCAATCGGTGACATAGCGCCTAAAACCGCACGGCCACTCCGCGCCATGTTGCCTGTGGTATGTTAACCTACCTAGATACAGAACGCATTCGGCTGTTGCCCTGTCCACCACCTACTCCAGATCTCTTACGAGATTTGCACACCACCACTAACCAACGTCTCAGATTTATGGACTGTGACTTCGACGACGGAAGAACGTCGTATCCATATCTGTCATACAAACGAAGATCCACTTGATATGCAGCCGGGCTAGAGTCATTGTTGCTGGCAGAGGTAGCAGCTCTGTGTGTTAAATTGCTCTCCTCAAAATAACCTACAAACTTAATAATATGGTTTCCTACTTTACTACACTTAATATTCACAATATGTAAAATTTCATTGTTTGCTGTCGTTCGGAGTATTGCAAGTTAATGGCTAGCAGTGCATGTAAATACAGAATTGTTTTTTTTTTTAAACAGTTTTCTACAAAAAAAGAGAACCTGCATCTTTGCTTTATTTTAAATCGATTTACTTGATATTTACAGGGTGTTTCAAAAATGACCGGTATATTTGAAATGGCAATACAAACTAAACGAGCAGCGATAGAAATACAACGTTTGTTGCAATATGCTTGGGACAACAGTACATTTTCAGGCGGACAAACTTTCGAAATTACAGTAGTTTCAATTTTCAACAACAGATGGCGCTGCAAGTGATGTAAAAGATATAGAAGACAACGCAGTCTGTGGGTGCGCCATTCTGTACGTCGTCTTTCTGCTGTAAGCGTGGCTGTTCACAACGTGCAAGTGTGCTGTAGACAACATGGTTTATTCCTTAGAACAGAGGATTTTTCTGGTGTTGGAATTCCACCGCCTAGAACACAGTGTTGTTGCAACAAGACGAAGTTTTCAACGGAGGTTCAATGTAACCAAAGGACCGAAAAGCGATACAATAAAGGATCTGTTTGAAAAATTTCAACGGACTGGGAACGTGACAGATGAACGTGCCGGAAAGGTAGGGCGACTGCGTACGGCAACCACAGAGGGCAACGCGCAGCTAGTGCAGCAGGTGATCCGACAGCGGCCTCGGGTTTCCGTTCGCCGTGTTGCAGCTGCGGTCCAAATGACGCCAACGTCCACGTATCGTCTCATACGCCAGAGTTTACACCTCTATCCATACAAAATTCGAACGCGGCAACCCCTCAGCGCCGCTACCATTGCTGCACGAGAGACATTCGCTAACGATATAGTGCACAGGATTGATGACGGCGATATGCATGTGGGCAGCATTTGGTTTACTGACGAAGCTTATTTTTACCTGGACGGCTTCGTCAATAAACAGAGCTGGCGCATATGGGGAACCGAAAAGCCCCATGTTGCAGTCCCATCGTCCCTGCATCCTCAAAAAGTACTGGTCTGCGCCGCCATGTCTTCCAAAGGAATCATTGGCCCATTTTTCAGATCCGAAACGATTACTGCATCACGCTATCTGGACATTCTTCGTGAATTTGTGGCGGTACAAACTGCCTTAGACGACACTGCGAACACCTCGTGGTTTATGCAAGATGGTGCCCGGCCACATCGCACGGCCGACGTCTTTAATTTCCTGAATGAATGTTTCGATGATCGTGTGATTGCTTTGGGCTATCCGAAACATACAGGAAGCGGCGTGGATTGGCCTCCCTATTCGCCAGACATGAACCCCTGTGACTTCTTTCTGTGGGGACACTTGAAAGACCAGGTGTACCGCCAGAATCCAGAAACAATTGAACAGCTGAAGCAGTACATCTCATCTGCATGTGAAGCCATTCCGCCAGACACGTTGTCAAAGGTTTCGGGTAATTTCATTCAGAGACTACGCCATATTATTGCTACGCATGGTGGATATGTGGAAAATATCTTACTATAGAGTTTCCCAGACCGCAGCGCCATCTGTTGTTGAAAATTGTAACTACTGTAATTTCGAAAGTTTGTCTGCCTGAAAATGTACTGTTGTCCCAAGCATATTGCAACAAACGGTGTATTTCTATCGCTGCTCGTTTAGTTTTTATTGCCGTTTCAAATATACCGGTCGTTTTTGAAACACCCTGTACCTGGTTGTTGGAAGACTCTGCTAGACAAAGAAAGCTGTAAACTGACTGGGCATATGAAAAACATTCAATTTCTGACAGATCTATAATTCTCTACCATAGGAAGAGAACGTAATACGAAAATCTACGTCCGAGAGCCAGCTTTTTCAGGCAGTTGATTTCGCTCGTTGCAGGCGAACCTGACTCACCTGTCGCGGCGTGACTACGTGCCCGGCGTGGGCACGGGCGTGGCCAAGTGCCCGTACGACCCGGCGGACAACTCGACGGCGGTGTGGGTGGAGCGCGGCAACCCGGGCGGCCTGCCGGGCCTCTACAGCGGCACCAACGCCGAGTTCACCAAGGCCGACACCGTCATCTTCCGCACAGACCTGCACAACCTCACCACCGGCCGCCGCGAGTTCTCCTTCAAGAGGACTCTCAAGTACGACTCCAAGTGGCTCGACAGTGAGTACCACCCATTTTCAACACGCACTTTTTCTCAGTCGTTCTCATGTGTGGCTGTGCACAATTTCCTTCTCATCTTCCTACGTTTCCTCTGCTTCATCACTATCATTGGCGCATATGAATATGTGATGTGTCCACCCTTCGCCTTCGTGATGGTTCGGATTCTTATGAGAACAGTTTCAATCAGTTGTCTCAATGTCCATAGAGGATTCTCAACAGTCAAAACCAGAGAACGTAGTGATGGGCTCTGGAGCCTGGAGCGAAGTCGATATTCTAACTGATCACTCGGGTGTTCCATTGTCATCAGGTTGGCACTACTGGACAGGCCAGTCCATTTCAGGGAAGTCAATGTTCACAAACCATGGTTCAATATTTTCCTTGGATTAGCAAGACCTGTCATAGAATCCATTCGTGACAAATTAAACTCAGCGAGATTGCTGGTGGAGACATGCACATCCGTCGTATCTCACTGTAGGGACATGAAATACACTGACCTGCGTATTCCAGATGATGGTACCCCCTCAGCACAGTAGAAGCGCTCATCGTAGATTCGCCGGATTCAGTGTTTGGAAGAATGGCTGCAACGGTGTAGGATGATGTGAAGTATTACAGCAGTTAGTGATCGAATAACAGCACGCACGTTTTCTGAAGGGAAGCCATATTTAACTGTAGCAATTTTCTTTGAGCTGCAGATTGAAATTTCCACTATGCAGCTGTTACGAAACTTCTTGGCAGATGAAAACTGTGTGTCGGACCGAGACTCCAATTCGGAACCTTTGCCTTTCGCGGGCAAGTGCTCTACCGACTGAGCTACCTAAGCACGACTGACGAGGTACTGGCGAAAGTAAAGTTGTGAGGACGGATCGTGGGACGTGGTCGGGTAGCTCAGTCGGCAGTCGGTTAGCTCTCGGCCACTCCATGTCGCGTTTTCGGATCTGTTGTTGTTCACCGCGCCACCGCGGTAGTGATAAATGTCGTAGTTGCGTTCCTGACACCCGATGGCTCTTTCGTATCGGAAAGCCACGATCAAGCTGCAGTTCGACGCAACGTTCTCTGCACCCAAGGCCCACGAAGTAGAGAGATTTTTACATGGTACATGTTGGCTCGAAAGAGCTGCTGGGTATCCACTTCTCTGTCGTCTCCAGCGTTGTGTTTCTTAATTTCACTGACGATGTGGCCTGTGACAAGCTTCTCAGACGCTCAACGGAAGGTTACAGACTCTGCCACTCTGACGGAAACGTGGGTGTGGTAACACTTGAACGTACTGGACTGGGAACACAACATGTGCGAGTGTTTGAACTGCCATTTGAAGTTCCAGCGGAGTGGTCACCCTTGCTCTTGACCCACTGGTACAGTCCTCAGCCATACGGCCGAAAAAATGGAAGACCTTTGAAACTTACTCTGTCCTTAACTGGGTGCGAGAAGTCCGTACTGAACTGCACCACCGTATACCTTCGTATCTCACGATCGCGATCAGATCCGACCGTCGATAGCAACCGCTATGCAGATTACGTATGCTGCGGCAGCGAGATGGTAGACCCCAGCTGTCTAGGACGACCCTTCTGTGTTGATACAAGCCGTCTTCAAGCGCCGATGCCTCTGTTGCCCTCTCGTCGAGCTCAGGCGGAACGCATGCACCGCTGCAACGAAAAGGCGATATTACGGTGGAACTTGAAGAACAGGGTGCCACATCTACCCTCTGCCCTACGCCGGGCACAGAGGTGAGAGAGTGTAAACAGAAATCGCCGAAGCGCCATAAGAAACGGCGCATAACGATAAAGGTACGTCTCCTAGGTGTGCGAGTGCGGGCGAGGACAACTGGCGATGTTAGTGGAGAATGATCTTCCCTCCACTATATCGTTCAAGACAGGAAAAGGCGCAAGAGGCAGCTCATTACGGAGGTCGAGAAGGAGGATGGACGACGAGATGAAACGGAAATACGAGGGTTGTTTTTTAAGTAAGGGCCGTTCGCGCGTATAGTCCCGTAGTTCGCGCGGACGCCGCAACAAGCCACCGCGCCACTTGCCGGCATCCTTCCCGTTCACACTGATGCAAGTTGCAGCTCTGTAGCTGACGTTTACGCATCGCTGTGCTACTTTATAATGTTTACGATTATTGAATCGCCCGCCGCGTGTGAGATACGGTCAGTGATACGTTTTTTTACCGCGAGAAGCCTATCAGCTGCAGAAATTCATCGTCAGTTAACAGAAGTTTATGGCTTGAATGCAATGAGTGAAGGTAAAGTGCGTCAATGGGTTAGAGAATTTAAAAATGGCCGTCAAAGCGTCCATGACGAAGAACGCTCAGGCCGGCCCTCTGTGATCACTGATGATTTGGTGACTGCAGTCGAGACAAAGATTCGTGAGGACAGAAGATTCACAATTTCCACTCTTTCTTTGGAAATTCCACAAGTTTCAAGATCGGTTTTGTACAAAATTGTGTCTGAAAACCTAAACTTTAAGAAACTGTGTTCTCGGTGGGTACCCAGACTCCTCACAGAGGACCACAAAGGAAAGAGATTTGCCACTTCATTGGACTTTTTGATTCGTTACGAGGAAGAAGGAGATGACATGTTGAGTCAAATTGTCACAGGAGATGAAACATGGGTATCCCATATCACTCCCGAAAGCAAGCGACAATCGATGGAATGGCAACACACAACCTCACCCGTCAAGGTCAAAGCCAAACAGACGCTGTCAAAGCGCAAGATTATGTGTTCTGCGACCGGCGCGGTGTTTTGCTAGTGGACTTTATGCCACGAGGAACGACAATCAACTCAGATGCCTACTGTGCAACTCTAAAGAAGCTCTGCAGAGCTATTCAAGACAAAAGGCGTGGCATGCTGACAAAAGGAGTTTTGCTCCTGCACGATAACGCTAGGCCCCACACCTCTCAAAAGACTCGAGATTTCATTGATTCTTTTGGCTGGGAAGTTTTGGACCATGCACCATACAGCCCCGTCCTAGCTCCTAGTGATTTTCACCTTTTACGGTACCTGAAACACCATCTTGGCGGGCAGCAATTCAGTGACGACGATGAAGTGAAAGCGGCCGTGAACTCTTGGCTGTCGGAGCAGGCGGCCGAATTCTTTGAAGAGGGAATTAAAAACTTAGTTGTACGGTATGACAAGTGCTTAAATAAACACGGCAATTATGTAGAAAAATAGGTAAAAGTGTGTAGAATAAGAAAATAAAAGTTTTTTTACATAAGTATTTGTATCTTTTTAAAAAAATAAAAACGGCGCTTACTTAAAAAACAACCCTCGTAGTTATCGTCCGAACGTTCGCACAATCATATACACTACTCTACGAGCGAGAGTGCAACATGGATGTAGGCGTCAGGGAAGTCCTATCCGACCTACATGTCTCTCGGAGCCCATAAGATGATGCTACTCTCTTGTCGGAGGTGACTTTGGAAGAACTGCGGGAGGCTATGTTTTGCGGTGCTCGCAACAAAACGCCAGGCGCTGATGGATTAACTCTTGAATTTTATCTTTGATCCTATGGGCCCAATATGGCTAGGTCAGAATGTATAGAGATCTCCTGGACCCCGATTTTCAAGTGCCATCTGAATTCACTGAGGGCCTCTTGATTCCGGTGCCCAAACCTGGAGGAGGCTGTGGCCCGCTTGATTTTCACCCATTGACAATGCTAAACACAGACTACTACACCCATCCTCCGTGAGAGGCTCAAATCTGCGATAATGGCGGCAATTCGCCCTTATCAAACCTGCATCGGGGGCAGCGCTACGTTGTTACGACTTTGAGCACCTACAGAGGTAAGGTGGCGCTGATTCAGATACGCCATCTCCACAACACTCTTTCGATTGCGACGAACATGGTTTCCTTGGTGCAGTTATGGACCACATCGTAATCCCGCGCGTGGCGATATCTGTTGTGTTTCGTTTGATACGTGGTGCGGTCACGAAGATTACGATAAACGGCTGTCGGTCCGCCCCCGTCCGTGTCAGCAAGTCCGTGAGCCAAGGCTGTGTTATTCGCCACTGCCCTCGAACCCGCTCTTCACGAACTGCGGCGACGCTTGGAAGTTCTTAACCTCCGCTCCGTGACCTTGCGATGTGGCGCGTATGCCAATGATGTGATGCTCTTAGCACAGACTGGTGACGAAATACGTACGGCAACAGTATGGGGCGGTGCTGGTAGTGTGATCAACCTACGGAATTCACGCTACGTGTGGGTCGGACGAGGCATACCTGTAGAACTGGCTGTACACCTGACAAAAATCCCAATGCTCAAATGTTTAGGGATATCGTGCCATCGACAAATACAACGTACGGCAGCCTTTCTGTATCGTAAGGTCTTACAACCACTCATCACACAGGCTCGGCTCAACAATTTTAGATTGTTGGACATTCTGCACCGAACTCAGTACGTCAATGTGTATATGGCTTCTCGATTTAACTATAAATAAATAAATGTCGTGTGACTAGGGCCCCCCGTCGCTTAGACCGTTCGCCGGGCGCAAGTCTTTAGATCTGACGCCACTTCGGCGACTTGCGCGTCGATGGGGATGAAATGATGATGATTAGGACAACACAACACCAAGTTCCTGAGCAGTGAAAATCTCCGACCCGGCCGGGAATCAGACCCGGACCCTTAGGATTGACATACTGTCGCGCTGACCACTCAGCTACCGGAGGTGGACGATTTAACCATTACGCCCACGTATTATCGATGGTTTCCCGGATGTAGGCATTGTTCGGACACGTGGTGAATACTGACGCAGTTTTTAAGATCCGTTTTTGTTACTGTTACTTTACCATCCCACAAAGCACAGAGCACTCGCTTTGTACCTTCGCTCAATGCGGTTACTCTGGCATTCTTCCAAGCATCATGACAGCAAAGGTGGTCCCACACACGCTGTGGCCACAGTTACGTGCGGGACATTTGTCGCCTCCAATATCTCATATTAGGACGCTCCTGGAACACAGCTATATGTTGGGAGTTATACCGGAGACACGGAACCCGACAGCAAAGATTGATTATAATGTTCTTCGACGCTGAAATCCGGCTAACGACATTGCACGACACCCCATTGTTGACTGGACCCGGGTTTGGTGAGCCACCCACGCTTTGGCGAGCCATCAACGCGCCCTCCCTGGCCACTTTCGTATGGTCGACGTCGTATGTGGTCACTGACGAGAAATGTCCGACCTAACAGACTATCCCATGTGTTCCCGTTATACGACGGTAGATACGGACGAACACAGACTAAGTGGTGGCCCCGCACACGAATGCTGGAAACTGATCCGCCAAATACTGGCTGTCCTCTTACGCCACCCCTTTGCTCTGACTGTGGCCCTGGACCTCTCTCATCCCGACGCCGTCTATTTCCCGGTGACCCGGATGAGTGTGATCAATTGGGTACAAGAATTGGCGATACACTACATGTACCGCAACGGCGAAAAGGAAGTCTTCGATTTGTGGCATTACATGATGGACGAGTTCATGGTCTTACCGAACATAACGCAACATCGGAACCTTTCTGCTAACTAGGCTGGGGTGTGCTGGGTGTGAGAAGAAGTTGAACTGCAGACGCGCTGTTTCCACGGTCCCCATACGGTAACAGGAACAATCTCTGACGGTGGGCAGCGATATCGTGCACTCCGACGGCTGACGACTGGTGATGTCCGTTGAAATGACGACCGCCTCTTACTGTTCGCCCGCTTCGATAAGGTGATCCCAGCAGGCAAGATGGCTCTTTTCGGTTCAGATTATCGTCACAATTTTTGGCATATGGCCCCCTTGTATTTGTTGATTAAAAAAAAAATGACAGCTCACTTCGGTGGTAGGAGGAGGGAAACATCATGGCCAAGCCTCTGAATTTGACCCCTACCCGCCTTGCCTCCTCCGCCCTGCCACTGACTGTACTCCTCAATTTCAAATTAAAAATAAAGAAAAAAAAATTTTGAAAGATGAACTTGGTAGGTTGCGGCCCTCGTGGAGTATCGACGTCACATGTGGGGCGTACTAGAAATGTTTCTTTGTGTTGTTTCTTCAGCGAAACTAAATGTGAAAAAAAGTCGGTAGAGACTGGCGTTTATTGAGACGCAAGTCGTCGAAGTGAAAAAAAAAGGGATAGCGTCTTAAAAGAGAAAATGGCAATGTGACCGCTCGCGATAAGCGGAGGGGGAAAACAAAAGAAGGTCAGTAGAGCACTTTCCCGTGAAAAGTAAAGGTCTCATGTTCGAGTTTCAGTCCAGCACACAGTTTTAATCTTCCCTGCTGGTTTACAAAACATGTTTACACCATACGCAGATTACAACGGTCTTACGCTCGCGTACCGCGCCAAAGTAATGACAGTTATATTTAACAAACTCTAAAAAATGCCACAGTTCAACTGATATAATTGCAAATTCTACCGTTATCAGCGAAATCTACACCCGGCACGCCACCACTCACATGCGCCGTCCCTTCGCGACTACCATTTGGCCACCTTGACACACGTTAGGAAAGTGCTTCCTTTCGTTTTGAGCCAATGAGAACCCTCCGTTTTGTTGCCTATACGTAGGTTGCCTTCTGTGGTCGACCAATGGCCGTCTTCTTACTTGCGTGACGTAATGCCACGTCACCAGGGACGTTATGCAGGACGTTCATTGTCCCCCTGTTTACCTACCGCTGTCTCTCAATCTAGTGGTAACATATTGCCCAACACTGCACCGTCTTAGACACACCCTATTAATAAAATCATTATAATTGCCTCAGTGCGTTGCCTTTTGACAGTGTGCATTGTTATGCTGATAAGAATGGTTGTCCTCTCCGAACTGTTCCTGTACTATACCAAAAACATAGTGCTATAAAATGTGTTGATATACTTCTTTATTTAGCTTTTTCTTAACTGTAATAAAGGAACCACCTCCTAACAATGAGAAACACACACCCATACCATAACACTACCTCCTCCGTACTTCACAGTTGGCACTACACGTGATGGCAGGTAACGCTGTCCAGGCGTTCGACAAACCCAAACACTTCCATTGGATTGTCACAGGGATAACGTGATTTTTTACTCCAAATCCAGTAGCCTCGCTCGTTCCACCGCCTCCAGCGTCGCTTAACACTGAGCACAGAACAGTGTGACTTACGACAAGGGGCTCCACCGTAGTACCCCATTATTTTCAACTCTCTACGCACAATAATCCTGCTAGCTGAAGTGCTGGTAGCACTTTGGAACTGACGAGTGGCTCCTTCCGCAAATTTCCTGCGACTTTTACAGCCGCAATTCTCGACGAACCCCCTTCGTCAGGGCTTGAGGTGTGCCTGGTCTTGGGTTTTCTGGTGTTATTTCTACGTGTCTTCACTTCACAAGCATATCACCCACAGTCGACATGGGCTGAAATGTCCCTGACGGATTTCTTGCTCATGTGACATTCAATAACTAGTCTACGTAACAAATGACAGAATTCTCTAAATCGACTCGTTCTGCTGATAGTGCTTGTCTACTGAATATACAATACCTTAAACTTCCTGGCAGATTAAAACTGTGTGCTGGACCGAGACTCGAACTCTGGACCTTTGCCTTTCGCGGGAAAGTTTTCTACCACCTGAGCTACCCAAGCACGACTCACGCCCCGTCCTCACAGCTTTAATTCCACCAGTACCTCGTCTCCTACCTTCCAAACTTCACAGAAGCTCTTCTTCTGTGAACCCGCAGTTTTAATCTGACAGGAAATTTCATATCAGCGCACCTCTCGCCTACTTTTATGCATCTAGTAATCAGTTCCGCATTACAAAGATACATAGAGCTGTCCAGATTCTTTTTATCAGATAGTGAATGTGTTGACATGATACTTATCAGAGAAAACTACTTCGACTAATGCTCTATTGCATTTGATGCTGTTATAGAGCGGTGTAGGCGGTGGGGGAACTCAAAACTCCAGGGTGAGTTAAAAAGTAAATTAGATTTTTTATAATTTTGGTTCATTGGATACTGATATTGCAGTTAAAGTCATTGCTCCACAGCGCTAACCAGTCTTCTAAATTCTTCCTCGAGGAAACCTTCTTACGTTACTCACATCCACCCCCGCTACATCAAAATCCCACCAGAGCACTGTTATCGTCAGCTTATCTGCAGGACTTTGACTTCTGTTTCTGTACACTAAGACGGGTGTTTCCTCAACATGCTGTGCCACTTGCTCTGTGGTTCGAAGTGACGGATCCACGTCTCTCAACGGTTGGTATGCGACCGAGAAAGTCATCGTCTTCTTCTTCAGAACGCCTTAAATGTGATTTCTTTATTTCTAAACAGTTCTTTTTGTGGCTGTTACTTGATACGATACCCAATGAACACAAACTTTGTGGTAGTTGAGAGATTCAGGAACGATTAAAATACTGAAATGTCGCTAACGTTTATCTCGTACCCAATGTCATCAGTCCTGCCACAGCATTGCCCACTCAGCTGCCTTGACATTCCTGTTTCTTCGCCAAGTGAATGAGCTATCCGAATGCTCTTAATCGCAGACAGATACACATCCAAAACTTCTTGGCAGATTAAAATTGTGTGCCGGACTGGAGCTAGAATCTGGGGCATTTGTCTTTCGCGGCCATATACTCTGCCGACTGAGCTACCTAAGCATGAGTCACGACTGACCTCTTTCAGAAACATACCCCACAAAGCGAAGTCGTGTGCCATCAGTATTCCTTCTTACAGGAGCACTAGTCCCGTGAAGTGTACAGGAGAACTTCTCTGCATTTGGAAGATGGGAGATGAGATACTGGCGGAAGTAGAGGTGTGAGGACGGATCATCAGTCGTGCTAGCATAGCTCAGTTGACAGAGCAATTGCCCACGAAAGGAACACGTCCCATCTTCGAGTCCCGGTCCGGCACACAGTTTCAATTTGCCAGGAAATTCCATATCAGCGCATCTCCTGTGCAGAGTGAAATTTCGTTCCAGACACATGTCCGCTTTTAAAACTATTAATCCCCTCGCGACTTTTTCGTTCAGTAAATCAGGGATCACCGTACCGCAACTTTAAATAATCTCAACTGTCTCATCAGAGTGCAGCAAACCAATCACTACTCTCATTTTCTCCTCGGTGCATCCGGAGAACGGGACGCTCATAATAAAATGATCAGAAATCGCCACAAATTGATCTATTAACAGACCTTACACAGCTAACTGATAAGAACAATAATGAGGTTAAAGGTATGCCATCGTTGTATCAGTGCTGTCAGATGTTTTTACTTACGGATTTGCCGTCGTTCAATTCATTTCCTTCAGTCCGATGAGCACTAGTTACTATTCTTCTGATACGCACTATTTTGAATCATTCGACCAACCATCGCATCATTCATACTGAAGCATCATTTGGGTTCACAAGTGGTGTTTATTTCAGTGTCACCTCTTCCATGGCGTGAAAACTTTTCTGTTTCACGTCGCTCTTCACTCTAACGAGGAGAAAAGTCACAAGGATTCACATCCGGAGCGTAGGATGGGTTTAAACCGATATCATTTTGTTTTTGGCCCACATCTGCCTCATATTTAATGTCCTGCTGGTGGGAAAGTTGTGATGTATTGAGGAGTCTACAATTTTATCCTCACGAAGCTGAACAATTTTTGAGTCGTGTCCCACGTAATTGGTTTAGAACTTCATGGTAGTATCAGTTAGTTATGGTGCGGTGGTGAACAAATTCGTATAGGACTATTACTTCTGTGTCAACAAAACAAACTGACATTGCTAAATGTAAACTTTCACAGCTGGAATTGTCACAATTAATGAATTGTTCTGGGCTGTTATGCCGTGGTCGAATGGATTTCATCTTAAAACCCGACGTTTCGTTCCCATCTGCGGAGGACATTTATAAGGGGGATCGTAGCTTTCTTGAATGTCCGACACTTTGTTAGTAGTGACTTACATTGCTTTCACATTGGTTTTTGTCTGTTGTGCTTTCTTCGGCTGTGGTGGTAAAGCAGTCTACCATTGGTTCGAATGGTCATTGGTTTCGCTGCATACCCATAGCACGACATAACGTCACACGTAATGACAAAGCGGTTGTCCATTGGAACGGCGAGGAAGAGAATGCACGGAAAACAATAACTAGTTATGTGACAGAAACGCGTTACGATTTTGTGAAGTATCTTTCATGGAGTTGTGTGGCGAAAATATTGTAAAGGAAGATAAAGATGAGAATATGCAGGGTATTTCACACTTCTCCTTACAGGCTTCTAGAAGTTGTTCAGGGGCTTAGTAGACAAAGTTTTGATAAGACACCCTCGTTCGGAAATTAACCATTTTGATGCACAATAACTTTGAAAATCGGATCTTTTTCTAATTTCCCACTTCATCGAACGCACACAGGGGGGACAATGAGCTCTGACCGGTGTGCTCTACTGTAGTCCACGGTACGTACAGTGTTCCAGTACTCGTCGTCGGCTTCTCTTCTGCATGGAGAAGGACTTTCTCTTGAAGAGACGAGAGTGCGGCGAACCCGTGCAGCAGTTTCTTGCACTCGTTATTTAGTCGCACGAAAATGGTATGTGGCGTCATAATTACAGCAGGGACCGACGACATCGTATTCTTCTAGGTTTTTGTGTGTACCATGATCCGCGAATGCTTATTTTTATACCAAAATGGTACATGGATACCTTATTAAAACTGTATCTACTAAGTCCCCTCGACAATACCAAGAAGCTCGTACTCGAAATTGTGAAACATCCTGAATAAAACAAATAGACGATCCTGTGTCTAAGAGCTAACATGAAATGAGGAGAATACACACTGATTTAAACAACTATGTACTGAGTCGAGTGATGGGGGTGAGTGTTCAGTCCGTCGTAGTTCCTTCTCGAACGCCACGTGCTGTATTACCGGTTCTATAGGTACACGTGGAGCAGTGTTTAATGTGGCTGGCTGCACGGCAGCGAAACTGTCCCCCGCCACTGCAGTCTGTCGTAAGAAAGTTGTTTCAACCCGTAGTTCAGCACAGGAGAGGACATAGCCTCCATTAGCACAGTCTGGTCTTGCCGAAATGGGTGCTTGCCTTACTGCTTCATGTCCTCACCCGGCCATCACCTTCCTCTCATACTTGCACGTGCGTTTCAAACTTGGCCTCTCACTTAATCACAGTGACTATGATCCAGATGACAATAGAAATTAAGGGCAGTCAGGTGTATTACAAGCAACCTAAATAAGAGTCATAGACGTATAACAGATGTATGGGATGAAACGTTCAGATACAGAGGCAAGTGTCTCAGTTGATTATATAGCTGTAAAACGAGCGGAAAAGTGAAGTCAGTCTGTTCAACTTGTACAGCTTTCCCTGACCGGGAGTCATAGTAATGTCAATAGGAGAAAATCGCACACAGTTAATGCTGA
The DNA here is from genome assembly GCF_023864275.1 of Schistocerca cancellata. Lineage (NCBI taxonomy): Eukaryota > Metazoa > Arthropoda > Insecta > Orthoptera > Acrididae > Schistocerca > Schistocerca cancellata. The sequence continues at coordinate 119,076,663 of NC_064633.1, read as the reverse complement.
AATATACGAGAAATGCAGGTGAGTGAGCAAGAGAGTCTGTCAAATGATGTTAAGGTGGCAGTAGAATCTTCAGCATTACCTGACCGGAAACATGGACGAATCCCAAGTTCAGTTGCTGTCAGACATCAGGCAATCATCGTCATGTTTGTTAATCAAGTTGTCAAGCTGAACGCGCTACAAGATGCTTAAATGGTATGATCATTGAAATCCGGCAGCTTCTGATTCATCAGTAGTGTTGTATGGTTTGGGGGTAGACTGGACCTGTTGCGTAAACGTGTGTCCACTTCTTCACGAAAGTCTTAAAAGCGAGCAAGAAAGTGCCACCAGTAGTTGTGTGAGCTACTAGAAACCTTGGCTCCCATAGAACGCTGTCAACAGACAGATGTGGTGGTACTTTTCAAGGATAACTTAACTGTGTCTTTTGAACAGTTTGGGGAGACAACTCTGGGATTTTAAGGTGTCAGGCATTGGAGGTTCCTTGTGTGTGTGTATGTGTGTTTTTGTGTTTTGCAAGTGTAGCCCTGTGTGTGACAGCATTCAGCTTTCTAATTGTTGTATACACCATGTGCACTTGCTGTCAAACATACAAATATAGGAGGAATGGAACTCTCCTACCACCGAAGTAGTTGCTATTACTGAGGTTGCTTGTTTGCATGCAGTAGCTACAGAGATTCGTCACGTGGTCAAATAGGTTTAGGCTACAGGTATGACAAAAACAGATGGCATCACAGATTTGCAACAATTTACGATAATTTATTGATACATTTTATAACAGTTAATTGAAATATGAAAATTCTGTATAATTCGAAGTTTACTTACAGTGAGAAATCTTTAAGTACTGTTATGGTCCTAAATCTAATGAACAATGATTAACTTCACTTGTATAATGTTTGGCGGCAGCTGTAAAGGAGTCCTGAGATACCCACTGAAGTGCCGTCCTAATACTACCTGATGATTGTCCGGCTATTGTCTTGATGTACTACATGCTGAGTGGAGTCGTGTGTCTGCTTATATTCACGTCTGGCAGATAGCTGTCGACTTGGAAACCTTTAGTGTGACGTAAGGCGGATGTGTAACATACTCCTTCTCATGTGCGCTTTCTCTGCAGTCTAACCTTTACTTTGTTATTCCTCAGTTGTAGCTAGCTTGGCGCTGTTCTGTGTAAACTGTGTTCCGTGTCCTCTGGGGGGACACAGCATTATCAGTGCTTGATTTTAATGGAAATTGTCATCCTAGAAATAATTAGTGATATATTCGACTTACAAAATTCGCGGGAGAATATACCTTTACCTGTGTTTCATCATTATCTACATAATATACCTCGGTCGCTATCATATGAAAGTCGGAATTGGTATGCAAATATTCCCCATTCATTATCTGCTGAAGGTTTTTGGCATTAAGCGCTTTATTGTCATTATTGTAAGTAATTCTAAAATTTTATCTCCTGTCCTTGAGGGTGTTACGCCACAAACAAACCGACCAGACACTTTACCGTGAATGATGGGTGATCATTAGAACCGAAACAGTATGTAGCATAGGTACGCGGAGGCAATAAAGCAGTGAGTGACAGTGTTTGGTTCTGAGTGACTCTAAGAATGCTGTGCTGCACATCGATATGAAGAGGGATGTTCCGCGCAGGTGAATATAGTAATATCTATCTTTTGATTTGCAGCTCCTTGTATTGGCAGTGTTTGCAGTTAAATTTTTTACGATTTGACGTCCGCCAGTTACGGACGTGCTTGCCACACTAAAATAATCACGAAAACATCGCAAAAAACTAAATTACACTCTAGAAGATAGGTTAACTCTCAGAAAAAAACTTTCTCATCAACATCGTTTGGTTGCAGATGACAAGCTACCTGTAATAATTTACACAAAAGTGGTCCAGAAAATTCGTGCTCACCAAATGTAAAGGTATTTACAAAAATAAACGATCTGTTGTTTGAACTAAAAATGCACATAATTTTATAATTATGTAACAAAAATGTTCACATTGCAGAATAAATAATAACGAAAACCCACTGATGATGGCACAGTGGTGCCGAAACATGTTTGGTTACTGAGAAAAACGGTGTTTTGCGTAACTGGCGGACCTCAAATCCCAAAAATGAATACAGTAATGTCGCATTATGAATGTAATTGTGTCAGGACATTAGCCAATTGTTTAACAAATTTAGCAATGACGGTATAATGTCAGACTCATCAATTCCACTCTTCCATACACAAGAGAGAAAGTCCAGTTATTTTTGGACTTCGCATTTAGGTTTATCTGGATCATAAAAATATAGCAAAAGAAACTTATAAATCATTGATTTCAGAGGCACTGAGTCATTCTCAGCAACACAGTCGCGACACCTGTTATTATCTGCGCATTTGTCAAATATTATGTTTTGGAATTTATGTATCAGCATTTGCTGCGGCTCATGCCTGAGTTTGTGCACTGATCGGTTCTTAGCTATCCTTTTTTGTGTGTTTACCTGCAGAGCCGAACTTCGTTGGCTCGTTCGACGTGGGCGAGCACGTGCTGTTCTTCTTCCGGGAGCCGGCCGTGGAGTACATCAACTGCGGCAAGAGCGTCTACTCGCGCGTGGCGCGCGTCTGCAAGCGCGACACCGGCGGCAAGAACATCCTCTCGCAGAACTGGGCCACCTTCCTCAAGGCGCGCCTCAACTGCTCCCTGCCCGGCGAGTTCCCCTTCTACTTCAACGAGATACGTGAGTAACTCTTTTAGCGACTACTTTCAGCAGAAAATTGTATTGCTCCTGGACAGCCACAGTCCACTCAACTTGCTTTCATATGTGTGCTAGAGTGAGTACGAGTCCCGCGTTGCGGGTTGCATACTTCACAAATCGAGACGCCTGTGTTATATCAGTGCTAACGGGCTTCCCTCGTTCGTCGTCGACTCGTTCTTTCTTACTGAATCGTGCAGCAGTGTAAGGCTAACCGTGACTTACTGTTAGTGTGGAGGATGAGTACATGATCTAGCTGCTGTAGAGTAGCACTGACAAGGCGAAAAGACTGATTGTTAACGAAGCCGTGTTTTGTGAGATTGTGGTGGATGTAGGACGATAATTAATTGATGCAAGGTACCCAACTGCAAATGTGTTCCATTAGACCAGGAGCGATATGTGGAATAAGTTTTATGCTACAGCTCACGCTTCAGACGAAAATCATGCAAATTTCGTTCAGTTCAAATAGAATGGTTATATTCTTGTTTATTATACTTAACACAACGAGAAAATAAGTGCAGCGTTAAACTGGCCACAAGCAATGTTACTGTTATATCCGTGCGACAAAATGCGCGCTATTTTTGTATTCATTTGGTCATAGTATCTTGCGTTTATGGACTAACAGCGAGTTGTGTAGCTTATCTTCGTTTCTCTAATTTATTTTAATGACTTATCACCATTTATAGATTGCACTTCATCATGATGTTATGTTTTCTATTGCTGTCGTTACAGACTCTGTAACGCCTCAAAAGTGATTATGTGTCAACGTAATTGTTAGACATTCTCTGAATAGATATTAAATATTAAAATAAATATACAACAGTTTTCGAAAAAAAATTATCTGTGTAAATGCATGTACAAACAGAACAGTATTTACTGAAACCCGATCAGTCATTATGTTGGTATATAATAACTGTCATGCCTGGTGGTCGCTTCCGTCATTGCGCCAGGCCGTACAGTTTGCGACATTTCAACTTTCGATTGAGAATGGTTATAAAGCGAAATCGTGATTGTGTGAAATATTTGCACTTTATTAGAGCAAATTTCTTTCAAAGCGGTTGCGGGAGCCGGCCGGTGTGGCCGAGCGGTACTAGGCGCTTCAGTCTGGAACCGCGCGACCGCTACGGTCGCAGTTTCGAATCCGGCCTCGGGCTTCGATGTTTATGATGTCAGGTTGGTTAGGTTTAAGTGGTTCTAAGTTCTAGGGGACTGATGACATCAGCTGTTAAGACCCATAGTGCTCAGAGCCATTTCTCGGTTGTAGGAATACCACGAGTCCGCTGCTATACTTAGGCACTAGTGTACTCGCACTCCTTTCTGAGCCAGTCGAGTCCACTGTAGCCAAAACCGGACTCAGGTGACGAGTCGGCTGCTGCGGAGAATCGCGAGAGGACATCACAGTGCGGGTATATGGATGTCATTCCAGATCTCTAATGAGTACCGGGTTTCTCCCCTGGGGGTAAACGCGGTCGGAGCGAGGAACCCGTAACCCACTCCACCTCCCAGTGCCGTTACGTATAGAAGGGCTTCGCTCTACGTGAACTCAGGTCGCTAGTCAGGACACGAGCCTTACCTTTTACCTTCTGTCCAGGGAGTAGGACAAGCTGTTTGAGAATGGTCCATTACAGAGCGTTGTTTCTTTTCAGCCAAATACCAGTGAGGTGACTGAGTGGCTGGGACCTATCCGGTATAAACGGGAGAGATGACCGTACACCCACAACCGAGAGAAACCTCGCAAAATCCTCGGTAGGTACGGGGGAGGAGTGTGTGTATGAGGAGATGGTGCATGGGGAGGGGGTTGAAATTGATTTACTTATCACTGCCATTTCATTACTTTCATAGCAATTGAAGAACTATATACGAGGTGCATTCAAGTTCTAAGGCCTCTGATGTTTTTTTCTCCGGACTGGCAAGAGATAGAAACATGCGCATTGTTTTAAAATGAGGCCGCGTTCATTGTCACTACGTCAAAGAGATGGCAGCACCGTCCGGCAGATGGAATTTTACCGCCAGCGACGAGAATGAGAACTGTTTTAAATACTTAAAATGGCGACGTTTTCCTTACTTGAACAGCGTGCAATCATTTGTTTTCTGAATTTGCGTGGTGTGAAACCAATTGAAATTCATCGACAGTTGAAGGAGACATGTGGTGATGGAGTTATGGATGTGTCGAAAGTGTGTTCGTGGGTGCGACAGTGTGACAACAAACCGAAACAACCTCGGGCTCGCACAAGCCGGTCTGACGACATGGTCGAGAAAGTGGAGAGAATTGTTTTGGGGGATCGCCGAATGACTGTTGAACAGATCGCCTCCAGAGTTGGCATTTCTGTGGGTTCTGTGCACACAATCCTGCATGACGACCTGAAAATGCGAAAAGTGTCATCCAGGTGGGTGCCACGAATGCTGACGGACGACCCACATGGCTGCCCGTGTGGCATGTTGCCAAGCAATGTTGACACGCAACGACAGCATGAATGGGACTTTCTTTTCGTCGGTTGTGACAATGGATGAGATGTGGATGCCATTTTCCAATCCAGAAACAAAGCGCCAGTCAGCTCAATGGAAGCACACAGATTCACCGCCACCAAAAAAATTTCGGGTAACCACCAGTGCTGAAAAAATTATGGTGTCCATGTTCTGGGACAGCGAGGGCGTAATCCTTACCCATTGCGTTCCAAAGGGCACTACATTAACACGTGCATCCTACGAAAATGTTTTGAAGAACATATTCCTTCCTGCACTGCAACAAAAACGTCCGGGAAGGGCTGCGCGTGTGCTGTTTCACCAAGACTACGCACCCGCACATCGAGCTAACGTTACGCAACAGTTTCTTCGTGATAACAACTTTGAAGTGATTCCTCATGCTCCCTACTCACCTGACCTGGCTCCTAGTGACTTTTGGCTTTTTGCAACATTGAAAGACACTCTCCGTGGCCGCACATTCACCAGCCGTGCTGCTATTGCCTCAGCGATTTTCCAGTGGTCAAAACAGACTGCTATAGAAGCCTTCGCCGCTGTCATGGAATCATGGCGTCAGCGTTGTGAAAAATGTGTACGTCTGCAGGGCGATTACGTCGAGAAGTAACGCCAGTTTCATCGATTTCGGGTGAGTAGTTAATTTAAAAAAAAAAAACAAACTCGGAGGCCTTAGAACTTGAATGCACCTCGTACTTCACTTCATGATTGTCACAGTACTAGTCTTGGCACAAGCAGGACAATGTCATGAGTGGAAACTTCATTTTGAAGCCCGTGTACTGGACTTTCAATAGCGTATTTTATCCGCCAGTGTGCATTTCGAAGCAAAATTTCTTCTTCAGGGAGTCAGCTTGCTATCGCAGATAGGCTTCCTCTCGCTTTTACGTCTTAGTGCAGCTCATTCGACAGTCAACTGAATCCTTGACAGTGAAGCTATACTTCGAAATATAAGAGACTATAGACAGGCTGTATTTTGAATTTTTCCATTCTATACATTTCCAATTTTGGGAGTTGGCATACGAGCCATTAGTACTTTAAATAAAACATTTGTCCATTTTTCCAATTTTTTAGGGAAAACAAATTAGTTTGCAATCAGTTTGTTTGAACGAACGAACTATTTCCATTTTGGATGATAGTGAGTATTTTGTACATTTGTTCATGAACTCCTTTATATATAATCGTCTATAATTCACTATTTTTATTACTTTTTAGACCAATTTTTGTCTTCTGCCACGCTTTACCCGAACTGCAGTGCTAACAAATCTTTAACCTCAACGATACCAGAAAAAAATTTTTGACTTTCGCTTTCATATCAGAAGCTCGGGCATTTAAAAGTAATGAAACCGAAACACATGGCGTATTTGATCGAATTTTCCAGTCCAAGTTGGTATGACAACGCATAATAGCGAATAAAAATGTTTGTAATGGCTCACTTACCTTGCTTACATTTTGCAAACTGTCAGTATACACTAATCGTCATAAAAAGAACTGCACTCAGAAGGAACTGACCAACTGGCTGGGTATTTTGCACATTGTCAGCTATGCCAACGATTACGTCTGCACGGTCGGCGCGCTTTCGGGCAGCACGGGTAGGACATGACGGGGTGTCAAACGGCTGTTTCGGTCATTGCGACAGCGGGTAGCGTCACCAGAACATCACCTGCACGACCACTAAGCCCAGATGACACGTTAGGCTGCGGGTTGCCCAGCTAGATGAGTTCGAGGGGAACCGCATCGTAGGTCTGCGGGGGCTGTGTGATCCTACGAAGGAGGGAGGACCGACGGATTGTCGCGTGCAGATTCAACGGCAACCATAGGAGCCGTTGAGCGGGCTGTCCTGCCTTCTGCCTGTAAATGTGGCAGGTGGCTGCTTGACACAGGGCTCGCCGCGCGCCAGCCCTTACGAACCCTGCCACTCACTCCTCCACAGCATAGCACCGACCCGCCTGGAGTTGACAACGACGGATACAGAACCCTGCAGGCTGGCAGCAGGTCATCTTTAGCCACGAGTCATACTTCCATCTGTGCGGGTCTGCGTCCGAAGGCGCAGTGGAGAGCGCCTCGTGAAGCGGTTTCTGGTCTTAAAAAAAAAAAAAGGTTCAAATGGCTCTGAGCACTATGGGACTTAACTTCTGAGGTCATCAGTCCCCTAGAACTTAAAACTACTTAAACCTAACTAACCTAAGGACACCACACGCATCCATGCCCGAGGCAGGATTCGAACCTGCGACCGTAGCAATCGCGCGGTGCCGGACTGAAGTGTCTAGAACGGCTTGGCCACCAAGACCGGCTGGGCGCTAGTACTCACAGCCATGAGCACCTGGCACCACGCACGATTTGTGGCCGTGTAATGCAGTAACTGTTGGTACTTCAGAGTTGAAAGTGCAGTCATTTTGTATGTGTGGTATCATCTACATGCCTGCGGACAATTATCGGAAGTCTCATTGTTCTTCTGGGTGAAACTCTTTTTACGACAATCAGTCTGTGACGTAGTATACTGTAAATGGATTGATAAAAGATGTACTCACCAAGCGGCGAGAGGAGAACACACACATATCAAGTATTACAGTTTGCAAGCTTTCGGAGCTGGTGGCTCCTTTTTCTGGCCGAATGGTTGAAGGGCGAGGGAAGAGGGGTAAAGTTAAAGGACTGGTGACGTTTAAGAAACAGGGTTCAGTTCGGGAAAGTCCCCACAACCCCGGGTCAGGGGAGACTTACTGGCAAGTGGTGAAGGGAAAGAGCTGGTGAAGTTTAGGAAACAGGGTACAGTTTGGAAAAGTCGCCCGGAACTCCGGGTCACGGGAAATTACCGGTAAGTCTCCCCTGATGTGGGGTTCTGGGCGACTTTTCCAAACTCTGCCGCGTCTCCTAAACCTCATCAGCTCTTTCCTTTCACCCCTCTTCCTTCCCCTTCATTCATTCTGCCAGAAGGAGCCACTGCCTCCGAAAGCTTGCAAACGGTAATGCCTTTTGTACTCCTGCCGCCAGCTGATGAGCAGATTTTTTTATCTACTCAGTTACATTATATTAGTGTATGAGGCAAGAGCTTCGTAAGTTACATCGAACGCCGGCCGCAGTGGCCGAGCGTTTCTAGGCGCTTCAGTCTGGAACCGCGTGACCGCTACGGTCCAGGTTCGAATCCTGCCTCGGGCATGGATGTGTGTGATGTCCTTAGGTTAGTTAGGTTTAAGTAGTTATATGTTCTAGGGAACTGATGACCTCAGATGTTAAGTTACATAGTGCTCAGAGCCATTTGAACCATTTGAACATCGAATACTCCAGAGTTTATGCTTCCTCGGATATGCTACACGTAGGTGTGGAGGATATCTAGATGAACAGAATACATCCACACCGTATCTTGTAATCCATAGCAACATGTCTCACATTTCGTGTTTTGTTTGTAGAATTTATAGAAAGTAAAATATGAAGGCGACACAACGCTCTTTCGCTGCTGCCACTAATGCCGGATTATTCTTAGGCTACTAATTTACAGTGTGTCTGAAAAATACCTTTGGAATGAGCCATTCCGTATCCGGTATCAGCTGCAGACTTTTTAATTATCAGGGAAAACTTGCAGCGGCGCTTCGGTGAACAGCGTCAGTGCTCGCAACCCCTGTGTTCCGCAAACAAAGAGGGCTGGCTGCTGCGCCGCCGCGCGCCTCTGCTGGAAACAAAAATTCCGCTGATGTGGGCCACTTCCGGTCCCCTTCAGCGGTCCTCCATATCCTCCACTCTATTATACTCCGGAGGGGGCTGTTTTTTCCCGGAAATATGTTCTGTCCCTCTCCTTACATTCGCGCAATGCACATCCCAAGCGCCGTTCCCCCTTCCCTGCGCTCGCCCGTCACCACTCATTCACTCCGTTCACCCCTCCCACTTACACACGCACACACACACACACACACACACACACACACACACACACACACAGAGTCACACCTCGTCATGCTCAGTGTTCGTATCCCCTGCACCGTCTTTTACACTCCAGCGCCATTCCCGCCTCGCGGACTGAACAAAGGCGTTCTCATTCACGTAACAAACGCTACGCTCTGTGGTTGTCTGCCGCGACATGAGTAATTCTTAATTAGCCCCGCAGGTCGTATACAACGAGTAGAGACTTGTTCAACAGCACTTGCGACAGACTGTGATATACCGTCAGACTTTATTTCTCGGTAATTCAGGTTACTATGCAAGAATTCTATCAGTCTTCCTGTAAAAATGATTCGCACATTGTCCAGCAGTAGACAGATTCATTGAATATGTGTAGATAGAAATGACATATGAATAATTTGGTAAATTTTCAACAGTTCACTAGCTGAGCTCTCAGTGCGTGTGGCTGCCACTCTCAGGACTCGGCTTCTACCTTTGATTTTTTCCTTCGTGGGTGCACTGGAACGATGTAGCCTAATAGGACCTGTACTGTTTTCCGTAAACAAGAAGCGACCAAAAACGTTTCGTTCGAGGGCGTTGCTGCAGCGTATATGCAACGTAGCGCGACTCCGATGCGGGTGTGTAAGCACCGACATAGGCAAGAGATTAGTGTGGTATTCGTTTCATTTCGATCTGCCTGCGGTGAAAGAGGACATGTGAGCTATGACGACGTTATTACCTTACGCGTCCTAAGAGGACCAACGTGCTGTTATTCTTTTGTTTCCTTCAGAAGGACAAACAAGGTAGACATATTTCGGAGAATGAATAATGTGTGTGGGCAGCATTTCTGTCAAGAAACACCATTGTTGAATCTTGCGCCAAGTTTATAACGCACGTCCCCATGTCGAAAATGTCGTAACGGAGAAGTTACGCTAGATCAAATGGGAGATACTCGAGCACCTGCAGAATAGTCCTGACGTCTCACGTGTTCGGTCCCGTAGAAAAGGTCTTGAAGGGGCGACGATTCCTGTCGGACGATGATGTGTAGCAGGTGGTTACGGACTTCTTCACACAGCAGGACACGGTGTTTTGCCAGACTGATATTTTCAAAGTACTGCGTCGGTAGGATGACTGCCTCAATGCTCACGGTGATTTTGGCGATTTTGCCTGATTGGCATACCGATTTTGGATTGTACGTCCATCGAATGGAAACTTTTTATCGCCCTTTATATAAACAATAGAATCAGCAGCACTGACGATGCAGATTTATACTTGCAGTTATGATGGTTGGACGATCGTAGGATGTTGCAGAAAACCTGGAAAAGTGTTCCACCTGTTGCAATGAATTCCAGTCTCTTCAGATGAGGCTAATGTAAGAAATGCTTCTAACAAAGGGAAATAACCCGTTAGTATCTTCTTACAAGATAATCGGTGAAAATCTTAACATGTCACATCATATAGGCAGGAAGGCCATTCTGAGAGTTGTGAGCAACCAATTGTTAAAATTCTGTTTCCAAGAATGACACAAAAACTGCTGAAAGATAGTAATTTACAGGCTTTACATCACATTTTGGCAAGTTGTGACGTCATTAGAATCTATCACGTCACCACAAGCAATAATTCCCAAAATTGCCGATATCAGTGTTTCAGTTGGACAGCGTGCTGTCATTGAATCCCTCTAAAAGAGGAAAACTGTGCTGCTGGAATTCATCTCAAATTTCAACGTGTCTATGGAGATGTCTACATGGGCGTTAGCAAGGTTATGAATGGATGACATATTTCAAAGCTGGACACACGCGTATACAAGATGAGTCTCGTAGCGATTGCCCTCGAACTGCCTGCACTGAACGCAACAGGGAAAAAGTTGATGAGCTAGTTAGCGAAGACAGGCGTGTCATAGAGAATGAAATCGCTGCAAAACATGCGGTAGGACACAGTACAGTACAAGAAATGATTAAAATCTGAGACAAACTTCAGACAAGAATCGTCACCTAAAACCTTCGTTAGAGGTTACAAAATGAAGATGATATTTTTTGATGGGCATTGCGACAGCCAATGAAAGTTGGTTCAATCATTGCTCCTATCATAACGAGTTTGAAACAAACTGTTTTTTCTTTTTTTTTGAAAAAATGAGTTTCGGCCAGTTTTGAAATAAAAAATTTAAAATAGTAGTCTGAGTACGACCGCCACGCCACGGCTAGAAACAGCAAAAGCAGCGCCCCGGATGGAGGGAAGCATTAATACGAGATTCGCCCTACAGAGAGAGAGAGAGAATTCTCAACGCCAAAGTGAAGGTGTTAAACCTGGACAAAACATAAATGCTGCTCCCTATATTCAGATACTTTTGAAGCTCCGTTGTGCACTGGAAAAGAGATCATGCAAGAATATAACGCCCGTCCTCACACTGCTCGTGTGACTGTGGAGAACAGGACATTTGGGTGAGAAGGCTCTTCCACATTCTCCCTACAGTCCTTACTTACCACGCTCAGCCTGTTATCTTTCCTGTTCTGTTATGGAACAGATGCGAAGCTGACGCTATGGGACGGTGGAGGATTTCCTGTAAGCGGAGCGTTATGTGTTTTCGGGAAGATGGCACGTTGTATCGTACAGTATCTTCAGATTTACAGAACGTCGGGAAATTGCGTGCAAAAAGGTTGAGACTATGTTAAAAAATAAGAGATAGTATATAGATTAGGATTATGTGCTTGATTTGTCTAAAAAATAAAGATTAAAAATTTAAAAAATTACTGCTCGTTATTTTCAGTATGGTCGTTTTATTTGCGGCTAACAGTAAAAAGCCATGTCCAGTGGAACGATGACTTAAGGTTTCTGTGGAAGGAAATCGCATACAGGAGGCTAGTGAGACCAATCCTAAAGTACTGTACCAGCATTAGGAGTCCTTATAATGTAAGCGTAACACCAGACATCGAAAAAATTCAGAGACGTCGTCGTGGGAATCCCTAGAAGAAAGAGGACCTCCCGTCTGGCGCTGGAGAAAAGAATGATAGAAATTAGGACACGCACTTAGGCATTCTGACAGTCATTTTACCGTCGCTTAATGCGCGGATGGAGCAGGTAAGGGATTGGAAAATATTGGCACTGTGTACCATCCGCTATGGACTGTACAGAGGCTCGAGGAGTATTAATGTGAATGTAAATTTAGCTGCACTCGGTCAATTAAGGAGATACCACGCAGAGCGGCTGTTAAAACTGGGAAGGAGGCAACAGTAGGGAGAGTGGAGTGCTGGCTGCATGCCACACCATACAGCATCCAAATAACAGCAAAGGGCCGAGCTGCCAATACTTCTTCCCGCTTATCATCGGTGGGTGGAAGAGGAATGAGAGAAAAATGTGATACAGCTTCTAAACTACGCCTCATGAACTCGGTGACTGTCGGAGTACATAATATGTAAGTGCAGAGAGCTCAGCCATCTGAGGCATTAACTTTTTTTTTTTTTTTTTTTTTTTTTTTTTTTTTTTTTTTTTTTTTTTTTTTTTTGAGACCAGATGGGTGTACGGCTGTTAATGTCACTTGGTACACCTGCTACTTGTGCCTGGACTTTGCGAAAATGACCAGTGTCCACTGTTTCTCAAGCAATACATGTACCTACAGATGCGGCTGGATGACTCGGTATGGAATACAACCTAACTACTGTCTATGGCTCTATGTTCTGTAAATGTGGTAGTAAGTGTAATCTTTGTTAATAGTAGAAATAGTTATGATGATGGGATATAATCGTCCGTATTATATCGTTAGTTACCAATGTATAGAAAAAAGAACTGCTGTTGATGGTACTAATTTGCATAAGAATGATTACAGCTTGTGTTTAAATTATAAGTAATGGCCTACATGGTAGTAAATCTACATTGTCTAGGGTGTTGGTTGCATTCACCGCTTTGATAAAGCGACTGCAGCCAATTTACGATGCGTGCGCAAATAGTGATGTGGCAAACTACTACAAATCACTGTAGCTGAGACGAATTGTTTGCAATAAAACTGCAAGTTTAGTTAATCAGATTTCGTAAGAAATCGACACTGGTGCATATTGCGAGCCTGAACTGCTATTAACATCAAAATTCTTCACCAAGTGTGCGTAAAATAAACATCAGTGCCGCAGAATAGCTTTTGTAGATAACATTATTATGCTTCAAAATTCTGATTGCTAATGCTCGGAGTTAACGAATGTTCAGCAGACCGAGAGTACATACAAGTCCCGACTGTTCGTTTTACCGCAAAATAAACACAAATCCTTATTGTAGCTGACACAAATAATTATAAGCCCCGAATTAACCACCAACTGGAAATAAACAGAAGTCCAAAGTGTTCGTCAAGCCACAAATAAACACGAGTCCCCATTGTGGCTAACTCTTTAAAAGCTCTAACACTCTACCGGCGTCCACAACTGGCAGTATTACAAGTTCTCAGAAACGCACGCGAGAAATAGGCAAATTCCACGAAGCCACCGAATAAAGTCCTACTTGTGGCTCAGTGGCAAAGTGTTTTAAGTGGCGAGGGCCCGCACGCGAACAGTGGTAACTCTGGAAGGAGTCGTGCGGCCGATACGCAACGCAGAATGTCGCAGTACTGCTTATGGAGTTGTTGTAATCTGTGTCTCCACCCTAACGTCAAACTGGCGCTTAAATACCGTCCGCCGGTTAACTATTTGTTGTCAGACTGAACGTTTCCGTATCCTTGATGCTAGGCTAAAACAGGGGGATGCACGTTTTTGTGCTGGTCAATTCAAGATACTACGATAAGTTGTGCGATGAGTAGCTCGGCTACAACCAATATAAATATAATAAACATGATTGCACAGTTTGACTAAATTATCAATATTTCCTAAAAATGTATTACTGACAGATATTGTAACAGACCCCGGAATGAGATTTTCACTCTGCAGGGGAGTGTGCGCCGATGTGAAACTTCCTAGCAGATTAAAACTGTGTGCCGGACCGAGACTCGAAGTCGGGGCTTTTGCCTTTCGCGGGCATGTGCTCTACCAACGGAGCTACCCAAGCACGACTCACGCCCCGTCCTCACAGCTTTACATCTGCCAGTACCTCGTCTCCTACCTTCCAAACTTTACAGAAGCTCTCCTGCGAGCACTGCGAAAGGCAAATGTCCCGAGTTCGAGTCTCGGTCCGGCACACAGTTTTAATCTGCTAGGAAGTTTCATTGTAGCAGGTCACTGTGATGGGAAATTACCATCCCTTTCCGCTAATGTAATACGCTTCCTTGTAACTTTAATAGAATTACAATTCCGGACGATTTAAATTACTGAAACGTTAATTGACTGAAAAAAACCAAAACTTTTTGTAAAACATATAGCCTACAAATACTGTGTTGTCTGTGTAACAGTATCCTAGCAACTGTCAGATTACTTCTTTGATAAATTAAACAGACTTTTTGATGAAATCTGAGTAAAATGAATTTTCTAGACGCAGTATGATGTTGGCGATAAGAGAAACTGTAGCAAAAGCTGCGTCTCATCAAGCTCTTTAATTTGACATTTTGATCGTAACTATATCAGGCTTGTTTAAAGAGTAAATAAGTTTCCAAGATTTGTTCGTTAACATCCCACCTTAATGAAACTCAATAAATTTTCATGGTACAGACACACATATATATAAAAAACAGACACCGTCCGAACAGGCCTAGATGGCCCAACGGCCGCCGTGTCATCTTCGGCCCTTTGGCGTCGCCGGACGGAGCGGCATGTATCCAGCACACTGCTCTCCCGGCTGTTGTCAGTTTTCGCGACCGGTGCCGCTATTTCTCAGTCAAGTAGCTCCTCAATTTGTCAACAGCACTCTGCAGACTCGGACTGTGACCCATCCAGTTGCTAGTCCAGCTCGACAGCGCTTAACTCCGGTGATGTCAAGAGAACCGGTGTTAATACTGCAACAAGGCCGTTGGCTACAGGTGAAAATATGGTGTTAAAAACACGTATACAAAATTTTAGCATATTTAGAAGATATAAAAAGAAACACTTTCTCAATGTTGACTGGAATACTCTTTCAAATCCTGAAGGTGGCAGGGTTAAAATACAGGGAGCGAAAGGCTATTTACAATTTGTACAGAAACCAGATGGCAGTTATAAGAGTCGAGGGGCAAGAAAGGGAAGCAGTGGTTCGGAAGGGAATGAGACAGGGTTGTAGCTTCTCCCCGGTGTTATTCAATCTTTATATTGGGCAAGCAGTGAAGGAAACAAAAGAAAAATTCGGAGTAGGTATTAAAATCCATGGAGAAGAAATAAAAACTTTGAGGTTCGCCGATGACACTGTAATTCGATCAGAGACAGCAAAGGACGTGGAAGGGCAATTGAACGGAATGGATAGTGTCTTGAAAGGAGGATATAAGATGAACATCAACAAAAGCAAAACAAGGATAATGGAATGTTGTCGAATTAAGTCGGGTAATGCTGAGAGAATTAGATTAGGGAATTAGACAAAGTAGTAAAGGAGTTTTGCTATTTGGGGAGCAAAATAACTGATGATGGTCGAAGTAGAGAGGATATAAAATGTAAACTGGCAATAGCAAGCATTGACACCACCATACTTGCTCCGGACACTGCGAGAGGGCTGTACAAGCAATGATCACACGCACGGCACAGCGGACACACCAGGAACCGCGGTGTTGGCCGTCGAATGGCGCTAGCTGCGCAGCATTTGTGCACCGCCGCCGTCAGTGTCAGCCAGTTTGCCGTGGCATACGGAGCTCCATCGCAGTCTTTAACACTGGTAGCATGCCGCGACAGCGTGGACGTGAACCGTATGTGCAGTTGACGGACTTTGAGCGAGGGCGTATAGTGGGCATGCGGGAGGCCGGGTGGACGTACCGCCGAATTGCTCAACACGTGGGGCGTGAGGTCTCCACAGTACATCGATGTTGTCGCCAGTGGTCGGCGGAAGGTGCACGTGCCCGTCGACCTGGGACCGGACCGCAGCGACGCACGGATGCACGCCAAGACCGTAGGATCCTACGCAGTGCCGTAGGGGACCGCACCGCCACTTCCCAGCAAATTAGGGACACTGTTGCTCCTGGGGTATCGGCGAGGACCATTCGCAACCGTCTCCATGAAGCTGGGCTACGGTCCCGCACACCGTTAGGCCGTCTTCCGCTCACGCCCCAACATCGTGCAGCCCGCCTCCAGTGGTGTCGCGACAGGCGTGAATGGAGGGACGAATGGAGACGTGTCGTCTTCAGCGATGAGAGTCGCTTCTGCCTTGGTGCCAATGATGGTCGTATGCGTGTTTGGCGCCGTGCAGGTGAGCGCCACAATCAGGACTGCATACGACCGAGGCACACAGGTCCAACACCCGGCATCATGGTGTGGGGAGCGATCTCCTACACTGGCCGTACACCACTGGTGATCGTCGAGGGGACACTGAATAGTGCACAGTACATCCAAACCGTCATCGAACCCATCGTTCTACCATTCCTAGACCGGCAAGGGAACTTGCTGTTCCAACAGGACAATGCACGTCCGCATGTATCCCGTGCCACCCAACGTGCTCTAGAAGGTGTAAGTCAACTACCCTGGCCAGCAAGATCTCCGGATCTGTCCCCCATTGAGCATGTTTGGCACTGGATGAAGCGTCGTCTCACGCGGTCTGCACGTCCAACACGAACGCTGGTCCAACTGAGGCGCCAGGTGGAAATGGCATGGCAAGCCGTTCCACAGGACTACATCCAGCATCTCTACGATCGTCTCCATGGGAGAATAGCAGCCTGCATTGCTGCGAAAGGTGGATATACACTGTACTAGTGCCGACATTGTGCATGCTCTGTTGCCTGTGTCTATGTGCCTGTGGTTCTGTCAGTGTGATCATGTGATGTATCTGACCCCAGGAATGTGTCAATAAAGTTTCCCCTTCCTGGGACAATGAATTCACGGTGTTCTTATTTCAATTTCCAGGAGTGTATTAAATACGGTTCCACACTAAGGTTCACATGAGAGTAATGCATCACAGAATGTAAAATGACCGTTGTTGCATTATACATATTCGTTGTTGACAGAAATAAAATGAAACCAGCCCAGCCAGATTTTGCAAGACATTTCCATTCTAAGAATAACTCTTCAACTAACGCCAAACCCTCCCTTCTTTTTTCACTGCATCTCGCAAGATTATGGGACACGACCTGGGTCGCCCTTGATGATGCTTATAAGGCATTGTATTATATAATTTTCAATTCGATAGTTGCAGGTCTGCAGTTGTAATGAATATTTTGAAAGATTTAATGATGCCTACAGCTGCCACTCTCTTTATTTTGTATACGATTGTAGGCGATTTTCAAATATCTAAAACGGAAGCATTATACATTGCATACATTACAGACACTTGTGATTTTGATGTAGGAACAAGTCATATCTGTAAATATACTAGGCGCATTATAACTTAATTTATGGATGATTTTTGGTAGTAAATTATGCCTTGTATGTCGTTGCTCCCATGACTCAATGTTATGCTCATAAAATAAATCCCAGATATTTTACGCTAATTTAGGAGCACGTTACTTTCGAGCAGTTGTTGCAAAGCTCTTATGTATAAAGGCCATGTTCTAACGCTCTTAACGCTAGGACGATTATAATTATTTTACAGAAATTTGTTACTCAACCCGCATATGCTTTTGTTCGCAATTATATTTAATTATCCTTCATTATTGGTGAAAATATGACTGTAGTTAATTTCTTTAAGATAATTTATAAATATTTGTTGTTTTATTGTGGGGGCACGTCAGTTTTGAATAGTTGGTGCAAAGATCTTATATATTAAATCTGTCACAGTAGTCTAAGGAAACAGTACTGAAAACTACGAGAGTCGAGTAAAAACTGCTTTGTGGTAGCGTGATGTCTCGCATTACAGTCATATTTATTAATGAGTGTACCGATAATTGTACATTATATGGTTCTGTAATGCTTCGTCGTAGAAATGGTAGAAAGTTTTCTTGGAATTTCCCATCTCGCAAGTCTTTTTGCTAATTTAAAACTGTGTCTGACTGATCTTTTAGATGGACGTAAATTTCAATTTCTTCCATTACATCCACGATTTTTCTTTCAGTAACTAATGTAATATTTGAAGTGATCCATCTATGTTAGGTATTTTGTGGTTGTTGTCTTTTAAGTGTGCAGGAAATGTGGATGGCTTACAGTCGCTTATTGTCGTGTGTCCTTTAAATCGTGTACTAGCTATTCTTCCTGTTTGTCCAATATAAAATTTTGGGCATTCTTCACAGTTAATTTTGTAGATTCCTGATTGCGAAAACAGTCGTGATTTACGTGGTTTGTGTCTCAATAATTGCTGTAATTCTATTCTATAATTTTGTATTTTTGAAACATCGAGTAATTTTGTTGGAAATGATACCTAAATACGGCCACACTAGAACTTTATTTTTCTGTGGTTCATTTTTGTCTCTGGTTAAAGTTATTTCATCTATAGCACTGGCATGTGTTTGATTAGGTTTCTTTTTGAATAATGTCTACTAAGATTTTGACATAACCATTGCTTATAGCTACATTTCGGAGAAGCTCTAGTTCTTTCTCATTATTTTTTCTTTTTTCAGTGGTAAGTTGTTTAGTCTATGTAACACAGAATGAAAATATGCGAACTTGTGTGCTCTCGGGTGGCATGCCTGCTGTCGTTGGTTTACGAAAAATATCAAATATGTGTACAGATTTTTAGATTTAAATTTTTAAAACCAGAAATTTTATTCTCTTTTTTTCCTCTTTCCATAGTGACATTGTAATTCAAAGGACTTGGAAGAGCAGTTGAACAGAATGGACAGTGTCTTGAAAGGAGTACATAAGATGAACATCAACAAAAGCAAAACGAGGATAATGGAATGCAGTCGAATTAAGTCGAGTGATGCTGAGGGAATTATGTTAGGAAGTTAGACACTTAAAGTAGTAAAGGAGTTTTGCTATTTGGGGAGCAAAATAAGTGATGATAGTCGAAGTAGAGAGGATATAAAATGTAGACTGGCAATGGCAAGGAAAGCGTTTCTGAAGAAGAGAAATTTGTTAACATCGAGTATAGATTTAAGTGTCAGGCAGTCGTTTCTGAAAGTATTTGTATGGAGTGTAGCCATGCATGGAAGTGAAACATGGACAATAAATAGTTTGGACAAGAAGAGAATAGAAGCTTTCGAAATGTGGTGCTACAGAAGAATGTTGAAGATTAGATGGGTAGATCACATAACTGATGAGGAGGTACTGAATAGAATGGGGGAGAAGAGAAATTTGTGGCACAACTTGACTATAAGAAGGGATCGGCTGGTAGGACATATTCTGAGGCATGAAGACATCACCAATTTAGTATTGGAGGGCAGCGTGGAGGGTAAAAATCGTAGAGGGAGACCAAGAGATGAATACACTAAGCAGATTCAGAAGGATGTAGGCTGCAGTAGGCACTGGGAGATGAAGAAGCTTGCACAGGATAGAGTAGCCTGGATAGCTGGATCAAACCAGTGTCAGGACTGAAGACCACAACAACAACAAGATGGACAACCACATTTATGTTACACTGTTATTTGTGGATGTAAACTGTTGAATTGTGAATGCAATACGTTACACGTATCTGTTGTGCCATCGAATAGGATTACAATATCATCGACATATCTATAGTAATACAGGATTTTTCTTGGCTGTGTGAGTGGTCTTGTTAAAAAATTTTCCTTTGTCTGATTTTACATGCGTGAGGGCGAAGGGGCTGCCAGCGCCACCCCCCCTCCCTCCTCCCCACTCTCCTTGCCCCCTCCGCCCAAAATGCATCATTCGGTTCTGTGCTGGCTACCAATAAAGAAATGAGACATCTGACTGTCACCATCAGTTTCAGAAAGAATCAGCAGGGTAAAGAAGTTAGTGATTCATTAGGAGCACCGGATCCAAGAAGGGCAGTGAAATCTGCAGCTAAGAAAAGGAAAAGCTATGAAGATGTGCATCTTGTGTAGAGAAGAAAGACAGAAAAATTCAAATTACTTGCTATAAGTGCACCAAACACGTGTGCTCTGTACTTTCTGCTGCTGTTTGTGCATCCTACGCAAATTTGCTGTAAGAATTATTTTATAAAAGCACTTGGTGAGGAACTAGAATAAACTACTCTGACTAAAAAACAAAAAACCCCAAGAAGGAAATGTGCAACATAAACCAAAGTCGCTAGGCCTGTTTCAACATCTGAAAGATGAGGACTATTCAGATTTCGTGCGGATCGCATAAATGACACCACTGTGAGTATGCAAATCAGATTTGATTTAAATATACGCTGTAACGGTCGTATGCGTTAGTTACATTTAAGACTGGACGTGGTGAGTTGACGTTAGTCAAGAAAGCCTTTAATGTGACAAAGGCGCCATTAACATTAAGTTTTAACGAGGTCGTGTAAGAGGGCTACGAGAAGCTGGATGTTCCTTCTGCGACACTGAAAAAATATTTGGCACATGATTGCTGGCAGGAGTCATTACCGAGAGGAAACGCCATCGTGTTTGGCGTATGGCTCTGTCAACCCTACTGCAACTACAGCAGCAATTTTAGCAGCACTCGACTCTACATTGAGACGATGAATTATTAAAAATCATTTATTTGAAGGATAGGTCCGAACCATATCCTCCGTAGCGTGCATTCCACTGACCCCAAACCACAGTCATTTGCGACTTTAGTCGTGTCAAGCGAGAGCTCATTGGACGACATGATGGAGGTCTGTTGTGTTTTCTGATGAAAGGTGGTTCTGCCTCGGTGCCGGTCATGGCCATGTGTTGTACTAATTAGGAAGAGGCCAACTGAGGCTCCACAACCAACCTGTCTGCATACCTGACACACTGAACGTACTGCTGGAGTTACGGTGTGGGGTGCGATTTCCTACGCCACCTGGAGCACTCTCGTGACCATTCCACACACTCTCACTGCAAATTTGTACGTCAGTCTGGTGTGATTCGACCTGTTGTGCTGCCATTCATGAACAGCATTCCGGGGGGTGGTTTCCAACAGGATAACTCTCGCCCACATAGAAGTGTTGTAACCTATCCTGCTCAACAGAGTGTCGACATGTTGCCGTGGCCTACTCGATCAGTCTCCAGTCGAGCACATATGGGACATCATCGGACGACATCACGAGCGTCATCTACACCAACATTAACCGCCCCTGTATTACTGATTAAGTGCAACTGGTGTGCAACACCGGCCCAAAAGCTGACATATGTCACCTGTACAAAACAATGCATGCACGTTTGCATGCTTGCGTTCAACATTTGGTGGTTGCGCCGGTTATTATTTTAGCAACACTTCACATTTGCAATGGCTTATCTCGCGCTCACATTAACCTGTGCTCTTGCAATGCTAATTACTTAAATATGTTACCTAAGCAAATGTATTTCCAAAGTTTCATCACTCTATATTAATTATTTTTTGTTGCTGCGATTTTTTCCCGTCGGTGTATATATCCTTCGAAAGCCACCAGAAAAGTAAAAAAAAAACGTGTTTCTTGAAAATGTATACTTTAAATGACTAAAATTATTTGAAAAAGTATTTATACGTCAAAGGTAGTCCACGTCATAAGCAGTTTATGTAATGTCGATTTATATTGATTTTAACACCATGGACCTGAAACGCTCGAATGGCAGGAAATGGTATACAGATTTTCTGGTAATGAGTAGGGCCCGAATTTTAATTACCTAAAAAACAGTGAAATATGCATGCATTTATGACCTAAAACTTACATAAATATGACCTTAAAAATAAAATGACTTAATAGAAGTTTATTTAGAGCATTCTTGTTTGTTTATTCAATTTTTTATTCACCATAAAGTAATACAAAATTCACTTCTCAAAATATTGTAAGTATAGTTCTTTCTTTCTGTAGGGTTTGTGGCTAACTTGCACCTATTTTTTGAATGTGTCAATGTTTTATTTTCTATACACAAAGTACAGTGAAAAGATCATCTATCGAAACAGTAAAACAATGTTTTTATTTTTACATAGTATTTAAAACGTTTCACATTATTTAATACCGTCTGTCAATCTTCAGTATCTGCACAGTTGCACTGGATGACAAGGTGCACTTTCGGGTTTTCCTTTGTCAAAGATCTATGGTTGTCGCTGAGGATAGTTTTGTACCTGGAAAAGCTCCTCTCCACTTCACAAGACGTCACTGGAGCGTATTTGAAGGCAGCCAGGTCACAGGAGATCAGCTTTGTTTCAGTATCTTCGAATGTTGCGGCATTCCCTGAAAGACTGTCACTAATTTTGCACAGTGTAGAATATCCAGGATTCCGTTGGAGAACACTTTGCAATTTGGTTTTCACTTTGTCAGCCACATGACCACGAGCTCGACCCAACTCACTCTGCACAATACTCAGGGCCTCACATAGCTGAGTGCCAACAGCTTCCAGTCGTTTGATGGCTTTTGACATCACTGAAAAATTGGCGTTGATGTATGCCAAGTTTCGAGACAATGTATCTGTAAAAACTTCTTTGACAATTTTGATAGCATTTGACTCATCGCTATCAAGCTCACAGAAGATTGTCTTTATTTGGGTGTAGTTGGTGCAGTAATACTCAGCAGCATTAAGCCAACAACCCCATCGTGCAAGAACAGGTTTAGGTGGGAGGGGCGTTGAAGGTGCTTGTTCCTTGAATTTCTGCACACGTAGCGGAGCCTTCACATAGATTTTCTTACCACAGGAAATTAATTTGTCCACGCCAGGGTAATTTGATCGCACCTCTTCGGCAACTCTGTGCAACGCATGTGCAAGGCAAGTGGCGTACACCATACTGGGGTAGAGAATCCGAAGCCCTTTGGCTGCTTTAGCCATATATGAAGCACCATCTGTTACAAGCAGCAAAACGTTTTCTCTTTTTACACCATTCGGCCACAGTAGCTTCAGAGAGTTGTCAAACAAAACAGAAATCGTTGAATTGTTTACTCTATCGGGAGTTTCACACGTTAGTAGGAACATATCTCCAGGGCCATCAACTTTTAGAACACCAACAACAACATTTTCAGTATATCGCCCACTAATATCCGTAGTTTCATCTATCGACAGCCAGATCTTTTGCTCAGCAATAGTAATTCGTAGTTTGTCGAGCCCATCATTGTAGCATACGGATAAATAGTTCTTTCTCAGTGTAGATTCATCTGGAAATGGATGTGTTGTGTACTTCTCCAAGAACCGCCTGAAGTGTGGATTCTTCAGCTTTTCCAATGGGATGTTGCAGGACACCATCATCTCACACAAATCTTTGCAGAA
The DNA here is from genome assembly GCF_023864275.1 of Schistocerca cancellata. NCBI lineage: Eukaryota > Metazoa > Arthropoda > Insecta > Orthoptera > Acrididae > Schistocerca > Schistocerca cancellata. The sequence continues at coordinate 119,053,347 of NC_064633.1, read as the reverse complement.
TGATTGCACGGTTGACGATTGACCTGTCTGTTCAAATAACAGCGTTTGACTGCTGTTATTTTCAGCACTTCGTTTCACACAGCTGCTGTGTTTAGAGGTATTACAGTGTTGTTGCACATTAAAGCGCTTTTCTGCACTAACTTTAACTTCACACAGTTTACAAAATAATATTTTCCCATCACTACTAAAGAACTCTTCTCCAGATTCTCGAACATATCCTCGTAACTTCACGCTGTCGGAGCACTTTGCTTTAGGTATGTTGAACAAGGCAAAGGCTGTATCCAAACTGGTTACTGGGAACACCTGTGCGACTGCGATGATTATTACGGCAGAAGCCGCCTTTGTTGGCTCTGAGAGCGTATTGTCAACTCTGCGCAACAATGTCTTATGTTCGCGAAACGACTGTTGTGGTACACCGATTTTCTGCGTCAGTCCTGAGAAATAGAGCTGTGTACTAATTTATCTGTTTATCTTTAATAACAGCACGTTAGATATTGTCTCGTGAGCAACATATTCATTTTCTTATTTGTGTGTCCCGTAAGATACGAGAAAAACGGTATATGCATTTTTGGCAGAAGTTGACGGAAATATGACCTATTATATTAAAAGTTAGCCGCAATATGACCTATTATTAAAATTTGTTGAAATATGACTTTATTTGCGCAATCAAAATACATTTTTCGACACTAAAATGCCTAAATTTGTGTATAAATTGTTCTAAAATTCACCCTATAGTTCAGAATGGAATATGACTTGCCATTAAAATCGGCCGCGAGGGATTAGCCGAGCGGTCTAAGGCGGAGGTTCGAATCCTCCTCGGGCATAGGTGTGTGTGTTTGTCCTTAGGATAATTTAGGTTAAGTAGTGTGTAAGTTTAGGGACTGATGACCTTAGCAGTTAAGTCCCATAAGAATTCACACACATTTGAACATTAAAATCCGGGCCCTAGTAATGAGAGAGGAGGAGGAGATTAGTGTTTAACGTCCCGTCGACAACGAGGTCATTAGAGACGGAGCGCAAGCTCGGGTGAGGGAAGGATGGGGAAGGAAATCGGCCGTGCCCTTTCAAAGGAACCATCCCGGCATTTGCCTGAAGCGATTTAGGGAAATCACGGAAAACCTAAATCAGGATGGCCGGAGACGGGATTGAACCGTCGTCCTCCCGAATGCGAGTCCAGTGTGCTAACCACTGCGCCACCTCGCTCGGTCTAGTAATGAGAGTACTTCTTCCTATATTGCATTTTTGGCGCGATACAGTGAAGAAAGTAACACGACCTGAATACTGGTCTCACACGTGCTGAGATGGCCAGTACGGCAGGAGTTGCGGTCACGCTGAAATTCGCTATTACTCCGTGGTCGCCTTTCAGCTGGCCCGCGCCTGACGAATCGGCTCTGCGCCGACAGCTGCGAGCGGCCGTGTCACGCCCTCCTTCCATTGTCGGGCGCGCCTAGCGCTCGTGAGTGCTCGCCACGTCACAGACCGCTCATCAAGTTGTCACGATGTGATTTTTATTACAGTGACGTGGATGTTAAAGGAACTGATGGGGAAAGCCCAAGAGAACTCATTGTCCTGCTCCGCGTGTTCCGTACTGAAACCTCGCTGTCTTTTATTTTTGCAGAGGCCGTATACCGCACCCCGGACGATCCGAGCCGCTTCCACGCCGTCTTCACGACGTCCAGCACGGGCCTGATCGGATCGGCCATCTGCTCGTACACGCTGCAGGACGTGCAGCAGGCGTTCCGCGGCCGCTTCAAGGAGCAGGCGACCAGCAGCTCCGCCTGGCTGCCCGTCCTCTCCAGCAGGGTGCCCGAGCCGAGGCCCGGAGAGTGCGTCAACGACACACAGACCCTGCCCGGTGAGTCACCCCACTGAATCAATCTCCTGCTTACAGCAGCTTCTCTTTATACGGGCTTTCCTGCGCCTGTATCTACTTGTGTCCTCTAGTAATGAATCCCGAGTCGCCTCCACTCCCCTTGTACAGGGTGGTCCATTGATAGTGACCGGGCCAAATATCTCACGAAATAAGCGTCAAACGAAAAAACTACAAAGAACGAAACTCGTCTAGCTAGAAGGGGGGAACCAGATGGTGCTACGGTTTGCCCGCTAGATGGCGCTGCCATAGGTCAAACGGATTTCAACTGAGTTTTTTTAAAATAGGAACCCCCATTTTTTATTACATATTCGTGTAGTATGTAAAGAAATATGAATGTTTTAGTTGGACCACTTTTTTCGCTTTGTGATAGATGGCGCTGTAATAGTCACAAACATATGGCTCACAATTTTAGACGAACAGTTGGTAACAGGTTGGTTTTTTTAAATTAAAATACAGACCGTAGGTACGTTTGAACATTTTATTTCGGTTGTTCCAGTGTGGTCATGTACCTTTGTGAACTTATCATTTCTGAGAACGCATGCTGTTACAGCGTGATTACCTGTAAATACCACATTAATGCAATAAATGCCCAAAATGATGTCCGTCAACCTCAAAGCATTTGACATTTCCTCTCAACAGCGAGTAGTTTGTGTAATGTTCGCACATGCACTGAAAATGCACTGACGCATGTTGTCAGGCGTTGTCGGTGGATCAAGATAGCAAATAATCTTCAACTTTCCCCACAGAAAGAAATTCGGGGACGTCAGATCCGGTGAACCAATCCACCTGTCATGAAATATGCTATTCAGTACCGCTTCAACCGCACGCGAGCTATGTGCCGGACATCCATCATGTTGGAAGTACATCGCCATTCTGTCATGCACTGAAACATCTTGTAGTAACGTCAGTAGAACATTACGTAGGAAATCAGCATACATTGCACCATTTAGATTGCCATCGATAAAATTGGGGCCAATTATCCTTCCTTCCATAATGCCGCACCGTACGTTAACCCTCCAAGGTCATTGATGTTCCATTTGTCGCAGTCATCGTGGATTTTCCGTTGCCCAATAATGCATATTATGACGTTTTACGTTACCGCTGCTGCTGAATGACGCTTCGTAGCTAAATAGAACGCGTGCAAAAAATCTGTCATCGTCCCGTAATTTCTCTTGTGCCCTGTGGCAGAGCTGTACACGACGTTCAAAGTCATCGCCATGCAATTCCTGGTGCATAAAAATGTGGTGCGGTTCCAATCGATGTTGATGTAGCATTCTCTACACCGACGTTATTGAGATTCCCGATTCCCGCGCAATTTGTCTGCTACTGATGAGCGGATTAGCCGCGACAGCAGCTAAAACACCTACTTGGGCATCATCATTTGTTGCAGGTCGTGGCTGACGTTACATATGTGGCTGAACACTTCCTGTTTCCTTAAATAACGTAACTATCCATCGAACAGTCTGGACACTTGGATGATGTCGTCTAGGATACCGAGCAGCATACATAGCACACGCCCGTTGGGCATTTTGATCACAATAGCCATACATCAACACGATATCGGCCTTTTCCGCAATTGCTAAACGGTCCATTTTAAAACGGGTAATGTATCACGAAGCAAATACCGACCGCACTGGCGGAATGTTACGTGATACCACGTACTTATGCGTTTGTGACTACTACAGCGCCATCTATCATAAAGCGAAAAAGAGGTCCAACTAAAACATTCATATTTCTTTACGTACTACACGAATATGTAATAAAAATGAGGGTTCCTGTTTAAATAAACGCAGTTGATATCCGTTTGACCTATGGCAGCGCCATCTAGCGGGCCAACCTTAGCGCCCTCTGGTTTCCCCCTTCAAGCTAGACGAGTTTCGTTCTTTGTAGTTTTTTCGTTTGATGCTTATTTCGTGAGATATTTGGCCCGGTCCTTATCAAAGGACCACCCTCTATTTTTTCCTCACTGCGTCATGCGCCCGTAGTGCCAGAAAACGGCATTCAATGTGGCTATGGGGCAGTGTTTACAAATAATGTTCTGACTTGTCAGCGTATGTAGATTGACAAAACAAAGGCATTGTTTCCTTGCATTTGTGTGACATCGAACGTCATGCAACACTTATGAAAACACAGAGCCATTATATGCTATATGCGATGGGAAAATAACCATTTTTTCTCCTCCAGAAACTAACCAATTCACCTTTTATTATGACCTATCAAGGTATGTGACTGCTTTAATCACAACAATTTTGGAAACATAACCTGATGTTTTCTCCAACTAGTGATGTGCTTGACAGATTGTTAACATCATATTGTAATGAAATGAATCTTGCGAAAGCAATGTTGGAAAATACACTGATAGCTGCTAAGGGTATGGTTTGTGTTACCATATTCAGACTAATCACTAGGTCACATTATGTTACCATAGTTTTGTGGCCTGATGATCGTATTGCAGATCGATACCTGTAACGTAGTCAGTAGAATCGCTTAGCAGCTATCATTTAGTTTTCAGACGTGAGCTCCATAAAATGTGACACGCTTCGTAATGTAGTTCAGTTTACTGATGATATGAATATTGTGATGAATCTCAATGGACATGCAAGAAAAGAGTTATTGACAAGTTTCCTGCTGTTTAGCATCTCGTGTCGTTGCACGTCTTGGAGAGAAACAAAGCAGTATATTAACATCATCTGCACTCAAAAATTTCCCTTGGAATTGATTTTTTGATGGACTGATTTTTTTTAAAAAAAAAAAGACGAACTATTGCGAGTAGGACTCGCGTTCTGTGGGTTCTGTACAGTTTTAATTATGCATACCCATCGCGCAATACATTTAAAGGATCACTTTTTCCAAACTCCGTATTTCTCTTCCACTGCCACTCATAAGTTTGAAATTCGGCTCAAAGGCGCCCACAAGCTTCCTCCCTAGTGCTGCAAAAGAGCAGCCCTACGACGTCACCCTCGGGATCGGCGACAATTCAGACAGCGCGAAAAAAATGCCAGAGCTCAATTCGCGTGAGGTGTAAGCTGGATTAATGATGTCATATCGTCACCGAATGCCACTGTGATTCTACCCAACGGCACCGTGGACGTGTCACAGAATGGGAAGTTCGTCACACCTTCTCTTATCCACATTTCGCCCCTTTGTCTTACACCTCTGCGATGGAGGTGAGAACCGTGACGCCCAGCGACGAAGTTACGCGATTTTCTATTGGCAGCCGAGGATAACATTTCAGACGCCATGGCTCTGAGAATCAACAAGAAATAAAATGGCAAAGTGTCCCGCTAAGACCACTCAGTTTGGCAACACCTTCACTGCTACCCACTCACCTTTGTTGAGGACCTTGAAAATGTACTTGTTCAGACAGAACCCATGGCGAGGGTCCTTGGCGCCTGCAGGCAATCTACGCTGCTGCTCCTGAGCCTGCTACTAGGGCATCCAGAATCGGATGGGTGTTGAAGGGGCTGCCATATGCATGTGCCTACAACTTCGTCACACGCTATTTTTGTTCAGCTACGGCTTAAAGTTCTCACGAAAGGCAGGTGGGTGGCACTGAGGGGAGGGAGTTGTCGAAGTGGCCGGTCTTAGAAGGAAGTTTTGCCGTTTTATTCACAAATGTGTCAGTGTCACACCCTTCTGTGATCCCGTCATAAGAGTGAGCGAAGCAAGACTGACAGAGCATAAGCATCCTTTGGCGCTTTGGGTCATGTTCAGATTTCATGGAATGGCTTTGGTACGGACTCTGAGGATAGAGGATGCGAAAACCTTTGAGCAGGTTGAACTTGAGTTTTTGGTCCTTGAGTGCTAAGCCACTGGGCACATATTAAACAATTTATTAAACAACCTATTAAACCACAACAAGGACAATTTCGACACTGGTACTTCTACAATATTTAAACAAAAGGTGCTGCATGATGCACTGCAAGATACAACAAGTTAAACCACAGTGAAAGAAATAGTTATTTGTTTTATGCAAGCAGACAATAAACAATTCTGCACGCAGATTTATTTCAGCATGCCAACTTGTGACATGCTTACTAGAACTTCAATAAATATCCTTTACTTATTAATAAATGGTGCTCCTCGCATGAGCAGTTAAATCAAATAAAGATTTGATATATTATTATTGTTGTTAAAAAGCAAGAAATAACTAGAGCTACTTTGATATAGAACTGCGCTAGACATTTTTATTTTAAAATATTTTTTTACGAAAAAGGAAAACGTTATTGCACTTCATTAAAAATAAAATATATTACAAGACAAACACACACCCATACACACACTCCAACTGTCACTTCTGTTGACATAGGATTTAAAGAAGGCAATTTACACAAATATCAGTTGTCAACACACAGTGAAAGGCAACATGCTGAATCAGGCGCTCAGGACACATTCTTACATGTCAGCTAACGGCATTTGACGAGAAAACCAACCAGTTTTGACAATTAAACCTTCAAGACACAACTGAGGCAGATTCTGCATTCAGATTCAATTTAATGAGAAATGCACAAAATTTTAAACTTTAACCGTCAGATAAACAACAAGCAGGCAAGCAAGGAAAGACAATGCCGGCCGCGGTGGCCGTGCGGTTCTGGCGCTGCAGTCCGGAACCGCGGGACTGCTACGCTCGCAGGTTCGAATCCTGCCTCGGGCATGGGTGTGTGTGATGTCCTTAGGTTAGTTAGGTTTAAGTAGTTCTAAGTTCTAGGGGACTTATGACCTAAGATGTTGAGTCCCATAGTGCTCAGAGCCATTTTTTGAAGGAAAGACTATAAATCTAAATAGTCAGGACGCGATATAAAAGACCGCTATGCACATTCAAAGAAATCTTACGACTTGCACTGCTAAGCAGCACAGTAAGTGATTTTAAACAAGGAAGCACTATTACTTGGATAGCAATTCACGTATTCGATCCGGACGCCTGTTTTGGTCCGCCAAGACTGACAGTACTCACTGCCATGTACAACAAAATGGCGTCGCCATAGGCATACACGAACACACCACATTTAAATGACACCTGACAAGGTTCTACAACAGCAAAAAACACATGGTGCTAACATATTATTTAACAAATCGCTTAACAGCACGCACTTTGGCACTGTGGTCTCATAATACCGTTGAATCAACAAGTTCCAAGTATAGCTTCCGGCCGAGCCTCAGCAATTCTTTAATTCACAAACGTATGTCAGCAAACACCGCTCTAATCTCGAGTATGCCATTCGCACTACTATTGACGAACTCGACGCTTCAACAAACATCCGGAGCAAACTTAACCGCTCCTGACTATTAACATTAAACAGGATAGAGCGAGCTCACCAGAGGTATGTTAGTAGAGAAGTCCGGCGAAACGCAGCGTACGGTGTGGGTATACAGTTCCCGTGCAGCTGGCTGGCAAAATCCCCTTTCGCATACCGCAGGATCCGAACTTCTCGCACCACCGAGTTTTCCACAGCAGAAGCCCACAACCACGCCGGCAGCCGCCGCTCGTGTTACACGCTATGGGCCTTTCTCCACTGTAGCCGTCCCATTTGAGTACACTGTAGTTCACAAGACTTTGTGCAAACATGACATCATTTTGTAGTTCTCGCACTTAGCGAAGACCACAGGAACTACTATCGACACTCATTAACATTCGATGATGGGTGCTTGGGAAACACCATACTGGGTTCTGTAATTTAGTATCGTAACTTGCGTGTTATGAAAGTACGCCGTTTCAAGGCAATGACACATTGAAGATTTATAAAAACACGTCACTCTTGGTACGATTTGTTATACACTCCTGGAAATGGAAAAAAGAACACATTGACACCGGTGTGTCAGACCCACCATACTTGCTCCGGACACTGCGAGAGGGCTGTACAAGCAATGATCACACGCACGGCACAGCGGACACACCAGGAACCGGGGTGTTGGCCGTCGAATGGCGCTAGCTGCGCAGCATTTGTGCACCGCCGCCGTCAGTGTCAGCCAGTTTGCCGTGGCATACGGAGCTCCATCGCAGTCTTTAACACTGGTAGCATGCCGCGACAGCGTGGACGTGAACCGTATGTGCAGTTGACGGACTTTGAGCGAGGGCGTATAGTGGGCATGCGGGAGGCCGGGTGGACGTACCGCCGAATTGCTCAACACGTGGGGCGTGAGGTCTCCACAGTACATCGATGTTGTCGCCAGTGGTCGGCGGAAGGTGCACGTGCCCGTCGACCTGGGACCGGACCGCAGCGACGCACGGATGCACGCCAAGACCGTAAGATCCTACGCAGTGCCGTAGGGGACCGCACCGCCACTTCCCAGCAAATTAGGGACACTGTTGCTCCTGGGGTATCGGCGAGGACCATTCGCAACCGTCTCCATGAAGCTGGGCTACGGTTCCGCACACCGTTAGGCCGTCTTCCGCTCACGCCCCAACATCGTGCAGCCCGCCTCCAGTGGTGTCGCGACAGGCGTAAATGGAGGAACGAATGGAGACGTGTCGTCTTCAGCGATGAGAGTCGCTTCTGCCTTGGTGCCAATGATGGTCGTATGCGTGTTTGGCGCCGTGCAGGTGAGCGCCACAATCAGGACTGCATACGACCGAGGCACACAGGGCCAACACCCGGCATCATGTTGTGGGGAGCGATCTCCTACACTGGCCGTACACCACTGGTGATCGTCGAGGGGACACTGAATAGTGCACGGTACATCCAAACCGTCATCGAACCCATCGTTCTACCATTCCTAGACCGGCAAGGGAACTTGCTGTTCCAACAGGACAATGCACGTCCGCATGTATCCCGTGCTACCCAACGTGCTCTAGAAGGTGTAAGTCAACTACCCTGGCCAGCAAGATCTCCGGATCTGTCCCCCATTGAGCATGTTTGGGACTGGATGAAGCGTCGTCTCACGCGGTCTGCACGTCCAGCATGAATGCTGGTCCAACTGAGGCGCCAGGTGGAAATGGCATGGCAAGCCGTTCCACAGGACTACATCCAGAATCTCTACGATCGTCTCCATGGGAGAATAGCAGCCTGCATTGCTGCGAAAGGTGGATATACACTGTACTAGTGCCGACATTGTGCATGCTCTGTTGCCTGTGTCTATGTGCCTGTGGTTCTGTCAGTGTGATCATGTGATGTATCTGACCCCAGGAATGTGTCAATAAAGTTTCCCCTTCCTGGGACAATGAATTCACGGTGTTCTTATTTCAATTTCCAGGAGTGTACGAGGGTGAGTCAAATGAAAACCGTAAATTGGTAATAACAACTCGAAATATCGCGCCGTTATCCTGTAAGTTGGTAAGCTGCTACAAAGAGCGTGCAGAATGGCCTGTAGGTGGTAGCATAGTGCAGATGCACACATACCGTCCTAGTATCAGTATAAAGATGGTCGCCCCACTTGCGATTTGCACCGGGGAGGAACAGCGTTATGTTATTCGGTTTTTGCGTAGTGAAGGTGTGAAACCTGTTGAAATTCATCGAAAATGAAGGTTCAGTACGGTGATGCATGTTTGTCACAGCAGCAAGCCTACGAATGGAGTAGCAAGTTAGCAAATGGTGTGACTTCAGTGGAAGATGCTCCTCGTCCAGGTCAGGCACAACGAGTTGTGACTCCACAGAACATTGCAGCAGTTGAAGCCATAGTGAAGGAAAACCGCCGAGTGACACTGAATGACATTGCAGCGTGTTTACAGTCATGGGTCAGCACGCCACTGTGTGTATGATGTGCTCCAGTTTCACAAAGTGTCTGCAAGATGGGTGCCACGGCAGCTGACTCCTGAAATGAGAGAACGACGTGTTGATGCTCGTGAAGAACTTCTTCGGCGCTTTGAACGAGAAGATGATGGCTACCTTGCAAGAATTGTTACTGGGGACGAAACCTGGATTCACTTCCACCAACCGAATACGAAGAGAGCGAGCAAGGAATGACGCCATTCCTCATCACCAAAACCAAAGAAGTTTCGAACAGACTCATCAGCAGGGAAGGTTATTCTGACTCTCTTTTGGGACGAAAAAGGCGTGATTTTGGAGCATTACATGCCTAGAGGGACCAATGTCACCAGTACGTCATACACAGATCTCCTAAAAAATCATCTGCGGCCTGCAATCAAATCAAAGCGACGTGGATTGCTGTCAGCAGGTGTCCTTTTGCAACGTGACAGTGCAAGGCCCCACACTGCACGTACAACAGTTGCAACAATCACAGACCTGCATTTTGAGTGTCTTCCTCATCCACCGCACTCACTAGACCGTGCCCCAAGTGATTTCCATATGTTTGAACCACTCAGAGACGCAATGGGAGAAAACAAATTCCGTTCTGATGAAGAGGTACGCCACGCAGCGCTTGAGTGGTTGCGAGGACTACCAAAAGAATTTTTTTCTAAAGGAATTTATGCACTTAGTAAGCGGTGGAGGACTTGCATTGAGCGTGGGGGAGATTATGTTGAAAAGTGATACAGCTTTGTACCACTTCTGCGCAATAAATAATATTTAAAAAAATATTTAAGGTATTCATTTGACTCACCCTCGTACTTAAACGTCACATGATGACTTATTGGCTGTTGAAGCCTTCGTGAGGTCTAAGTTACAGTACAAAGGGAGGAATTCCTCTAGTTCACCGTTGTGTAGTGATAATACTGTAGTGTAGAAATGAAGGTGGTTCGTGCCCTGCCATATCCGTATATTCTTTCTGCAGTATTCGATGGTATGTACAGAGTGTGCGCACTCTCTCTCTCTCTCTCAGGAGTGAGTTGACATTGTCAATATTTGCAAATTAAGCATGAAACACGCAAATGCAAAGAAATGTGTTGATTCATTCTAGATAAAAAGCACAGAAAAGACTAACACATTTGCAAAAACGTTAAAAGGTACCTTAGTCATGTACGAAGTGTATAAAAGACAATTTACGAGCTAGATCCTCCAGGACACTTCTTCTCCAAACAAACATCTGCAATCAAAGTACATCTTTGACAAACAAAATTATGCTTTCAGTCATTTCATTCCAAGAGATTTTACAAATACCGACTCGTTCTGGAGGAATCCTCAACGTTTTGGTGTTTTGAAACAGCGTTTCTTCGTTCGATGTAAAATAAGCGAGCTGCTCCTTTAATTAGTAGCTGCTAGGTTGGCAGCCCACCCCTTTCTAATTACAGACCAACTCCTGAAACTAGTTCTCAGAATTTCTGAAAAGATGCTTATTTTATTGAGACACGTTAATGAACACTGTTGAATATATCCTTTATTGGATTCAACGCTGGCTGGTTTCAGCCTTTTTTTTATTATTCCTTGTTAATCAATGAGTCGCTTCACTGTCTGGGTTGACGAAGGCATATTAGAAAAAGAAGTACAACACTTCTCGATAGGTTTCGGAGTGAGTTCTTGGTAACACTTTAATTTCTTCCTTATCCACAGCCGAGTTCACAAGGAAGCAGAGCTTTACCCATCTATAAACGACGTAGCTTCGAGGTTAACGTATCCTGCAGTGAAGAAAAAGCGTAATATTCTGTTCTTTCTACTTGAGATGAATGTTATCGTTTATAACGTCATGTTCACCGTGCATGTCGTTACCCAGACGATCACGAAAGACGACAGACCACTCTTTCATCTTCGATACAGCATGTAACATCAAAATAACGTCATGTTTGTACGAAGTGTTGTGAACTGCATTGTACCTGTCGCATTTCCGCCTTGCGCGCCACTATTTGGACTTTGGGATAGGAAAAACGGACCGGTTACAACCGATACAGGTATTTTAGTTCTGAATAATCGGTATATTTAATTTATTTTTTGTCTGTGTTATAGTAGGTATTTAAATTTTTTAATTTTTTATAAATAACTAGGTGAAAAAACGGGTATATGAATTTGCGATAGCAGTAGTGCTAAAATTTTTGATCTTTAAATTAATCATTTTTTTAAGGTAATATTTTTTCGTGAACTTTCCATGACTATAAAACACTGGATGATTATAGAAAATGGGAAACGCTATTAGTGCTATTTTAGTAACAACGCCGACAGTCAGAAACGAGCAACAAACACGAGACTAAAGAATCGGCACAGCAGCGCTGAGGCAGTAGTGCACCTGCTGTAGTGTGGCGTGCAGAAACATAGGGTATTTTAATTCCTTTCGACGATGCCGTAAATAAAGGGTGTTTAAAAAATGACCGGTATATTTGAAACGGCAATAAAAACTAAACGAGCAGCGATAGAAATACACCGTTTGTTGCAATATGCTTGGGACAACAGTACATTTTCAGGCAGACAAACTTTCGAAATTACAGTAGTTACAATTTTCAACAACAGATGGCGCTGCGGTCTGGGAAACTCTATAGTACGATATTTTCCACATATCCACCATGCGTAGCAATAATATGGCGTAGTCTCTGAATGAAATTACCCGAAACCTTCACATGCAGATGAGATGTACTGCATCAGCTGTTCAATTGTTTCTGGATTCTGGCGGTACACCTGGTCTTTCAAGTGTCCCCACAGAAAGAAGTCACAGGGGTTCATGTCTGGCGAATAGGGAGGCCAATCCACGCCGCCTCCTGTATGTTTCGGATAGCCCAAAGCAATCACACGATCATCGAAATATTCAGTCAGGAAATTAAAGACGTCGGCCATGCGATGTGGCCGGGCACCATCTTGCATAAACCACGAGGTGTTCGCAGTGTCGTCTAAGGCAGTTTGTACCGCCACAAATTCACGAAGAATGTCCAGATAGCGTGATGCAGTAATCGTTTTGGATCTGAAAAATGGGCCAATGATTCCTTTGGAAGAAATGGCGGCCCAGACCAGTACTTTTTGAGGATACAGGGACGATGGGACTGCAACGTGGGGCTTTTCGGTTCCCCATATGCGCCAGTTCTGTTTATTGACGAAGCCGTCCAGGTAAAAATAAGCTTCGTCAGTAAACCAAATGCTGCCCACATGCATATCGCCGTCATCAATCCTGTGCACTATATCGTTAGCGAATGTCTCTCGTGCAGCAATGGTAGCGGCGCTGAGGGGTTGCCGCGTTTGAATTTTGTATGGATAGAGGTGTAAACTCTGGCTCATGAGACGATACGTGGACGTTGGCGTCATTTGAACCGCAGCTGCAACACGGCGAACGGAAACCCGAGGCCGCTGTTGGATCACCTGCTGCACTAGCTGCGCGTTGCCCTCTGTGGTTGCTGTACGCGGTCGCCCTACCTTTCCAGCATGTTCATCCGTCACGTTCCCAGTCCGTTGAAATTTTTCAAACAGATCCTTTATTGTATCGCTTTTCGGTTCTTTGGTTACATTAAACTTCCGTTGAAAATTTCGTCTTGTTGCAACAACACTGTGTTCTAGGCGGTGGAATTCCAACACCAGAAAAATCCTCTGTTCTAAGGAATAAACCATGTTGTCTACAGCACACTTGCACGTTGTGAACAGCATACGCTTACAGCAGAAAGACAACGTACAGAATGGCGCACCCACAGACTGCGTTGTCTTCTATATCTTTCACATCACTTGCAGCGCCATCTGTTGTTGAAAATTGTAACTACTGTAATTTCGAAAGTTTGTCCGCCTGCAAATGTACTGTTGTCCCAAGCATATTGCAACAAACGGTGTATTTCTATCGCTGCTCGTTTAGTTTTTATTGCCGTTTCAAATATACCGGTCATTTTTGAAACACCCTGTATGATTCCTGCAAATCTGTGCATTATAGGAGGTTTTGTTATTCCACTAGTGACCATTCTCGAAAATGCATTAAGAATTCTCAATTGTAAACAAAGTGAAGCCAAATCGTACGACAAAAGTTTCGAAGCAACCTTAAAGACACAAGTACAAAAGTATTACCGAACTCTCTGCTGTACAGTTTTATGCTATTATATCCATTAGCAGAATATGGAATCGGTGGGTTCAAGAGGGTAATACGGAACGCCGTGCTGGATCCCACCGGCCTCGTATCACTAGCAGTCGAGATGACAGGCATCTTATCCTCATGGCTGCAACGGATCGTGCAGCCACGTCTCGATCCCTAAGTCAACAGATGGGGACGTTTGCAAGACAACAACCATCTGTACGAACAGTTGGACGACGTTTGCAGCAGCATGGACTATCAGCTCGGAGACCATGGCTGCGGTTACCCTTGACGCTGCATCACAGACAGGAGCGCCTGCGATGGTGTACTCAACGACGAATCTGGGTGCACGAATGGCAAAACGTCATTTTTTTGTACGAATCCAGGTTCTGCTTACAGCATCATGATGGTCGCATCCGTGTTTGCCGACATCGCGGTGAATGCACATTGGGAGCGTGTATTCGTCATCGCCATACTGGCGTATCACCCGGCGTGATGGTATGGGGTGCCATTGGTTACACGTCTCGGCCACCTCTTGTTCGCATTGACGGTACTTCGAACAGTGGACGTTACATTTCCGATGTGTTACGACCCGTGGCTCTACGCTTCATTCGATCCCTGCGAAACCCTACATTTCAGTAGGATAATGCACGGCCTCATGTTGCAGGTCCTGTACGGGGCTTTCTGGATACAGAAAATGTTCGACTGCTGCGCTGGCCAGCACATTCTCCAGATCTCTCACCAGTTGCAAACGTCTGGTCAATGGTGGCCGAGCGACTGGCTCGTCACAATACGCCAGTCACTACTCTTGATGAACTGTGGTATCGTGTTGAAGCTGCAAGGGGCAGCTGTACCTGTACACGCCATCCAAGCTCTGTGTGACTCAATGCCCAGGCATATCAATGCCGTTATTACGGCCAGAGGTGGTTGTTCTGTGTCCTGATTTCTGAGTATCTATGCACCCAAATGGGGTGAAAATGTAATCACATGTCCTAGTATAATACACTCCTGGAAATTGAAATAAGAACACCGTGAATTATTGTCCCAGGAAGGGGAAACTTTATTGACACATTCCTGGGGTCAGATACGTCACATGATCACACTGACAGAACCACAGGCACATAGACACAGGCAACAGAGCATGCACAATGTCGGCACTAGTACAGTGTATATCCACCTTTCGCAGCAATGCAGGCTGCTATTCTCCCATGGAGACGATCGTAGAGATGCTGGATGTAGTCCTGTGGAACGGCTTGCCATGCCATTTCCACCTGGCGCCTCAGTTGGAGCAGCGTTCGTGCTGGACGTGCAGACCGCGTGAGACGACGCTTCATCCAGTCCCAAACATGCTCAATGGGGGACAGATCCGGAGATCTTGCTGGCCAGGGTAGTTGACTTACACCTTCTAGAGCACGTTGGGTGGCACGGGATACATGCGGACGTGCATTGTCCTGTTGGAACAGCAAGTTCCCTTGCCGGTCTAGGAATGGTAGAACGATGAGTTCGATGACGGTTTGGATGTACCGTGCACTATTCAGTGTCCCCTCGACGATCACCAGTGGTGTACGGCCAGTGTAGGAGATCGCTCCCCACACCATGATGCCGGGTGTTGGCCCTGTGTGCCTCGGTCGTATGCAGTCCTGATTGTGGCGCTCACCTGCAGGGCGCCAAACACGCATACGACCATCATTGGCACCAAGGCAGAAGCGACTCTCATCACTGAAGACGACACGTCTCCATTCGTCCCTCCATTCACGCCTGTCGCTACACCACTGGAGGCGGGCTGCACGATGTTGGGGCGTGAGCGGAAGACGGCCTAACGGTGTGCGGGACCGTAGCCCAGCTTCATGGAGACGGTTGCGAATGGTCCTCGCCGATACTCCAGGAGCAACAGTGTCCCTAATTTGCTGGGAAGTGGCGGTGCGGTCCCCTACGGCACTGCGTAGGATCCTACGGTCTTGGCGTGCATCCGTGCGTCGCTGCGGTCCGGTCCCAGGTCGACGGGCACGTGCACCTTCCGCCGACCACTGGCGACAACATCGATGTACTGTGGAGACCTCACGCCCCACGTGTTGAGCAATTCGGCGGTACGTCCACCCGGCCTCCCGCATGCCCACTATACGCCCTCGCTCAAAGTCCGTCAACTGCACATACGGTTCACGTCCACGCTGTCGCGGCATGCTACCAGTGTTAAAGACTGCGATGGAGCTCCGTATGCCACGGCAAACTGGCTGACACTGACGGCGGCGGTGCACAAATGCTGCACAGCTAGCGCCATTCGACGGCCAACACCGCGGTTTCTGGTGTGTCCGCTGTGCCGTGCGTGTAATCATTGCTTGTACAGCCCTCTCGCAGTGTCCGGAGCAAGTATGGTGGGTCTGACACACCGGTGTCAATGTGTTCTTTTTTCCATTTCCAGGAGTGTATATTTGTCCAATGAATACCCATTTATCATGTGCATTTCTTCTTGGTGTACAAATTTTAATGGCCAGTAGTGTATTACTGTACCTAATGAGGACCCGATGATGGATACCAGTAGTTAGTAAAGATTTGTTTCCTCAGTATTTCTTTGTGATTCTGAAATAATTGTCTTTTTAATTATTTTGCTTGTTTTCGTGCAGACACGGTGCTCAACTTCATCCGATCGCACCCGCTGATGGACTCTGCCGTGGGCCACGAGTACGGCAAGCCGGTGTTCTACAAGAGGGACGAGGTGTTCACCACCGTCGTCGTGGACCGACTCAAGGCTGAGCTGGCGCCAGCCGGCGTCTACAGCGTCTTCTACGCGGGCACCAGTGAGTACACAGCAGTCCGCTGCGCCACCAGGGGGACTTTCGTAAGGCAGTGAGGGCGTCTCCGACCCGGTTTACAGCGCAGCGAACATTGGAAGGCAATTAAACACTGGAGACGTCACCATTAGTTACTATTTCACATTTTAATTGCTGCTCTATCTCAGATACATTCTGATGCGAATAAACGTTTAGAAGGTTTCGGGGGTTTTGTTATTGCTTGCTTATTCTTGAAATGAGAATACTGTTCGAGGAGAAATGACAAGTTTAATGTCACAATATTTCTCAAGAAATTACAGCTTTTCACACAGTTTTCAACTCGCCAACATAAAAACAGTGCAATGGATAATGCATCTTGCCAACATCATGAACTGAAATAAGTTTATACACAACAATGTTAAATATTAACTCTCTGAAAGAACATTAATCTTAAGCTCAATATTATGAAAGTTTAATTGGAAGTTTCTCTACATTACTCCTAAGTACAACAATATGAAAGTTTAGTTGGACGTTTCTTTACAAAATTGCTCCTACACATACATTATGATGTTGGTCAGTACTACGAAAATCGTCCGATTCCGGTTCAAAGTTTGGTACTATTTAGGATGACAATCAAGTCTATGGTGGATGGTTAGTCAAGTGACAAATTTGAGCGCAAGATCACCCAAGGCCGCTCGAGTTTACAGTAGGCGCAAGTTGGTGAACCAACTAAGTTTACGCCTCTGTACGCGGCATTTACCTTAAGCTGCGACATGCTGCTGTCTGCAAGGCCGCTCTCTCCCACTGAAATTCTTACAAAACTAATCTGGCCTTTGCTGAACTTTCCAGCAGAAACTTTCCCTATGTTTCTCGTTATGCGAGAAAACATGTACTCAGTCCTAGTCTTATTATGTGGCGATATATACGCGCATGGTTGGAGCAGCGTGCAGGACCTCGAACGTGCCTATGACCGCGTATGGCATTCCGGCCTCCTCTTCAAGCTCCAAACCTTCGCCCTTCCCATTAACTACGTCCGTCTGATCGGCTCCTTTCCCTCCCGCCGTCCTTCCTATGTCACCGTCCATAACACAGATTCCTACACCTTTTTCCCCTCTGCCAGTGTGCCCCAAGGATCCGTCCTCTCCCCCCTTCTGTACCTTTTGTACACGGCGGACATGCCGCAACCGTCACCACCCATCCATCTTCTCCAGTTTGCCGATGGCACCGCCTTCCTTGCCCTTGCCCCCACCCTGCAGCGCTCCCAACACCTTCTCCAATCCCATTTTGACCGGTTCACCGCTTGGTGCAACCAGTGGTTGCTCAAGGTCAATCCCTCCAAAACCCAGGCGATCATTGTAGGCAAAACCACCCATTCGTTCCGTCTCCTTGATTTCTATCTCACCATCTATGGCCGTCCTATCGCCCTCACTCCCACCCTTAAGTACCTTGGCGTCACCCTCGACCGTCGCCTCTCCTGGACTCCCCACCTCCGGACAATCCAAGCCAAGGCACGCTCCCGCCTCAGTCTCCTCAAGCTCCTCTCCGGCCGTACGTGGGGTCTGGACCCCTCCACCATCCTCCACACCTATAAATCCCTCATCCGCCCTATCCTTTGTTATGCCCATCCGGCTTGGATCTCCGCCCCCCCTCCCTTTTACAAATCCCTCCAAATCCTTGAACGCCATGCTCTCCGCCTCGCCTATCGCATCCGTCTCCTCTCCCCCACGCGGATCCTCTACGATCTCATCCCCTTCCCCCAGCTTCTCCTCTTCCTTGAAAGGATACGGATCCTGTACACCTCCCGCAAACTCGATCCTCCTCACCCGCTCGTCTCCCCGCTCCTCTCCCACCCCCGCCCGTTGCCGCGCCTGTATTCCCACGTCCCACCCGGTCTCCATCTCTCCACCCTCCTTACCCTCTCCCGAGGTGGCTTCCGCCAGCTCCCCCTCCCTGATGATGTCCTCCTCCCTTCCATTTACCCCTCCTATCAACTTTGATCCTCCCCCCCCACTCCCTGTTTCCTTTCCTTTAGGCACCCTCCCTCCCTTCTCTTTCCTTTTTCCCCCGTCCCCTGTCCTCCACCCCTCTTCCCCCGGGATTCCCCTCCCCCACTCTCCCCTGCCCATGGCATCTCTACTCTCCCCTCTCCCTCTCGCACTCCCCCTCCTCCTCCTCCTCCTCCTCTCTTGGCAGGTCCCCGGACTCGCACACGCTCTGTGAACATTCGCGCGCCGGAGATCGTCGCCATCAGTGTCTCGTGTGTGTGCCTTCGTCTGTGTTTAGTGTTCTTTCGTCGTCACGCCTCCTCTGTTCACGTGTTCCGTCGCAGCCGTCCGTGTTTTGTGCGCCGTGTCAACTAGTGTCAGTGATGTTTTTTCGTCAAGCGTGAACAACTCTGTGTTTTTTTGTTTTTTGGTGTCTACATTGTTATGCCCACCATTTTTGATTGTATTCTCTGTGTCCCCTCTATTTTATTGTAAATCTCAAGACTGAAGAGCGGCGTACTCAGCTGCTGACAGCCCACCTTATGTAAGGTGTTAAAAATTACAATAAAGAAAAAAAAAGCAGCGTGCATGTTATAGTGCCCTCTCAGTTCTCGCAAGAACAATTAAGTAATTTGGCTGGTTCGTTTCTCCATAGTTGGAGCTAAACGTTGCTACAGCTAATTTTAGCTGAAGTGCAGCCACTGTGACTGCAGTATCCACACCAATTTCTTCTCTGCGTCGTACAGAACGTTAAGCACTCCGTTCTGCACTTGACGCCAGTTCAGAGAAGAGTCCACCACCAAAATTTCTCTCTTGTCCCCTCGTGGCAGAACTGCCTCCCTCCACTTGGGTTTCTTTTTTACATCACGGCTTTTCTCGAACATTAAGAGCGTTCCCCTTATTTTGTAGAAACAGCCTGTACCAATCGCAACGTCCCTTCTATCAAAGTGCGTCGAAACTTTAGTACTTTTCTCCTTCCTAGAGAGTTTCCGCCAATCGGACGTTTTGTGCCTGTTCTAGATGCCTAAAGTACATTGACCTTTCCGTGTGTCGCACTCGCTGGACGAAAATGTGTCACTGGCTTTTGTTCGTCTCCTGTTGGAATTTGGAAACGCAGTTTTCTAAAGCTTCTTCTCTGCCCTTGTACCGATGCCCTCGCTACAGGCGGCCCTCCAGCTTGAATCAACAGGCCCGGTTTCGCTGTCCTCTTTCCTGTCACCCTTTTAATCGGTCGCCTGTGTAACTCCCGCAGCGCTGTTTTGCTACGCCGTTGTGGAGCTGGCTTTTCAAAAGTAAAAGCGACCCGACTCGCTTTCCCTGTTTTACCGTCCGCTCAAAGACATGCATTGTATAGGAATGGTGTGCCAATTACTGTCGATTGACTGTCATCCCTTTTTTCATTACATATTGATAGGCAAATGTTCTCATAACTGTTGATTTACTTTAGGTGTCATCTTCACCTTCTCACTGAGATTTGTAGAGGTCTCATGTAAGGTGTGAATCTGACCATTTATTCTGCCACCTTACACGTTCACACGAGAGAGAACGGAAGAGGATACGTAATAACGAGGTAACGAGTGTGACTCAAGAACGCTGCGTTATTTTGTATTGGCGCTAATCATCGGCACACAGGGTACAGCACTGTACATTGTGCCCCGGGAAGCATAGACTCTAAAATTCATATCTTACGATCTATGAGCACTTAATCATTTGTGGTAATGTGAGACAAATCTCTTCTCCTGCAAGCTCTTTGCCTTCCACAGTAAGGGACTATGTAGTATGGACCAAAACAAGAACATTATGTGTATTAAACATGGGCTCTGTTATGCGTATCGCAAGAACTACGAACATTTGTTATGGAGAAGAGATACGTTTTACAGTATCGAAGGTGAAGAAGTGCTCATAGCTCTTAAGATATGCATTTTACAGCCTATGTTTCACCGAATTTTTCGCTCCGAATGATCGGGTCTGTCATATCCCTGACTGCCGATCATTCCTCCTGGGACACCCTGTAATCCGTGGTATAAAGCTTTGATATTCAAAGAGAATTACCTTTCATGGCGAGTGGAATGTTTCTGATAAAGCAAGCAAAATAGCGTAAGAAGGGAAGAATTTAGGTGTCCAAATTTATGCATAAACCGGAAATGCGTAAAGGTAGTGCACTTTAATACTGGATTGCAGCTCCAGTTTTCCTTAGCATTACTTACTTTGCACATATGTCGGTTTGAAGCTTTCTGCCGTCTTTCAATACAACCGAGGTCGAAATTTAAAAGCAGAACACTTATTACTGACGATCAACGTAACCTCAAGAAATACCAGCACTCATACTCTGGTCGTTAGCGACTGTAGCTATTTACGTTAGTGGTTGTTAGACTTTTCAGTAACTGCTGCAACTCTGATACTTCCTGATGTCTGCAGTGACATATGCCAGGTGCTTCTAGAATTTTATTAAAGTACTTTAAATGAAGATAATGACAATAAAGAAGGGCTAATGAAATATGAAACATATACGACCTGTCACGTAGTCTACCTGATAATATCGACTATACAGTTTTAGGTCACATAGGTTGTTTCCTAATAAGCCAGCTTTATTTATCAGCAAAGAGCTCTAACACAGAACTACTATATGAACCGTGTAATTACAGATCCATGAACGTCAGCAAAGAGAATGATCAGGTGCTTCCTATATTTTTAATTTTAGTCAGCCTTATACATATTCTCTCTTGTTTACCTTAAAAGAAATTTATTGTACTATTAGCGAACAAAAATATAAAGTTTGTGCTTTCTCACTCCGTTCCAGACTGATGCAAGCATAGAATGAACTTACTGCCTTTCCACGTCCCCAGTACTCCTGTGGTTTTCTACCGATGGTTTTTTTTTCGGCATTATTGCTATTGCTGTCACGGATCCCTAGGGAATCTACTTTCTTTTGTCCGCAACATTCCGTTCTCATCTGACCAATCTGTCGCTCACGCATCTGAAATCAACAAGTAAAGCAGACGAGACGGAAGACGAAAGTTTTCTATTGTGCAAGCTCCGAATTGGAGAGGAAGAGAACTTCTTTGAAGGTTTGCTAAAAGACCGACAGCACGACCGAATGCTGTTGGATCGCGCTTGCCTACCGTTTGTACCAGAGAGAATCCTCGTTCGCTCTTGCTCGTTCGGTCTTATTAACTTCGGTTACGCATCTTGTGCGGAAATGTCTGTAGCTGTCAGACCGAGTCACGCCGGCAGACCGAGTCACGAAACACATGTTTCGGAATGCAGTCTATGTTATTTTCTGCGTTAACCTCGAATTTGCGCCTTCCTTAATAATATAACCACACAGAAAAAACATCTTAATCAATTAATAAAGTATCTGATATGGCAATAATCTGTGCAATAAGATTGGTGTTTTGTTTTATTTTTTTAGCAGAGATTTGTTAGGAAAGAAAAGAATTCATTATTGAAGAACTATGAAAGTTAATGCGAAGCCTGGTCAAGCGTCTCATTTCTCTCTTTCGTGCGAAGCAGTCAGACCAAGTTCTTTTAAGTAACCTGGCTATACCAGACGTGTATATTCGAGGGCAGTTTTTCTTGCAGCACTAGAAAGAACAAACATAAAGCCTTTTACCGGAGGCCAGTAGGTATCTTGCAACAATTCAACTGTAGAAGCCTAACATTTAAAAACCGTACTCCTTGAGTTACAAAGCAAAACTTCTATCGACTAAGAAGTGCGCACAGTGATTCGTTATTATGTGGGCGAAAAAAACCAAACCTGCAGGCAGTCACCGTGATGTTTGTTTACTTTCTGTATGCCAGTGGTGTACAACAATGTTAACAAGTTTTCAGGACGTATCAAGTGATATTCGCAATCAGGCAAGTGATGGACGGCTGTATGTAGTCAACGACAAACCTCTGTAAAAAAGTGACGGAATTATTACAAAAAAACCAATGACCCACTTCTACAGAATTAATGGAACGTCATTCATTTTTTACACACAGTCCTTCTTCTTCTACATGTCTACATTTCCTGCATTAAGCTTTATGCTTACGCCACCTTCACAAACAGACGTTCAGAACCAGACTTTAGCCCTGTCTCTTCTTCCATTTGGTCAATAATTATAAAAATTGTCCGCCCTTGTACGTATTTGTGCCAGATTCAGTTGCATCCAGTAACAGTTCTTGACGCAGAGTTTCGTTTCGTATATGATCGTCTCTAAAGCAGACGCTTGACCTTCTCATGTACTTCATTTGAGCGCTCTATATTCTACTCAGTGTTCTTTTTCTGGGAAACTAACCTCAGTACTTTTTATAACCGCTGGGAGAGCGATAGCTCTACAAAATTTCATTCCCTTGTCACGACTGGTCTCTTCTTTTGCATACAACGGATAGTAGTGCCTGTGTCTGTTAATTGTGGTCTTCAGTCGGAAGTTTGCTTCTATGCAGCTCTCTCCTCTATAAAGATAGCTGTATGTCCTCCTAATATATAACACCTGTAGTTTCCCCATTCCTCGCAATCGTTTACAAGGCCATGTTGACTAATGTTACAAAACCCAATTAGTCAATCACCCAGTCCGTTGCCCTTGCAACTGCTGAAGACTGTTGCTCCTCTTCAGGAATAATGTTTTATGTTTTAGTCTTGTCTCTCCACATATATATCCATGATGTGGTAGCGCCTGTCATACGGCCCTCTGTATAGTTACGACACACAAGCCACTCTATCATGGCAACGCCCATGGATCTCGATGTGTGGTGGGAGAGGAGAGGGCCGTGATTGGTGTTTCACACATATTTCAAAATTTCGCTAATTTCATTTAATATGTTGATCACTATCGTGGCCAACTCGACATCCCAGATAGTGTAAGGATGTCACTTGGCCAGGAACTGACTTATAAAACGATTTGTGTTCTTTTTTGATTTTTATCACCCCAGAACGTCTTTTCTTTAGAAACCCTGACATTTTCTGTACACACATATTTTAACTGGTGCCTATTGTAAATATTGTAAATCTTCACCCGTTTCCTGGAAGACCAACTGTAGTATCAATTTTACATTAGGTTATTTTTGTTTACTTTTAATAAGTGTAGATGGTTGATGCTAATGGGGCTTTTACCACACAAAGTTGTAAGTTAAAATGTCGTCGGTATTTATATGTCTATTATCCTGTATTTCTCCCTATCTACAAATGATTTTCACTAGTGTTAACACCTGGTATGGCCATTAAGTGACCAGAGTTTTTTTTGTTAACCTTATAAAAACGTCGACAAAATCTATAAAAGGTATGTGTCATTGCTGGTAAAATTACATTCTTTCAAGATTATTTGTTAAAAGGAAATGTGTTGTCTGTAGATGGTCTCTCCTTGTCAAAGCCACTCTGCTTTTCTCCTATAAAAGTTCCCAAGTTGTTTTAGATCTCTTCGTTATTATTTTTGCACTCAGTTTCATTGATTTTTCGAAGCTTATTACTTCAGCTCTTTTAATCGTTTGCTAGGACTGATTTATTTTGAGGAACAATTGTACCTGGTGCCCTAGGGCTTTCCCGTAGTCATTACCGCTGCGGTTCTCCACATGCTGCCTGCAACGGTCCTTCTCTGCTGCACGGGAATCTAGAATCCGTTCATTTTGAGGCTTTCTAGTTTCTTCTTGAAGCTATTGACATGTTTGTGTATTTCTGTAGCTTCCCTGAACAAGCGGGTGTAATAGCTCTTCTCTACCGCAAGAACTTCCATGTCGGCGACTTTCACTATGTGGTTGGTCTCGCATAGCGCGTCCCCCGCCTCAATCAATTTCTCTACATGCCCCAACCTACAGTGCCGCTTATTTTCAGTGATCCTGGTGTTGATTGATCGTCCAGTCATTCCAACCTAGACTTCTCCACAAAATGTTTAAATGTGTGTGAATTCCTAAGGGACCAAACTGCTGAGGTCGTCGGTCCCTAGTCTTACACACTACTTAAACTAACTTATGCTAAGAAAAACACATACATCCATGCCCGAGGGAGGAATTGAACCTCCGGTGGGAGAGGCTGGGCGGTCCATGCATGGCGCCTCAAACCGCGCGTCCACTCCGCGCGGCAGACTTCTCCACATATGCATGGTATACGGTATATTCCCGATACTGCAAGTGGGTCGCTTTTCTCTTTTGCCGACCTGAGACAGTCTTTAATCTTCTTTATCGGTTTATAAGTAGTCTTTACGCAGTGTTTGCGCAATATACGCCTGAATCTGACCTTCACCGTGGGAAGTTTGCCAGAAAGGCCGTACCTTGAAACGTCCCCTTAAAACAATTATACACGACTGTGCTTAAACTGACACACAATATTTTTTTTAGCGCAACGCAATCTGACTTTCAAAAATCCCTACAAAAGAATGGCCCTGACTAACATTAACCTATACCTTTCACAACTCACTTACCTCAGAAAAATCTTTGTTACTTGAACTACTGCAATACAGCGAGCACCACTACTGCCAGCTAAATAAAAGATCCAAACTACTGAAGGCACTAACTACTGATAGGCATAGTTAGCAAATGAAAGATTTTTGTAGAGAACAAACATTGTATTTACCTTAATAGTCATAATATATATATCAGTTCATAACATCCACTCTTACAAATATCAAAACTCCGCCATTTCTCTCCCCACATCCACCACTGCTGGCGGCTCACCTCCAACTGCGCAATGCTACGCGCTGTTCACATCCAGCTGCCGCTGCCCAACACTACAATGGCAGACAACAATGCAAACTAGCCACAGACTGCACACAGCACAGCCAGTGATTTTCATACAGAGCGCTACGTAACGTTGCCAATAAGAATACATAAACAGCCTACTTACAACCTGACATTTCTTTTTCCGATACTTCATCGAGTGATACTTCTTATGTCATTGGTGGAGTACCTGTTGGTCCTCAGAAAGCTGTCTAGGTGTTGGATCTCTCGTCTGATGTGCTGCAGCCACACATCGGTCTTGCTCGCGTTACGAACCCCTTAACCATGCCTCTTTTCTGCAGGTATCGATCCCTGTGTGTTGATTTTCGATACGGGCTTTGTCCCAGGTTTTCACCATCCCTCGTGATCAATTTATCTAGAAATATATTTTTTTTTTTTTCAGACGACTATCTGCAACATATACATACTTGGAGGAATGAGTGGTAACATACTGTGCTATCTTACAAGATATTTATTCACCACCGGTTTCGACAATGGACTATTTTCACAGTGGAAAAATATCTACTGTAGCAACTTCGCATGTCATACATGCTATTTAATCAGAAAAGTGTATACCTCTGCTGACTTGAAAACATCAAAATGATACTTAACGAAATAATGCCGGCTCAAGCAAGCAGAAAACATTAAAAACAGGAAAACATGTAACAGCAGCAAGTGCAAGGCACCGTTGCTCAGGCACAATTCCCAGTAGGTTAACACACAACTGCAGTTACACATTTTCCTGTTTTCAATGTTTTCTGGTTGGTTAAGCCAGGATTATGGCGTTAAGTATCGTTTTAATGTTTTCAAGTCAGCAGTGGTGTATACTTCTCTGGTTAAATAACACTATGGCATGTGAAGTTGTCACAATAGATATTTTTGCGCTGTGAAGATGGTCCATGATCGAAACTGGTAGTGAATAAAGATATTGTAAGACAGCACAGTGCGCTATGATGCATTTCTCGAAGTTATCAAGAATTGGTAGCTGTTGTCCTTTTCTATCTCCAATGGTAAATTTTATGTTGACACGGAGGCTGTTCAAGTGTCTTAGGAAGTCACCGAACAATTCCTCATCGTGACTTCACACAACGGAGGTATCATCGACGTGTCTGTACCAAACCTTAGGTTCATAAAGTGCCAAGTCAAGGGCCTGTCCTTCGAAATGTTCCATGAAAAAATTGGCCACCACTGGAGTAAATGGAGTACCCTTGGCGACACTTTCCAGCTGTTCGTAGAAGTTGCCGTTCCACATGGAATAGCTCGTGACGAGACGCGCAAAAGAGCTTCGTGACGTCTTGCGGGAAAATGGAACCAATATACTCCAGAGAATCAGTGAATGGCACTTTGGTAAACGAAGAAACAACATCAAAGATGACCAGGATGTCGTTTGGTCCAAGTTTTACTTTCTTCAGCTCCGCATTGAAATGTCTTGAGTCCTTCATGTATGTGTCAGTGTTTCCTACGCTTGGCTGGAGCAGAGAGGCCAACTGTTTCGCCAGTTTATACGTCGGTGAGTGAGGAGCGCAAACAGTCGGTCTTAATGGAACACTATTCTTACGGATCTTTTGGTAATACAAACAGCCGAGATGGTAGGGCTCCGCCGACAGAAAAGATGCCTTCATTAGCCGTTTCTCATTCAATGTGATCCGATGCCTAGGATCTGCTCCTAGTTTTCGCTATGTCGTCCGATCTAACAGGTCACAGACCTACTTCTCATAATCTTCGGTCTTCATTACGACGATTCCAGTTCTCTTCTCGGCAGGCAATGCCAATGTATCCTTGTCGGTGTTAAGACTTTTGTTAGCTTGTAACTCTTCTTTTATCAGGTTGCAAGCTGGTGGGATTCTCCGGCGCCGTATTTTGGCGGTTTCCGTGCGTATTCCCTCAACTCTTTCACATGGAGGGGTACGAAAGACTGCCTCGATATCAGCAATTATATCCCGTATAGTTATAGTTCTCGGGATGATAGAGAAGTTCCCTCCTTTTTGAAGGAAAGACTGTTCGTCTTTGGTCAGTCGTCGTTCGGTGACATGTCGGGAATCGACTTGTACATCTCCTTCCCGCATCTTGTAAAATTTTTCTTCTGTCTCTCAATGCAGCGGTCGAGTTGGTTCTGCTTGTTCCTGCGAGTCTTGCTATCGGTCTTGGTCCAATCATCCGCAGCTTATTCGTCGATAAAAAATGTATGAAATTTGCTCATCCGCTCTTTCCTAGTATCAAAGGTTCGCTAACAGAGAGAGTTACGGAGATTCGTCGGACGACAGGCCGCTCCACTCTATCAAGGCAACCGTCGCTGCTAAGGCCATCCCACAACTTCCACATCGCCGGGAATGGGCTGTACACATTGAACTTTGAAGGACATTAGAACTTTGAAACATGTATATATATTTTTATAGGTTTTAAACGAATATGAACGTCGGCACCCCTGTTGTACGTTTCGAATAGGTGAGAGTGCATGGATGTGTTGTTGACATTTTACTTCCAGTACTATCAGAAACCTTACGTCTGATCCATTTTCGCTTTACGCGACACATGGCAAAGTAAAGGAAATGCTGTTTTCTCATATTTATAACTCTTGCGATATTGCTGACAGAAGTAGAAATATTCTGAATATGGTCGCCTGAAAACAACTAGAATTTTCCACATCGCCGAGCCCTAAACACCTTGCACCTGTTCAATATTGCCTCCTGCTGCACATCTTATATTAGAAACAAATGTTTACGTAATGTAACACAAAACATAAATTATTATTGAATAGAGAGATCGCGACAATGGGAAACGTAGATTATGTGGTTCAAAAATGATTCAAATGGCTCTGAGCACTATGCGACTTAACTTCTGAGGTCATCAGTCACCTAGAACTTAGAACTAATTAAACGTAACTAACCTAAGGACATCACACACATCCATGCCCGAGGCAGGATTCGAACCTGCGACCGTAGCGGTCACGCGGTTCCATACTGAAGCGCCTAGAACCCCACGGCCACATCGGCCGGCTGTAGATTATGTGGTGAACTGTTTAACATATTCTGAGTAATTATTTTTGTTGTCAGTTGGAAGGTAAACCCACACTAAATCAAAAATTTTAATGCAACTGACAATAAACATGTGTGATCAATAACGTAGTACAGATTCAGTTTCTTTTCGATACTAGAACGAATTTCTGCCAGGCCTAGAAAAGTGCCTCATGACATTAAAACACTCCATCAATGACGGAAACAGTAAAACTAACTAATAATTCTAAAATAAGTTTTTTGGGTTAATAGTTTTTCCCAGGAGCTGCATTAACAGTCGTTTAGAAATTAAGCGCCTTTTATGTTGCAGTTTTAACACTCATTATCCCAGACGCATTTCGGCTGTTACCAAAGGCTTTGACGTTAGAGGTCTAGAAGGATTTGAGCGTTTTGCTACCATGTGATCATAGGTCCCCCTTATGAGCATTTTCGGCATATTATCGTTGACGTTTTTCGTATCTTTTTCTTAAATTAGAGTTTCGTGTTCTCTATTCTACGCTATATGATTTAAAGACTACACACGAGGTCTGGGTGCCAGTTCACATGATCATCCGGAGGAATATTATCATTTCGAAGCCGATAATTTTTTCATAAATTGTTAGTGTAGGAATTTTACTTACTCTTTTCAGCTATAAGGGCTACATATTTTTTCTTGTACTTTCGTCACCCGTATCTGCGAAATGTTACACTACTGGCCATTAAAATTGCTACGCCAAGAAGAAATGCAGGTGATAAACGGGTATTCATTGGACAAATATAATATATTAGAACTAACATGTGATTACATTTTCACGCAATGTGGGTGCATAGATCCTGAGAAATCAGTACCCGGAACAACCACCTCTGGCCGTAATAACGGCCTTGATAAGCCTGGGCATTGAGTCAAACAGAGCTTGGATGGCGTGTACAGGTACAGCTGCCCATGCAGCTTCAACACGATACCACAGTTTATCAAAAGTAGTGACTGGGGCATTGTGACGAGGCAGTTGCTCGGCCACCATTGACCACACGTTTCCAATTAGTGACAGATCTGTACTGGCCAGGGCAGCAGTCGAACATTTTCTGTATCCAGAAAGGCCCGTACAAGACCTACAACATGAGGCCGTGCATTATCCTGCTGAAATGTAGGGTTTCGCAGGGATCGATTGAAGGGTAGAGCTACGGGTCGTAACACACCTGAAATGTAACGTCCACTGTTCAAAGTACCGTCAATGCGAACAAGAGGTGGCCGAGACGTGTAAACAATGACACCCCATACCATCATGCCGGGTGATACGCCAGTATGGCGATGACGAATACACGCTTCCAATGTACGTTCACCGCGATGTCGCCAAACACGGATGCGACCATCATGATGCCGTAAGCAGAACCTGGATTCATCCGAAAAAATGACGTTTTGCCATTCGTGCATCCAGGTTCGTCGTTGAGTACACCATCTCCGGCGCTCCTGTCTGTGATGTAGCGTCAAGGGTAACCGCAGCCATGGTCTCCGAGCTGATAGTCCATGCTGCTGCAAACGTCTTCGAACTGTTCGTGCAGATGGTTGTTGTCTTGCAAACGTCCCCATCTGTTGACTCAGGGATCGAGACGTGGCTGCACGATCCGTTACAGCCATGCGGATAAGATGCCTGTCATCTCGACTGCTAGTGATACGAGGCCGGTGGGATCCAGCACGGCTTTCCGTATTACCCTCCTGAACCCACCGTTTCCATATTCTGCTAACAGTCATTGGATCTCGACCAACGCTAGCAGCAATGTCGCGATACGATAAACCGCAATCGCGATAGGCTACAATCTGACCTTTATCAAAGTCGGAAACGATACGCATTTCTCCTCCTTACACGAGGCATCACAACAACGTTTCATCAGGCAACACCGGTCAACTGCTATTTGTGTATGAGAAATCGGTTGGAAACTTTCCTCATGTCAGCACGTTGTAGGTGTCGCCACCGGCGCCAACCTTGTGTGAATGCTCTGAAAAGCTAATAATTTGCATATCACAGAATCTTCTTCCTGTAGGTTAAATTTCGTGTATGTAGCAAGTCATCTTCGTGGTGTAGCAATTTTAATGGCCAGTAGCGTATTTTTGTTCTTAGTCTTAGTCTCGAAGATTATTTTTAGGTGTTCGTATTCGCCATGGATTGTGCTATTTTTTACAGGATCCATTATAATAAATAAGTGTTGTCCTAAATAGCACAGCTGATGAAGTCATCTAAAAAATCTGCGTACTACTTCAACTATCCTGACATTTGTCTTAACGCTGGAGGGATCCAGCGGGGACTACAGTCCATTTTCTGGTCCAGTGAAGGAAACCAGACAGCGAGTTTCTCGAATTTCCTTCTTTTCCATTCAGTGATACATAGCGTGCATGTGGATATGTACATTAGACAAGATTCCATTGTATGACACTTTACCATGTTTTTGTGATAGCAAGATGCTTTACGTAGTTCTTATGAACACTGTGTTATTGCGCAGCGACCAGCGGGACACACAATTGACGTCATTCGAAAAGAAACTGCCACCAAACGCAAAATTCTGTGTCGCTCCAACGATTGCAGTTCTTGTCACATATGCTGTCACCGGCAGTAGTCGACAGGTGACATGTGTGTTGCTAGCAAATGTTATTTCGCTCCGATAAAGCTCTGCGCTAGCCTTTGTGAGGGTGATATATAACTCGATGGAACTGCGCTGTAAATCAAAGCGATCACTGTGGACGAATGACATGATATATTCTGCCAGTAGTATCTTTTACATGCCATTTGTACTGTACATAACATCATATACTACTACAAGAATTGGTACCTGCTTTTTGAATTATAGGTGTTAACAAAACTCATGTTTCAACGTTTCCACTTGGTGCGGGAATATAAGTGGTATAGTAGCAACGTAAACTCACAGAGCTGAGGAAATAGTGGAAAGTTCTACAACGCAGTTGCTTTTCAGGAGGGAATAATACACCATAATTTCATCATGGTTTGTATAATTATTTCTTACGTCACTTTTTTCGTTGACGAACTCCAGCCTCCCAGTATCTTAGCAGCAAAATGAATGCTCCAGGTTGCTTTTCCAGAGATTGAAAAATTCGCCCTTTACCCATATTATCATAGCATTTCGGAGTGCAGTCAATTATCATTCCATTGTACTGCATCACGTGACTAGAGTACCTAATAGTTCCTTTTGAATTTAATTCAGATTGGTGAAAACTTACCGTTTGTTATGATTTTAGAATCAGTAGGTAGTCTTTACATAAGATCAAAATTTTATCATGGCTTCACAAGATGTTTTTGTAGACTGTATCTGATAGTCACGTAATAACAAATATCACATGCTGCTTTCTATTGTCACGTTTACAAGCAGCACATGGATAATTTGATTCCGAAATTTTAACACTTCGACACGGGCAACGTCTTGTAGACTGCCTTCACAACATAACAGATGTGAAATCGCTAGTTGTGCTACGTTTGAAGCAGTTTGAAAGCACAGCATCGAAGATACGTCCTGATTACTTTGAAACTTTGTTTTGAGGCATCTTCTCGGAAGGAAGTAAATTCGATTGCGCATGACTGTTGTCATCATAACTCGAACTATTGGCTAGAGAGAAGAATAAATTCTTAAATATCAGTAACTACATTCCAACGTAGATTACGTCCATGGTCGCCGAAGTGGCAGGTGATGAACAACAACACACATTTAACATGTGGATAAAATAAAACAAATGTTAACCTTATCAGACGACATCGCTCTTCTCTCTTAAAGTAAAAAGGGCGTAGCGGAATAATTATGTAGAATGAACAGACGTCATACAGCCGAATTCACAGAACAACAAATAAAAATGAATGCACTAGGTAATGGTAGAGTAGCGAGTCACTGATATGTAGTAATGAGTACTGGGGAAGATGAAAGTATAGGAGTTATAGTAATTACTAAGAAGCAACATTAGGTAACTGGATATAGCAAGGGAGAAATAATATGTGTGTAAGATGTTGGCCCAGAATTCAAGAAGCTGCATAGTTAATTATACGCGATTCCTCGAATTAAATCATCAGACAACGCAGAAAATGAAGAGGTATTAACAATGTGGACTGAGCTCAAGTGGCCGGCCGGTGTGGCCGTGCGGTTAAAGGCGCTTCAGTCTAGAACCGCGTGATCGCTATGGTCGCAGGTTCGAATGCTGCCTCGGGCATGGATGTGTGTGATGTCCTTAGGTTAGTTAGGTTTAAGTAGTTCTAAGTTCTAGGGGACTGATGACAACAGATGTTAAGTCCCATAGTGCTCAGAGCCATTTGAACCATTTGAGCTCAAGTACACATTCCAGTCACATTATTAGTGAGACCACCGCCTATGTTCGACGTCAATCTGCAATAAACACCGATAGACGACAAGTGGCAGCAAAAGCTCTGGAGGATATGTTAAGCGTGATCGTTGGTTTCCGGGCGTTGGAATCACTTCCGAAACGGGTGAGTGTGTAAACAGCACGCATGCTGCCGTGATTAAAGTATACCCTGGGTGGCAAAATGGTTTTATCCAAAACTGGCGCCGAGGCAAGTGTGGTGTCCCACGGCCCATAGGTGTGAGGGGTGAACGATGGTTGTGGGAAAGTGTACGGATGAGCAGAAGTGCAGCTGTTGAACTACTGACCGCCCCGATGAACAAGGGCTACCTAGTGTTTCCTCAACGACTGGCCGCTGTATATGGGTTTCTGCAGGACGCCCTTGTTCATGCACCCATGCTGACTGATGTGTTCATAGACGACGAAGGCTGGAATTTTCACACCAGTACCGCAACTGGGCGTTCAAACAATAGCGAAAGGAGATTTTTCCAGTTGACAGACGGCCATTGCCGTGTAGGGAATGAAACGCCTGAAGCTAAGCGCCGGCCAACATCGCCGGAAAGGCCCCAGCTGGAGGAGGGAGCGTTACGGACTGGGGAATGTTTCTGTCGTGTCACCGCCAGACACCACACTTGCTAGGTGGTAACCTTTAAATCGGCCGCGGTCCGTTAGTATACGTCGGACCCGCGTGTCGCCACTATCAGTAATTGCAGACCGAGCGCCGCCACATGGCAGGTCTAGTCTAGAGACTCCCTAGCACTCGCCCAGTTGCACAGCCGACTTTGCTAGCGATGGTTCACTGCCTACATACGCTCTCATTTGCAGAGACGATAGTTAGCATAGCCTTCAGCTACGTCATTTGCTACGACCTAGCAAGGCGCCATATTCAGTACTTAGAATGAATTCTGAACAGACAATATTGTGAATCACTTACCGTCAAGAGCGACGTTCATCATTAATGGATTAAAGTTAAGTATCAAACTAATTACGTCCGCTTTCTGAATACTCATTGCTTGTCATGTTTCAGACCTCACGTCAGTATGGTTCTTCCCTCCTCACGCCAGCCTGCGTGAGCTGAAACGCGTGCATTTTGGCCTCCTCTCGTAACACGGTGTTGGCTCTTCTGCCAACACAGCAATTTCTGTGGTATTTCCTGAACGATCTCGTCGTTCAGGAATGCAAAGTTAATCAGCACAAGTATGCAGCTACGCTTGGGGTGCATTTTCACTCCCACGTGATTTTTGTTTTTCCTCGGCACAGTGGCATCTACCAGCAGAGCAAAGCAACGTGTCACACAGCTCGCAGCATACGTATGCGGTTCGAAGAGCACCGGAATGAGCGTAGTCTCTTGGCCTTTAAACTCCAGAGATTTGAACCCAGTCGAGAATCTGTAGGTCCACCTTGAGTGGGCTGTTCTTGCGATGGATCGTCAGCCGAAAAACCTAGCCCAGCTGGCCACGGCACAGGAGTCGTCATAGTTGCACATTCCTCTCCGTATATTCCGGTACCTCAATAACACTCTTCCTGCATGTCTCGCAGGTGTCTGCGCTGCAAAAGGTGGTTATTCGGAATTTTGATAGGTGGTCACATTAATGTGGCTGAGAGGTGCAGTATTCGGGTAGTGGTTATTATTCAGGAAGACGACAGCCTAGTCTTGATAGTGCTGTGCGTAAAAATTTGTAGCTGCCATTGTGCTTCTTGCCTAGTCAAACTATAGGAAAAAAAGTCCGTACGCATGAACCATGGACCTTACCGTTGGTGGGGAGGCTTGCGTGCCTCAGCGATACAGCTAGCCGCACCGTAGGTGCAACCACAACGGAGGGGTGTCTGTTGAGAGGCCAGACAAACCTGTGGTTCCTGAAGAGGGGCAGCAACCTTTTCAGTAGTTGCTGGGGCAACAGTCTGGATGATTCCAGAATGAGATTTTCACTCTGCAGCGGAGTGTGCGCTGATATGAAACTTTCTGGCCGATTAAAACTGTGTGCCCGACCGAGACTCGAACTCGGGACCTTTGCCTTTCGCGGGCAAGTGCTCTACCATCTGAGCTACCGATGCATGACACACGCCCGGTACTCACAGCTTTACTTCTGCCAGTATCTCGTCTCCTACCTTCCAAACTTTACAGAAGCTCTCCTTCGAACCTTGCAGAACTAGCACTCCTGAAAGAAAGGATAAAGCGGAGACATGGCTTAGCCACAGCCTTGGGGATGTTTCCAGAATGAGAGGTGCAGTATTCGGGTAGTGGTTTGGAAGGTAGGAGACGAGATACTGGCAGAAGTAAAGCTGTGAGTACCGGGCGTGAGTCGTGCATCGGTAGCTCAGATGGTAGAGCACTTGCCCGCGAAAGGCAAAGGTCCCGCGTTCGAGTCTCGGTCGAGCAAACAGTTTTAATCTGCCAGAAAGTTTCAGTCTGGATGATTGACTGATCTGGCCCTGTAGCACTATCCAAAACGGCCTTGCTGTGATGGTATTGCGAACGGCTGAAAGCAAGGGGAAACTACAGTCGTAATTTTTCCCGAGGACATGCAGCTTTACTGTATGGAGTAGCATGGAGAGCTGCATCAAACCAGTCTCAGGACTGAAGACCACAACAACAACAATGAAAAAGGTGGGACAGAAGATTTTATTTTTTCAACTCGTTCATACGCTTGTAAATATTGGAAAATAAGGTTTTGAGAACAAAATTTACGTTAGATAAACTTTCTGCAATCATTAAACTTTGAAAATTTCCGAGTTTTTTTCAGTTTTTTCAAAAACTCTGTTTCTTGCGTTCCTATCGCTTCGGCGTCTCGGCCCTTTCTGCAAGAGCACAAAATGATTACAGATTTGATAACTACAACTTTTTTCAGCACCCAGTACCAAGGGCGCTGTACTTCGTCAAAAAATTATGATTTTTCAAACTTTGTGCAAGAAGGTAAAATAGGAAGTTTTTGGATTCTTCTATTTCAGATTCTGTTTGTATAGTAGAAATATATTTTATCTTATACTTTAGAATTGAGTATCTCACTTTGTGTCATATACAGCATTACTGACATTACATGCAATACCTACTAACATATAAGAAGACTAACTGCTTACATGTGCCCCACAAATTTTATACAGAGTCCGCCAGAAAAATGTATACACTCTTTGTTAGGTTCTATCGAGATATCGATATTGTCGTACGATTTGAGTTTGTCTTGTAGTATGGTCTTTGGCTCAACAGATGTTAGTACTTTCTTCTCGGTATTGAGAAAATAGGGTGGCTGGGGCACGCTTGACATTCGAGCAACGAAAATGTATTGTCAAGTGGTTTTTCAAGTTTGATAATGCTGTTGAAGTGGAACGTCAGTGGAGGCGTGAGTTTGAAACAAAACCGCCAACCCGCCTAACAATTAAACACATCACTGACAATTTTGAATTGCATGGAACGATTTGTGATCAAAAGACAGCGTACAGCTACTAGTCCTGCTTCGTCGGCTCTCGTGTTGGAAACGTTTCTTAATTCTCCACGGAAGTCTGTTATGCAATGTGCAAATGAAGTAGAGGTTAAGTGTACAGGTTTACGAAGGATTCTGAAAGCTGCAAAATGGAAAGTTTTCATTCCACAGTTACTGCACGCGATTAATCATGACGATCCTAATCGCCGAATCCAATTTTGCGAATGGTATCAGCAAATGGTAATTGATGACGTAGAATTTGTGACGAAGGTTGTGTGTAGTGACGAGGCACAATTTAAGCTTAATGGAATAGTGAATCGACATAACAGTGTGTACTGGGCACCGGAAAATCCGCATGTTTTTGTGGATAAAGCGGTCAATCTACCAGGGGTTCATGTGTTGTATGGACTATCATTTAGGGGCTTAGTAGGACCCTTTGTCTTTGATGCTACTGTCACTGGAGAAGTGTACCTGAAAGTGTTACACAGATCAATTCTGGCAGGTATACGTGCGCTTTATGGAGCTGATGAATAGGCCTTCAATCAACAGTCTGGGGCGCCACCACACTACCACCTAGCCGTACGGGCTTTCCTGGATGACAATTTTCCAGGGCATTGAATTGGACGAAGAGGGGGGACTGAGTTCCTTCTACGGTCGCCAGATCTAACACATATGGACCTTGAGTTGGGGGGAACTGTATACAGCCGCCAACGGTGAACATTTTGAACATTTAAAGTAAGCATGTGCAAAACTGAAGATTGTACAACATTTGTGATCAATTATTAGATGTAAAATAAACACATAAATAATACTTTTCGTTCCTTAAAGTATGTATACATTTTTCTGGCGGGCTCTGTAGTTCCTAAAGCCAGGAAGAGGAAGTGCAGAAGACAATAAGTGGTTTTGACTGCATCCTACGACTGTACAATGGTCATATGCTTTCCACCCACGCCTTTGTGGGTATGATACAACAACCGCTTTTTTCGGCCAAGGAAAAACGATGTCTTGCAGCATTATAAAGAAACACGAATGCCTAAACTCAGCTAGCGGCACTTTCAAGAAACAAGAAGCCACCCATGCAAAAGTTTGGAAAATCGTAATTTTTTGACGAAGTGTAATGTCCTTGGTATTGGTTGCAGAAAAAAATGGTAGTAAGTCAAATTTCTAGATAATTGTTTGATTTCATAAAAAAAGGATCGACATACCAAAGTGCTAGGAGCACAAGCAATTGATATTTTTTTTAAATAGAAAAAAAAACTAAATTTCTTAAGTTTATTGACTACAGAAAGTTTATATAACATAATTTTTGTTGCCAGAAGTGGGTTTTCCGATCTTTCCAGCCATGTGAACAAATTAAAGAAAAATACAATCGCCTATCACAAATTTTGTAAGGTACATTTACTATTTGACTGAGCTCTTCAGGCCATCTGTTGACAACCGTGTTCACTACAAAAGGAGGAGTCTCTGTATTGAGATACCACGCTTTGTGCGAATTCTGAACTATAAGTGCTTCACAACAGCTCGTTGTATGATGCCGTTCTGCGCTGAGTTCCATGATGCTCTTGTCTGCTATCTGCAACTTCTTTGGCCCAGTGCTGTAGAGTAAGAAACCGACGATTGCGGTTGAGAAGGAAAAGTTGATATTCTGATACTGATCCACATTTCTGTGTGGCTGAATTCTCAGGCAGGTAATAAATAAAAGAAAGTAACGGGAAGCGACTGAAGTATTGTGTTGCCTGAATGAACATGCAAACCAACTTCGGTTGTAAAAATTATTGTGATTTGATTGGAGGTGAGGAGAGTGGCGATGCACAACCGACAACTGCGTCTCTGTTAGTGCCAAAGAGACTCAAGATGGCAGATTTAAAACTTTGATGGCGTGCAATAGGCTTCCCTCCAGTCGTGCACCCTTTACGGGAAGTAGCTGCTGTCAAGACATCGGTTGACACTACTTCCACGTCGACTAATAGCTTCCCTTTGTTTCTGCCAGAATAAATAACAAAAGCGATAAAAGCTAAGACTAAACTGTACGGTTGTTTAATAACAGTCACTCCGTCTTCAGGCCACGAGTGGCCTACCGGGACCATCCGACCGCCGTGTCATCCTCAGTAGAGGATGCGAATAGGAGGGACGTGGGGTCAGCATACCGCTCTCCCGGTCGTTATGATGGTATTCTTGACCGAAGCCGCTACTATTCGGTCGGGTAGCTCCTCAATTGGCATCACGAGGCTGAGTGCACCCCGAAAACGGCCTGGATGGTCACCCAACCAAGTGCCGACCACGCCCGACAGCGCTTAACTTCGGCGATCTCACGGAAACCGGTGTATCTACTGCGGCAAGGCCGTTGCCTGTTTAATAACAGTCACGCACACAAAACTATTTTAATGCCAACAGTGTCTGGAGAAAGTGGGCAACGGCAAAAACTGAGGATATTTACACGTTTTTGCAGCAACAGTTCACTTGTGCCATGTGGAGAAGCCAAAAACCAGACTATTGGTCAGAAGCATCAATGCTTCTGTCTAACTTTCCTACAACAGTTGTGAACCCAAATATATTCAAAGTAATTTCGTCGAACTTGCGCCTCAACGGCAATAAAATGTATATTCGTGGTAATCGTCCAGAACGTGACCCACTGTGCAAAATTGTCTATTTTTTTCACCATCTGAATAGTTTTTACTCTTTTTCGTTTGCGCTCTGTGCGTAATTTGCGGTTGATGAAGAATGTGTGGTGTTCGAGGACGAATACATTTTAGTGTGTATATGAAAAGCAAACAAGACAAGTGTTGCATAAAGCTGTTTGTTGTTTCCGATGCTTCGACTGGAAACGTACTCAGGACTGAGATTTCTGCTGGGAAAGGGGCACAGGAGTGCGGTGTTATCGCTCTTGTGTAAATATTACTAAACTTTGACAAAGTTTAAACGATATACACGGCTCGCTGTTGTACATCCCCTGCTGTGTTTGATTGTCCGTGGGAGCGACAGACGAAGAAAGCAGGCACTCGCATGCCTAACAGAAATGATCTACCTCCATGTGTGGTTGTAAATTCAAAAATAAAAAAAATAAAGATTACATTTGAGTGAAGGGAACATCTACTCTTACTTTTTATTGTACTAAAATAATCTTTTGTCACAAAGTAACTGTGGGAAACTGTAATCGTGATGGAAGATTGCACACCTAAATGTTTGACGCAACTGGTAGGAGAAAACGCTGCATATTAACCAAACCCCGCGCCTCCTCTCTGTATCCTCCTATATTATGAGCACGGGATTCTCCTCCCATAACGCTACGGAGCTGTTCCTAGCACAGCTGAGAAATGGCAACATCGTCACAAACATTTGGCAATACTGTGACAGTGCAATCACTTCCGCGTATGGTACTGAATTGACTCACCTATCCATTTGAATGACTCGTGCTATATAATCATCATGTAATCTAAGACACTGAGTCAGAAAATTCAATTTTTTGTATAAGAAATGCTGTTCTTCACATAAGTGACAACTTTTATAATCTGTCACGATGAATTATGAGGCTGAGCGACAAACACCATGATTTAGAGTGGCGTGTTGTTAGCAGTGTGTCCGTAGCCCGTTGGTAGCGCCCCTGTCTCGTGTCGCAACGGCATAATAAGTCGTCAGTTCTAACTGTGGTAGGGGCCAGCGTGTGCAAGTTTCTTTCTGATTTACTTTATTGGGCTGCGAATTTCCAGAAAAAAATTCTGTAATGAAATCAGGAGAAAACCTTTACACATCAAATACTCTTGGTAGCTCGACACAGTAAATTGTATTACGGTACATTGATAATTCTTACTTATGGACCGTCTGACAGCAACTGAATAAAACACAATTTTAGTGTCATACGCTTTTCGCCTTTATTTTCTGCAAGCCATCATTGTATTGTATACGTGTGTGTAAACGCCTTCCGATGCCCACTCAAGGAAGACAACGATACACAGTCTAGCTTCAATATTATAAATACGCCACAGTTTGTGGATGAACTCTGACTTTGGTTCATAATCATATTTAGCAGTGCTGTACCCACTGGTGTTAAACTCGTTTTCAACAAATGATTCCCACAGCTACAGGAACACTACTTGTGACACCTCTTAGACAAAATACTTACGCAGTGCTATCAGACGAAAAGATCAACCTGACACAAACTGTGGGAAGTTTGTTTTACAACCTTCGTACCTGGATAAAGAGCTTTTCCTATTTGAGATATCTGTGAACGTTGCTGCATAAGACGATTTAAGAAGAAACTAAATTCCTTCAGCTATGACAATGTTTAAAGAAATCGTCTTAACGGCACTAGATCTTGGTTTGTGAATCGTTTACCGGCCGTACTCTGCCGCAATTCGCTGGTTGGAAGGCAAAAAGCTTACTGACAAATTTCACACGAGGAAAAGAGGGACGCAATCTCTCCCACTGGAAGGTCATGTTGTTTTATTTAAATGATTACAAAATCAGGTAAAACAAACAGTGAGGTGGTCAGTATAAGCACATTACTGTTGTCAGTATGATGTTGCACCACCCAGGGCCTGTAATGATAAAGGGCCCGTATAGGTCAGTCATATTGTATACATAAGTGGAAGAGAGAGCACCATTGAATTCTACAATCCGTATGCATTGCATACACACAGAAATTACTGTTACAGTGTACTTATGGAGCCCAGTGAGTGAATTGCATATTTTTCGATGAGAAAGAACACTGGGAAACAGTCTTCGTTACATTAGGTTACTTAAACTGGTGTCACTCTGAGTTAGAATTTATGGTCAGTGTAAGGACAATGAGTCGGATGCGGGTTTTGCAACTGTGAAATACTTTCCTACATTATAGAAGCGAATATTAAATTTGAACTAATATTCCGAGAATTTTGAACTTGGATAGCTTAGAATGAAAATCTTTCTGTTTATTGCAAAGGAATACAATTGATTTTCTAAAACATTCTCTGCCATACTCAACTTGAAACAGGTCACGTCGACCAAATCATATGGAAGAACTGACAGCGACGTATTTCGGAAGGCAGTAAGATCCCTTGGCTTTTTGTTTGGCAGTATTCGACAGCCATTTCTAGCGGCAAGTAAATGAAGAAAGGCAGCGCGTTTTTGTTATCAAGTAACCTCTTCATCAATTACTTTAGTTTTAATGTAATCTACGAGTAATTGCTGATGTTTGATATTAACATGAAAATGATTCCGTAGACAGGGAAAGAACCTGTTCTTGGGCAACTACTTCCATAATGACCAAAAGGCATTAAATGATCTTCAAGCACATGTGTTCCAGCAGCGGTATGAAGAAAATGATAGTAATAATGATGGCAATAATCGAATTATCCGGTAACTTCACACTTCACAGTGGATTTTCTCAAACTAAGATATTTCCTGAATTAGTGAAAATTTCAAAATGGCTTCACATCGAGGCTATGATGCCTAGAAGAGTCTTTACATAGTGCTGACGTGAGAATAGCATAATCTCCGCGTCAGAAGCTTCCTTCTACTTAACCATTTAATAGACTCGCATTTTTTCCACCTTGACTAATTTTGTAAGCTAAGCACATCATCCGTTACAACACACTCCTGGGCCTGGGAAATGTGGTCTGGTGGAACGAACTATCAAGAATGCAATGCGTGGGTACAGGCATTTACTTTTAAGAGGCACAAAGAGATTTACTTTACCACTGGTAACCTCAAGAGAAAGACGCTATAATCCAGAATCCGCATTAAACATCACGTTCCTTCATTCCCAACTGGACAGAGCCGGTTTGCTTTGGGAAATGACGTAGGCGGAGGTCACTGTAAACAGAAATACTGTCGCCAGTAAACTTACTTCCATTACAAAATTTTATTTTATTTGATGAACCGATAGCCATTTAAAGGAACTTACTTGTACTTGATTGAACTAGAGACGTTGAAATATTTGGTGCTGGACTGTGATTCGAATTCGTATCTCCTCTTTCGAGGAACTGAATCTCTCGGAACAGGGCAGTTCAATCATTTCGTTCCTTTTTCCAAGACTGCAATCTTCTCTAGGTCACCTCCAAAGGTAAGTATGTGGGTCTGATTCCTGATCCAGTACAAAAATATTCATAACTTCATTTCAAGCCCTATCACGTGCGCACCGACCTGTTAGTGAAAATTAACGTGTATTTTTAATGTCTGTTCATCTGTTGCCAACAATTTCTGGTCAAACACGCACACATCTTACTGTTGGTGAGTAAGCAATTGATAATTAAGCTATATTCGTGGACGATAAAGAAGAACGATAGGAGTGCGGTTCGACTGTCGCTCAGGCACAAAAATTTGTATCCTTATTTTAGATTCAAACACCTAACAGCTGGTAAGAAAAACCGATACGTAACATTTGATTTTACTTAGTTAACAATCCGATTACGTGTTGGGTTCGTACCTCCGTCACTGAACTTCACATCATGCACTTCAACTTTAAATGCATACACACTTTGTTACTTCCAAATGGAGGTATATCAGACGTCTTTCGTGGTTAATTAACAGGGATGAAAGGGTCTTGATAGGAGTCCCGGTTTATTACAAAAACTGTCGTCTTTTATTTTCAAGTTTAGATTTGATTACTGATATTGGCGAAAATTTCGGTAATTCATGATTCTTCGCGGCTAGTCAGGAATATGATTGACAAGATTAGATTGGATTAATACTTGTTCCATAGATCATGAATACGACACTTCGTAATGATGTGGAATGTGTTATTTTAATGAAAGATTTCTTTACATACCGGTATTCAATTTCTTTACAACAACTTTTTACCCTCACTCTCATTCTTCTTTATGATTATTTCTCTCTCTCTCTCTTTCTCTCTCTCTCTCTCTCTCTATTTCTCTCTCTCTCTCTTTCTCTCTCACACACTCACACACACACTTTTTTTTTATTTGTTTGGTGTGGTCGACTATCGGCGAGGCACGAAAATATCCGTGAATGAGTTTCTTAGGTTTGAGTACAGTTACGAAAGAAATATAAAAACAACTATGAGAGTTACTGATTTATGATGCTTAGTTTGCAGTCAGTTCTGAGTATTATTAGTAACTACGCTCCAGTCCCTAAATCTGGTTACATAAATGCGAATCAGACGCATTACGTATTCCAGGCCGTCGCAGCCGCGTCTTTGAAAGGCCAGCTGTGGTCACTTCCCAGCCCGCTGTAGGATCACATCGGTTCGTCTTCTTCCTGCTAGTACTGTAACTGAGATTTGGCAACAAGGCAAGGTATATTTGGCAACTCTGTGATCGACGAGTTACTTCCTGGTGTGCACGGAATTAAGCCTCAAAGTTCACTTGATTTTTCCTGTCATTTCCATTGATTAATCTGAGTTATTATCGCTTCAGGTGTAACAAAATATTGTAAATTTACAGTTTTCAGCCCAGGAAAGTCGTTGCATGTGAAAATCGCAACTAAACTCGTCC
Source organism: Schistocerca cancellata (assembly GCF_023864275.1). NCBI lineage: Eukaryota > Metazoa > Arthropoda > Insecta > Orthoptera > Acrididae > Schistocerca > Schistocerca cancellata. The sequence continues at coordinate 119,010,039 of NC_064633.1, read as the reverse complement.
TTTAAATAGCGGTTTACGATGTCTAGACACTATTGGTCTCGTAAAGGAAATGGGCAACCCATACCTCTTTGCTAGCTCTGTGGTGACGTGCTGACCTCTGAAAAAGCATCTGTTCTGGTTCGCGGTTCCAGTCTCGCTGAATGTAACGTTTTTATCCCTTCTGTGAAAGACCTACAAGCAGTCAGATCGAATATCGATCAGGAAATCGCAAGAAAATACTTTCAGCTCATAGTGCAATGGTGAAAAACTTACAATGCTGCACAACAGGTAACGTCTCGTTCCGCTGCTGACAAGCAGATTTTGGGTCTCTAGGAATACATAACTTTATTTATGTAATGCCACATTTGCATACCTGTTGAGTATGACACAGCATACCAATTAAACACAGACCCAATCGAAATCTAATGAGTAGTATTTTACTAATTCGTGCCGATAGAGGTACACTTGTGTACAGATACTCAGTTTTATTAAAACAGTCTTTCGTCGTAAGGTTATCGTGGGTAGTTTTATTTCATTTCTTTTAATACAGTGCACAATATTCGTAAGGTTTCTTTTAGTGTTGTTAAAGCAATACTAAACATGAGAGAGAAATTAATCATCAACGATATATGCGAATTCTCTGATGTGATCTATAACAGTCTGATATTGCACATGCAGTTTATTGATTAGATGCATGTAGAAAACTTATTCTGAGTGAAAGCTGTCAAACAAGGTTTGAAGAAGAATAAAATGCCACTACCAGACGACAGCTAATGTAAAAAATACTTTTCTGACTATTTTGGCACGATGCGCTCTCCCCGTACATAATACAAAAGCTTCGAGATGCATCTGCTGCCTGGCCATCTATTAAACCTGAAAAGAACAAAATGTCGCAGAAGTGAGCCCTTTTTCCACATGCGGCTATTTTGTGTTGAGAAGTGAAGGTAATTATGTTCAAAGTTCCATTAAATTGGTAACTTCAGTAGACAGCAGAATTGCGTTGTAAAAAATGTCGCAGCGAATGAAATGGAACTCGCGACACCGTATCTACGGTGCGTGACACTTCCCGTGACGCTACTACCTGTCATCTAGCTGCAGCACCTCCAGAAGTCAACAATAGTACCTCCAGAATTTCCGCATTCCACAGTCCTGTGAGATAATGCATATGGCCGGATCTAGACTTCTGAGAGACAGACAGTTATAGCTGTTCTTTTGCACTGCACGACGTTTTCAACAAACAGATAGCGCAATAGAGTAGCTCAAATGGAAAGGAACACTTCCTCTTTTAATTTCTGCATCCTACACTGTTGGCAGTTCTGTGTAGGTGGTAGTTACATGATTTTATTTCCGTGATTACAAAATAGAGTCGAATGTATGCCCTGGGTAGCCGAGGCAGCTAGTTCATGGCGATTCAGTCAGCCAAGTAAATGAATGTACTGAACATGCTGCAGACCACTACAGGGAGCCTGTGTGTCAGAATTCTCATCGAGTGTGCCGCAACGGTTTTATGAAAGAAAAATGAGTCATACAGAAGATGATTTGGTGGTCTGTTGGTTTGATAGTAATTTCCTATGATGATGGTCTGGGTTCGATTCCGATTTCGGCCCATGTTTTTTAATAGGGAGAGACAGATTCTATTCTCTTCTGGCTACGCCAAGTGAAGAAGGTATAATGGCATTGTGGTCTGAAATTCACATTAAACATGATATTCCTTCTCTACCAAGTAGTCGTTAGATTGCACCACAATAAAGTCAGGAGAGGAGAAATGTGGAAACTCTGTCACCAGTAACCTTTCTTATACTAGTTATTTAGTTATAGTGACGAAACAAACGCTATGTAGGGTCACATGACCCTTATTCCATCTTTTATTTGAACTTCTGTATGTCGATAAAATTGGTTCTGAACTTGGAATGCAACTCATACCGCCCTTAACGCGGAATTTGTTCCCTTCGTGACAATACAACTCAACTACAATTTGTTGTTTGTTCAAAACTGCAGATTCCTCAACATCTCCACATATTGCGCGTGAATGGGTTCGAACGCTGGTCCGGCACTAAAGTTTTCATTATGTATTATCAAGCTCAGGCATGAGAACACCTATCAGCTGATGGATAATAATTTTGATTTTTAGCCGGCCGGTGTGGCCGAGTGGTTCTAGGCGCTTCAGTCTGGAACCGCGCGATCGCTCCGGTCGCAGGTTCGAATCCTGCCTCGGGCATGGATGTGTGTGGTGTCCTTAGGTTAGTTAGGTTTAAGTAGTTCTAAGTTCTAGGGGACTGATGACCTCAGATGTTGAGTCCTTGAGTCCCATAGTGCTCAGAGCCATTTGAACCATTTTTTTGATTTTTAATGCATTTTCATTCATTGTCAACACTAACGATATCTGACGTTTTTGACTCCCAGTGAGACACAGAACTATTTGAGAGATCACTCTAAGTTCATGGATGTTATTCCGAGGTGCTGGTGGAGAAAAATTCTGTAGCTGACGTCTCTTTGTGTGTGGTCAACAACGGTACGTGTGGGGTTCAATTCCCAGTCAACATTGAACTCTTCGTTGTATTATTTCTAGTTCAAACATGCTCACATGTCGCTGCTGATGTAACAAACCCATATTTAACGTTCGTTTTCTCTAATAAATAATAGCGATAGGTTCCGGGTTGGAGTCCTGGGAAGGAAAAAATTAATGTTTCGTCTCGTCATTTCAGTTAAAACATCCAGCTATTTCCAAGAAAATCCGATATGTCACAGTTGACTGTGCTTCGATAACAATCCGATTAAGTTCTGGGTTCGAATCCCTGTCCAACAAAAAGCTTTACATCACGGCATTTCAAGTAAGTCACTTGTGAAGAAGCAAAATGTAAGATCTCTCGTAGTTAGATAACAGGGACAATAGATGCTGGGTAGGAATTCGCGTCCGTTATAAATGTTTATGTTATGTAATTTAAAGTTGATATTTGCTAACTGATACTGTCTAAAATCGAGGTATATCACTCTCTGTATGCCTAGTCAGGAATGACTGTTAGTTTCCGTCAGTCACGAAATCTTAGTCTGTATGACCTGGGTTTGAATCCAAATGCAGAACGAGACGCTTCGCCGTGTCATTTAAAGTTCATACATATTCTCAACTAGCTGCTCGTGAATAACTTAAAATTTTAATCTCATTTTGTGTTAAATAACAAGTACGGTATGTTACTTTGAAGAGAAAATCATGAATACGACGAACTTACTACGTGCATTACCTATCTGACGTAATAATGAGAGTGGTAACATTTCAGGTATGTCATTTATTGCAATAAATGTGAGCTTACAAGCCTTAAGGACAGTCTTATCTGTGATAAGGCGTTCCCTGATATTTGCAGTATCGTTGTATTACTTTACATCTTGAGTTATTGCGATACAGAGCAGAGTTTTCTAATAGTGACTTGTTGGAGCCATTTTCATTAGTCAAACGACTATACCAAGGAGCGATTAGAGGACCTGCTAGACAGCTGCGTTATGTGGGTTGCATGCGAATCAGGCAAAATGCAATTCAGGTCGTCCGGATACTTTTGAGCACGACTGTACGTATGTATGTATTTATTGAACTGGGGACCTAGAAACGACGGAGAGGCTCTGTTTCCCTCAGCGGTACACAACCCCACAACAGGCTACAGCAGTACACTCTCCCCACCGCCTCCCTACACCGAACCTAGGGTTATTATGCGGTTCGGTCCCCAGAAGCCCCCCCCCCCCCTCCCCCACCCGCCCGGGAACGTCTCATTCCAGACGAGCTTAACCCCAATGTTTCCGTGGTATAGTAATTACGGTGTACGTGTACGTGGATACAGTGTTTGCTCAGTAATCGCTGAGACATTGTAACTGAGGCGGAATATGGGTTCAAATGGCTCTGAGCACTATGGGACTTCACTTCTAAGGTCATCAGTCCCCTAGAACTTAGAACTACTTAAACCTAACTAACCTAAGGACATCACACACATCCATGCGAACCTGCGACCGTAGCGGTCACGCGGTTCCAGACTGTAGCGCCTTTAACCGCTTGGCCACCCCGCCCGGCGCGGAATATGGGGAACCAGCCTGCATTCGCCGAGCAGATGGAAAACCGCCTTAAAAGCCATCCACAGGCCTGCACACGGGACCTCGACACTAATGCGTCGAGCGGATTCGTGCCGGGGACGGCGCGCCTTCCCGCTCGGGAAGCAGTGCGTTAGACCGCACGGCTAGCCGGGCGGGAATCACATACTGACTTATTAAAAACGCTTCTTGCATGTATTTAGAATAGACGCTTACATTTTCTTCATTTTTGGTGTAAGATACGACACCGCAGCTTAGTTCACATCTACAGCTCTACTTGTTTTTCTATACCAGTACACTGATTCTAATCAGTTTTGTATTAGTGCACTTATGTAATAATTCTCATATTCAGTATATTAGAGTCTGTACGTTTTCCAAGTTGACCTAGATGGTTATCATATACCTTTTTTTTTTTTTAAATTCTTGTTGTGCCAATGCCGACTCTTGCGTTTGCAGGCACTGGGTCCGTGTACAAGGTCGCCCAGTGGTTCGATCCAGCTACCGGGGAATCCTCGTCAAGTCTCGTCGACGTCTTCGACGTGACACCAGGAGAAGCGATCCACGTCATGGATATCTCACCACAGGTACGACATCACAGCAGACACAGTGGTAAGGAACTGCAAAACAGTAGCTGGCTTCAAATTTCAGCTGAGGCAGTCTGGTTTCACAGTTCTGCTGTGCACTTAACATAACTGTAGTCCTGTTCAAGAGTTAAATTTCAGAAATTCCCAATTCTGGATACAAGGATGTGGTTTGTAATACAATGCAATTTCATTCGATTTGGTAGTGGTAGTCATAGTAGTAGTAGTATTCGAGTAGGAAAACACGAAGTCTGTTGTTACTGAAAAACACAAAACGGTGCTTTTCCTGACTGTATTTGCCACTTTCAGATTTATAATACGTAGGATAATACTGTGCAACGCTTTGCGCTGCGGAATTAACTAGCACCAATATTTCCCTAGTGCCACGTTTACGTAGATGGCTCTACACCAAAATGCAGACAACCGTGCAAGTTGATAAATGTCTACATGGACCTGTATGTCATGTAGACTTGCAGGTATTCATTTTATCCTGAAATGTTACGTGTGTGCATTTCAAATGGTTCAAATGGCTCTGAGCACTATGGGACTTAACTGCTGTGGTCATCAGTCCCCTAGAACTTAGAACTACTTAAACCTAAGGACATCACACACAACTAGGATTCGAACCTGCGACCGCAGCGGTCGCGCGGTTCCAGACTGTAGCGCCTGGAACCACTCGGCCACTCCGGCCGGCTGTGCATTTCAGTAACGGTCTCCTGACTTAGGCGTTTTTGTTGTACGTTGGACGTTTATATAATCAATTGCACAAATGGTTCAAATGGCTCTAAGCACTATGGGACTTATCATTTGAGGTCATCAGTCCCCTAGAATAAGAACTACTTAAACCTAACTAACCTAAGGACAGCACACACATCCATGGCCGAGGCAGGATTCAAACCTGCAACCGTAGCAGCAGCGCGGTCCCGGACTGAAGGCCTAGAACCGCTCGGCCACAGCGGTCGGCTCATTTGCACATCCTTCCTCTCCCACCCCTGAGTTTTCAGTATACTGATAGTTGATAAAACTGAACAATGTGAAGTGGGTACAAGCAGTACAAATATAGATATTTGAGTAGTTATTGCTCTATATCTACATAAGAATGATGGTTGTTGTGCAGTTTAGGAGCGAAATATTTATAAAATTTGTTTCGCTAATTAGTGGATGGCAGACCTTTAATAGGATAACAATGTAAACGAAAAATCGAAGAAGCTGCCATTATTAATAGAAAGGAAATTTTTCATTATTGAGTCGACCGTCCACCACGGAATGAGTATTTGTATCAGACGAGAAACCCCATTACCTAATCAACAGTTACAAATTCCTTGTTGCTGAAGTAAGATTGCGTGGAACTCCCGCCAATTATTACAGCCGTCACGTAGAGTGAGAAAATAGGTTACTGTTGGTCTATATGGCGTGTTCAATCTATGAACTGACATCGTATATAATAAGAAGTGATTTATAAACATACATTCCATGTATTTTTTGCTTCAATGCAGATAAAAAAAGTGAAAGGGGGGTAGTATATTGGAGTTAGTTGAATTTTACAGAGAACTTAATCTAGGTCTCCCAGTCTCTTCCTACAATTGTGGCGGTTACAACAAACACTTCAGGTTGCACAGCTTCGTATATTACTCGTGGCCAAAGAGAATGTCAACCATTCAACCGAAAATCAGGTTCAGGACACATGTCTCAATCATCAACGTTGATTACATCACGATGTCGCTTAGCGATATGTTCATAACGTCATATTGTAAGTAACTGCTACCAAAGAGAGAAGTGCAGAGCATTTGCATGCAGTGTGATTTGAGTCATCCTAGCAGCGATACAGTTCGATAGTATCTCTGAAGCTGATTTGCTCTTGGGTGGCCGATATATCCTAAGGCGCGGAGTTACATGCGAAGGTGTGCACTAAACACTGAAATTTTATATTCGTAAACTGGTCGTGCTCTGTCAAAGGGGTAAAGAAAGTTCAGATTCAAGATATTTCTGCTGCGTACCCAGCACCCTGTCTTCAACGAGATGAAGAAAATTAAGCACAAAGAAGAGAGACTGGGGGATGGTGACAGGAAAAACCAAGAGAGGGAGTTTGGTGACACAATGTGAGAAGTGCATATTGAAACAGAAAGGGGATCTTAAAGAGAAGGAGCAACAGTGAGTCTGATGAGAGAGAGAGAGAGAGAGAGAGAGAGAGAGAGAGAGAGCGAGCGGGTGCATATCACGTAGTCTTGCTTCAGTTACCAACCTGATTTCTGAAACCAAACTCGGTGCCATGACACGTATATTTTTTCTATTAAAGAAAAATGTGTGTGAAATCTTATGGGACTTAACTGATGAGGTCATCCGCCCCTAAGCTTACACACTACTTATCTAAATTATCCTAAGTACAAACACACACATCCATGCCCGAGAGAGGACTCGAACCTCCGCCGCGACCAGCCGCACAGCCCATGACTGCAGCGCCTTAGACCGCTCGGCTGATCCCGCGCGGCTTCTACTCAAAAAATGGTTCAAATGGCTCTGAGCACTATGCGACTTAACTTCTGAGGTCATTAGTCGCCTAGAACTTAGAACTAGTTAAACCTAACCAACCTAAGGACATCACACACATCCATGCCCGAGGCAGGATTCGAACCTGCGACCGGAGCGGTCGCTCGGCTCCAGACTGTAGCGCCTAGAACCGCACGGCCACTCCGACCGGCTTCTATTAAAAGGATATGCGTAGTGACGCATAAGGATAATTACTTTTTAACACCTATTTAAAGTTGGCAATCTCAGAACGGGCTCTGTGTTAACTACGGAGGCGACGTCGCTATTGGAGCACACCGGAAAGGACGACGAGTTTTGGTCTCTCTTTGTTTTGGGGAGACGAACCTTACGTGTGACCCCGTTGTTTACGCGACAAGGCGTCCGTAATACCGCATGTTTACCTTTGCCGATGTGTCCCCTACCGTGGAGCGCGGGCAAATCCCCTCCGCACAGCTGTGCATGTGTTCTCCCCCGTCATCCCTTCACTTCCATCCCTTTTTTGTTTCTCCCCGAAAGTAGAGCGGAAGCCGGAAGGTGCTGCGTACGGAGGCGGGTTTTACGGCTGTTTACAATGGCCACCGTCTCCTCGGCTTTACGTTTTCCTGTTACGGCAGCCAGACGCAGGGACCTGAGCTCTGGGTCACGCCCGGTCGACGTCGTAAAGGTGTGCGGTACCCTGTCTGACCTCGCCTGCAGTCAGAGCTTGCGATTTCTCGACAATATCTTGTGTTTGGTCAACGACGCTGCTACCTAGGCCAGCGCGAAAGTCCCGTAACAGGGAAATGACTACACCGATGAAAAGCAATCTTTGCACCTATGTGGGGAGAATTAATGAAATTTCTAAGTTATTTAAATCCAGCTATGTCTCTAGTACGATCTAGTCATTACAGTTTGGTTACTTTGCATAAACTACAGTCCACCAACCGTTTGTATTTGCCTACAATTTTGTTCATCTGCCTCCTAGAGTCTTGAGACTGTCCTTTTAGTAAAACTACCATTTCTTATCTTTTAACTTAAAATTAACTCTAATTGAAAAGCACCGACATCCACAAAAGAAATATATGAGGCGAAATCACGTGTCGCGTTTCATTAACTGTCGTTATCATTATAAAGATTGATTAGATCTTGTACAGAGCAAAGTGGAGCATTGGATGCCACGCTGGACTCGCATTCGGGAGGACGACGGTTCAAACCCGCGTCCGGACATCCACATTTAGGTCTTCCGTGCTTTCCCTAAATCTCTCCAGATAAATGCCGGTGTGATTCATTTGAAAGAATATGGCCGATTTCCTTCTCTATCCTTCAAACATTCCGAGCGTGTGCTCCGTCTCTAATGACCTCGATGTCGGCGGAATGTGAGACCCTGATCTCCCTCTGAGTTAGCTTATATCACTGTACCCCAGGAGAACAAATGGTCCTGCATGGGAAAAGCGCCGTTTCACATTATTATACGGCGAACTGTGCATTAGTATAATCATCAGAAACGCGCCTAGCTTCCATAACTGTCGTATAAGGTTACCCATTTTACAGTATTTTACCGTGATGTATAACTAATCGATATGGAAAACAGATTATTCGTTCCTTTTCCTGAGAGTTTTCTAGCTGAGAAAAAGAAACGCAGTAAAAATGGAATAATACGGAACCTCTGACCTCTCTGTACCAAGTTAATTAAGTGGTTCCATTCTGATGAAGAGGTAAGCCACGCAGTGCATGAATGGTTGCGTGGACTACCAAAAGAATATTTTTTTTAAATATTATTTATTGTGCAGAAGTGGTACAAAACTGTATCAAACATAATCTCCCTCACGCTCAGTGCAAGTCCAGCGCTTACAAAGTGCATAAATTCCTTTAGAAAAAATTCTTTTGGTAGTCCACGCAACGATTCATGCACTGCGTGGCGTACCTCTTCATCACAATGGAACTTCTTTTCACCCATTGCGTCTTTGAGTGGTCCAAACATATGGAAATCTGTCTGAAAACAATTACTTCTGCTCCGTAAATCATACCGTACCTTTACCTTCACTTTAGAAATTAGTCCACAACAATTATTTTCAGACATTTATTCAAAGATGAAAATTAGTGCCCGTAAATACTTCAAATGTTTTTCTAATAGGTTTAGTCGGAGTGACCAGACACCAGGAACGGGCCCCTTTATAAGTGAATGTTTAGGAATAAAATTACAAGGTGAACAGAATTTTATGTTTAACAGAATAATTATTCAAAAAAATTTAATTCTGAGTTACTGGTTCACGCTTCTACAACTCTAATTATACAGTTCGTAGCCTGTTGACCGTTGTTGTTGAGTGTGGCGGTCAGTAATGGCGACTACACTACTCATGGCGTACAAGTTTCTTCAAGTATGAACTAATTAATTCTTATTGGCTTTATTCTAATATCCGTAACGTAGCCCAACAACTTGTGCCATAGCCGAAATAGTTCAGCAACCGCCATTCGAGGCTATTGTGCAACAGTTTCCAGGCAACGCATCGCCCCCTCCGCCCGAGTGTGGCGTCTTTCATTGCTGCCTACTGACTGTGTCCTCTCGTTCCCGCTCGCTCTACAGGTAGCGCGCCAAAAATCCAAGCCACAATAATTCCGAACAGTACAAAAGCACTCCATCTTTTACATAACATATATCCTACACATTATCCCCAAGCGTGTACCGTTTTATACAAATGACAACTTGTACAAATATATAAAATTACATACACTAATATTTTCATTTCATTGGTCCACGCCGGCCGGAGTGGCCAGACGGTTGTAGGCGCTACAGTCTGGAACCGCGCGACAGCTACGGTCGAAGGTTCGAATCCTGCTTCGGGCATGGATATGTGTGACGTCCTTAGGTTAGTTAGGTTTAAGTAGTTCTAAGTTCTAGGGGACTGATGACCTCAGATGTTAAGTCCCATAGCGCTCAGAGCCATTTGAACTATTTTTTTTGAACCATTGATCCACGACAAAATATTATTTATTAAATCACACATTTCACGTATTTCCTCACATAAATTACATATATACATTAGTAAAACTCTCTGACATCACATACATCACACATTGGATATAGTCCTTGCATATCACAGTTATCTTACGACAAACTTTAAATGTAATTTTTTTTTATAAATTAGATGACTGATTGAATAATAGTGTTACAAACTGAACTACATTTATATCTGCACGCTTATATCTACAGTATGAATTATATAAATGGACGATAGATTCACGCGAAGTGAGAAAAATGCAAATAAAACTTACATAAATGTGAAGGAGAAACTATTCGAAAGATATAGAACTGCTCGTGGGAGTCAGTGAACCATTACCGAGGGTGACGTGTTAGACTTGGCGCTCCCAATTGCAAGTAAGGTGAACATTACTGATTTTTGGGTTCTTCGACGTCGTTAAACAGATGCAGGAAGTTATACAAAAGTCTTAAAATTACGAAGTTTACCTCAAGTAAATGTGAAGAGATGTCATTACTATGAAATATTACAGAGAAATTCGTAGCTAATATGAAGATGAAGCTTCTTGCTATACCCGAAAATGCTTAATATAGAAGCAAGACGTACTTCATTATTTCGAGTGGAAAAAAGACAGAGTCGCTTGTGCAGTCGATGGATGCTATGACACATTCGTATACCACAGTTACAGTGATACGTACGAGGGTGAGTCAAATAAAAACCTTGAATTTGTAATAACAAATCGAAATTTCGCACCGTTATCCTGTAAGTTGGTAAGCGTGCAATAAACAGCGTGCAGAATGGCCTGTAGGTTACACCATAGTACAGATGCACACATACCGTCGTAGTATCAGTATAAACATGGCCGCCCCACTTGCAACTTGCACCAGGGAAGAACAGCGTTCCGTTATTCGGTTTTTGCGTAGTGAAGGTGTGAAACCTATCGAAATTCATCGACGAATGAGAGTTCAGTACGGTGATGTATGTTTGTCACAGCAGCAAGTATACGAATGGAGTAGGAGGTTCGCAAATGGTGTGACTTCAGTGGAAGATGTTCCTCGTCCAGGCCAGACACAACGAGTTGTGACTCCACTGAACACTGCAGAAGTTGAAGCCATACTGAAGGAAAGCCGCCGAGTGACACTGAATGACGTTGCAGCATGTTTATAAAATAGTCATGCGTCAGCACACCACATTGTGCATGATGTGCTCCTGTTTCACAAAGTATCTGCAAGATGGGTGCCACGGCAGCTGACTCCTGAAATGAGACAACGACGTGTTGATGCTTGTGAAGAACTTCTTCGGCGCTTTGAACGAGAAGGTGATGGCTTCCTTGCAAGAATTGTTATTGGAGACGAAACCTGAGTTCACATTCACCAACCGGAAATGAAGAGAGCGAGCAAGGAATGGCGCCATTCCTCATCACCAAAACCAAAGAAGTTTCGAACAGAACCACCAGCAGGGAAGGTTATGCTGACTCTCTTTTGGGACGAAAAAGGCGTCATTTTGGAGCATTACATGCCTAGAGGGACCACTGTCACCAGTGCATCATACACAGATCTCCTAAAAAATTATCTGCGGCCTGCAATCAAATCAAAACGACGTTGATTGCTGTCAGCAGGTGTCCTTTTGCAACATGACAATGCAAGGCACCACACTGTCCGTACAACAGTTGCAACAATCACAGACCTGCATTTTGAGTGTCTTCCTCATCCACCATACTCCCCAGACCTCGCCCCAAGTGATTTCCATATGTTTGGACAACTCAAAGACGCAATGGGTGGAAAGAAGTTCCATTGTGATGAAGAGGTACGCCACGCAGTGCATGAGTGGTAGCGTGGACTGCGAAAAGAATTTTTTCTAAAGGAATTTATGCACTTTGTAAGCACTGGACTTGCATTGAGCGTGGGGGAGATTATGTTGAAAAGTGATACAGCTTGGTACCACTTCTGCACAATAAATAATATTTACAAAAATATTTAAAGTTTTCATTTGACTCACCGTCGTATTAGTAGATTACTGTTTCCATAGCTTTAAATCTGTCTTCAGGAGCATCAAGGCAAATTAGGACCAAAATTAAAAAAAAAATGTCGGTTTACTTGCAAAAATCTTACAATCAGCGTGGCATAATCCGGAAAAATGGAAGAGAATAATATTAAATGTTACATCCGAAACGCCTTCTAATCATTACCAGAAAATAATCCATCGTTTTAGTTGGACTCTTGGCCTGGACGTGACGACATCTCGTCTTTGAGAGGACGACGAAAAGACTTAATATAATTCGGATTCCACCCGGAACCAATTCAACCTCTCGATATAAAATTTTTTCAAAAATCTGAAGCATTTTTCAGAAAATCGCCAGGAAATATAATTTCCGTTAGCTCATGGGAACAATGGCAGGAGGGTGTTCACAATAAGGAAATGAAAGAAAAACTGGGAATGAACTCTATAGATGTAGCAGTCAGGGCGAGCAGGCTTAGATGGTGAGGTCATGTTACACGCATGGGAGAAGCAAGGTTACCTAAGAGGCTCATGAGTTCAGCAGTATATATAATAATAATGTCGTGTGACGAGGGCCTCCCGTCGGGTAGACCGCTCGCCTGGTGCAAGTCTTTCGATTTGACGCCACTTCGGCGACTTGCGCGTCGGGTTCAGCATTAGAGGGTAGGAGGAGTCGGGGTAGACCAAGAAGAAGGTACCTGGATTCGGTTAAGAATGATTTTGAAGTAATTGGCTTAACATCAGAAGAGGCACCAGTGTTAGCACTGAATAGGGGATCATGGAGGAATTTTATAAGGGGGACTATGCTCCAGACTGAACGCCGAAAGGCATAATCAGTCTTAAAAGATGATGATGTTGATCTTAGCTCATTGTCATTTCAGGTTTATGAGCGGAACAGTACTGTTAAACTACAGTAATTTCTGCATTGTCAGTTTCCTTCACATTTTACGAATTTGATCGAATATGTCTGGTATATAGCAAAATATGCAGAACAACGACCATCCTACCTTTGTCGGAATAAAATTACTAATTACTGTGAAGTATCTAAATGTACTAACTTTTTCTGGTGTGATTGGTATAAGGAAAATATTTGTTTTCGTCATTCAACAGACACTTCGAAATTTTGTGAGGCAAGGGGCTGCTTGATTGTTATCAGAATATACATTATTCAAACGTCCACTTTGATGTGTATCTCGCTGCCACTGAAAAAGAATAATACAGGTGTCCCGATAGGACGCATGCCGCAGCACACACCCAATGAAAGTAGCACAGAATAGTGAATAGTAAAAGATATACCACTCAGCTTTGGTAACGCTGGTTACAGCAATTGTTGAATGCAGGTTTAGCATGTCTGTCCTGCGTTGACTACAGCTACATGAACTCAAACGGAATAATATTCTCCGAACTAAAGTCGGAAGACACTTTATCTGCTGTCTTGATGTGCTATTCGAACAACAGTTCCAAACTGACAGCACTCAGTTCAATCTCTAGGCAGGTGGTCTCTGTCCGTACACGATAAATCTATTCATTGTTGTATTTCTGCTGGGGACTAAACCGCTGTCTATCTATCGGCCACTGTTTTTGTCCCACTCGACAACTTGGAGACACAACAAAAGTTCTGCAGGAACTCCCTAGGAAGCCACGGACTGACTTACAACTTGCAGCTTGCAACTTCTGCTCGAGCACGGTTACTTCAGCGCGCGTCTCTCGTGCTGGTATTCGCTCCAGGGGGCGTGATCCTCGCGGGCGTCGTGATGGGTTTGCGCGCAGCGATGTTCCTGCTGCGGACGATCATCCACGGTGCTTCTGGTTCCAACTGGTATCTCAGTATACCACAGGAACTGTTATAAAATATTTAATATTGACAAATTAAAGTCCGATTGAAGATAGTCGTCTGTAATGTAACATCATTCTCTGCCTCGATTTCCTTTCCTCTGCTAGTCACATATGCAACAGTTTAACTGTCGATATGAACTGCAATTGATTCAGAAAATTAATGATTTGAGATATTTATGTATGATTTAGGTACTTAAAATTCACGTGTCTGCACTTTGGACTTGGGGCTACGCGGCGCTACATGTTCTGGTCACGGCTGCGTCTTAGTCTGGGAACCAGCTGCCACCTTTAATGAACAAAAGTAGGAAAGCTACCATTCTTTGCTATAGTTTATTTACTATTGCTAGTAAACGGAGTGTCCCTCAGTTTACGTATTTGAGGCGTGTGAGCCGGCCGCTGTGACCGAGAGTTTCTAGGCGCTTCGCTCCGGAGCTGCGCTGTTGCCTCGGGCATGTATGTGTGTGATGTCCTTAGGTTAGTTAGGTTTAGGTAGTTCTAAGTTCTAGGGAGGAAACAAAAGAAAAATTTGGTGTAGGTATTAAAATCCATGGAGAAGAAATAAAAACTTTGAGGTTCGCCGATGACATTGTAATTCTGTCAGAGACAGCAAAGGACTTCGAAGAGCAGTTTAACGGAATGGATGGTGTCTTGAAGGGAGGATATAAGATGAACATCAACAAAAGCAAAACGAGGATAATGGAATGTAGTCGAATTAAGTCGGGTGATGCTGAGGGTATTAGATTAGGAAATAAGACACTTAAAGTAGTAAAGGAGTTTTGCTATTTGGGGAGCAAAATAACTGATGATGGTCGAAGTAGAGAGGATATAAAATGTAGACTGGCAATGGCAAGGAAAGCGTTTCTGAAGAAGAGAAATTTGTTAACATCAAGTATAGATTTAAGTGTCAGAAAGTCATTTCTGAAAGTATTTGTATGGAGTGTAGCCATGTATGGAAGTGAAACATGGACGGTAAATAGTTTGGACAAGAAGAGAATAGAAGCTTTTGAAATGTGGTGCTACAGAAGAATGCTGAAGATTAGATGGGTAGATCACATAACTAATGAGGAAGTATTGAATAGGATTGGGGAGAAGAGAAGTTTGTGGCACAACTTGACCAGAAGAAGGGATCGGTTGGTAGGACATGTTCTGAGGCATCAAGGGATCACCAATTTAGTATTGGAAGGCAGCGTGGAGGGTAAAAATCGTAGGGGGAGACCAAGAGATGAATACACTAAGCAGATTCAGAAGGATGTAGGTTGCAGTAGGTACTGGGAGATGAAGAAACTTGCACAGGATAGAGTAGCATGGAGAGCTGCATCAAACCAGTCTCAGGACTGAAGACGACAACAACAACAAGTTATAGGGGACTGATAGCGTCAGAAGTTAAGTCCCATAGTGCTCAGAGCTATTTGAACCATTTTGGGGTGCGTGTAGCCGCGACAGCCTCCCACACTAGCATAATAATAATAAAAGAAATATGAAGAAAGCTGAGATTTTGTTTATACATTTGTTACGTTGTAAACAAGCGGAAAAAAGTACTCATCTGACTTTGTTGTGGGGTACTACGTGTCAGCTTCAAGTGTAAACATGTGAAAAATATGCCTGGGTAAAATGATGTTATCAAAGCTGAAATTTGGCTAAGTGATAGTTAACTTTAAAGAGTTTAACGAGAAAATAGTACACTGAGTTCTGTGCGATGGAAAAGTGCTCGGCGCTATGCGCGCAGGCGCGTTTTCTTTTATTTTTCACTAGTCTGTCCCCGGTAGCTGAGTGCTCAGCGCGCCTGACTGTCAGTCCTAAGAGCCCGGGTTCGATTCCCGGCTGGGTCGGAGATTTTCTCCGCTCAGGGACTGGATGTTGTGTTGTCCTGATCCTTTCATTTCATCCCCATCGACGCGTAAGCCGTCGAAGTGGCGTCAAATCGTAAGACTTGCACCAGGCGAGCGGTCTACCCGACGGGAGGCCCTCGTCACACGCCATTTATTTATTTATTTTCACTACAACGGCTGAGGAGTATACGTTATCTTGCAACATTTTTAAAAAAATACTGAACACAATAAGCAAAAAATTACATTTAAATAAGGAAATATTTGCAGAGATTAGAAGAATTCTAACCTGCAGTACTTTGTGCTCTTCTTCGATGGTAATATCCTTAAGCGAAGATGGTAGCTGTTCATCGCGTAACCATTTAAAGAAAAAGTTGTTGTTTTCTTCTTTCCCGTCGTAATCTGTCGGGTGCAGTTCAGTCGCAAGAGCAAGATGCGCGTGGGCATGAATATTAGCGATGCACTCATTCGAAGCAAATGCTGCTGCAGTTCGATTTTGCAAGGTGGCAGTGCTGACTTGTCAATATTTTTTGTTGGCAGACGATCTATGTCGTCGTTTTGGAAGACGTACGTTATCAAAAACATAGCGACTCATGCTTCCTTAACAATGCTATTTTTATTTTAATCGTGTAGTCGACAAACATATTCTTCAATTGCTTAAAACGTACTCTCCAACACTCCGTCAGATACGTCACTTAGTTTACTAAAATTATCGAGGTACTCTGCGGAGTTTTGCGGTAATTGCTAAGAAAAGGCTCTTTCATTTCCTGAAAAATGGAATGATTATAGTCGCATCCAGTAAAGGCATGGCGGCAGAATAAACAAAAACATTCAACGCTAGACTTTTCGAAGGAGCACTGGTCTTCTCGAGTTTAACAGCCACAATTAATTCGGAGCAGAGGAGACGCTTGTGTGAGGAAAAGCGAGAGAGAGAGAGAGAGAGAGAGAGAGAGAGAGAGAGAGAGAGAAACGCGAACGCAGCTAACGGCCAGATGCGCCGTCCAAAGCGGACGCGGGTTTCCCTCATGGTCCATAGGCATAGCGATGCGCCGTATCTTTCAGTCGTCGGCTGAGCACTTCCCCAACGCAAAAAATGCAGCGAATTGTTTTTTTTTTTCATTAAACTGTTATAGTTAACTGTCACTTAGCCAAATTTCAGTTTTTGTAGCATCATTTTACTTGGGCATATTTTTCGCACGTTTATGCTTGAAACTCACGTACAAAGTCAGATGACTAATTTTTCCCGTTCTTTTACAACATAAAACGTGTCAACAAAGTCTCGGCTTCCTTCATACTTTTTATCATTATTGTTATGGGAGGCTGCCGCGGCCAAACCTACTACTTATATGCCGGCCAGAATGGCCGAGCGGTTCTAGGCGCTACAGTCTGGAACCGCGCGACCGCTACGGTCGCAGGTTCGAATCCTGCCTCGGGCATGGATGTGTGTGATGTCCTTAGGTTAGATAGGTTTAAGTAGTTCTAAGTTCTAGGGGACTGATGACCTCAGCAGTTAAGTCCCATAGTGCTCAGAGCCACTTGAACCATTTTTGAACCTCGTTCAATGCGGTTAACAGTTCCTGGGCGGTCACTGGTGGAAGTGGACGTCCTGAAATAGGTTTCCACAACGCGTCCCAAACGTACTTGATGGGATTTAAATGAGTCCGAATATCCTCTGATTCCAAAACCACCTCTGCCAGCGCTGTTCGATGAGTTCGCGCATTGTTGTCAATAAAAATTAAGGCAGGGCAGAATGCACGTGCACCCCTGAAATGACGCAAACGGTGAGGGAGTACAGTGTCACAATGGCGTCGACTATTGAGTGTATCGTGTTGGAAGATTTGGAGGTCAGCACATCCATGCAACATATGCCTCGGCACATCATACGGCCTGGACCACCAAAACGATCGTCTTCTACATTTTCTCCTGGGCGCGTTACGTGCCCCCATGTGGCGGGAGGTGGGAACATGTAATGTCTCTGGAAAACCGTCAAACATGATCGCATTGGTGATCCAGTTGTTACGGTGTGCAGAGGCACAACGTTACTTGTACGTATTGAGCTCCAAACCTCTGAACACGGTACATTCACTGGTCAACGTTATTGTCACACTATATCCCTACCCTATATGCGTCTTTTCAAAGTGCTCTCGTTAATGGCCTCATTTTTTGGGACAACGCCCGACCACATAGAACTGCCCAGATGGAGGAGCTTTTGGAACGAGAGGATATTCTGTGAGTGGCCTGGCGTGCCCGTTTCCCC
This sequence comes from Schistocerca cancellata, assembly GCF_023864275.1. Lineage (NCBI taxonomy): Eukaryota > Metazoa > Arthropoda > Insecta > Orthoptera > Acrididae > Schistocerca > Schistocerca cancellata. Next base: position 118,992,008 of record NC_064633.1, on the reverse strand, counting down.
TACTTAAATCCTATCAAGATCGTGTGGGATGCGTCATTGACACGTACGAGGTGCATTCAAGTTCTAAGGCCTCCGAATTTTTTTCTAATTAACTACTCTCCCGAAATCGATGAAACTGGCGTTACTTCTCGACGTAATCGCCCTGCAGACGTACACATTTTTCACAACGCTGACGCCATGATTCCATGGCAGCGGCGAAGGCTTCTTTAGGAGTCTGTTTTGACCACTGGAAAATCGCTGAGGCAATAGCAGCACGGCTGGTGAATGTGCGGCCACGGAGAGTGTCTTTCATTGTTGGAAAAAGCCAAAAGTCACTAGGAGCCAGGTCAGGTGAGTAGGGAGCATGAGGAATCACTTCAAAGTTGTTATCACGAAGAAACTGTTGCGTAACGTTAGCTCGATGTGCGGGTGCGTTGTCTTGGTGAAACAGCACACGCGCAGCCCTTCCTGGACGTTTTTGTTGCAGTGCAGGAAGGAATTTGTTCATCAAAACATTTTCGTAGGATGAACCTGTTGCTGTAGTTCCCTTTGGAACGCAATGGGTAAGGATTACGCCCTCGCTGTCCCAGAACATGGACACCATCATTTTTTCAGCACTGGCGGTTACCCGAAAATTTTTGGTGGCGGTGAATCTGTGTGCTTCCATTGAGCTGACTGGCGCTTTGTTTCTGGATTGAAAAATGGCATCCACGTCTCATCCATTGTCACAACCGACGAAAAAAAGTCCCATTCATGCTGTCGTTGCACGTCAACATTGCTTGGCAACATGCCACACGGGCAGCCATGTGATCGTCCGTCAGCATTCGTGGCACCCACCTGGATGACACTTTTCGCATTTTCAGGTCGTCATGAAGGATTGTGTGCACAGAACCCATCGAAATGCCAACTCTGGAGGCGATCTGTTCAACAGTCATTCGGCGATCCCCCAAAACAATTCTCTCCACTTTCTCGATCATGTCGTCAGACCGGCTTGTGCGAGCCCAAGGTTGTTTCGGTTTGTTGTCACACGATGTTCTGCCTTCATTAAACTGTCGCACCCGCGAACGCACTTTCGACACATCCATAACTCCATCACCACATGTCTCCTTCAACTGTCGATGAATTTCTATTGGTTTCACACCACGCAAATACAGAAAACGAATGATTGCACGCTGTTCAAGCAAGGAAAACGTCGCCATTTTAAAAAGTATTTAAAACAGTTCTCATTCTCGCCGCTGGCGGTAAAATTCCATCTGCCGTACAGTGCTGCCATCTCTGGGACGTATTGACAATGAACGCGGCCTCATTTTAAAACAATGCGCATGTTTCTATCTCTTTCCGGTCCGGAGAAAAAAAATCGAAGGCCTTGGAACTTGAATGCACCTCGTATTGCAGTACGTCCATTTCCGTCAACGGCCATCAATCAGTTATCAAACATGTTGGTGGACGAATGGACCACCCTGCCACAAGAACCCATCATCAATCTTGTGACGAGCATTGGAGCATGTTGTAGAGCAGATACTGCCACTCCTGGTGATCACAGTCCAATTAAGAACCAAGTCCCGCCTTTTACAATGTTCATGAAAAAAAACATAAATCGCGGTCACTTCAGTGAAGTATTTGTCATTGAATAAGAGTGCCATTTCTCTTCGTCTCATTGCCTGTTTCTTTCAGTTATCTTCTGTACTATACTCAAGCAGTTCTTTCTGTGTATGATCCAAGTTCCATCGAGCCATCTTTCTTGGCAGTGACACGGCGTGCAAAAATTTAGCGCACCAGTGTATAATGTGAACAGTAGTCACTCTCTAGCACTTCGTTGTGGTACACCCGAAGTTAGTTATACGTCGTAAGTAGTATCTGTGTGACATCTCGGGACCTTCCACAGTTGGAAAATCAGAATCGTGTCGTCTTTCTTTCTTTCTTCCATCTTTCCTTCTTTCCTTCTCCTGAATTCCTTACTAACGGCTTATATTACGTCTGTTAACGTATAATGTAACGACAATGAAACTGGTCGGGACGGTCATATAGACAACTTAATGCTGTTTTCAGAAAGATCGACTAAGTCTTGCGAAAGCTTTTCACCGACCGAAGGTAGTATGATAAACATTTTGGAACATGGAAGACGATACTCCTGAAAGATGCATGAATATGATGTACCGCATCAGCGGGACAAAATACTGTAAGGAATGTCGAAGAAGATGGAAGACTTATCAGTGTCAGAAAGAAAATATGTAACAAAAGAGTCAGCGGTCACTGAACGATACATGGCACGAAGGAATAAGATAAGAATCATGGAGCATGTTTCCAATCTTTGTGGAGACAAGGATGACGAAAATCTACATCACTAGTTATCTGGTTATCAGATTGCTAAGAAATCTGCGTCACTAGACAGTAAGCACAGAAAGAGGTAAACAAAAAGTTGTCATCAGTAACGGATATCAAACGTCGTTAGTTGTAGTGTCCATAAGCCACTTTTTTTTTTACTAACTTACTATGAATAAATAAATGGAGTGAAACTGAGTCACTGTATGGGTCAGTGATATATTCTTTAGTAGCTCAATTGATAGATTCGATTCATACCACTGACATGTCACTAATGTTAGCAGTAACGTAACGATTCTGGTACGGAATTGAAAAACCAGCAGTACTGAGTGGTACTTCGTTAACCTTTGAAAACATCTTCTATCTTCCATGGTTTTGGAAGATGACGTGGACGTCAATCTGCTAAGGATTTCGCTGCGAAACCTTAAATACGTTTTGGTTCCATTTTGACCAACTAGGGAGCACTTCAAATTTGACATTTCGCTTCTGAAAATGTCTATTCCTGCTACTTCTTCTGTTCTTATGGTATGTATTTCTAAAGATTTTTTTAAATTCTTGGATGCCACTTGTTGTTAATTTTTTTCCCACTGATAAATAAAGGTCTGTTTTGTCAACTTACTGTTGTTCATCTTGTACAAATGTAAAAAAAGTCAGTCATATTTCCATTACTGTTTGTTTTCTTCTGTATTGCATTATTGCTACTTAATTTTCAGTGTTATTTGCTTCTTATTTGATCAAATATATTCATCACAAACCTTCTGTCTAATATTTCAAGTTTGCATGATTCATAAATCAGTACTAGGCATTCATTTGTGTAGAAGCAGTTTGGCCTTACAACCATGTTGTAATGCATTATTTTCACATTTCTAGATACACAGTTTTTATTGTATATAATGTTCATTATTCAACAAGCCCTTCCCATTTCCTACATCCTTTCATTTGTTTCTCTAAGCCACTTTTTTGAATTATCTCTCTCAGATAAATTAACTTTTGGACCATTTCTACTTCATCAATCAGCAGAAATTCTTCAAGCTGCTATACTCCCTATCTGTTCCTAAGAATTAGGTTGCATATCTGCTTCTTCTAGATTCTCAGGTAATTTACAAAACTGTCTGTAAATTCCAGGCAATTTACTTCCAGATACTGTTTCTTACTTTTCACTGTCGTTTGTGATATTTGATGTTCTTTTACTTTTTCATTCAAGTTTCTTGCTAACACATAACTGAAGAGGACCAAAGATAAGCCAATGCTATGCCTAACAAAAGTATTTATTTTAAAGTACTTCGAATACCTTCTAGAAATCTACAAATAGTATTATAATAATGTCTGCAGTCTTGAGTGATCGGTGACAGATTATAGATTTCACATTGAATATGTAATCTGAGATGTATACACTTTATCTAAGGCCCCTATGATATTCATTTCATTGCCAATTGGCAGGTTTCTCAGTTCTGTTCAGCAAAAATTTTATATGCTGTTATCAGGATAGATATCTGTCTATAGTTATTCAGAACTTTTTTGCCACACGTCTTATGAAGAAGATGTATTAAGAAGATTTACATTATTTTGATAATTCTTCTGCTTTACTGTTTGCTGAAATTTTATAATTTTTGTTTGTGACCATTTCAGAAGTTCAGCTGTTATACAATTTTCCCCAGTGGCTTCATAATTTTCCAGAGTTTTAATTGTTTCTCTCATTTTTCAGTGGTTAACAGCATATGTTCTTTTCGATTCTCAAAAAAAAAAAAGAAAAAAAAAAAAGAAAAATGGGGCATTATAATATATGACTTTGTTCAGAGTACTTAAAAATTTTGCTAAAATATCTGCAAATATTTCACAGTTATTATTTTTATTTAACCTATATCTGCCTCTCCCGTAATTTTTATATTACTGTTTTTCCTGTTTACTTTCTCGCTCAAATTTATCTGTAATAAAAATGAACCTGAATTCAAAAGAAAGGAAAATGAGGGAGAATATATATATTTAAATTTTATCTCTGTGAAGTCTAGCAACTTCAGTATCATTGTGGTTTAAAGATAAGGCATTAAACTAAACTGAACTACATTCAGGAAATGTGCCACTGTCTCACTCTACCCCAGATGTCACTCACTCACTTCCCCCTCCAACACCTAGTGGACAGAGTAACCATTGCAAACAGTGTCTGAAACATGATGGCACAATAGTACTTCATTTGAGGCTTGTCTTGTGATCTTATCGTTACTAGAGGCACTGGAAAGCAGCCATTTATTGCCTCCTTGCAGCTTAAATCACTTCATTTATTTGTTTATTGCTGTCTGAAAAACTGCCCTCTTACATGCATAAAGCAAGTTTTACAATAGAGTCTGTACAATGAAAAATGTCTGCATAATAGTTTTTTAAAATCTTAACTCTAATAATGCAGTAAGGAATGTTTTAGTTTATACAGTATTACTTTATAATAAGCATATATGGTGAATTACCTAAAATTTGTACCACAGATATTGCAGAAATGAAATTTGCTGTTGATGTGCAGTTTTCACAGAATTGATTCATAGTCAGGAGATTGCATTGTTAGGCAATAAGCAGATGGTAATAAAATTTACAGTCTTTTACTAACATACAATTTTTTAAAATGGAACTACATCTATTGACATTAACAAACTAAAAGAAGGGTACATTAGGATGTCAGTGGTGCTTGTTATAAAATTTTAGTGGAAGTCATTTATGAGATATCATATTTTGGAAAGTTTCCACACTGGGTATTGTTTAAGTGCATGTGAATTGCTAATTAACTAGTGTGTGACAGTCCAAGGAGTAGGTTGTGAGTGGACGATGGATTTAGGAGTGCAGAAAATGCCAACTTGCTCATTGTGTATGGAGAGTGTTGGAGGAATGCAGTTCCTTCTTGTACAGTGTATGCAGCAAGATATCCCAATAGAGATCAACCATCTTAACAATTATTTATCCACCTCTTTAATTAATTATGTGAAAGTGGTAGTGTAACTCCTAGACAATGTAACAGAAGGAAACAAGTGACCACAGAAGAAGGGTAAATAATGTTCTTGCTGCTGTTACAGTTGATCCTCACGTTAGCTGAGACACAATTGCATGAGGAAGTGGTATGAGTCAGGCAAGTGTCCTATACACTCTCCAAAGTCATGTTTTCACCCCTATCACATCTCTCTCCATCAACAGCTGCTTGGAGACAATTATGAAAATCGTGTTAACTTCTGTACATCAGCATTAAGACAGGATACTCTAGATGTATCATGTATATTGTGATGAAGACACATTTACCAGTCATGGCCAGGTAAACCACCGAAACATGAACTATTGGTCTGTTGACTATCCCTGCTGGCAGCGTCAGATGAAATATCGACATCTATGGAATGTAAATGTGTGGTGTGGTATAGTGAACCATGTGTTTATAGGCCTTTTTTCATAAATGGAGCTCTGAATATGCACAAGTATTACATCCTCCTAACAGTCCATCTTCCACAGATACTGGGAGATGTGTCTCTGCAGACTAGGAGGAACTTGCGGTACCAACATTCTGGCTGCCCAGTCCACAGAGCACAAAGTAGTACAGCATGTCTTCACAAATTGTTTCCAAATCGTTGGATTGGAGCCTGTATATTGGCCAGCCTATTCCCTGGATTTGACACCTGTAGACTTTTTTTCTGTGGGAAAATCTGAAAGACACTGCTGAAAGAACATACCAACTACACCCGATGGTATACGCCAACATATTACTGCAGCTTGCTTGCATATCTCCACTGCAATGCTAGCTTGTGTGCAGTAATTGTTCCATATCAGACTTCAAGCATGTATTGGGTGGTCATTTTGGATACAACCTGTGATGGTCAGTTGACTCTTTACTGATCAAAATCCACATAACTAATGTATGCACTTTGTTGTTCTTTAGTGTGTGCTACCACAGGTATTGTACAAGGGCTAGTGTGGGAAGTTTTCAAAATAAGATGTATTGTAAAAGACTCTCCCTAGAATCTTGCAACACACATCACTGAAATTCTGATTTACCCTACTTTCAGTTTGTTAATGTCAATAGGCATTGTTACATTTACAAAATGCATGTTTGCACAAAAACTACAATTTATAAGTACTATGACAAACTCTTGATTGGCTGAGTATCAATCCATCTGTGAAACCCACACATCAATAGCACTATCTATTTCCGCAATAATTCCAGTGCATGTATTACGTGATAAGCTGCATAAATAGATCATGATTCATGTGAACCATTAAATCAAAATAATTACTTAATCAAAAAAAGCAATGACTATTAAAATGCTTCTAATGTTTTCAACATTGTTAATTTCTTTTGGTTCCCTTCAGTTTGCCAGTTTTGCCTGCACCAAGCGGGAATATATATTCACTTACAGCCATCCAGCTGTGAATCATCTTATTTTATTCTGTACACTCTATTTTTATGCTAAGCTCTAAGGTATGAGTAGCTCGGTCATTGTGTGGCTTGGTATGTTTCGAGTCATCACAGCTGCATATAACTGCCACCAATAAACTTCAGCATGTTAAAAGCTATTCAATATTTTGAGAGATTGAGACAAAAGTGTTCAGCAAACTTGGGCTCTAAAACTTTCAGAGCTGTGAGCAGTTATTTGCCTTTACTGCTGTGAATCACATCTCTGATACTGCAAGTTCTTAGTTACAGTATGCAGGAAACAAATGAGGATACCTTTCTCTGTTATTGTTGATGGATACAGCACATTGTTAGTGTTATTACTATAAACTGTATTCATAATTCTGGGTAACAGAAGCACATAAATTACTGTTTACAGAGCCAGTTTATGTTTTAATAAGTTTGTGAAAGGCTGTTGCATTATAGATTTAGTGTTGCACTAACTGGCACCATGGAAGACTGTTATTCCACATGGGAACTGTTTTGATGGTTCCTTCCATTTTCTATATCAAACAGAAGATCATGGTTTTGTATTTCCATGCGTAATAATAGGCTTCCATTGCACTGGTAAAGGCATTTAACAAACTTATTATAATACATCCTGGTTTCATTGGAACTGATACATGCAAACAACTTACCTAGAACTGTGAATAAACTATACACTAACAACGCTAACAGATGTTTACTGCATGCTGTATCCATGGACACAACAGAGGATTGTCTCCTCATTTGTTTACTGCAGTTTGTAGATGATCCATATAGCAAAGAGCCTCCAGTAGAAAGATGTGTTTCACAGTAGCAGAGATGAAAATTTGCTCGTAACTGTTAAGGTAAGCATGTCAGAGCCCATGTACTGGACAATATTTCTTTTTTCATTTATATTACCACCTCTAAAAATATGGAATACTATTTTAATACCTGTATTTGATACTACTTACCCAAGTAACTTTTAATATCATAGTTAGAGTAAATGTCCACTTGTTGAGTGGCTCAGCAGAACATGAAGTTATCCAATTCTCTGTGGATGAACATCATGTCTTATTACTAGTTACCAAAGTCTTAATATTAAACTGAATTATCATCATGATTTTTATTATCCAACAAATATAACACTTTCCTTATCACACAGTGTTTCTGTTCTAATTGTTACCTTGTTGAAATCTATCTGTTGTACAATTCTATAACATATTCTAAGCTCAAACTTGAAGATGTATCTTGAACAGGATGATCTCTTCCGTACCAGCCAGTACAGATTCCAAAAACATTGTTTCATACTCTCCTCACATGACATTTTGAAAGCCATAGCTCCAGAAAATAGGTGGATACAGCATTTACTGAATTCCAAATCATTCAGGTCAATACCAAACCAACATATAAAAGCAGAGTCCCTGTTTTGTAGAGCATTAAACAAAATTTGTGAAATTTGTGACTTTATTGAGTATTCCTTGGTAGGGAGGCTGTAGCTTGCTTCCTTGTGTGGAGATTATAGATATAAATAGAAGGAACTTCAAGAGTGGCACAGGGGAGTGCATTGGAACCCTTGTTGTTCATGTTCTATATTAATTAACTGTTAATAAAAGAAACAAATTTACGACTTATGGATCCACAGTCATTATGAATAATTTATGAATAAAACCATCTACATTGCTAAACAAAAGTCTTTATTACCACATTTCAGGATCTGCCACCATCTTATATCTGTGATTAAGATGAAAGGAACATGAAGAGTGACAGACAGGAATTTGTTATATAACATCAAACTACAAAATTCTGAACAGGTTATAAATAACTTAAAAGTTCACTCACCAAAAATTGCTTGACTTAAGAAACTAAGTTCAGTGTCAGTACTAAAACCTGTACTTAAACAGGGTATCAACTAGGTTAAAAAAATTATACTCGTAAGAAGGGAATCATATTTTACATTACAAATATACAGAGTCATATTTTAGAATACGATTGCACACTTAACACATTAAATTTTCAGATGGGGACATGTAGTCCATTTGGAGTCCACCTAAACTTGACAAAAAGTATTCACTGGCTCTGTTAACGATATCTGTATCACAGCCACATGAAATTGTAGTATTAGATGCATTTCACATTAACAGAAATTTGCGATTATAAAAGTAGTCCCTGCTCTTAAAATTATTGGTGTATAACAAGTAAAAATGGTACTTTATGAACTAAAACTTACCCAAAAATACGCTAAAGTATGTCGAATTGTAAAATATATTATAAAAAAACTGTTTGATATTAAATTCAAATATTCTGGAAGGGACTTATAAGTCGAAAAGAAAAACTGAATAGTAACAAACTGTGATGTCTATGAGTTTGTAGAAGTGGGCTACAGAGTGGTGTGACAATGTCATCGTAGAAAAGCTACACAGGAATGGAAATGATTAATGAAGAAGATGACAAAACGAACAGAAAATTTACTTTACTTGTGTTTGTCCAAGTGTACGAGGACTCGTCACAAATACTGCAGTAACAAATGGAGTCAAGCTATCATTGTCAACAAGGATGTGGCTCTCCGTACTAAAGTACGAACGATGGAGCTGGATCCACGACTAGGCAGCATCTGCGTAGCTTCACGTAGCGAAGAGGCTCCAGATGTGAGGGGGCTGAGTGGGTTGCCACCAGCCACGCTGTACTGCGCTGACAGAGGGCGCTCTTACTCCAGAGCCGAGCAAGGTGTGGCTGTGCGGGCGCGCGCTGCTGGGTTCGCCGGATCCCGCACGAACGCTATTAGCATTTGACGGAAACTTGCAATTCTGTTGTCAACTGTATGACGCCTGCTGGATGGTATCGATGTGTGATACAGCAAAATTAAAGTAAAATTTGAAAGCTACATCCCCCACACTAGCACCATCTGTCGCCCCTAATTAGGTATGGATTTGTTATTGACGCTCAAATTGTTTCGCAAGTTCAAAGTATCTGGTGAACGAATCTCTTAAAATATGTGTTTTGCCTCCTTAAATTCTTGGACTTAGTTGTGTAACAAACACCTGTCACTCCTTAGGTTCCTTTCATTTTACGAGGGTCACTCCCGAAGAAATGCACACTATGTTTTTAAAATCCATCTTTTATTCTACATGTTTGAAAGTTTTACAGTGTGTATATACACCTTCTAGGAACAATATTTTCATTTCTCCACATACACTCCTGGAAATTGAAATAAGAACACCGTGAATTCATTGTCCCAGGAAGGGGAAACTTTATTGACACATTCCTGGGGTCAGATACATCACATGATCACATTGACAGAACCACAGGCACATAGACACAGGCAACAGAGCATGCACAATGTCGGCACTAGTACAGTGTATATCCACCTTTCGCAGCAATGCAGGCTGCTATTCTCCCATGGAGACGATCGTAGAGATGCTGGATGTAGTCCTGTGGAACGGCTTGCCATGCCATTTCCACCTGGCGCCTCAGTTGGACCAGCTTTCGTGCTGGACGTGTAGACCGCGTGAGACGACGCTTCATCCAGTCCCAAACATGCTCAATGGGGGACAGATCCGGAGATCTTGCTGGCCAGGGTAGTTGACTTACACCTTCTAGAGCACGTTGGGTGGCACGGGATACATGCGGACGTGCATTGTCCTGTTGGAACAGCAAGTTCCCTTGCCGGTCTAGGAATGGTAGAACGATGGGTTCGATGACGGTTTGGATGTACCGTGCACTATTCAGTGTCCCCTCGACGATCACCAGTGGTGTACGGCCAGTGTAGGAGATCGCTCCCCACACCATGATGCCGGGTGTTGGCCCTGTGTGCCTCGGTCGTATGCAGTCCTGATTGTGGCGCTCACCTGCACAGCGCCAAACACGCATACGACCATCATTGGCACCAAGGCAGAAGCGACTCTCATCGCTGAATACGACACGTCTCCATTCGTCCCTCCATTCACGCCTGTCGCGACACCACTGGAGGCGGGCTGCACGATGTTGGGGCGTGAGCGGAAGACGGCCTAACGGTGTGCGGGACCGTAGCCCAGCTTCATGGAGACGGTTGCGAATGGTCCTCGCCGATACCCCAGGAGCAACAGTGTCCCTAATTTGCTGGGAAGGGGAGGTGCGGTCCCCTACGGCACTGCGTAGGATCCTACGGTCTTGGCGTGCATCCGTGCGTCGCTGCGGTCCGGTCCCAGGTCGACGGGCACGTGCACCTTCCGCCGACCACTGGCGACAACATCGATGTACTGCGGAGACCTCACGCCCCACGTGTTGAGCAATTCGGCGGTACGTCCACCCGGTCTCCCGCATGCCCACTATACGCCCTCGCTCAAAGTCCGTCAACTGCACATACGGTTCACGTCCACGCTGTCGCGGCATGCTACCAGTGTTAAAGACTGCGATGGAGCTCCGTATGCCACGGCAAACTGGCTGACTCTGACGGCGGCGGTGCACAAATGCTGCGCAGCTAGCGCCATTCGACGGCCAACACCGCGGTTCCTGGTGTGTCTGCTGTGCCGTGCGTGTGATCATTGCATGTACAGCCCTCTCGCAGTGTCCGGAGCAAGTATGGTGGGTCTGACACACCGGTGTCAATGTGTTCTTTTTTCCATTTCCAGGAGTGTAATTTCCATCCTTCTCAACTGCCTTATGCCATTTTGGAACCAGCGCCTGTATACCCGCACTGTAAAATTCTGGACCAACCTGTTGGAGCCACTGTTTGGCAGCGTGCTCAAGAGAGTCATCATCTTTAAACTTTGTTCCACGAAAAGAGTCTTTTAGTTTCCCAAAGAGATGATAGTCACATGGAGCCAGGTCAGGACTGTATGGCGGGTGTTTCAGTGATGTCCATCCGAGTTTTGTGATCGCTTCCATGGTTTTTTGACTCATATGTGGCCGTGCAGTGTCATGCAATAACAAAACATCCTGCTTTTGCCGATGTGGTCGAACAGGACTCAGTCGAGCTTGAAATTTCTTCAGTGTCGTCACATATGCATCAAAATCTGTGGTGGTTCCACTTGGCATGATGTCCACAAGCAAGAGTCCTTCGGAATCGAAAAACACCGTAGCCATAACTTTTCCAGTAGAAGGTGTGGTTTTGAATCTTTTTTCGTGGGTGAATTTGCATGATGCCACTCCATTGATTGCCTCTTCGTCTCTGGTGAAATATGATGGAGCCATGTTTCATCACCTGTCACTATTCTTCCAAGAAATTCATCTCCATCATTCTCGTACTGTTCCAAAAGTTCGCTGCATACCGTTTTTCATGTTTCTTTGCGAGCCACTGTCAACATCCTGGGAACCCACCTGGCACAAACCTTTTTTAACGCCAACACTTTCAGTATTCTGCACACACTTCTTCCCCTATCCCAACGTTGCATGACCATTCGTTCACTGTGCTGCGTCTGTCAGCAGTCACCAATTCGTTAACTCTCTGCACATTGTCTGGAGTGTGTGCAGTACGAGGCCTGCTGCTGCGAGGACAATCCTCAATATTGCCGTGCCCGCTTTCATGATGTAACGTGCTTGCCCACCGACTAACTGTTCTGCGATCGACAGCAGCATCTCCATACATCTTTTTCAACCTTTTGTGGATGTTTCCCACTGTCTCGTTTTCACAGCACAGGAATTATATGACAGCATGTTGCTTCTGACGAAGGTCAAGTGTAGTAGCCATCTTGAGGACATTCTGTGACGGCGCTACTCACGGGAACAGGTTGAACTAAGTTTGAAAACTTTCACACATGCAGAATGAAAACTGTATTTTTACAAAAATATTGTGCATTGCTTTTGGAGTGACCCTCGTAATTGTCGATATATGATGATGGTTGATGCCGGAACGTCGTAATAAATAGACAGCTTGTGTAGTGATCTAGTGGTTTTACTTATAAAATATTAATGAACCGGTAGACAACATTGTATTTTGAACTTTTGGAAAGGAAATTAACGCCAGCATGTGTTAAAATGCTAACTATCCTTTGCCACGCATTCTAAAGTGGTTTTCAGAATATGCTCGTTGATGTACAGGTATAGAAAATGCATCCAGCCGTCGTTGTTTCTGTTACCTGCGTATCGTATCGCGACACTTACTCCCTCACGAGCGGCACTACCGGCGTCAATTCACACCTCCCTCATCATTGGGATCTTCGACTCACCCCCTCTCCTCTGTTAGCATCAAGTTTTCCCACGGTGTACTGCTCTTTCATGAGGAACGTAGTCGGTCGTTTTCCGCGAGGTAGGCTGGGCTGGGGTGAGGCGGTAGCGCAACCACCACAGCTTCTGGTGGGCTATGAGACAATCAGCGCCCGCCGAGACACGGCGTCGGGCGGTCGTCCACGGCGCTGTCGCACGCAGTTTCCGCTCGGCCCCAATCTCGCAGCGCAGTGTACCGTCCGTGACTCGGAAATCAAACGGCACTGCGGTAATTGGCTCCGGAACGAAATCGTGCCAGGAAATTACTTCAGAACAGCAAGAAGCACTCTATTTCAGCCAGCGAAGCGCGTAACTGGTTTCTCTTCGCAACTTCGTTTCCTCACTCGAAGACAGTATCAAATGACCGCTGGTAAACACCAAGCAGACAGCACTTTTCTTTACGTTACCTGTCGATTGCTTAGTTCCTTCTAGTACTGCCGAGAGTGTAACTTCCCTGAAATAAGTCTGATAGAACGAAATATTTTACGTTACTATGACCGTGTTCAGAATATTATCTCAATCGACTCGCTTTTTCCAGAACGAGGTTTTTTTAAATTTTCTATAGAAAAATACTTTTTTTTGGTGGGGACCCCAGTCTTGTGAATGGTTCAGTGCGGAACGACACGATTTCCTCTCTCATGACAACCTATTCATCTCTGACCCACCCTTAGACCCTACACCCTTAATTATTTCTGAGATGTTACTTCAGTCTCTGTCCTCCCCTGCAATTTCTACCCTCTGAAGCTCCCTCTAGTACGACGGAATTTACCCCTGATATCTTAACACATGTGCATTCAGTCCGCCTCTTGTTGTTGTTTGGTTCGTGGGGCGCTCAACTGCTCGGTCATCAGCGCCCGTACAAAGTTCCAATTTTTACAGAGTCCAATTTTTTTCCGCAGTCCAATCGAGCCACTGTCACGAATGATGATGATGATGATAAAATGATGAGGACAACACAAACACCCAGTCCCCAGGCAGAGAAAATCCCCCACCCGGCCGGAAATCGAACCCGGGTCCCCGTGATCGTTCCCTCTCGATGTCTGTGTTTCCGCATGTTTTTATCTTCAACGAATCTGCGGAGAAAACTTCGCATTCCTTATTTTATCAGTCTACAAATTCAAATCTTCGTTTTATAGTACCATATCTCAAACACTTCGATTCTCTTCATTTCCGCTATCCCTCACTGCACGATTCATCACCATACAATGCTATGCTCCAAGTGTACATTCTCATAAATTTTTTCTTTGATACAAGAGGACTTCTCTTACCCAGGAGCGTCTTCTGTACTTGTGCTAAGCTACTTTTTATGTTCTCCTTGCTTCGTCCACCATGTGTTATTTTGTTCCCAAAGTAGCAGAACTGTTTGTCTACTTCGTAAGCACTACTTTTGATGTTAAGTTTACCTCTAATGTCATTTCTGCTTCTCTTCACCATTGTCGTCTTTCTTCAGCTTACGTTTAGCCCGTATTCTCTACCCGTTAGACTGTTCATTCAACACTCCCTGTAATATGGGGAGCTCCAGTGTTAGGTGGGTCGTGGAGCCCCTCAGGAACATAGCGGCTAGGGCGGGGGGCCTTGTCCGGGATGTGGAAGAGGCTCTTTCGCCGGCTATCGAGCGTGCGGGGTGCAGCCAGCTTCAGATTGTTCCACATGTCAGTACCAACGGGGTACCGAGTCGTCGGGGTTCCGAGGAAATCCTTGAGTTCTTTCGACGGCTGGTTAAATTGGCGAAGGCGGCCTCCATCTCTCGTTGAGTAGAAGCCAAGCTGACAATTTGCAGCATCGTACCCATGGTGGACCGCGATCCTCTGGTTTGGAGTGGAGTGGAGAATCTAAACCAGTGACTACGTCGACTTTGTGACGAAAATGCTTGTAGATTCCTCGACCTACGCTATGGGGTGGAAGGTTGTGGTACGCCCCTCGATAGAATGGCTTTGAGCATTGTGGGACTTAACATCTGAGGTCATCAGTCTCCTAGAACTTAGAACTACTTAAACCTAACTAACCTAAGGACATCGCACACATCCACGCCCGAGGCAGGATTCGAACCTGCGACCGTTGCGGTCGCGCGGTTCCAGACTAAAGCGCCGAGAACCGCTCGGTCACCTAAGGCCGGCCCCTCGATAGAACAGGAGTGCACTACACACAGGAAGCAGCTACATGGGTAGAATAGTACTTGTGGCGTGCACATGGGTGTTTGTTAGATTAGGTTCAAAAATGGTTCAAATGGCTCTGAGCACTATGGGACTTAACATCTATGGTCATCAGTCCCCTAGAACTTAGAACTACTTAAACCTAACTAACCTAAGGACAGCACACAACACCCAGCCATCACGAGGCAGAGAAAATCCCTGACCCCGCCGGGAATCGAACCCGGGAACCCGGGCGTGGGAAGCGAGAACGCTACCGCACGACCACGAGATGCGGGCGTTAGATTAGGTTCCTCCCCACGGGAAACAAACAGTTGACCTGAAAAATTACCAGCTCATGATACTGATATGGGTGTGCCAACTGTAAAAATTGTTAGTATGCCTAAACAGGTCATTCAAAAGTATTTAAATATGGTAAATCTCATGTTAGTAAATTGTTGAAGTGACTGTAGCAAGATCCCCGAGTTACTCTCCGATATAAACAGTAGTAATGCCAATTTTGATACCGGACATAAATAGCAGCGAAATTTTGAACTCGGATTGGAAAATGCTTAGGAAGGATAGGACTGATGCTATGGGAGGTGGTGTGTTCATTGCAGTTTAAAGCTGTTTAAACGCAGTTGAGATCGATACAGGGCCGGACTGTGAAATAGTCCTGATAAAGCGTCAATCAGAGAAGGAGTTACCATTGTATTAGGATGTTTTTATAGAGCACTAGCATCCGCAACAAACGTCGCAGAACGTTTCAGGGAGAGTCTTGAGTACATAGGAAATAAATATCCAAATTATCCAATAGTTATAGGTGGAGACTTCAATCTGGCGTTCATTGAGTAGGAAAATTACATGTTTATCACAGGGAGCAGAAGCAAAATTTCGTGTGAAGTTATTCTAGGAGAGCTCTCAACATACAACCTTGAGCAATTTTTTAGAAAATCAACTCGAGATGGGAACATATTAGATGTCTTGGCAACAAACAGACCTAATCTTTTTGAGGAAATTCATCTAGAAGAAGGTATTAGCGACCATAATGTCGTTGTGGCTTCTATGGAAGTGGCAAAAAAAAAAAAAAAAAAAGAAACAGCGTAGGGTTTTCTTGATTGGGAAAGCAAATAAAAATGTCATTAATGAATATCTTCATAGTCAGCTCCAAGCATTCACTACGGGACACAAAGATATTGAGCCTCTTTGGCCTGAATTTAAAGGTATTATCCACCACATGCTAGAGAAATATGTGCCTAGCAAAAATACGGGGAGGGAAAGCATCCACCTTGGTTCAACAAACATACAAGGAAAGGTAAAGGAACCACTTGGTGCCATGATATCAGAATTCGGGGATAAAGCAAACTTTGATAGCTCAAAACTATCCTGAGCACAATGAGCTGGGGCGTGTCGTGGTGCAAAAAACTCCTCTTGGACAGTTACCGCGACGCTTTGTCTTCACATCCTCCCGTAACCTCATCATGGGTCTCTATATTATGCTCTTGTAAAGGTTTGCGTCTTAGAGACCTACTCTCTTAGTGCCACGCCATAGCAGTCCCAAAGAACACTCAAGCTTCTCCGATAGTGCTTGGGCCTTCGCTTTTTTTCAGTGGTGCCGAATCTGTGGTATCTGCGCCAAGTAACGAGGATGATATTCCGTCAGTGCGCTGTAGTATGGGGATGGAATCGATTAGTCACCTTGATAAGGGGCAGAGCATAGTCACTGATTATTTACTAAGATGGTATCTGTTCTTTCGGACATGTCCGAAAGAACAGGTACCATCGGTGACCAAGCAGCTCGTTAGAATGAAATTACAATGAAATGAACACCCTTAGTTGCTTTGACGTATGTCAACGCCTGTAAGCAGCTAAGTGTGTTCATTTCATTGTAATTTCATAGTCACTGAGCCGCACGGTAGCAGAGGCTGCCAACAAACCTGCTCATGTGGACGTTAGGTTCTCAGCCCCTGTAAAGTAAGCACGCACCGCGGCTGGAAGGCAGTCTGCATACTAACACGTACATTTCGCGCTGCACTGCGACGTGCACCCAACTCAGACTGCAGACCTAAACCATGGGATTCTTGGACGTTCGCGTTGCGACAGGCATCAGCGCAAGTTTCTCAAGACCTTGTTCAGAGTAAGAGTTACCCTAATCTGTAACCCTGTAAACCGAATGAGGTAGCACTGTTTTAAACAGACCGGCATTGTATTCGGGAGGTTGAAGGTCCAGTCTTCATCCAACCCTCCTGATTTAGGTTTCTCGTGGTTTCCCTAAATTACTTCAGCATCCTGATTCAGGTTTACCGTCGTTTCCCTAAATTACTTCAGTCAACTGCCGGAATGGTTGCTACTATAAGCCACCTGCCTCTCCCATCCTTGTTATAGTTGACCTTTATAAACTTAAAAGTCTGTATAACCGAATTACTTTATGATTGTTGTTCTCAAAATGTAATACTAATGCATATCTAATACCCCTGTAAGAGAGATCTACAGATGAATAACTATCATACTACTACTACTACTGCATCTGCGGCGGGCCTGTTTCGGCAGTTTTCCAAGAAGCGAACACAAAGGATCCAGCACGAGGTATATGAACTGCGTTGAATGTACGAAGTATAACATGAAATTTAACTGATATTAGTGTAATTTAATATGCCAGTTTACAATGTAAAATATTGTATATTAAGTCTGCCATTAACCACTTCTATGGCGGAATGATTAACACCAATGAGCAATAAATCACTCAATAAAAGGAAGTGCTTAAGCACCGTTGTAGTACTGTAATGCCTATTTCGCCCAGGACTTCGATTTCTCTTTGGATACAATTTGTAATATTTGTATACCGTTTACAACGGTGTTGAAACCCGCTTTGGCTTCCAACTTGCTGGGTGAAGTCGTGCATTGTCTTCTCACTGGTAGCGCCGTTCGTGCACGTGTTCCGCTACAGTACGAACTCTGAGACTGTCTAGCGACAATTCTGTGAGTAATGAACAATTTGCGTTTATATCTAGTGGGACACAAAAGAATCCACAACTTTCCAGTGCTTGTTTTGCTCATAGTGACACACCAAGCATTCTTGCACGGTAATTAGTCCGTTAAACAAGATACGTGTATTGGCCTAACAAGGTGCAACATTCCGCTGATGTCCCGTTTCGGTGGGCTTTTTTGGTTGGTATGAGCATTCACGGAACGTTCGTTATGTCGTGGTAGATGTTGAAAACTAATCGATACGGCTACTGCTCTTCACATTTTGCAATATCGTCCCGATTATGATTCGCCGAACCTGGAGGACCAGGACCACCACTTCTGTTGTGATTGCCGGTCTTGACAAACACATGTTCATGCACTTCGTAATTCGTCATTCAGACTAGTTTCATCACATTGTAAGCGGCTTCGCAACCCAACCACAGTGTGATACAATGGTGCGTTGTTGGAACACATTTCCATCAAATGAGCGTGGATTAATGTTGCGTTGTTTCAATTCAAATGTTGGAATCTAATTACCCCATTTTATCGTTGGGGTATCTCACTTTGTTTTGGTTTTTGTAGCTGCGTGCTGCGTTACTGTGAGGAATTCAGTGTGAAACAGGAGTGCTTGGTTGGTTGATTTGGGAGAGGGGACCAAACAGTGAGGTCTTCAGTTCCATCGGATTAGGGAAGGATGGGGAAGGAAATCGGCCGTGCCCTTTCAAAGGAACCGTCCCGGCATTTGCCTTAAGCGAAAAACCTAAATAAGGACGGCAGGACGCGGGTTTGAACCGTAGTACCCCCGAATGTGAGTCCAGTGAGATAACCACTGTACCGCCTCGCTCGGTAATGTGTAGCAGGACTGCACCTATGCACCTGAAAAAAGAATTACTTAACTTTACTTTTCAGATACGATAATTAAGACTTTGGCCAACCATCGTACGTGCTGGTCTCTAGACAGATGGTAGCTGGTGCATCATCCTAGAGCTTGTGGTTCCTATGGTCGTTAAGAAATATACTGCCGGAAAAAAGGACACTCTTATAGAAACTTCCTGGCAGATTAAAACTGTGTGCCCGACCGAGACTCGAACTCGGGACCTTTGCCTTTCGCGGGCAAGTGCTCTGCTTTTGGTAGAGCACTTGCCCGCGAAAGGCAAAGGTCCCGAGTACGAGTCTCGGTCGGGCACACAGTTTTAATCTGCGAGGAAGTTTCATAGCAGCGCACACTCCGCTGCAGAGTGAAAATCTCATTCTGGAAACCCTTTTAGAAGTTTTCAGTTCACTTATGAGTTACTATACAACAGTGCACATGGAGTACTTGAAATGATTACATTTACAAATCACTAGCGCAAGCTGTTCTGAGATATCAGGTATCGAACCATGCTAAACATCCCATATTAACATGTGCTGTAGCCTCCACGGGCGGCAGTGTAAGCGCTGGTTCTGGCGTCCTGTCGTACAGATGGCGAATAATGGCCTGGGATACGTTATGCCACGCCTGCTTGACCGGTTCACGTAGTTCTGGAAGAATGTTTGGTTGACGAGTCCCACGCGTCTCATCTGTTCCAGTATATCCCACACATACTCTATTGGAGACGAGTCTGGAGATGGTGCTGACCAGGGAAATTGTCGCACGTCTTGCTGAGCCCGTTGAGTTTCGCGGTTAGTGTGTGGTCGAGCATTATCCTGTTGGAACAACACATCACCTTCTTCGTCAGGTTACCTCCATTCGGAGGCTGTTGCACTCAGCGACCGTTATTTTTATTTGAAAATAATAGATTTCAGCTATCAGTCGTCCTTTGGAATTTTCATTGGCAGATCTAGATTTCAGCTAGAAACTAGCAATTCTCAATGCACTATCCGTTTTTGGGCAATACATGTAATGCTTGTTGGTTGGGCTTTGTACACAGTTGATTGAATACTCAGTGAATATTCAGTGAACTGTGTACAAAGCCAGACGAACAAGCATGACATGTATTGACCAAAAACGGATAGTGCATTAAGAATGGCTAGTTTCTAGCTGAAATCTAGATCTGCCAATAAAAATTCCGAAGGACAACTGATAGCTGAAATCTATTATTTACACATCACCTTCTTGTTGCAAGAACGGCAAAAGAACGGGTCTAACAACTTTCTGCACATACCGAGCGCTGGTTAGCGTCCGCTTCAGAAACACCTAAGGTGAACGTAGCACTCCAGACTCTAAGGCCTGGGGTTGGGAAAGTGTGTCTTG
Source organism: Schistocerca cancellata (assembly GCF_023864275.1). Taxonomy (NCBI): domain Eukaryota; kingdom Metazoa; phylum Arthropoda; class Insecta; order Orthoptera; family Acrididae; genus Schistocerca; species Schistocerca cancellata. The sequence continues at coordinate 118,971,814 of NC_064633.1, read as the reverse complement.
GAATGCACTCCAAGAGACAGCGCTCAGCAGATCTACGTTGTACGTGCAAACGAGCACTATTTTCGTGCAAGTAGAATCAAGTATTATCGCTGAAGACCACGGTGCGCCGTTCCATCCCTCAAGTGAAGCTCTGATGGCACCAGTCGAGCTGTGCATGTCGATGCTGTGACGTGAGCGGAAGACGGCCAAGAGGTGTGCGTGCCCATACTCTCACTGCTAATAGTTTCCAACAGTTTGTGTTGACAAGTCTGAGCTCACAAGCCTCTCTTATCTGTGCTGTGGTAGTCGTACGATCTGCCACTGCTGCCCTTACAATACGATGAGCCTGACGGGCGTCTGTGATGCGTGGACATCCAGAACCTCCTCTGTGAGTGTGGGAATGATCACGTGACCACTGATACCAGCATCCACGTCCACCTAGTGTGACTGAACCGTGAATTTAGACTTTAAAAAATCTTTTCTTAAAGAATTTACTTTATTTACTAGCGATTCATCAAGGACATTAACATATTTAATCACACTAGGTGAGCGTGGAACTAGTTGCCAGGAAGTAACTGATGGAAGATGAAATTACTTTTAACAAATGTGAATTTTATTCCTAAAAGCTTTCTCAAAAACAGAGTTACAATTATAAGCAGAAAAGCACCTTCCAAATATCAAGTTACAATTTTATTTAGAGGCAGAAAGAATAATATTAACAGTACGAGCTTTGGGGCTGAGAAGCTTGCCGGTTCCCTTTCAACACGGCCGTAGTCATGACCGCTCACAACAACCTCTGAAAGAGTACACTGGTGCAGATCTGCAACACACCAGATTACTTTAAACTAAAAGGTTTTTAACAATTCACACAAACACGTAAACTATGCACCCCGTAAGACGGATGGAAATGGTAGAACACTCAAATTATTTGCCACCGAAAGAGCAATTTTTTTTAAAAAGGTCTCTTACGGTGGAAGGGTGGCAATCTTATAACCTAAAATGACTATTTAAATAAAACCCATAAAATGCAGACTTACATAAAATGTACAACATGCTTTACATTACACATATACTGTGGTGTCACCGCCAGACACCAAACTTGCTACGTGGTAGCCTTTAAATCGGCCGCGGTCCGTTAATATACGTCGGACCCGCGTGTCGCCACTATCAGTGATTGCAGAAACGAGCTCCGCCACACGGCAGGTCTAGAGAGACTTCCTAGCACTCGCCCCAGTTGTACAACCGACTTTGCTAGCGATGGTTCACTGACAAAATACGCTCTCATTTGCCGAGACGATAGTTAGCATAGCCTTCAGCTACGTCATTTGCTACGACCTAGCAAGGCGTCATTATCATTTGCTATTTATCTTGTGATGCATGTACCGTCAAGAGCTATGTTCACCAATTATGGATTAAAGTTAAGTATTCCAACAGCTACGACCTTTTTTGCTAAAGTCTAACTTCCTTAAATGCTCCAGACCTCACGCCAGCCTGCGTGAGCTTAAACGCGTGCCTTTCGGCTTCCTCAGAGTGGCTTGGTTGTCTTGCCAAGTCACAACATATACCACCTCGCAAGACAGGCAAGATAAAAACATATTTAAAGAATTCAACCTTTAAGCAATAAATTCGTTAACACCGAATCCGACAAACATGACAGAGGCAGCTGTTAACGTACGGCAGATCGACAGACAGACACTAACTGCCTAACAAATGTGGACGAGAGACAGACGAGCAAGCTGGGGACGAGAGACTGACCAAGAAAACAAGTAGAATTTAACAAGTACATGAACAGCATATCTCCAGTCACTTAACTTCTAATAAACTGCGATTCCTGGCGAAAACCTGGCGCAGCAGCCCCAAAACGCTCTCCCGATCCGTCCGCTGCCAGCCGCTTCAACGGACGCAGGAAGGCGCGCCGATCTCCCATCTCACGGCGTCGCAGCTCGTCCCGGCCAGACCGCTGTCGTGGGTTGACTCCTGTTGCTCTCTTGTCGGCCTCGAAGCCACTACGCCTCGCTATACGGCGCGGTCCACTGGACTCACGTGGCGACCTCACATGCGCCGACGCTCCAGGCGGTCTAGTCGTGTCCCAGTGCGCGACCGACCAACCGATCGATCCAACTGCCAATGCCCATTGTCTGAGCAAACTCGTGCAGACTGGCGGTCTAACACATACTAGCACTCCGGACGACCGACAGACACTAACCGCCTCACCAATGCGGACCAGAGACAGACCCAGACTAACTTGGCTGACCAACTTACCAGACTCGCCCAGACTGACTGACCAACTGCTTCCAACTGACTGACTCAGACTCCCTCTAGTCTGACAGACTAACTAACTGCCGAGCTGATAGCGCCCCTTAAATGCACGTGAACAGGCAGTCTTTCCGCCTTCCCACCAGAGGGAGACACCAAAGCTGCGATTGTCACAGCGGCGCCACCGCCAGAAATGGAGGGCGATTGCTTCACACAACGCGCTGCGGCGCGCTCTTCAAAACAGCAACTTTTACCACGGCTCAGTTCTCTGAAAGGGCCATCCAGCCACCTGGGAGATCACAATTTGACCCCTTTGAAACGCGCTCATAGCTGTAGGTAGCAGGATTGCCTTTTTAGTAGCTTGGTTACCTGCTTGCTTCACCCGTTTCCACTACACAGAGGCTTCGTGCTGTGGGCATTCCCTATTACGGAGGAGACAAAACTGGCATTCTGGTAGCTACTCCACTATGCTATCCACTATATCTCAGGTGGCATATGAAGTCACTGGGTCCGACGTCGTCTTTCCAGATGTACTATTTTTTTCGTGCATTGTATTTGCTTATGCCCATCACGACGTGCTCTGCACTTGATACATCAGTGCTTGAGATAGCATGCATATGCTCATCTTTCAGACACTTTGCAGCCGGCACCGACCCATAGATCCCGTAGGCCTAACTCTGCTGCTATGTACTCTTGTAGTCCTACCCTACAGCTTCCTCGTTGTCTGTGTTGCAGCACGCGTCGCTGTACGTGGCGACGGACGAGCGCGTGCGGCAGCTGCTGCTGGCCGACTGCGGCCGTCGCCATTCCAACTGCCTGCAGTGCGTCACCGACCCATACTGCGGCTGGGACCGCCGAGACGGCGTCTGCAGACTGTACGCCCCTGGGTGAGTCACGGCATCTCTCCACTTTTTATTGTAGGATCACAGGAAAGTATTATTGATTACCCAGTTTCGACTATCACAAAGATTCATCTTTAGATCCATCAGACAAAAAAAAAAAAGTCTTGCTTGGAAACGAACCGGGAACAACTCATGGTTGACGACAGCATGGTCTGTTGTACTCTTCACCCTCAAGCTTTCATTCAGTACTACTCGGTTCCATCTCCGGTTTGTTTTCCAGCAGCGTTATTTGTATGCTGATAGTGATATATAGCGGAGTGCATAGATTTACTGATGGCAATTTGGCCGACATGCACCCCGTGTATGGATTCATTGAATGCAATGGAAACATGTTACAACGACATATTGCTGAGCAACTGCAATCACATCATAGTACTATTCCATTTGCATATGTTTTGTGTTATAGGTCTAGCTGATTGCATAGAACGGGTTTTTCACTGTTGTGAAGACATTTTCACACACAAATGTAATGGGGATAATGAACCGAATAAATAATAATACCTGTTGGCTTTCGTCTCTGGATCTGCTTCCGAAATTTGCTTGATAATTTTTCCAAAATTTCACCAGCACCAGGAAATCATTAAAGAAACGGCGACTGAAGATCCCTAGACGAAAGCCAACAGGCAAAGCGACAAAATGTGGGCACGAGGGCTTCAACAATTTTATAAACCGTAATTACATGAATACTCTTTAATGGTCTTGCGGTCATCATTTTTTCCTTATACCGAAATACTCGGGAAGCATCCACGAACAACCCCCGAAAGTTTGTCGGTGGAGGGGGGGCTTCATATTGAATACAGGGTAATTTTGATAAATGTGGACAATTTGCACGAAACGATTCGTTGGACGAGCATTGTTATTTAGCCATGAGCTGAAGTGATCCTAATTTATTGTGAGATGTAGGCTGACGAAGGTGAGCAGTAGCCCCCTGGACGGAGCCAGTTTATGGTGCTGATCCGAAGTCAGGTCTGTAACAGTAGGGAGCTGTAGATCTGGTCGCAGGTTTTTCAATATTGCTTCACCCAGGACGTCCAGTTGATGGTGGGGGTTAGTTGGGACGTGGGTCATCTCTTCAGAACCTCTGGTCATGACTTCTTGCCGTTCTTCAATGTCATAGAGTCATATTCCTCTTGGGTTGTTGCGCCAACCGCAATGTTTCACAGTTAGGTCGCCACGCATTAGGATCTTGTTAAATCGGTCAAAAAGACTCGTGAGATCTTGTTCGTCGAACTGACGTTGCGAGCTTAAGTATGCAGACACCATCGTGACAGTGTCATGAAAAGTGTAGACATTCACTGCTGTTGCCTCAAGAGACGTGAATTGAGGAAGTGTTTGTGGTACGTGCGTGATGGCTTTGTGAAGAAATATGGCCTTGCCACCACCCGGTCATTGCCTCCGTCTGTCCTGTAACAAACCATGTTCAGAAGCTCAAATTTTTGAATTGGTCGCAATGGAGTTTCCGTCCAAAACAGGATGTCCACCTTGTATCGAATGAGAAAATGTTCCTGTTCATGCTAACATCATTGGCATTAAATGTGCAAAGTGTGGGGCCTTGTAGCTACGAAGGTCTATGGGCCATTATTGGGGGCAGAGATCCTCATAGCACTTTCTGAGAGGATGAGTAGTTTTTAGAGAGTGCCCCCTGCATCTTTAAATTTCTAGTAAGTGTCCTTACGGATGGTAAAAACGCCCTTCTGGTTCAGTGATGTTCTGAATTCCGATATTCTTGAGAACATCTGAACGATGTGGCTAGTGTCGGACGATTCCTGTGCTGAAGGTGTGGTGGTAGGTGAGTTGCGGCCGCTAGTTCGTGCTGAAGATCGACCAGTATGTTCTGCTGATGTTATCCTCTTCGGCAATGCAGGAAAGTGGTTATGATTGTCCCCTTTTGGTGGCAGAGGAGCAGTAGCTGGTTGTTGTTGGCGTGCTTGAGCTGCTTGTTCTTCTGCAGTGTACGTCCTGAGCGCCTGTTGAATAGTGGGACACCCCCTCCATGTGGTGGAATGGATGCCTCCGCAGTTCACACACTTAGGCTTCTGCGTTGTTGGCTTAGTGCAGGATTTGGACGGCTGGTGGCAGGCACATTTGACGCATCTGAGCGGTACTGAGCCATAGTTGGCTGTACGGACGACGCGTTAGCAACACTTGTGGTTGTGGTGGTCCATCCTTCGGACGATATTTTTCGACCTGGATCGTGGTGTACATGATTTGGCGAACGTCATATATCGAGTCGTTAGTTGGTCCAGGTGGAAGTGTAACGCGGTAGACAAGGTTGCGCTTTTAGCTTGTTGGTTCGTTCATCACGTGACTTGAATTGATGAACGGAAACCACGATGAATCCCACGGTTTGATGGTCCCTTTTAACTCCCTCAGCGGTTATGTTAGCTGACAAGTACTTAAAAACAACTTTCATTCATTTCTCTGTTGGTGAACGTTGAGTGAAAAACACAATTTTGGAAGTCCTGAAGGAATCGTAGTCCAGCACATTGATTTGCCAGAGTATCAGACTGATACTTGATTGTATCGCACTTGAATATCACCTTGATAGGTCCAATAACGCGTCTCGTCAATTCCGAGTTCAGTGTCAGGTAGCGCTCTGTCTACTGAACTATGATCGGAGATATTTTATTGGTTTGTGTAGATGGTTATTGTGACGTTGGAGGTGCAGATACTTGAGACGTTGTATCGCCAGTAGGGGGGCTGGCGACTTCCATTAGTTCCATATCCGTCTGCAGTGGTGTGAATTGGTTTGACATTGGAAGTGAGGTTTTGTCGCTTAGATACGTATTCTAGCTGTTGGGGATTTTTACTTTTCCAGGCGGCTTTCTTCCGGCGGAAAAATTGGAAAGATTGTTTTATTTCGGTCGTCCCGGTGACCCTCGTCGTCCGTCGACTGGTGGGCAGCGGGCGAGTCTAATACCGGTGTGTGGTTCTGCAGTGCCTCCTCCCCAGAAGAGTCTGCGTCGTCACGTTCAGGTGCAGTTTTCCTGCGATGGGCGACCCTGTCTCTGGCGGGCTGGTCATGTCGTTGGCGGTCTTCAATAGTGTTTTTTCTGTCGTCCGTGGGAGGTGGGATGTTCACAGAGAATGGGTCATAGGTTGTAAGAATTGGTCCTGCCCACAGGACCGTAGCTTGCCTTGTCAAAAATCGGGACCTTGGCCCAAGAGGACGTGAGATTGTCGCGTTCGAGTGGGACGTGGTCCTCTTTCATCCCCCACTCTTGCAGTACCTGCGTTCGTCGAGTCCTCTCTCTGATTTGCCTCGGCTGTCCGCGATCTGCTGTCTCTTTGCCGCGACATTCCACACTCGACTGACAGCGGAACGTAGTGAGGACCACTGGTCTCTAAGCAACACCAAGCGATGCATACGTTCAGATGTGCCATCCTGCGACCTAACAGCGTCACAGAGAGCTCAAATGCGGTCTTACACTGCCTGCACATCCAGGAATGGGCTCCGCATGCAAGATTTCTTTCAGGTGTTTCCACAGGTAGAAGTCTAAAGACTTGACGTTGGTCGATGAAGCAGTTCATGTGACTGGATCATTTCATCCGATCCAAAGCCCAGGGTAAACGCTGTCGAGATGCCTCTGCAGGGAAATGCAGAAATGAACTGGAGCACCGTCACGTAGTATCATTATTCGTTGAAATAACAGAGGCACGTCTTCCAGCAGGAGAGGCAGGGTCATCCACAGCAAGTGCAGATATGCCCCATCCGTCAGTTGTTGCAGAAGACAGACTGCTACCATGAGGTTATCGCAAATAATCCTGACCCACACATTGAGGCTGGACCAGTGGTGATGGCTCACTGCCACCAAACCATGAAAATTTTCTGTAGCTGAGAGACGGGGGTGGTGAAGGTTGATGTGGTGGCGTATACAGCGAATCAGCGACTAAACAGTGATCATGGATCCAAGTCTGTAGATAATAAAGCCTGCGCGTGTTGTGATACGAGCAGTGGCAGTTGCATGGAAAATATCGCACATGATCGTCTGCCTTACCCTATTCTGGCGGACCACCTGCCTGGTGCACAGAGAGCTTAAATGCGGTCTTACACTGCCTGCACATCCAAGAATGGGCTCCGCATGCAAGATTTCTTTCAGGTGTTTCCACAGGTAGAAGTCTAAAGACTTGACGTCGGTCGATGAAGCAGTTCATGTGACTGGATCCTTTCACCCGATCCAAAGCCCAGGGTAAACGCTGTCGAGATGCCTCTGCAGGGAATAGCCTACAGTGTTCAGTACCAGATCCTCCAAGCCCTGTGTATAAACCAGGCAGGCCCACCTTTCATGGTCACCCATTCAAGTAAACTAGCCTCCCCCACACAAATAACGAAACACTGTTGAAAACAATTTATGGTACGGTTGCTGTCAGCGGGGATACTTTTCCCGGTCCATTCATGCTGCCACTCGCCTATTGCCATTTGCCTGTCCATACGTAATGGTCACGTCGGTCAATTCCTTGTTGGTCCGTCGTTTCTCAGCGCTGCGCTACACGACACACTTCTGCACCAAAGTGAGTTGGCAACAGCACTGAATCGAACGCCCACTTGTATCATTATTTGAGTTATTTGAGTGCGCTGCAGTCATTGACAACATTACTGCAGTCTTGAGAGTGAAGCTAAAACACAAGTAAGACAGAACATTCCCACTAGCCTGGTGTGCTCACATGTGTGCTTTCGATCACTGGAATTTTCATGGTCAAAGATCTTCTATCTCCACTATCAAGTGGATGTACGACCCTCGGAACGCATTTCTGGCGGTACCTCCATATGAAATGTCATTGCTGATTATCCTCTCAGGGATCGCTTCTTGCTGTTTATTTCTATTTAGCAAAATTGTCCTGTATATAGGATGTAGCAGCTCGACACCGACAAACTTCGAGGGTTTATAGAGGATTTTACTACAGTAGCGGACAGCAGCGGTGTTGTCGTGAAAGGAGTGGACACCTTTGAGCCATCTAACGTCTTGAATGTTATCAAACAGGCACATTACTAGAATATGCCGGTTGTGGGCCGTTGGCGTATAAACTTTCATTTGCTGCCATAGGGATGGCCTAGATTAAGCATCTTCCATGTAACTTCAAAGTGCAGTATCGTCGTTGGCTGACTTACCGAGCACCGGTTCGTGTCGGCAACTTATTCCTCTAGAAATCCTCTGCAACCCCTGTAAGTTTATCGGTTTTGGATTTTACACCCTGCGTGCTGAAGCATACACTATAGCTGAAAAGATGAAGTAAACAAACTGGTCACGTGATGTAAAACGTTATAGACGACAGCAGTTTACCGCCAGATTATTACCTCACACACAAAATAACGTGTGGACGATATAAAGGAAGGACACGGATAAAATCCATCGTGTAACGGATATCACTGCACATATTTTTATAATTGGTACCTGAGTATGCACACACATCAGTCTGTTGGTTGTTCTTTCCCTGCGTCGAATAGCCTTCCGACAAAAACGTCACAAACGTTACGACCTGATGTCTCCTGCATGAACATAACTGCACCACTAAGTGGACTATGATGCCATTCTAGACTAACCAATTAGTATACAAGAGTGCAAACTTCAACGTCTTCAGGAGAAAGTAAGCGTTAATGTCTTGCTGTTGCAACATGTTCTTGGAGATACTACCCAACCTAAAAGAATACTAGGTGTAATAGCTATAATTATTAGTCTGCAAATGATGTAAATACTGACCTCAAATGAAGTAAATACTGACCTCAATCAGCAGTAGAAATATCTGCAATTATAACCGTTACACCCGTTGTATGCCGTGGACAGATTGTCTTTTATCGAAATTGTCCAATACTCAGGGAATGGGTGTAGGGAACCAGATGCAGAAATTTTACATCGGCGGTCTTGGCAATGTCGTAGGGGAAGTGGTTTGCTATTGTGTTCCCCCGACTTGCTATAGACTGTCAAGTGTGTATCTGTGCTGTGTGGATGACTGAAGAGTGTTTATAAAGTGTGGTGCCGGGTTTGTTCACTTGAAGAACAGGGAGAGGGCGAAACGCGTTGCCAGCACATAGCCTACTCAAAGGGGACCGCCGAGCTTGACTTCTCTGTCAGACTGACGGATCACCACCAAGAGCGTCAAATGGCCCCACTTGATGCGACGCTGAAGAAATGTTTGCAATTTAATCCAGCACGCTGGCGCGATAACACAGGTGATAGCAACTTTACGCCACCACTTCTCCTTCCCTTGCTAGTCAATACTGGCAGTGGAAGTTTTCCATCAACAAGATTCGAACTGGCTCACTTGAGAGTCGAGCACCACCGCACAGGCGTACGTTAGCGAACTATTAACTTCGTAGTATCATATTTGCGTTTCGTTGTTCTTACATCACGCGTCTATCATATTGTTTCATCTACAGACGTAAAATTCAGTTTCCTCCTTTTTTCCTCGCAGAGGCTTTTATGAACTAAGATTTTTACAAAATCCAGCCTTTCCCATGAGTTACATTGCCAATATGCGACATTTTTGTACTCACTGTGGTGCCTCAACCATTAAGCACTCTCTTCGCTGTCTCTCGGTTTTATGTCTTCGTATCCTTAGCGAAAAGTCCTTATGCGACTAGGAACATTCTGTTTTACATCTTCCATGTCTGGCCCATTTGTTGCAGCATTTCAATACCATCTTCGTCTGTATATCAGGGTGTTATGTCTTCCAACGATTCAGCAGGACAGGCAATCATGTGACCAGAAAATTGAAGTGTGTGTATGTGTGTGCGCGCGGCGCGTGTGCGTGCATGTGTTTGTGTGTAATGCTGTGTACATCTCTTCAAATTAAGAGACTCCTTCTTGTTATCCCCAGAAATATTATCTTCTTTTAAAACAGTCAACAGCCATAGTATGACGCATTGTTTTCGATGTCACAACTACCCAAGAAACTTCCACCATAACTAAAAACGGCAACATTTCGCATTCACCGTAAGCTACACGAAATTGTAGTAAACGTTAACAGTCGTCTGACGATGGACGTCTCGAACCTAGTCAGTAACGGCACTTTTTGTTTTTCATAAACAGCATTATGAGCAGTCGCTGGCCGCCGTTTTTACGTTTTATAGGAATTAACACGAGCACGACATATTGGACAAACGACCAGCACTCAAGACTGTCATCCTCTTCAGGAAGATAGATCATTAGCTGTTGCTGAGAGACGGTTGGTGTCCCTCCGACTCAGTTTTGAATAAGACTATTTGAGTGGGAGAAACGTAAGCAGTCTAATAAATTTGAGGAAAGCATTCAGTCTCTGCTACTAATATTTCGTCCGTGTATCTCCTGTCCATCCTTGTCGTGAACCAAGAAACTATCTCTTTGCTTACTCAGAAGATGGGTGGAAGATACGCAGCCAAAATATTACTAGTAGAGACTGAATTTGCTCAGCAGTTTGGCCGAAATATGTTAGACAGTTCACTGCACGGTGAATAACTTAAAACGCACGGAAAACAACTACTTGACCATAGTGCAAGATGTATGGTACTCATGTGACCATTGGTACTGCACGGGGATGAAGACACTTACGCACAAAGTCACGGAATATTAAAGTGAGGTTCGATTCCCGGCGGGGTCAGGAATTTTCTCTGCCTCGTGATGACTGGGTGTTGTGTGATGTCCTTAGGTTAGTTAGGTTTAAGTAGTTCTAAGTTCTAGGGGACTGATGACCATAGATGTTAAGTGCTCAGAGCCATTTGAACCATTAAAGTGAGGTGACTTGTAATCTAAACGGCATGAAGAGACATATTAACTTTAACTGTAAGTAACGAAATTTTGAAACAAGTACATTACCTGAGGGAAAATGTCTTACTTCGTGAACTTTGGCAATTTCTTTAATATGTGTTTATTGTGGCAAATATTTTGAAATTTAGAATCATGGTATGTAGTCGAATTAAATCAGGCGATGTTGATCAGAAATTACTTGAAGAACATCCTTCCAGTGAAGCAACTGCGGAAGCAGGGCACGAACTCATTAGCTCTATAAGAAATATAAAAATGTGTCAATGGATTATAACCATAGACAACTTGGATCTAAAAAGAGATAGTCATAAATCTTGGAGACTCCTGAAACAGCTAAATAATGATCGATCTACGACCGCGGTACACCATAACATTACAGCCAATAAAATAGCGCATCAGTTACTGCTGAACGGGAAGGCAACACACAAATCCAAAAAGTCAAAATTGCAAAGAGAAGAGCAAGAGGAGAGCAATCTCCTTACAACACCATTCAGCATGGAAGAATTACATAAGGATGTTAAATACCGTAAGAATGGAAAATCAGTTGGCTTAGATGATATACGAACAGACCAAATTAAACACTTTGGCATAACAACAAAGAAATGGATTCTGCAACTCTTTAATAATGGTGTGAGCAGATGTCAAATCCCAAAGATATGGCGGAAGAGCTGAGTGATTGCCTTGCTGAAATCTAGTAAAGAAGGGAACAATCCAAAGAATTTTAGACCAGTTTCATTACTCTGCCGTCTATATAAAGTGCTGAAAAGAATGATCTCAAATCGCCTGCTAATACCTCAACAAGCTGGATTTCATTCTGGTGAAAGCTACGCTGGACAACTGTTGAGTCTTATGCAGTTCATAGAAGATGGGTTTGAAGCTCGTAAGGTGACCGGGGTGGTATCTGTCGACTTGTCAGCGGCCTATGACAGTGTCAGCCACCAGCTACTACTACTCAAGGTACACAATATTACCAAGGACTTTAGCCTAAGTAGTTTCATGACAGGAATTCTGCAAAACCACAGGTTCTTCGTGGACTTTCAAGGGCAGCGCAGTCGACGGAGACGACAGAAAAACGCTTTCCCCAAGGAAGCGTGTTGGCTGCAATCCTATCCAACATGTATACAAACGACCAGCCTACAGCCCCCAACACTAGGAGTTTCTTATATGCTGATGACTTTGCTCTTGCCACTCAGAGCTCAGACTTTGAATCAGCGGAGTGCGTGCTCACGAATGCCCTTGCAGATCTATCAAGATACTGTAGCACACATCAGCTTAAAATGAGCTCTTCAGAGACTCAAGTGTGCACTTTTCGTTTGAGAAATAGGAAATCTGCTCGTAAGTTGACGATAGTACGGTCAAGAGTTGAGTTACAACGTTGGTGGACTGCAAAATACCTAGAAGTGACGCTGGATAGATCTCTTACTTTCAAGAGAGATGGTATGAACTGCAAGTTGAAAATTTCCACCATGAACAATCTGTTAAGAAAACTGGCTGGATCACAGTGGGGCAATCAATCTGAAACCATCCGAACCTCTGCACTTGCATTAGCCTATTCTGCAGCAGAGTACGCTAGTTCTATTTGGTATAATTCATCACATGCCAAACAGGTAGCTCTCAACGACACATGCAGAATTATAACAGATTGTTTGAAATCTACTCCTGTCGAATGGATTCACTACGTTGCAGGAATAACATCACTTCCCATTCAAAGAACAAACCCATCCCCTGTACGGGCATAGACCGCATACGCAGCGATTGAAGTCAAGGAAGAGTTTCCTTAGAACATCAAGGCTGAAAATGTCAGGGTGCAACTTTGGAGGGGTAAGACTTCCCTCCCCTCTGGTTGGAAAAGTGTTCCTGAAACTCTATCTCCAGGACATGAGGAGGAATGGATGTCCTAGAAATCTTTGAATAGGCTGAGATCAGGAGTGTGTAGCTCAAGGTCTAATCTGTAAGATGGGGCTGCAGTACATAAAACAATATTAATTGTGACTATGGAGAAGACCAGACTGTCCAACACATGCTTCAGTGTCGGCTGTGTCCAGCCTCGTGTATTCCAAAAGACCTTCATCAAGTGACAGAAAATGGACTGGAATGTAGCCAAATTTTCGTCAAATACTATATGACATGTCAACTGTGCACCAATGTATGTTTCTGACACTATAATATTAGGAAATGCGACACTAAAAGAGATAGAAGAGTTTTTCTATTTGTTGACTATGGCCGAAGTAGAAAGGATATAAAATGCAGACTGGCAATAGCAAGAAAAGCATCTCTGAGGAACAGAAATTTTTTGTAATCGAGTAGAAATTTAAATGCTAGGAAGTATTTCCTATACGTATTTGTATGGCGTGTATCCTCGTACGAAAGTAAAACAACGAAGAGAAGAGGACGATAGAAGCTTCTGAAATATGGTACCACAGAAGAATGCTGAAGAGTAGGTGGGTAGATCGAATAACTAAGAAGGAGATACTGAATCGTTGGCAAAGGGCGCAAGTTTGAGGGGATGAAAATTATAAGAGGAAGGCTTGAACACAGTAAACAGGTTGACGCAGAGACGAAGAGGCTTGCACAGAACAGACTAACATGGAGAACTGCACTGCCGTTCTTTGGACTGAAAACCCTAATAACAACATGAAGTTGACATAGTAGGGTAACTGAAAATGAAAGTATGACATTCTACAGCTCTGAGACAATAGAACGTATAGAAAGATGCTTTTCATACCTAGCTCCTACTGTGTAAAGGCTGAGCTACGCGTACTTGCGCGAAAGAGTAACGCCACGCGTGCAGCGACGCTTCAGAGGATTTCCTCGCCCGCGGTGACGTGGCTTGGCGTCCGCAGCAGACGTAAACAACTTTATTGTGCAGGCCGGCACGTCCGCACGGGCGAGCGTATCAGGAATTTCTGATCTCATGAATAAATTTTCATATGAATGGCTGACAGTAAAAGGCGCTGGGCGCGTCAAGCGCTGGACGCGTCTTTGTCTCAGCGCTCGTAAAAAAATGGGAGTGAAGTGCGCCTGGATGAAAGCTGGACGCGTCCCGCTGGCGTTACGCTGACGTCTACTTCAGAGCCCTCTGCGGAAGTCGCTGGCGTGTTGAAAGCAACCTCACGATGTTTATTTCTGTTGTAGGCGGCGCTTAACTGTCGTAGCAGCGGACAGCAATGAATACAGTGAGTTTCCGAAACGAATATTCTCTTTGATGTGCTTTAATAACGACAACACGAATAACGAAAAACAGGAATTTTTGCCCCATAATACTCTTCAGCATAAAATGAGAAAGACTATTACTAGTATTATACCTTCTCCGACGCTGTAAACAAACAGTAGCACATTTTCCATTCAGAACGATTCACAGGAAGCTGGAACCACACCTCTTACGTATTGCTTTGTCCGAGAACAGAGCATCATTGTTGCTGTTCTAGACATAAAACTTTAAAGACGTTACCTCAGTGTATGTCGGCGTATACTCACTATTTTCCTAACCAAAATTTCATCTCTTCACCCACCATATGTCTCGAAGCTAACATTCCTGTGTTTCATAGTGCTGGGTAAAGTAATAATCTCGAGTAAAATTGAGGCACTATTGATGGCATTGTTGACCGGAGGATCTCAAAAAATCTATCAAGTTCTGTCGTGACGAATGTCTTCTTTCTTCATGTCGTTTTAAACCTATTGTTCGCGGACTTTGACTCACTCCAATGGAAGGATCAGTACCAAATGTAATATGCTCTCAATGCAAGTATTGAGAACACGAAAAAGTACAACTGTGCATCAGATATAGCAGTACGTATTACAGACCTTACTGCTCTTTTGATAGTGTCAGGACAAAGCTTTTTTTGTCGTATATGCTTTTTGTCATTTGTAATGCCGTCTGTTTTCTACGGCTATCATTTCTTTCTAGTTGCTTGTTATATTATTTATTTTATTTATTTTTGACAAAAATGTATTAATAGTGGATATTCTTAACAAAATCCGCCAGGTTAGCCGAGCGCGCTAACGCGCTGCTTCCTGGACTCGGGTAGGTGCGCCGGCCCCGGATCGATTCCGCCCGGCGGATGAATGACGAGGGCCGGTGTGCCGGCCAGCCTGGATGTGGTTATTAGGCGATTTTCCACATCCCCCTAGGTGAATTCTGGGCTGGTCCCCACGTCCCGCCTCAGTTATGCGGTTCGCAGACATCTGAACACTTTCGCACTATTCCATGGATTACACTGGACACAGACAGTTGGGGTACACTAATTCCTTCCCGGGGTGGGGGGGTACAGAGTGGCAGCAGGAAGGGCATCCGTGCCACCTCTTCAACAAACATTGCCACATCCGATTAACCATGCCGACCCTGCGTATCCACGGGAAAAACGGCACAAGCAAAACAAAAAAAGAAAGAAAGTGGATATTCTTAACAAAGGTCGAATGGTAAATTCTCCACACTCCTGACAATTGGAAGAATAAGAATATTGTTGTGCTAACATTGAAAAATGTCTAAATTTATCTTCTCGAGAACATCTATACTTACAAATACGTAAAACAATATTTCCAGGATAGTAAACAGTGCATTTTCTGCTTATTCTTTGTATCTTGTTTTCCTTCTAAATGCCAAATAAAATCGAAGAATTTTTTCTCATTAGATGATTCTGACATTTTTACTGTCGAAACTATTTTCATTGAAAAACGCTTATCTTTTTTTACGTTGTTTTGTATCTATTATGTAAGCTTTTTCTTCGCTCAAGTGTTGCAAAAGGCAAATACCGATACGTTTCTGCTTGCGGCTGTTTCGTCTGTCTTGTGGGAGCATATTAGAAGGAAAAATAAAACATGCGCAGGTGAAACCTTCGCAGTATGTCATGAAAAGAAAGGCAACAACAAGTATTGAGGAGACACAAAAGCCACTACTATAATTATAGTGAGCTGTATGAGAGTAGATTAACTTCCATTGCCAGCCGATAGTCTCTGTTTCTGTGCAAGCGCAGATCGTAGAACTCCACACCCAGATGGCTGGTGTTTTACAGGCAAGCACATGACGCGCGTCCACAACGAGAAATCGATTTTCACCAGAAAGTCGCTTACGTAAAACCGGCTTTATATGAGGTTCACTCCAAAAGAAATGCACACTATTTTTGTAAAAATACAGTTTTCATTCTGCATTTGTAAAAGTTTTACAGTGTGTAGACACATCCTTCCCGCTTGTTTTCAAACTTAGTTCAACCTGTTCCCGTGAGTGGCGCCGTCACCGCATGTCTTCAAGATGGCTGCTACACTTGACGTTCGTCAGAAGCAATGTGCTGTCATAGAATACATGTGCTGTGAAAACGAGACAGTGGGAAACATCCACAAGAGGTTGAAAAAAGTGTTTGGAGATGCTGCTGTCGATCGCAGTACAGTTAGTCGGTGGGCAAGTAGGTTACATGATGAAAGCGGGCACGGCAATATTGAGGACTGTCATCGCAGCGGCAGGCCTCGTGCTGCACACACTCCAGACAATGTGCAGAGAGTTAACGAATTGGTGATTGCTGACAGACGCATCACAGTGAACGAATGGTCACGCAACTTTGAAACAGGGGAAGGAAGTGTGTGCAGAATACTGAAAGTGTTGGCGTTAAAAAAGGTTTGTACCAGGTGGGTTCCCAGGATGTTGACAGTGGCTCTCAAAGAAACAAGAAAACTGGAATGCAGAGAACTTTTGGAACAGTTCGAGAATGGTGGAGATGAATTTCTTGGAAGAATTGTGACACGTGATGCAACATGGCTCCATCATTTTTCACCAGAGACGAAGAGGCAATCAATGGAGTGGCATCATGCAAATTCACCCAAGAAAAAATAATTCAAAACCACACTTTTTGCTGGTAAAGTTATGGCTACGGTGTTTTTCGATTCCGAAGGACTCTTTCTTGTGGACATCATGCCAAGTGGAACCACCATAAATTCTGATGCACATGTGACGACACTGAAGAAACTTCAAGCTCGGCTGAGACGTGTTCGACCGCATCGGCAAAAGCAGGATGTTTTGCTGTTGCACGACAATGCACGGCCACACGTCAGTCAAAAAACCATGGAATCGATCACAAAACTCGGATGGACAACACTGAAACACCCGCCTTACAGTCCTGACCTGGCTCCATGTGACTATCATCTCTTTGGGAAGCTGAAAGACTCTCTTCGTGGCCGGCCGGAGTGACCGAGCGGTTCTAGGCGCTTCAGTCTGGAACCGTACGACCTCTACGGTCGCAGGTTCGAATCCTGCCTCGGGCATGGATGTGTGTGTCGTCCTTAGGTTAGTTAGGTTTAAGTAGTTCTAAGTTCTAGGTGACTGATGACCTCAGATGTTAGTCCCATAGGGCTCAGAGCTATTTGAACCATTTGAACCCCACTCTCTTCGTGGAACAAGATTTGGGGATGATGACTCCCTTGTGCACGCTACCAAACAGTGGCTCCAACAGATTGGTGCAGAATTTTACCGTGCGGGTATACAGGCGCTGGATCCAAGATGGCGTAAGGCAGTTGAGAGACATGGAAATTATGTGCAGAAATGAAAATATTGTTCCTAAAGAATGTATCTACGCACTGTTTCAAACATGTAGAATAAAAGATGGATTAAAAAAATAGTGTGCATTTGTTTTGGAGTGACCCTGGTACTATCTTGGAGACAGCGCTGTCTGAAAGGGCATCGGGCCACAAAGTTAGATAATGAAATAAAATTTGCCAAATCTTGACAAAGACGGAGCCCGTACTAGACGGAATAATCGCTAGAGAAAAGACGGAGGAAAGAAAGCTTCAAGTCTTCAGTTCAAATGGCTCTGAGCACTATGGGACTCAATTTCTGAGGTCACCAGTCCCCTAGAACTTAGAACTAGTTAAACCTACGGACATCACACACATCCATGCCCGAGGCAGGATTCGAACCTGCGGCCGTAGTGGTCGCGTGGCTCCAGACTGTAGCGTCTAGAACCGCTCGGCCATTCTGGCCGGCCAAGTCTCCGGCTGACTCATTCTGTGTCCAGTTTGCTTACCTTAAGACGTCTCGTATCCTCTTGTGCCTCTTATAGCTTTTGATAAGCTGTACTTCTAAGATGAATACCGTAGGTAGCTGATGTGCCGTGTTGCCTTTTTTTCCCAGACTGCTGCAGGACGTGACGAACAGATCGCGCGGCCCGTGCGAGACGAGCGTGCCCAAGAAGCGGCTGACGGTGACGTGGGGCCAGAGCGTCCACCTGGGCTGCCTCAGCCAGCAGCAGGCGGCTCCGCAGGTGCTCGCCGGCCGCGCCGTCTCCTGGCTGCACTACAGCGACGCCCGGGGCCGCTACCACATACGCTTCAGGTGAGCGAAGCGCTGCACTGTGCGAGCACGGCTAGAGGCTCAGTGAACTGTGGTATCTCACTACGATGTGGCACGAGCAGGTTTCACAATTTTAGTGTACTTTAGCGATGAAAAATATGGCATCATCCTGGCCATAAGGGGGAGGAGTCACATCTCACCTCGACAAAAAAAAACAAAAAAAAAGAAATATAAATAGTTAATATTTTTTGTTTCTTTGCATGTATACGTATGAGCAGCTCTAGTATACATTGAAATCCCCATTCATAAGGTGGAGACCAGCTGCGCCACTTTGATTTCTGTGCTGTAGCTGCGTTCTGCGCTATTGTACGAGTATTGTGGGGCTTTCAGTGTTCACCAGGATTCCACACATACCTGGAAATAAACAAAAAATTAATTATGTACCTTAATTTTCTTGAGCTAATAATTAAAGCGTTCACTGCTTATACGAGATTGTCTTAAGGTATGTCTTGTTTTAAATTTTAGAGCTGACCACCTATGGTCATGCAACAACTTCAGTTCTTCTTCTGTCTCTGTCGTTTCCTATTTTTGCAGTACTCCTTAATCTTCTCTTTCTTCTCTCCATGTCACTCCTAACATCTTATATTTTTGTCTCGAACAGTTCTAAAATATTGTATTTTAGTCTTAAATAAGTTTCTTTGCATAATTTAAAATTTTTTCCGTATTTTGTAATTCATGACTCTGTTGACTTATTTTTCGAGAAATACACGAATATTCGTTTTCTTTGCCTGTTTCCACTGATTCGGTAGCAGAGTCCAGAGAAGACTAACCTTAGATTTGCCAGTACCAGTACTTACGATATTTTCCGTGTATTCTTGCAGATATTCTCATTACTTCTGACTTTCCAACCACATGAGGTGTTATTCAATGATATCCATTATTAACAGGGCTAACCGTGACCAATACATGATTAAAAATTCAGTTCACAATTATGTTTATTGGAATAAACGTAACCTTTTTCCCTCAACACTTCATAGGGCTAGCAGATTATATCACACATATTGCTTTTTCTGTTAATCCGTATTTCAAGTTTCTATATTTGTCCAGTATATATTCACATGCATAAATGTACAGGCTATTCAGGTTAAACGTACAGTAATATAAAACATAATACCTCGAAACATAGTTGAGATACATGGTCCAGTCACTTAAATGTGACCACCGCCTTTGTTCTGTGTCATTGTTCAATAGCCACTCACATGCGGCAGGTGGAAACACTAGCAGTTGAGGGTATAGAAAGAGTGTCGGGGGAACGCGGAAAACAGTGCAGTCGTTGTGGTATTGCACAAACGGAGTGATTTATCTGATGTCCAGCATCGGCTGAGTGATATATCTGATGTCCAGCATCGACTGTCGGGCCGAAGGTGGAAGCATTTCCGAAACAGCTAAGTTTGTAAACTATTTCGCGCGCCGCCATGGTTAAAGTATACCGTGCATGGGAAAACTACGCTATCCAAAACCCGTGCGGAGGTAACTGTGGTGTACCACAGGTCACGAACTGCTACCAGTTGGTGTTATTCCAACTTACGTAATAAAGAAATGAGCAAGTACCTTCAGGATACCGGGAGATTACTTTCGATTTATGTACAGTAGTCGTTTTTAGTATCACAACATATATTATGCGACTTTTATTTCTAGAGAAAAGTTAAAAACTTTGTCAAGAGCCTTCAGACTTGATCGTATTTTATTAACAACTAACGAGAAATTTGTTCTAGTGAATATGCTATTAAGATACATTGAGTCATATAGCGTCAATTGTCGTCACCGATATTTACGAAAATGTTGTGTTAGGCATGATTTCCATCCAAATTGTCAGAAGAAAGAGAAATATTTCAAAATGTCAATGAATTTTGTTTTTCTTTAGAAGCTCTAAAGATTCTCTATGTATGCGGAAATAATGGATTCATTCGATGGAGCCTATGGCGTTTTAATTTATGTTTTCCGTGGCTGTTTGAAAAATACCATCCTGCAGCATGTACTGTGGAAAGCACATCCGACGGTTGATCGTACATTACCCTCACATTCTGGCATATTGTAACTCATTGTATCACTGAATTAAGTCATTTACGCGCTTATTTATTAATGTTTGACTTTGTCTTTCCAAGTCCGTCCGTCGTGCTTGAAAAGTGTGTCTGCGGATAAAAGAGTCCAGGTGCAAAGCAGTTCATCGTATCTTACCCGATTACAAGTATAAGGGATTTTGGAAATAAGGACAGTCATACATTTTAAGGGAAATTTTATGCGTTTGGTCGCTTACTTGTCGATCATTGTAAAGATAACATTTGTTGTGATAGTATTACTTGTGGACGATTATAAACATAACATTTGTTGTGATAGTAAAAAATAGCTAAAAACTAAATAACATTGGGAATTCGATAAAAGTTCCTTACAAACACACGTGTCTTTTCACCATATTACCTTTCAAATGTGATATGTATAAGACTAGTGTTGAAAAAATAATGAAAACACATGAACTGGAATCGCTCCAGCAATCCACTGACGCTTAAACGCTAACCACATGACCGCTGCCATCTCATGCAGGCGGTCCTAACGCACCGTTGCAACACTGCTGCATAAAGCTTCTCTTCCGATTTTCCATAAATCGCCTGAGTAGTACGCTTTACTACTTGCATAGTATGTTGTCCTAATGGACTACTAAAATGTACGAAATTTGAAGTAAATCCGGCATCCGAACGCCGTGGCCTGCCCTAGTAAGGATAATAAGTGTTCTTTGTAGTGTTAAAGGTGATCTAAGTTTCTGAAAGCCGAATGCATGTCACATTCTATGCGAATGCGGCAGGTCATAACTGCGATAGACTATCAGAACGGTGGAGGATATATGCAAGGAACATCAGTGGCAAACACGAATAAAATTACCGAGCAAATGATACGTTGCTGAGTGCTGCCTCGAATATAGTCACTAAATGGAAAACCATGAGACCAGTAGCGTGGTGCAAGACGCCAGGTTTGTGGAACAGCATGATTAAGGACTCTATCTAAACTGAGACGTCATAAAACCTAATAAACAGGGACTGCGATTTAGATTTAAATAACGCTTTGGGTGCGGCACTCAATTTATTAAAATTCCTCCAGCCATCACATCCACCGAAGTTCGTAAACGCTGAGGGCATTTAACATCCGCGGAATATCAGTGCGAACTCTGAAGAGCAGAGGAGCTTCAAGGGGCATGTCGGCCGTCGGGAATAGCGTCGTGAGACAAACAGTGAGACCACAGACAGGTTGGAAAGGGTCGACGTGCGACAGCAATCGCACAACTTGAGCGTACGGGCCGCTAGACGCCGCCGCGAGCACTAAGAGTGCATTTCGATCGCAGGTAGCACACTGGACTCGCATTCGGGAGGACGACGGTTCAATCCCGTCTCCGGCCATCCTGATTTAGGTTTTCCGTGATTTCCCTAAGTCGCTTCAGGCAAATGCCGGGATGGTTCCTTTGAAAGGGCACGGCCGATTTCCTTCCCCATCCTTCCCTCACCCGAGCTTCCGCTCCGTCTCTAATGACCTCGTTGTCGACGGGACGTTAAACACTAATCTCCTCCTCCTCCTCTTCGATCGCAGGCGCGCGTGTTGCGTACGGGCCGCGAGGTTCCGCCACGAACGCAACCGTATGTTAAGTGCCGACGGAGTTCGGCCAGCTCTCATTTTGTTGGCATCTCATTTTTGCTTAGTTGCTTAGCTCTTATTCGTTTATGGCTCATGTTATTGTGCTCTCTTTCAGCCATTCTGATTGTTTTGATTTACTCCCAATTGAGAAGTGCTCATTTTGGCATTTCACTTTTGCATATTTCTCATTTTGCTAATAATATGCTCCTTAGATTTTTATCGGTTGAACTGATTAACACAGTCACATCTACTGTTTGTTCATTTCAGCCTGTTCATATTTTGATGTTCTTTATATACTGTAACAATTATCGGAAGCATTTCTTCCCTTAAACTTGTGTAAAGTATTCTCGATGTAGGATTTGTTCTGTGACACAGGTGTAAGGTTTTGAATATAAATTATATACGAAACTGTGCTTTAAAAGGAATTTACTTTTTCAGTTTGTACTACATCAGACGACAATTTTGTGATATGAAGGAGAAATTTGAGGGGCGAACCCATGGAAATAGTCTTAAGTGAAACCCTTTAAAAATAAAAATTTGTGTGACACTGAAAGACGTGATACTGTAAGCACCGAAAATTTATATATATAAAATTGTATACGTCACAGAGTCCAGGCTGCGAGTACACGTAACAGCAGAACTCGCAGCATCTGATGAAGATTGTTGGGTCCGTCATCAAAATACTGTGCATCAAATAGAAGCAACGATTCGGCAGAAAATCCGGAAGCTCACTAGTCGCGCCTGAGAGTTCACATTCTTCGATAGCACCAAACTTGAGGTGTTTTCAGTTTCTTATTATCCTGATAATTCAAGTTTCACTTGCGTAACACTATGATCGAGGACCTGACGTTCTGAAACTTCTTCCTCAATTCCATGTCAATATCTTTTACGAATAGAGCTGTCCTTTCTATTGACTACAACTTTTTTGGCTTGTACCAATCTACTTCTGATATCTGACCTACTGCAGCATTTTTATGTAATATTGCTTCCTAAATGTCATTCTTTCAGTATTGTGTAGTTCACAGTTTTGATGTTAAGCATGACGTTAATGTCAGTTGTATAGCTCGTCATCGCACCTTCGTTGTTTATCTGTTTATCACGAAGCGGTACTCCGTGCTAAGCATGTTGTCCATTACTTCCACCTGATCTTCCTTACAACCGACCAAATAAACTGTGTCCTCTGCAAACCTCGGCATTGGAATCTGTTCCTCTCGAACTTTTTTTCGTCTGTGCATACTTCAATTCACTTCTTTTATAGCTTTTGGACATACAAAGCAAAGTCACATGGTGATAAGCTGCAAACACAACGTTACGACATTTTTAACACAAATTTGTCTTTCTTGAAGTTCTACTTACAAGTGGAAGACAAAAACTGGAACATGTTTACTTCAGTTAGGAAACAGCTTTGGTATAATAGCTGTGTAGATGCGGAAGGACTGGCAAAATATAGGAAGAGGAACTTGACGCCATCAGATCAGCTGGAATACTGATGATACAAAGAGAGGGAAATGATACGAAGAGAGAGAGAAAGTGCGAGTGTGAGAAAGGGGTGAGGATTCGTTGTTTCTTTTGTTATTGGGTTTACGTTTCATCAGCCTCCGCCTGGTTTGATGTGAGCCGTCACGACTTGCTCTCCTGCTACAACCTCTTCACCTCATAGTAGCATCAAGATCGCACTTGCTCTACATCTACATGGATGCTCTGCAAATCACATTGAAGTGCCTGGCAGAGGGTTCATCGAACCACCTTCACAATTCTCTATTATTCCAATCTCGTATAGGACATGGAAAGACTGAACACCTATATCTTTCTGTAGGAACTCTGATTTCTCTTCTTTTATCGTGGTGATCGTTCCTCCCTATGTAGGTCGGTGTCAAAAAAATATTTTCGCATTCGGAGGAGTAGGTTGGTGACTGGAATTTCGAGAGAAGATTCCGTCGCAACGAAAAACGACTTTCTTTTAATGATTTCCAGCCCAAATCCTGTATAATTTCTGTGACATTCTCTCCCATATTTCGCGATAATACAAAACGTCCTGCCTTTCTTTGAACTTTTTCGATGTACTCCGTCAGCCCTGCCTGGTAAGGATCCGACACCGCGCAGCAGTATTCTAAAAAGAGGACGGACAAGCGTAGTGTAGGTAGTCTCCTAAGTAGGTCTGTTACATTTTCTAAGTGCCCTGCCAATAAAACGCAGTCTTTGGTTAGCCTTCCCCACAACATTTTCTATGTGTTCCTTCCAACTTAAATTCTTTGTAGTTGTAATACCTAGGTATTTATTTGAATTTACGGCTTTTAGATTAGACTGATTTATCGCGTAACCGAAGTTTAACGAATTCCTTTTAGCACTCATGTGGATGACCTCACAATTTTCGTTATTTAGGGTCAATTGCCGCTTTTCGCACCATTCAGATATCTTTTCTAAATCGTTTTGCAGTTTGTTTTG
The DNA here is from genome assembly GCF_023864275.1 of Schistocerca cancellata. Lineage (NCBI taxonomy): Eukaryota > Metazoa > Arthropoda > Insecta > Orthoptera > Acrididae > Schistocerca > Schistocerca cancellata. Next base: position 118,947,536 of record NC_064633.1, on the reverse strand, counting down.
ATCTTCTGATGACTTTATTAGTCGATAAACGACAGCGTCATTTGCAAACAACCGAAGACGGTTGCTCGGATTGTCTCCCAAATTGTTTATATAGATAAGGAACAGCAAAGGGCCTATAACACTACCTTGGGGAAAGCCAGAAATCACTTCTGTTTTACTCGATGAGTTTCCGTCAGTTACTACGATCTGTGACGTCTCTGACAGGAAATCACAGATCCAGTCACATAACTGAGACGATATCCCATAAGCACGCAATTTCACTTCAAGCCACTTGTGTGGTACAGTGTCAAAAGCCTTCCGGAAATCCAGAAATACGGAATCAATCTGAAATCCTTTCTCAATAGCACTGAACATTTCATGTGAATTAAGAGCTGGTTGTGTTTCACGAGGAACGATGTTTTCTAAACCCGTGTTGACTGTGTGTCAATAGACCGTTTTCTTCGAGGTGATTCATAATGTTCGAACACAATATATGTTCTAAAATCCTGCTGCATATCGACGCTAACGATATGGGACTGTAATTTAGTGGATTACTCCTTCTACCTTTCTTGAATATTGATGTGACCTGTGCGAGTTGCCAGTCTTTGGATACGGATCTTTCGTCGAGCGAGCGGTTGTATATGATTGTTAAGTATGGGGCTACTGCATCAGCATACTCCGAAAGGAACCTAATTGGTATACAGTTTGGACCGGAAGACTTGCTTTTGTTGCTCCATTATTTGTAGATATACTTCAATCTCTGCCTTTCCCTAGAGATTTTATCACACACGGCTCTCTCTACTATCATGGAAGTATTTCCCTGATGACTTAGCCCATGTGCTACCAACCTGCCACTTCATCTAGTCAGTGTTTCTGACACACTCCCATTCTCGCAGATTCTGAAGCGGACCTCGTCATTTGTTGTCAGTCCACCGAATTTTCAGCATCCTTCGGCAGCACCACATCTCAGACGGCTCGACTCTCTTCTCTTCCGGTTTCCCAGAGTCCTGAGGCTAGCGCAGCAAAAGTGGGCGGGGGTAGGTTGTCGTGGGTGTTATCGCCGTGTCGGCACCGCAGCGCCTCGGCAGATGAGCGGCGCGGGCGGGCGTGTGTCCCAGATGGGCGCGCGACAAGCCGTGATGAATGGGCGGGTCCGGGCCGGCTTCCCGGCTGCAGGCGGCCCCCAGCACCTGTTGCTCCGCCAGCGCCGCCTCGCAAGTAACCAGCAGCACATCTGGCCGGCGGCTCTTCTTCCGCGCCGCTCCTCCTAATGGAATGGCAGATGACGCAGCCGCAGTGCTTACTGGCTTTCTGTCGTTTCTAAATAAACCGTAAGATTCGCAGGCTTGGTCATACACTGCTGGCTATTAAAATGGCTACACCACGAAGACGACGTGCTACAGACGCGAAATTTAACCGACAGGAAGAAGATGCTGTGATAGGCAAATGATTAGCTTTCCAGAGCATTCACACAAGGTGGCGACACGTACAACGTGCTGACATGGGGAAAGTTTCCAAACGATTTCTCATACACAAACAACAGTTGACCGGCGTTGCCTGGTGAAACGTTGCTGTAAAGCTTGGTGTAAGGAGGAGAAATGCGTACCATCACGTTTCCGACTTTGATAAAGCTCGAATTGGTCGATATCCAATGACTGTTAGCGGAATATGGAATCGGTGGGTTCAGGAGGGTAATACGGAACGCCGTGCTGGATCCCAACGGCCTCGTATCACCAGCAGTCGGGATGACAGGCATCTTATCCGCATGGCTGTAACAGATCGTGCAGCCATGTCTCGATCCCTGAGTCAACAGATGGGGACGTTTGCAAGACAACAACCGTCCGCACGAACAGTTCGACGACGTTTGCAGCAGCATGGGCTATCAGCTCGGAGACCATGGCTGTAGTTGCCCTTGACGCTGCATCGCAGACAGGAGCGCCTGCGATGGTGTACTCAACGACGAACCTGGGTGCACGAATGGCAAAACGTCATTTTTTCGGATGAATCCAGGTTCTGTTTACAGCGTCATGATGGTCGCATCCGTGTTTGGCGACATCGCGGTGAACGCACATTGGAAGTGTGTATTCGTCATCGCCATACTGGCGTATCACCCGGCGTGATGATATGTGGTGCCATTGGTTACACTTCTCGGTCACCTCTTGTTCGCATTGACGTCACTTTGAACAGTGGAAGTTACATTTCAGATGTGTTACGACCGGTGGCTCTACCCTTCATTCGGTCCCTGCGAAACCCTACATTTCAGCAGGACAATGAACGACCACATATTGCAGGTCCTGTACGGGCTTTTCTGGATACAGAAAGAGTTCGACTGCTGCCCTGGCCAGCACATTCTCCAGATCTCTCACCAAGTGAAAACGTCTGGTCAGTGGTGGCCGAGCAACTGGCTCGTCACAATACGTCAGTCACTACTCTTGATCAACAGTGGTATCGTGTTGAAGCGGCATGGACAGCTGTACCTGTACACGTGATCCAAGCTGTTTGACTCAATGCCCAGGCGTATCAAAGCCGTTATAACGGCCAGAGGTGGTTGTTCTGGGTACTGATTCCTCAGGATCTATGCACCCAAATTCCACTCTAATGAAATTTTTCTTCGTATCTTTCTCCGTTTTCGAGGTACAGAGGTCAAAATTATCCTACTTGCACACGAAAAATACGCACTTAAAATCTGTCATTTGCAAAAAACGTAGTTTTTAAGGTGATTTAGCTCGGAGAAAGATGCTGTAAAATGTCTTCGTTATCATTTGGAAACCGTATGTTGCAGTTCTGAAGCACATGCAAAATTTTTTGCACGTAAAATTTGCTCTTAGGTATAAGCTTTACTGGCCGATACATTTCGTTTCACACGAGTTACACGTTCTCCTACAGCAGGGAAAGGAATGGAATAAAAAATAAAAAGGAGAATGTGAATACGTTCTTGTTTATTTAAGAGAATCTGATTGAAAAATGGGGTACCAGCTGCGTCATTCTACCTTCCTCAGCACTTGTAAGGGCGGTAGGATGTCAAACGGTCCGACTTGAAGCAGGAGAGGCACCACACTTCATTTTAATTTCCACTGTCTATACATTAGGAATAAATTCATAACACTTTGTCAGCATGACCAGGAAGGATGCAGTGTTCACACTCATAGCATTTCACATGTAAAAAATTACTTTCTTATATTTTTTAACTTCACAGCCATATTATCGCTGATCGCAATGTCAGCCTCGCCCGCTATTTAGAATCGCTATAGTGGGTTAGTTTACACAAAGACTTAGAGTCCGGGGTCCATTTCAATAACGTATTTCTAGATGTGTGGCCGCGTCGTATGTGATAAAATTACCAATATTTCTGCTGCTGTTGCAGGCAGACGCCATCATGATGTACTTTCTTCCTAGCTTCCTATTACACACTATTTACATAAATAAGTGGAATGTACTTTCTAGAATATGCCTTGTTGAGCAGTCGTTGACAGTAAGGTTTCTTACCACATATACAATTATTCTTAAGTATCGTATTCTTGTCAATTGATTATCGAAATCAAAGTGGGAACAGTCGGCCATTCAATCGTAGATAGTGCCCTTCAACAAAATTCTTGGTCACCTCGATGAAAGTACTCTGCGGTAGCAGTCTAAGCCGTGCTGGTTTGTCACATGACGACTGAAGCACACAGCTCGAAGTATTCTATTGAAACGGACTGTGTTTGCTGAGACCTACAGTCAACACAGTATCGGTACAGTGCGTTCCCTTCCAGAACGTTTGCCACAGTCTGCGCAACGTGCTCCGTACAGGCCTTTAGACTTATCCTCTGTACTGTCCTCTCCCATTCTTCGATGGAAGCCCCTGAGCGTTCCTGAAGAGTCTTAGTGGAAACGAGCCCACTATAGCGATTCTACAAGCTATGAATAGCGGGCGAGGGTGGCACTGCGATAAGCGATAATATGGTGAGAAGTCATAATGAGGATAACGCTCAAGTTGTTTTGAACAGTTTATACAGGGTGTTTCTGTGAGAGCGTGCAAAAATGTAACAGGACACAGAGAATGCCGCAATGAACAAACTGAGGTAGGGAACCTGGGGTCGGAGAAGCCAGCTTAGGGAGATACCGAAGTGAACTTGTCTACCGCTTCGTCTAGCATTACTGTTTTCCAGCTTATTGACAACTAACACGCGTACAACTTTACACGCACTGTGGTGTTTATTTACATGCACATTCTTTATTTGCTGCAAGGAAACAAGGGGAACGAGCCTGATTACCAAAGAATTATGATGCAGGTTTTGCTTACTTTACTTGTCCTTAAGGTGGCTCTGTTGTATCGTATTTACATTTTCCCGTTACGGAACGTACCAAGAATCAACGACAGATCTATTCATTACACAGTGCTGTTCAGAGACGTACAGTACAATACGACGGAGCAGTAACGGTACAGCTTCGCAGAACTCACTGGCATACACCTTGTGTATGGGGAAGTACGCTGAAATTCTCTCGCTGCGGAAAGGCTGAGCAGGGAACGATTTCCTAACAGGCATCTTCCGTCGTGACTAATGTTTATTCCTCTCGACCGACGAATGCGGGAGACTGTACAATAGGAAAGACGAAAGGAGGGACCTGGCAACATAAGGACCACTCGCACATCCGATTTCGAAGAGAAGATGCTGGGATGTGTTTCAGCGGACCCCCACTGCAAGTACTCGTCGTATTGCACATATTGTAAGCTAGAGCACAGATGGTACGTTCATTGCGTAACTAGTATAGATAAAAGGTACACCGTATTGTGATTTTATTCTTATTACCTACTTAAGCTGGCTTCTCCGACACCGGGTTTCCTACCAGAAATTGTTCATTGGAGTATTTTCTATGCAATGTTAAATTTTTGCACGCTCTTACGGAAACACTATGTCGAGTAACATAAGCGAATCTCTTTATGTTGTTCTGTCTGTCCGTTGTTGTGTCCTTGGTTATTTAATTTTTCTACTTTCAGTGCTGTTCTCCCATTGACTCCTGCTTTGTGTGCTTTCAGTCTCTACTGTGCCCTTCCCTTTCCTTGGTCTCGTAGTGCTAATCTTACAAATTGGAGCAGGGAACTGTCTGTATTTCACAGTGTCTGTGTAGTTCGATGCAAAATTCCATCCAACGTGCATGCATGTCCGGAGAAACAGGAACTGCTGGCGACTGACAGCCGTATTAAGTTATGAATACAGTTGTACGTTGGCTATATTTACTTTACTTATTTACACGTCTAGTTCCCTAGGACCAAATTGACGAGGAAATTTCCAAGGTCATGGAACGTGAAATTTCAACCAAGCCAGTGTCATCAGCAAGCAGAAATATTTTAGAATTACCTGTAATACTAGAGGACATATCTTTTATACAAATAAGGAACATGAGACGCCCCAACTCTGATCCCTGCCCCCCCCCCCCTCCCCTCCCACCAACATTTGACTGTGCCCCACTCAGATCCCACATCACAGTCATTCTCAATACTGAGAATAATGAATTTTTGCCGTCAGTTGTTAAACGTAGATGTGAACTAATTGTGAGCTACTCGCCATATTCCATAATGGTTCAACTTCTGTAGTAATACTTTGTGATCACCACAATCAGACGCCTTAGTTAAATAAAAAAAATATGCCTAGCGTTCCAAAGATTTTATTTAATCCATCTGGTACCTCACAGAGGAAATAGAATATAGCATTTTCAGCCACTAAACCACTTCTAAAGCCGAACTGCAAATTTGATCGCAAATTATGTGATATAGACTTATTAGTAAAAATCCTCATCTCAAATATATTTCTTTTGATACTTTTTACTTCTTATCTTATGAACACCATGCATGTTCGAAGGAACTTCACATCGAACTAGACAGACACTGTAAAATACAGACTCTGCACCACTGTATTTCATGTCAAACCAAGGCAATCTCACAAACAAAAACAATGTCTCTCCCTGTTCAGTCATCATAAAATCTGTATGCTTGCATTTTGGAACGTAGACACTAGGACATACGCAAGTTTGGGTCTAGGCCGTGAGTCGTGCACGGTTAGCCAAATCTGTTATGGCGACCGCTTGCGTAAAGCGGGATATCCAGGTTCGAGTTCGGATACGGCATCAATCTTAGTATGTTACTTGAAAAACGTATAGTAGACGTACAGTTGCATTCGCTGTTTGCGAATTCAGAATGCAGTTCACAACTTACAAATTAGAATAGAAGTTTAAACTGTAGTTGATATTTCCTTCCCTTTGGAGCTGTTCTCTGATTCCCTAAAAACGTCCACTTATTACCATAATTTGAAATTACAAGTGTAAACTGCAGGCGGTTTCATTCGAGAGATGTTTTTGTACCCTTTAATATGCTTTCGAGTCTGTTGTAACGTGTGAAGGTAACTGAAATTTATTCCGCTTGTTATGGATTCATCGCATATTTGAATAAACAATTATCCCAGCGGCATTCGTTTTAACGTTTGTTGGTTTGCGGAAATGGATTTATCAAATTTATGGAAAAATATTTACATTTAGGATGACGTTACGGCTATAAATGTACTTCGTGGCTTTTACATATTGTCTGACATTGTTCACTGCTAGATTAGCGATCTAAAGGTGCGAGGTGCCAGCCCAAATAGTCTGAATATTTGTCTAGTTCTTAAGAAAGCTTTTACCACAAGTAAACATTTATAGATTGATTTGATACGTACGATTTTGCACCGATGCACGGGTTTCATGTCAAAGTGTAGGTCTCTCATAAATTACTAGGCTCTAATTTTTCACATTTTGGAATCTTACGATGACATACCCTCTTCAATAAAAACCGGACTGGGCTAAAATTAACGTTGAAGGTTTTTCATAATAATCAGCCGCTACAGAGACCAGGGGCATCGGCAGAGTAAGCTCCGAGACGGCTCATATGAAAGGCATGTAGCCGAATTCCCTCTTCATCCTTTTCAAACTGGAGCTAGCGCTCGACATTTAATGATATCAACCGCAACAGGACTTTAAATTCCACAATTTCTTTCCCTCAAGTACTCGTATTCTTCAAAATTAGATTGAAAATTTGCCCCCGCCCATCCTGCTTTAAATTATCCATGGTTTTTTTTTCATTTCAGTTAAAAATTCGGGTCTGAGAGGCCGTTGGTCGATGTATGTATCAAATTGTTCACTGAATTTTGGTCGCTGTTTTCGGACGACATCTTCGGAAGCTTGCTACGTTTTCTTCCTGTGCATCCCATCCTGTCACCGAATCTATGTTGACGATTCTTCCTCCCTGAGGCATTTAATAAATGAAGATTTAGGGCATTTGCCTATTTATCTCTGAAGACGTTACCCCCAGATGGGGTTGAACTGTCAGTGAATATCATTATACGTCGACCACGGCCTCTCAGCTTGGAAGTTTTAACTGAAGCATATACCAGCTATAAAAGGCCTCATTGTGTTGTACTGTCAAATAGTATTCAGAAAGGTACTGATATAGGGAGACATGAGAACTGGAGCAGTTCTATATTTTTAATACGTTTCCATTTGAGTGCAGCACCGTCTGCTAAACTACTCTCACTGACGTATTCAGACACGTTAGAAAATTGATTGCGAGCTTTTTGATTCACAGAAAGCAGTATTTTGTCCTGAACGTTTTGTCTCCCACGTGATTTCAAACATATTCCATGGAAACAAGATGGAGCCTCTGTTGTTGACACGGTGCGGCAGATCGTCACTAAACCGTAATTCGTTGCAGATACAAATGACTGACTTGTTCGAATGGTATATACGATAAATATAGTATTATATGATTTAATTAGGTCTTAACAAATTGTCAGCGTGGGCAAAGATCGCATTGTGGAGTAATGATACATTATACGCGTCAGCGCATCAGTAAAAAAAAAAAAAAAAAAAAAAAAAAAAAAAAAAAAAAAAAAACTTGACCGACATTTGATTAAACTATACAAATGAATCATTGACGCCGTATCATATAAATACGCCCCTCGGGATTAGCCGAGCGGTCTGGGGCGTCGCAGTCATGGACTGTGCGGCTGATCCCAGGGGAGGTTCGAGTCCTCCCTCCGGCATGGGTGTGTGTGTTTGTCCTTAGGATAATTTAGGTTAAGTAGTGTGTAAGCTTAGGGACTGATGACCTTAGCAGTTAAGTCCCATACGATTTCACACACATTTTGAACATTTTCATATAAATATAGGACAATTCAAAATGAACACAGCGGTCATAAACGGCTACAACTACTTCATACATAGCAACACGCCGATAAGAATCACAAGAATTTCGATCGTTGTTCAATCGCAGTGAATCAAAAGGCGAGACTTTTGCGGTAACGCATAAGTGTAACGCTCCAAGTCATAGTTCAATATGGCAAGTATCGTTCAGAAAGCATCCTACGCGTTCGAATTTAACACTCGTCGTTCCATCGTCACAAAGCAGAAAAGTTATCATTAGCGATACAATGAATCGCCCCCAAATGCCAACAAAATTCGGCGGTTTGAACAAACAGGATGTCTGTGCACAGAGAAAACTACCGATTGGCCACGTGTATTATCACAAAACGTAGGACTTCGTCTTCCGTTTGTATCTCGTTCAAGAAACTCGACGTAGAATACTACTAGGGAGCTACAAGTATCACAGATAATGGTTTCGCTTGTTCTCAAAACAAAGCTCAATATGAAACCGCACGTAATTCAAATTTTGCTGGAAATGTAACAGGAAGACTACGTCGAACATACGGATTACGCTACAGCAATGCTGGAAGTCATTGAGGAAGATACGTTTGCTGCAATTCTCATTTTTAGCGATGAGGCAAACTACCACGTATGTGGCAATGTTAACCGCCACAGCATTCGAATGTGGGGAACAGAAAAGGCTTGGTGTGTAATTGAACGTCACCGTGACTCGCCGAAAGTCGGATGCAATTAAACAGCGGCGTGACTCACCGAAATTTAACGAGTTTTATGCCATGTCAGCCCAAAAATTGTACCGTTCATTTTTCTTCATCGAGCTAAGTGTTTCGGCAAACTTGGTCTTGCTTGAGCAATGGATGTTGCCACAGCGTGGTACGAATTCCATGGATTACATCTTTCAGCGCCGGCCGCGGTGGCCGTGCGGTTCTAGGCACTACAGCCTGGAACTGCGGGACTGCTTCGGTCGCAGGTTCGAATCCTGCCTCAGGCATGGATGTGTGTGATGTCCTTAGGTTAGTTAGGTTTAAGTAGTTCTAAGTTCTAGGGGACTGATGACCTAAGATATTAAGTCCCATAGTGCTGAGAGCCATTTGAACCATTTGAACATCTTTCAGCAAGAAGAAACCTTAACCACATTAGCTTACACTTTTAAATCAACTTCATCCTAACTGTTGGCTAGGTCGTACTGGACGTGTCGATGCTGTGTTGCGCTTTTGAAACATGTAGGTCTCCGGACCTGACACCCAGTGTTTATTTTAATGAGGATATATGTAAAAGACAGTTACAGTCTCGTGCGTATAAGAATAAAATGTGTGTAACTATAAAACAAAAAAGAATTAATAAATTGAAAACCAAACAAAATTAAGAATTACAAAATATAAATAAAACAACAAAGAAATAAAAGAAAAAACGAAAGAAAGAAAAGAAAAAGCTTTCCAAAGGGATGTGGCCTTGATGTCAAGATGTTATGATTTAAGTATCTTTGAATCTGCCAGATAAGTCGAAAAGCTAGTTTACTAATCTTACATCCCTTACTCTGTCCAGAACATATTCGCCTTTTTGTGCTATGGAGGAACAGTTTTCATTATGAAACTTCCTGGCAGATTAAAACTGTGTGCCCGACCGAGACTCGAACTCGGGACCTTTGCCTTTCGCGGGCAGTTTTAATCTGCCAGGAAGTTTCATATCAGCGCACACTCCGCTGCAGGGTGAAAATCTCATTCTGGAGTTTTCATTATGATAGATATATCGCTATGCATTATCTCAGCCGCTGATAATCGGTTCATTCATTTTGAATTGCCCTGTACATCTGACTAACACAGAATGGCAATATTAATTGGGACCGTCAAAAACTGTGAGTAAACGAAGTTAAAGGTTTCAATTGATTGGTAATAAACAGGAAAGATGTTGCTGATAAAACCGCTTGCACGGTACTGCTTGAGTCCGTGGTCTCCATATAAGGGGAACGCTGGTCCTATACGAAAAAGTGCAGAGACAATGGTATCGAGCCAGTTTGTATATGGAGAGAATGTGACAGTAATTCAGCAAGTGAAGCCTTGGCAGACACGAAGTAAAATGAGTGATTTTCGGGAAAACCTATTTAATTTCCAGAGATGGATATTCATGAAATCTTATATGAATATTCTTCAGATTTGAAAGTATCTTATTTGGATCGTAAATACAGACTAACAATAGTTCATGCACTGGCATATAAGCAGTTTATTGTGAAAATTTTTCTGGGTTTCCTTGCGTCACCAAAAAAAATGGTTCAAATGGCTCTGAGCACTATCGGACTTAACATCTGTGGTCATCAGTCCCCTAGAACTTAGAACTACTTAAACCTAACTAACCTAAGGACATCACACACACATCCATGCCTGAGGCAGGATTCGAACCTGCGACCGTAGCGGTCACGCGGTTCCACTCTGAAGCGTCTAGAACCGTACGGCCACACCGGCCGGCTTGCGTCACCAACTTACAGTAAAAACGCGAGCTTTCGACGATAACCCCGTCCTTCTTCTTCTGGGGCAAATGACTGCTTGTAATACCTTACAAATAGTATGATAGTTCTGCTACTGGTCGACCTACTGCAATCTAACGTCATGCTACCAGAAATTGTGTCATGTCTGAGGTGCTTGTGGCGTCAACACTCCTGTCGTATGTCGTCGTGGGAAATATCGTGTTTTTGTTTATTTTACTTATCCGTGGCTAACAACAAAATTAGGGTACGGATCGACTCGCGCAGCTTGCTGCTTTTCGTAGGTTAGAGAACAATTAAAAATTATCTTAAAATTCACCTTTTACTGAGAAAAGTTCCGATTAAACAGTTGCCATGCTATTATAATGCTCAAGAGGAATCAACTGTCTTAGATAGATTTGGTCACAATCTTCACTTGCTCTAATGAAAACTAAGTTTCCTAGACCATTCTACAAGATAGTTCACTTATCTCTAGTGAGTTAGTTTGAGCAGCTGCCTTGGAAACTTTATGGAAAATGCAGTGAGGTACGTCACTGCCGTGTAAGTTGAAGAATATTGGAGCGAGAAGAGAGCTGTTAATGTTCTTCTCTCCTCAATACTGACCATGAGACAACAGGCTGTTCTTCATTGTTACTACCACAAGTCGATACAAGCTGTCATACCCCTGACATCATATCCACGAATAGCGCTAAAGGCAATGCAGTACACCGCTTAACAAAAATACTGAAGTACGCAGATTGGGAGGAGGAAACGGAATGAAATATCATGGCTTGAGAAGGTATGTGCTGTAATCGCAGTGATTAAAAAGTCGAGTCAAATTTACAAAGTCGATTTATGTCTCGCAAAAACCTATTTAATAATTTCGAGGGATGGTTATGCAGGAAATATTGTATGAGCCCTCTTATCAGTGGGAAGTACCTGGACTGATGCACGGATTTGATTGTAGAGCGTGTCATAAAGCGGATGCACCCTCTCCGGAGGCGAGTTGGCAAACAACAGTTGTAGCTGTTCCTTGATATCCTGTATACTGAGCCGGCCGGAGTGACCGAGCGGTTCTAGGTGCTACAGTCTGGAACCGCGCGACCGCTACGGTCGCAGGTTCGAATCCTGCCTCGGGCATGGATGTGTGTGATGTCCTTAGGTTAGTTGGGTTTAAGTAGTTCCAAGTTATAGGGGACCGATGACCTCAGAAGTTAAGTCCCATAGTGCTCAGAGCCATTTGAACCTGGATACTGATACTCGGGCGGAGTTGACGTCCGAGATGTTCCTGGGCGTGTTGCATCAGGAACGAACGTGGGGATCTTGCTGGCCATGGGAATGCCTCAACATCACGCAGACTGTTCATAGAGACGCTTGCTGTGCGTGGACGAGCGTTATTCTGTTAAAAAATGGCACCAAGATAACGTTGCAAGAGAGCTAACACATCTGGAAGCAGGATGTGACGTACGGCTGTGGCGCTATCAGCCGTGACGTAGAGTCATGACCGATGGCTCCGTATACCATGACATTAGGGTAACGCCGCTGTGCGTCTTCAAAACACTGGAAGAATCGAAACTCTTCTCTGGTCGCTGTTATACTCTGCGACGATGGTTATCCAGGGTAATGCAGAACCGCGATTCAGTTGAACACAATGCGGAATAGTTCATCGGCAGTCCATGCATCCTGTTCACGGCAGCGTTCCAGACGCAGCCGTTCGTGTTGTAGTGCTAACGACAGCCTACGCATTGGACGACACTGCTCTAATCCAACTACTGTTAGCCTTCGATCAACGGTGCGGGATGACAAAGGATGACGCAGGGAGTCCTTTACTTCATCTCGTACGGCAGTCGCAGGTGTGAAGGGGTTACGATGTGCTTGGTGCGCAATATGACGATGCTCCACCGTGCAGCCACACTTGGTCCACCATGACCTTGACGACGAATAAATCTCTCCTCCCGTTCCCATGCTGTCAAACATCGGACAGCTGTCATATCTGAATCCACCACAAATTGGATATTTCACGATTTGACCAGACTGCGAAATGGAAACGAAATGGAAACCCACAATGACGCCGCTTTCAAACTGAGTCAGATGCTGATAACACTTACAGGAATACGCCGCATCTCACTTTCCATCATAGTAATCACTCAACATACGACGCTGTACAAGCCCCATGTACACGTTAACAGACCTGGCAACAACTCTAAACACGAACTAGTCACTCTCGTGCTCGTTCTACCTGTCACAGATAATTATGACGGTAATAGTTCACATAACTGCCTGCGATGTGTATGTGTACTGAGTTACACTGACGTACGACCATGTCCAGAATGAGATTTTCACTCTACAGCAGAGTGTGCGCTGATATGAAACTTCCTGGCAGATTAAAACTGTGTGCCGGACCGAGACTCGAACTCGGGACCTTTGCCTTTCGCGGACAAGTGCTCTGTCATCTGAGGACGGGGCGTGAGTCGTGCCTGGGTAGCTCAGATGGTAGAGCACATGCCCGCGAAATGCAAAGGTCCCGAGTTCTAGTCTCGGTCGGGCACACAATTTTAATCTGCCAGGAAGTTTCATACGACCATGTGTTCTGAACGCCTCACTTGTGTCGGGCAGTGCACAAAGCAGTGAAAGTACCGATACCCGTTTTACAACAGATGTCACAGAGGTTTTGATCATTTGAAACGAACTGTGGAAGGCGATCCCTCACAGAAGAAAGATGAAATAAGGTTTGATGAACTTATGTGTGGAACTACATGGTTGCCATGCAGTTCCATTTACAATATGTAGCACCCAGTGGGCGAGACCTTTCCATTCATTGACAAAGGGCTGTGCTGTTCTCCATGACGGCAGCGGTACGCATTTGAGATCGTTACTCTTTCAGGTATCGCAGTACTTCCCCACCTCTGGAGAGGTGATCAGAACAAGATGCCTCCTCTTTTGGAAGAAGTATGTAGGAATACGAAAGCTCATGCGGTCGCAATATGATAGTGACCCAGCCCACACTACACCAAGAGTCCATAGCGTGTAACGGCCTGGAGTCTACATTGCACGGATAAAGGGTTATTTATTATGGAAATCATGAATTTCTCAATACGTGTTCATTAAATTTCACGTGTTGTATATTCTCCCTCGAATAGTTTCTCATAATTTGCTCCGATTGTTGAAAATCTGCTTGTAGGTCCTGACTTCGATGAGACATTCTCCACCAGTGAGCCTTCCTCTATTTTAGAGGGAGAGTTGGAGGGAACACCAGTAACTGCCCCCGTGTAACTGTCGTGTTCTTGCTGTACAGTAAGCCCGAGAAGTACATCGAGACGTCGGAGCACGGGCTGGTGATAATCGCGGTGACGGAGGCGGACGCGGGCCGCTACGACTGCTGGCTGGGCGGGGCGCTGCTCTGCTCCTACAACGTCACCGTCGACACCCACCGCTGCTCGCCGCCCGGCAAGTCGCACGACTACCAGAAGATCTACTCCGACTGGTGCCACGAGTTCGAGAAGTACAAGACCGCCATGAAGTCCTGGGAGCGCAAGCAGGCGGTGAGCATTTACTGGCACTTCGTCGATAAGGGTCAGACTGTGCTGTGTTAACAACTGCATGGGCGTTTAAATTGACTGTGATCTAGGTTTTACAAATTAGTATCGAACCAATCGGATCACCGAAGCTATCACAGATATAAGGGACGGTCAAATGTAAACGAAACAGATAAAAACAGTAAGTAAACTCTGTTATAGCGTGACCGCTACGGTCGCAGGTTCGAATCCTGCCTCGGGCATGGATGTGTGTGATGTCCTTAGGTTAGTTAGGTTTAAGTAGTTCTAAGTTCTAGGGGACTGATGACCTTAGAAGATAAGTCCCATAGTGCTCAGAGCCATTTTTGAACTCTGTTATAGTCGTGGTCTTCAGTCCAGAGTCTGGTTTGATGCAGCTCTCCATGTTACTCTATCCTTTGCAAGCTTCTTCATCTCTCAGTACCTACTGCAACCTATATGCTCCTGAATCTGTTTAGTGTATTCATCTCTTGGTCTCCCTCTATGATTTTTACCCACCACACTGCCCTCCAATGCTAAATTGGTGATCCCTTGATGCCTCAGAATATGCCCTACCAACCGATCCCTTCTTCTAGTCAAGTTGTGCCACAAATTTCTCTTCTCTCCAATTGTATTCAATAACTCCTCATCATATATGTGATCTACCCATCTAATCTTCAGCATTCTTCTGTAGCACCATATTTCTAAAGCTTCTATTCTCTTCTTGTGTAAACTATTTATGGTCCACGTTTCACTTCCATACATGGCTACACTCCATACAAATACTTTCAGAAACGACTTCCTAACACTTAAATCTATACTCTATGTTAACAAATTTCTCTTCTTCAGCAACACTTTCCTTGCCATTGCCAGTCTGCATTTTATATCCTCTCTACTTCGACCATCATCAGTTATTTTGCTCCCCAAATAGCAAATCTCCTTTACTACTTTAAATGTCTCATTTCCTAATCTAATTCCCTCAGCATCACCCGACTTAATTCGACTACATTCCATTATCCTCGATTTGCTTTTGTTGATGTTCATCCTATGTACTCCTTTCAAGACACTGTCCATTCCGTTCAACTGCTCTTCCAGGTCCTTAGCTGTCTCTGACAGAATTACAATGTTTTCGGCGAACCTCAAAGTTTTAATTTCTTCTCCATGGATTTTAATACATACTCCGAATTTTTCTTTTGTTTACTTCACTGCTTGCTCAATATACTGAATGAATAACATCGGGGATAGGCTACAACCCTTGCTCACTCCCTAACCAACCACTGCTCCCCTTTCATGTCACTCGACTCTTATAACTGCCGTCTGGTTTCTGTACAAATTGTAAATAGCCTTTCTCTCCCTGTATTTTACCCCTGCCACCTTCATAATTCGAAAGAGAGTATTCCACTCAACATTGTCAAAAGCATTCTCTAAGTCTACAAATGCTAGAAATGTAGGTTTGCCTTTCCTTAATCTTTCTTCTAAGATAAGTCGTAGGGTCAGTATTGCCTCACGTGTTCCAACTCTTCTACGGAATCCAAACTGATCTTCCCCAAGGTCGGCTTCTTCTCGTACCAGTTTCTCCATTCGTCTGTAAAGAATTCGAGTTAGTATTTTTCAGCCGTGGCTTATTAAACTGACAGTTCGGTAATTTTCACATCTGTCAACACCTGCTTTTTTGGTGTTGGAATTATTATATTCTTCTTGAAGTCTGAGGGTATTTCGCCTGTCTCATACATCTTGCTCACTAGATGGTAGAGTTTTGTCAGGGCTGGCTCTCCCAAGGCTGTCATTAGTTCTAATGGGATTTTGCCTACTCCAGGGGCCTTGTTTCGACTTTGGTCTTTCAGTGCTCTGTCAAACTCTTCACGCAGTATCATATCTCCTATTTGATCTTCATCTACATTCTCTTACATGTCTATAATATTGTCCTGAAGAACATCGCCATTCTATAGACCCTCTATATACTCCTTCAACCTTTCTGCTTTCCCTTCTTTGCTTAGTACTGGGTTTCCATCTGAGCTCTTGATATTCATGCAAGTCGTTCTCTTTTCTCCAAAGGTCTCTTTAATTTTCCTGTAGGCAGTATCTATCTTACCTCTAGTGATATGCGCCTCTACAGCCTTACATTTGTCCTCTAGCCAACCCTTCTTAGTCATTTTGCACTTCCTGACGATCTCATTTTTGAGACGTTTGTGTTCCTTTTTGCCTGCTTCATTTACTGCATTGTTGTATTTTCTCCTTTCATCAGTTAAATTCAATATCCCTTCTGTTACACAAGGGTTTCTATTAGCCCTCGTCTTTTTACCTACTTGATCCTCTGCTACTTTCACTATTTCGTCTCTCAAAGCCACCCATTCTTCTTCTACTGTATTTCTTTTGCCCATTCTTGTCAATCGTTCCCTAATGCTCTCCCTGAAGCTCTCTACAACCTCTGGTTCTTTCAGTTTATCCAGGTCCCATCTCCTCAATTTCCCACCTTTTTGCAGTTTCTTCAGATTTAATCTACAGTTCATAACCAATAGATTGTGGTCAGAGTCCACATCTGCCGCTGGAAATGTCTTGCAATTTAAAACCTGGTTCCCGAATCTCTGTCTTACCATTATATATAATCTATTTGATACCTTCTCCAGGATTCTTCCATGTATACAACCTTCTTTCATGATTCTTGAACCAGGTGTTAGCTATGATTAAGTTATGCTCTGTGCAAAATTCTACCAGGCGGCTTCCTCTTTCATTCCTTACTCCCATTCCATATTCACCTACTACGTTTCCTTCTTTCCCTTTTCCTACTGTCGAGTTCCAGTCACCCATGACTATTAAATTTTCGCCTCCTTTCACTATCTGAATAATTTCTTTTGTCTCATGATACATTTCAAACAACTCTATTGTTTCAAAAGTAATCGGTACAACTGTCAATATATTTATCTCACAGTGAGACCAGAAGGTCAGTGACTTAATGGAAAACGTTTGCGGTTGCTTACAGGACCCTGAGTGTACACAGGTATGCACCCCATCATCCGAAACATATCGACGCCCATGAATGTATTTCTTCAGGGCTCCAAAAATATGGTAACTCAGTGGGCGAGACTGGAACTGTATGAACGATGTGTGAAAGTTTCACAGCGAAACTTTTGCAGCGTAAGTGAAACAAACTTGGCAATATCTGAGCCCGCGACCTCATAGTTCTAATCTCTCCCCACGCGAGTCTCATATTTTCGGAGCCCTGGAGAAAGACATTCACGACCTTCGTTTTGCTTCGGACGAATAGGTGCACGCTTGCGTTCAGTCACCGTTCTTTGGGCAACCACAAACGTTTTCCATGAAAACATTGACCGTCTTGTCTCACAATGCGATACAACTATAATAGTTTTAAAATAACAAACGGTTCACGTACTTTTTTCCATCTACTCTGTTTTAGTTTCAGTGCCTCTTATATATCTGAACAGTCAGAGAAGCAGTCAAAATCTAACTTCTGTCTGCTAAAATGAGACAAAAAAAAAAGAAAAATAAAATAAAAGTATGGTCACCACTCTAAAAGGCAAATGCGGTGTCGCAAGAAACCAATGGATTGTAACACGAAGTTTGTCTCACGTTCCCAGCATTTTACCATAGTTTGCAACCTCTCTGGCACTTTTTTTTCCAAATGTGTGAAAGAAATTAGTTGTTCAGAATACGTTGTGGGAGTGAACAGTGATCAATGTTGTTACAAATATTTTCTATCAAAAACAGTCTTGATGACAAATTACTTATTCCGGTGACCGGTTTCAACCACAACTGTGATTTACCACCAGAAGTAGATTCTTACTCATCGGTTTGAAGATGACCACAGTAGTGGTCGAAACCGGTCACCGAAATAATTTGTGATCAAGACTGTTTCTGATATTAAAAATTAGTTGTTCCTCTAAGAATTCACCATTCCTATGTAACTTTAAATGTGAATTCCACCTATGAGGGAACGGTGATTTAGAAGTAATGCCATTGTAGACGTTCAGTGTCTCGAAGACTCATAGGTTGGAGCAAGTCTACTTCACTATCTCTGTAAGGGTCCTGGACACTAAAGTACTGTTGCGGTCATATCAAACTTCAGATTGATGTCTACCTTGCCTAATTTAATATTGTTGTGTATAAATAATATTTACTTGAGTTCAATGAGTACTCCGCCTTATATTTTGGCTAATGCACTAGTTGGTATTAGTAGTCGATGTGCGTGTACCTGACTGTATGATTTGCTTCAAAACAGTATTCTACAGTGGAAGCACTTTCGCTGTCACTGAACTATATCGAATTCTCCGTTCTACGGAGGATTCGTTTCAACAGGTACTTAAACACCATTTTTTCCGATCTGTTACGTCTTCTAGGCGGAGGTTATAGCTCCTCTTGCTGTTGACAACTTGCACCAGTTACTCAAAACGTTATGAAGTCTGCCCACCTCAATGATGCATGCAACCTGCCGACACTGCTCGCGCGTGGCACACTATGGAAAGTAGCTAAACAGAGCAGAGAAAATTATGGGATAATTTGGCGACGATACGCTTGGCAAATGAAGAAATCCACTGACATAAGCGGCTTTGACAAAGGGCAGATTGTTATGGTGCGGTGCTTGGGGACGAGCAACATGTAAACTACGGAGATGGTCAGCTGTTCGCGTGGTACTATCATCATCACCTACGGGTAGTGGTTGAAGCGTCCAGCGCTCATTGTTGGCTCCTCAGTAGACGACACGTACGATTTCCCACGGGATTATCGAGACTGGACGATGAATCAATGGTAGATCACCTGGTAGAATGAATCATATTTCTTGCTATACCAGTTACATGGTGGCATCCAGATACCCCATCATGCAGGTTAACGGCTGCTCCAAAAATGCACCATGCCATGCACAATGGCCAGTTTCGGCAGTGTTATTCCACTGGGGATATTCTAATGCGTGTCCATGGAACGTGTGGTAGTATATAAGCGACCATGACATCTCTGGACCACGTGAGTATTATTGTGAACCACCTGGATCCCTTCATGCTTGATGTCTTCCATACTGCGATGGCATGTTCGATCAGGTTAACTATCCTTGTCAGAAGCCCAGAATCGAGCTATAGTTGTTTCAGAAGCAACACAGTGAACCCATATTGAGGCATTGCCATCAGTTTTGCTTGCTCTGGACCTGATCGAACACATCTCAGACGCTACCAGGCGCCTGCTCTGCAACCTCAATGCACCGGCCCGTAATTTACGGGAATTATGTGACCTGTGCTTAGCCATCATTTAGCTACAAAATAGCAGGTCAGCAACTGGAAGCAGTTAATACCATAAATTATCTGGGAGTACGCATTAGGAGTGATTTAAAATGGAATGATCATATAATGTTGATTGTTGGTAAAGCAGATGCCAGACTGAGATTCATTGGAAGAATCCTAAGGAAATGCAATCCGAAAACAAAGGAAGTAGGTTACAGTACGCTTGTTCGCCCACTGCTTGAATACTGCTCAGCAGTGTGGGATCCGTA
This sequence comes from Schistocerca cancellata, assembly GCF_023864275.1. Taxonomy (NCBI): domain Eukaryota; kingdom Metazoa; phylum Arthropoda; class Insecta; order Orthoptera; family Acrididae; genus Schistocerca; species Schistocerca cancellata. The sequence continues at coordinate 118,927,900 of NC_064633.1, read as the reverse complement.
CCAGATAGGGTTGATACAAGACATAGAGAAGATCCAACGGAGAGCAGCGCGCTTCGTTACAGGATCATTTAGTAATCGCGAAAGCGTTACGGAGATGATAGATAAACTCCAGTGGAAGACTCTGCAGGAGAGACGCTTAGTAGCTCGGTACGGGCTTTTGTCAAAGTTTCGAGAACATACCTTCACCGAAGAGTCAAGCAGTATATTGCTCCCTCCTACGTATATCTCGCGAAGAGACCATGAGTATAAAATCAGAAAGATTAGAGCCGACACAGAGGCATACCGACAATCCTTCTTTCCACGAACAATACGAGACTGGAATAGAAGGGAGAACCGATAGAGGTACTGAAGGTACCCTCCGCCACACACCGTCAGGTGGCTTGCGGAGTATGGATGTAGATGTAGATGTAGAAATATCTCTAGACTTATCGCATGAATGCCACAAAGAACAGCTAACTGACTGAGCTCTCAAAGAGTGGACCAACACGCTACTAAGCGGATGTTCACAATGTTTTGGCTTATCAGTATGTTTCTGTAGCTTCTTAGGTCGTGTACCTACACGCCTGCCATTTGCGTAAGTTTTACATATTTTTGTTCGGCATGGGATTGTGACTCTCAGCACGTGTCCCTACTGGCGAAGCCGCCTTTCCTCGTTTGTCTCTACAGTGGAATGTGTACCAGATATCTGCCAGATACAGTCACTGGTGACACAGTCACTAGGCAAGCACATGCAAGCACATGCACATGGACACGTTTTTAAATTTGAACTGCTGTTGCTACCAGTCACTTCAACACAGAGCTAGTGAGTGGGCGTTCATCTAGTATATCATACCCTTCAGGTAAATTGTCATTTGTTTGTCGCATAACAGCATGGTGAGCTGTCGTCATTGCAGCCATGGTTTTTGATTCTAGTTCGTTGATCTCTATTGATGCCTCAACATTTCATAAATAAGACCCAAGTTATTTTAAGGCTTCTACATCCCTCAGAACTGTATCCCGATGGCAGTCTTTTTTCCCAAAGATACTTTTTGTGATGTACCATCACCGTCCGAATTGACTTAAGTGATTCGTGCTTCTTCTCGAATAGTTGCTGTGTACTACACTCCTGGAAATTGAAATAAGAACACCGTGAATTCATTGTCCCAGGAAGGGGAA